>NC_080384.1:16115280-17327876 GCF_014773155.1 Arachis stenosperma | reverse complement strand
TAAAAGGGTTCTTGAGCTGAAGATGATTATGATTAATCAATCTGGTGCTGAATGAATGCTGATGTGTGATTTTTCCATTTTGAATGTGTTGGTTTATTGGATTCTCAGGTGAAGAAGAGGGAGGGGAATTTGTGTTTGTAGGTTTATTCTATTAGATTGCTGTGAGAAGTTGAAATCTTTGAACTTTGGAGGGTTTTCTTGACTGTTGAATGATTGCAAGCCATGAAAACCAGGAGTGTTTCGAGTGCCGAGAAGGGTAAGGGAAAGCAAACTGCAACTGCAACTGAAATTGCAACTGAACCAGTAGTGGCATTGGGGGATCTGATATATATTCCTCTTCGCGGTGCCTCCAAGTGGTGGCCGGCGCAGGTACTCGAATTTTCGAACTTGTGATGGGTTTATATGGTCCTGCTTATGATTTAGGATGCCACATTATGACGCGGTTTGATCCATATAGCTTAGTGGTTGTTGCAGTGTTTATATGAACTTAAAGAAAGACAATATTTTGTGTTTGATATGAGATAGCCTGTAATTGAATTGGTTTCTTTAACACAATTAGCAATCTTGCAGGTTACTGATGAGAAGAGTGTTAATGAAAACTTAAGGCCAAAAAAGAAATTGCTGAGGGAAGTCCTTGTTAGGGTGTATGGAAGCTATATCTAGTAAGTTCTTTTCTCCGATTTTATGTTCTCTTACGATATCTGCTGCGGTTTGTATTACATGCTGTTGTGATGATAATGTGCTGCATTTTTCTTTTGTAGCAAATATGTGGATCCTGTTAAATCGCGTGCTGATTTTGAGAATGTAAGTTGGTAATTGGCAACCATCCGATATTACCACTTTTAATCACTCCGAAAATCTAATGGCTTTGTGAAATATATGGGCTTTTCAGGTACTCAAGAAGAACGATGGTGATTTACACAAGATTCTTCAGGATTCTCTGGAAAAGGTAACCATATCTTCTTTACTTTTCAGCTGCAAATTGTATTGCACACTTTGGAATAACTGTGTCTCTATTCTCATGTCCCCTCTAATTTTATTATGTTAAAGGATCTTCCTAGCAACAAACCCAAATCAAAGGAGTCACCAGCCAAGAATAAAGGTTAGATAATGCCAGTGTAATTATTATGTTTATTAATCTGCAAAATACAAATTGCATGGTTGATTGTCTCTGCATAGGGTGTCATCATATTTTCAAGTGACAGCTAGAATGCTTTAATCAATCAAATTGATTTTAGTGCTTTATATAGTTGAAATACAATCTCTGTTTCATCCACTTGGGATGCAAAGGGGTTCTTATATTAGTTTACTACCCAGTTTGGTCAAGGTCATACTGACAAACCCAAGTGTCTTGTTTTATATTTCAAATTGTTCTTGTGTTACATTTTATTTTATCATTTCTTTAGTTTGTCTTATATTATCCCCAATTTCACAATGTTTGTGGTTTTTAGCTGGGTGAACATTGGGGATAATACTATATCATAAGTCACAAGGTTAAAGTATCTTGGTTTTGTTGTCCAACATAAGGGGGAGAATATAAAGAAAATATTAACTCTATGAAACCAACTCCATGTTGTGGCACAAAGCTTATTTTTTGTTTATGGATTGAGAAACAGTATAATTCATATTCTTCTATTTATAATGAAAAACCAGTTTATAATAATGTATATTCTTTCAACCCTGGTCCATAGGAGAATTTGAAGCATAAGGTCGGAAAAGTTGCCTTTGTTTGTTTGTTTTTCAAGTTAGGAAAGGTTAATGTTAAATTACTAGTTTTTATGGTAATAGTTGACATTTATATCAGTGATTATAGGAGTAGAGAATAGGTTCTGTTTGCTTAGATTATTTTCTGACTTTAAATGAATCTATAAATACTAGATCATATTTGCATCCCTAACACAGTTTCCCTGTATTACACTTTATTTCAACAGGGGGATCAAGTTCAAGCAAGAGGAAATCGGCCCCGAAAGATGAGAAGCAGGATGAAGCTAAGTCCCAGAAACAAAACGAAGAAGATCCGGTAAGTATTTTGAATCAAACCATTTTGATTTCATTCGTTGGTTGGTTCTGATGTTTTTGTCTGCTATGTTAACTTTCTAGTCAAATACCAGGAATCAACAACCCCATTCAGGAAGTCCCAAGAACTGAGTAAAAGAAGGATAAGAGTGATGGAAAGCCTTGGTCTCATTGCTCCACCTGGTTCCCCATTTGTCAGGAATGGACATTATTCATAGCCACAAAAGGCTCTATGATCTTGTTGCAGATGGAGGAACTGAAGGGTGTGGAAATGTGTCATAACATTTTCTTTCTGCATCACTTGTTCATTCATTCATTCTAATAATGTACTTTTGAAACAGACATGTGTAGATCATGTAGCCTAATGTTTTGTTTTCCAAAATACTTAGAAGGATTAAAGCTAGTTTCTGGTGTTTTTGGGGTATGGTTCTGCGATATATAGATAGGGTAATGCTAAAAGGTGAAGTGTGAAGTTTTGTCGAAAAATGATGATTTTTTTTTAAAGAATAGAAAAAATTCAACAAAAATTCATCATGTGCATATTTCTTTCTAAATTTAGTAAAAATATTCACTTTTTGTCAAATTCTACTTCACCCAAAAAAATTTCAAATAGATTATGCTGAATGGTAAATGTTATCTGCATTTATTTTTCCTACTTTGCCATAAATGTGATAACCAACCAACAGCCATAACCATATGCAAATGCATTTAAATAAGAATCTAATCTAATCTTTTAAAAGGGAATGGAGGAAGTATAGATTGGTGTTTTCACTTCCAGTACCTCACTAGGTCAGACTCAACCTGCCATCTGATCATGTGATGTTGATCTTTCACTTTTCTTTTTCTTTTCTTTTCTCAGCTTCTACCTGACAAGTTCACATGCAAATTCATTTTATCTGTTCAGTAAATCTATACATTCAATGATTCAAAACTCTAAAGTGCTAGGAAATCTACACAATAATCATTGCGGCTTAGTAGTGAATATAGAACAAAAAGATTTAGTTTGTTGTACTGTAAGCTACCTTTGAAAACCATTGCAAGTTGCAAATCCTCTTTATGTTTTGCATGCACCAAAACCACCATCTTGTGTTTTTATACATAATTAAAACCATATAACCACTCAATACAGTCTAATTCCCATATATACCATCGCTAACATGTAATTTGGTAACATTTCGAGAGTCTCACTTTCCGGCTTGGGCAGAGGTCATGACGGTCGGAGCATAGCAGAGGAGGGGGAGATAAGAGCACTGCAATTGGTTATGTGTCTTTTTAAGGTGAAGACTTACATGTAGTTAGTTATCTTTATGTGAAACTAATAATTAAGAATCGTTAGATGATTTGATATATTTGACTAAATTATTATCTAACGATTCTCAACTATCAACTGCATATGAGTTTTTACTTTTTTTTTAAACCAAATTGGCCTTCAAAGTCTTTTTTTCCATAATTGGGCTTTTTGCACTCTGAAATAGGCTAACATAGATTTGGGCTAAAACGGGCTCCAGCAGATCAAGTTTCAACCCAAAACAAAAAATGTGGATGTGATATTAAAAACTCATTTAGTTAAAATGTATCTAAAAACGAATAAGTATTTAGTCTGTTAGGTTTGGAGATACTTAAGAAACCGAAAAAATGTGCAGAAAAAAGAACAAATATTAATAATAGTATTATTAAAAAATTTTAATTATTTTAATAAATGTATAATACATATATTAAAAATTTAAACTATATATATTTTCCATCAAACATAGCAAATACAAATTGTAGGAGATCTGTCAATTCCAGTAAATGGAGTATTTATGTCATGTTTGTTTGAGAGAAAAATGAAAGGAAAGAAAAAGAAAGAAAGAAAATGGGAAGAAAAATGATTATTTTTTATTGTTTGGTTGAGGAGAAAAATTAGAGGGAAAAGAGAATGAATAGAAAAAAAACTGGTGGGGTTCACCAATTTTTTTTCTCCAATATTAGAAAAAAAATAGAGAGAAAACTAATGTTTTTTCTCTACTTTTAATACTACCGCTTTATTTTTTTAATATATATTATAACATAAAGATAAAATTATTTTTTTATAACATTTTTTTCTTTTTTATTTTCTTTTTATCCAAATACATCTAAAAAAAATAAAAATTCATTCAATTTCTTTTTTTTTTCTTTCTTTCCTTTCTAAAGGTTCATCCTCCTCCCATTAAGTTTTTCGGTTTTTTTTTTTAATTTGAATTTCTGTGCACATATTTATGAAGGACCAAGTTATTTGTCACTCGTTTTAAGATTCAAGTCTCATTCTTGGGTATATAACGTGTTTAGGGAGTTTGAGGTTTGATTGGGGGGAGAATTTGGAGATGATCATTTAAGTGAGAATAATCTTACAATTAGGTAAAGTTTGGGGTTGTAAATGTGCGGAGTGATAGGCCATATTAAAGAGATGAGTAAACTATTAAAATAGTATAAAATAATTTACATCTTAACAAAAAGTGATAAAAGTGAAATTTGGGATCATACCTGGGAATTGGGATCATGTCATAAATAATGATTTAAAATTAAAAGTAAAATTTGTTCCTTCAATACTTAATACTTAGTATTAGTTTAATTAGAATTTTATATTATTCAAAATTATTTTATCAATATAATTATTTGAGTGACAAAATTGTATTGATTTTCTATCAAGGTGATACTGTATCTTTAATGTGATACCAGTTTCATTTCATAAATCAACTCCAATACATATTTTAATTCTAAATCAATTCATTTCTTGAAAGTATTAAAAGTGATACTTTAAAAATATTCCATTGAAGATGCTCTAAATATATATTCTAAAAAATAATTTTAGAGGTCAAAATTTGATACAAATTTTTACAATCATGATTAGAAAAAATAAGATATTTTTATTCTTAAAATTTGATCATTTCTTGTCAAGTGAATTTTAAAATAAAATTATTGTAAATGACCACATTTTTTGAAAAATAAAAAAAATCTATAGATCAAATTTTGTACTTTTTTTTTACACCTTCTAAATATTTATTCAAATATTTTCACAAAAATTTAGATTTAATGGATAACGCGTTTGCTAAATATAAAAAATATTTTTTGTTACTTAAAAAATATAATATTTATTGATTTTTGTGTCGTATCTTCAAATTATTTAAGGATTGTTTTGTCGATAACATTTTTTAAGGATCTTTTTGTCAATAGCTGAATATTTCGAATACCAAATTAGTAATTAATTTTAAGGTTTAGAATTTAGGATTATAATAAATGTTTTTCTTTTGTTGTCACTTGGTTGTTGGTTTTTAGGAGAATTATTAAATGAGATAAGATGGGATTTGAATATCAAAAAGCTTACCAATGAATTTTTGTGTGCACAAAAAGAAATTTGAACTTTTAACATTTGTTTAAACGAATTAGTAAGTTAACTACTAAATAAATTCATTGGTTATGAGATTTGAATATGAAAAGCCATTAAGCTATGTGGGGCTTAGGTTTTGTATTATGTAATTTTGTAGACTGTTTATGTAAATATAGAAAAATTATACTATTTAAGTTATAATTCGTTGACTAATAAAATATATTTACTATTTTATTGTAAAAGAGAATATTTATTGGTAGGTGGTATAATAATATTAGATCAAATAAATTTGGATATTATATTAGAATTAATATTAAATCGATCTAACTCAACTCTAAAATTACTTATGAAATGAAGGATATCCCACATTTATAAACACTTTAGAGATTTTATTTTTGAAAAATGAAAGACTTATAATATGGATATATTCTATTTCTACCAAGGCATAATAATAATAATAATAATAATAATAATAATATAATAATAATAATAATAATAATAATAATAATAATAATAATAACCAGAAGGACTTTTCAATTTTCTATTATGAATCAAAGATAGAATAAATTATTATTTGTACCCATAAAAGATAATGCTGACAAATGTATTTATATAAAAATAAAATGACAATTGTAAGTACGAAAAATGGCTTCTATATGCCAAGAGTACCCAGACATTGGTTACGTAATTGGTCCGTTAAGGTACTCTTGGCACACAAAAGCCATCTTCTGTGGTTATAATTGTCGTTTTATTCTTATATAGGTATATTTGTCAACGTTGATATCTTTCATAGGAATAAATGGTAATTTATTCATCAAAGATATATTAAGCGGTTAGACTTTTCCTCCTTTGTCAGAATTACCATTCCTTCAACGGAGATGCTTGAAGATTCTACTGCAATGATGAATTGCTTGAGATATATATATGCGTATGTATCATTGCAAAAATAAGTCTATGAATCACACTCACCCTAATAAAATTACTTTATCGTTTGGCCACAATGAAAAATATAATCATGAAAATATAAGATAGCTTATTAGTGAAGAAATACTACAACTTTAGGGAGTGAACAACCCTAGACTTGTAAACTTCATTTTGTGAAAGTTTTAGTCGCAAGCTAAGATATCCAAAGGAACAATCTTAGTGTTTAGAAGCGTTTAATTAGAACCAACATTATCACTTTTGAAACTAGGAGAGTGATATTATTACTTCCAAAATTAATAATGTTATGATCTTTTTTGTGAAGAAATTATTCCTTTCTTGTGAACATATTTACTCATAAACCCTTTAATTCCAAATTTAATTTTAATCAAAACCTTTTATAAAAGAACACATGCCTATCTATTTTAGGGCTTCTTTCTTTCTTTCTTTCTTTTTTCATGCACGGTTATTTTAGGCTTTTGTCAATTTTTTTAGACTTTCACGAAATTAAAGAATGCTAGTATGTGTTGAAAGAGAGAAAAGGTATTATTCTATTGCAAGTTGATGGAAAAGTGCATAGCATGCATACTTAAATTGTACATTATTGGATTGATGCTTTTTTTTTTCTCTCTCTCTCTCTTTTCTTTTACCTATAAGAGAAAGTCCAGCTGAAAATCTAAGTCTCACTCCAACCATATTGCTTTACAACATCACCGTTTCCCAAGTTTAAAGTAGTTCTTAATCACCTTTTGCTCTTTAAGGTGAAGAATAGGAAAAGATTAAAGTGCTAGATAACTATATTTTATACACACATTAAGAAATTAATCTATTTATTTTTGTTTAGGCTGTTTGTTTGGTTGTTTTTTAAGTTGTTGTTGCATGTATATAGTTGTATATTTGTATGGTTTTGTCATAGTAATATCTTTTCATTTAAGATATTTTGTTATTCCTTTTTTGTTTAATGAGCTTTTAGCTTAGCCCACATGTTAATAGAGTGAATTTTTTTTTTATAATAGTAATAATAATGTAGATAAAATATAAGCAATCGAGTCCAGTGACAAAAGGTGTACTTTGTTTTACTATCTCCAAAAAAAAAGTACAATGTTAATTAAAAAAAAGGTTGATGTTTATGCCACTCTATACATTTTTTATATTTTCTTTTAATTATATAAAATACATTTTTTAATCGTTTTTCACTTTTTATTATTTACTAGGATTGGCAATATCAATTCTATCTACGAGTATCTAATTCGATCTAACCTGTTTGAATTGAATTGACAATTCAATCGGTATCGGATTGGGTTAAGAACGAAGCGGGTTGGACTGCATTTAGGGTTCGGTATAAGTTTAGACCTAACATAATCCGACCAATTCGTATCCTTGATATATTATAGTATGTAATTAACAATTATTATACATATATAATGAAATTGATGAAAATCGAACCCACACCCTCTCACTTTTATAATTTTAACAAGAATTTTTTTATAATTTTATTGTTTTAAACTTTAATATGGACTTAATTTTGTATTTTCTGTTTTATTAGTATGTTTATGAATTATGAAATTATTAAATATTATATTTGATTGGAAAAATTAATTTGTTGTGAGTCGAATAGGATAGAATCAGGTGTGAAACTTTAAAATGCGGATAGAGTTAGAGTTAAAAGATTTTTAACCCACAAATAAAATAAAATTAAATTTTAAAAAAATTTTAAACTCATAAATAAAATTAGAATAGTAGAATCTAAATCCTACTCTATCCTATCTATTGTCAATCCTATATTTACTTACAACACCATAAGTGAAATATGTATAAAAATGATGTGCACAAAAGTAACGCATATAATATTTTAAAGAAAATAGTAGTAGTACAAGTTTATATATGTTCAGGGGCGGAACTTAGTTGAGACAAAAGGGGTCATGACTCTCTAAATTTTTTATAAAAAAAATTAGTAGTACTTTTTTAAAAAATAAAAAATAGTTTTGTTGGCTTAAATATTTTACTATGACTTAAAGTATCCAAGTTCAATCTTTATCTCTTACTTTATTGCACAATAGTTTTTAGTTTTAAACATTCAAAACATGATGGATTTAGACTGAACGGAGTGTATTCGCATTTCGCAGCTCTCTATTCAATAAGCAACACTCTCTCTACCTTTGAGTTCAAATATAAAAAATTAAGTATTCTTTATTTATTTAATTTAATATTATTTTATATTTTACTGTTTATTTAATTTAATTTTTTATATGATAAAAAATATTAGAATATTCACTAAGTATTGATATTATTGTATTTGTATAAATTGATAAAAGAAATTCAATAAATATTATAAATTTTAATATTTGTTCTTCTAACTTCTTTTTTACATATTTTACAGGATATATATTCAAATTTTTATATAAAATAATCATAAAAAAATAAAAAAAAAATTGATGAATTTTCAAGAGGAAAGTTAATATTTAAGAAGAAGAACATATAACTTTTATAATATCAACACCTGTAGATAGTTCTTCTATTTTAATGAATCACAAAAAAAGTGAGATACTACATTTAAAAGTTCAAAAAGTTGAATCTGATGATTTTGGCCTTAATTTTTTGGAACAAGATCTTGGAAAACAGTTTCAAATTTGATAATATTGCCCAAATCAAAGAGATGAGGTTAGACGAGCTTATCTTAAATGGAGTTCATATAAAAAGTATCTTAACAATTATCCTCTATCTGACCCTCCAAAATTTTGTTTTAAGATCCGCCACAGTATATGTTAATATTGTAGGTATACGGGTTAATATGTGGCGTGTTATGGTTTTTTTTTTCTTCTACTATATGATTTAATATGGTTGATAGTAATTTAGATCCATTTAAAAGTAATAAACAATTTTAAAATAATTTAAATTAAGCCTGGGATAAAAGAAAAAAACGCTTATCAATATTCTAACTAAGACTTAAGATCAATTATTTTTTACTTTTGTGTTCTTTGCACGTTACCTTTTGTATGCATATTGTTTTACCATTCGACATTACTACAGAGCTAGATTTCTAAAAAAGTGAACCAATTTTATTGCGCACAAGGTCATTTTTTTTTCCTGCCAATTATGACATGTAATAAAAACTATGAGTTGGAGCCAATTGAAATATAGATATTAAGATAAAAGTTTATTTAATTTTATTTTCACTATTTATTTACTTTACAGTGCTACTTTTAGTTTATAGGACAATGATTCACTTTTTGGTAAATTATTATATATTAATTTTGCATATATGTTTGTTCACTTTAATATTTTACTTTTTAATTTGATTGGATAATGTTATTCATTTTAATGTTTTAATTAATTTTTTAATAAATATTTTAAAATAATAAAAATGACACAGTAAGAATATAAAATTATTATTGATTATGAAATTAAAAAAAAAAAACTTATTGAATAAAATAAAAAACCAACAAATCATATTCAAATTTAGGAACAGTTTAAAATCGTCACTGAAAATGAACAAAGTAAAACAACAATAAAAAAATGATTACAAACCGCCACAAAAAAAAAATCGATGACAAAATTCTATTTTGCAACAATTTATCAAAATGAGGATGCTCTTATAAAGACACGTAAAACGTCTTTTTGAAAAGACGTTTATGTGTCGCATTATTATTGGATGTATTAATGAATCAGTTATTTTTTCATTTTTAACAAATTAGAATAAAACCGATTTTTTATAACAATAATAATAAATCTATTTTTTTAAAAAATAATTGTATTTTTAAACTTTTAGGGATTTAAATGTCCACAAAACAAAAAGTTAGGGATATATTTGTCGTTTTATTAAAAAATTTAAAAATATTCGATTTAGATTGTGTAATTCGATCGGATCAAATCGGGTTTAATAATTATAATACAGACAATTGAGTTTATTATTATTGCTATAATAAATCGATTTTGTTCTGGTTTATTAAAAAATAAATTATTAATCGACTTAATAAAAATGTCCAATAATAACATGACATATGTAAACGTCTTTAAAAAAAATATATTTTTTATATCTTTATTAAAATAATTTCCTATCAAAATTGCTCTTATTAAAGCGGTTGGTATTCCGCCACTAACTTTTTACAACCGTTTAAAACCATCGCTATTTATCTCAGAACCGCCATTATATGCCTGTTCTTGTGCGATGAAACCAAGAATATGTATTCACACACCTTGTATGATCTATTGTATTTAACTATTTACATATAATATGGAGAGAATTAGGTCAATTATATTAGGCATAAAAAGCAATCGATTAAGAGGCTGTGATGCATGATGGTTTTTGGACATGTAAGAAGACAAACCAAGCGAGTAAAACCGACAACAACCAAAGTAAACAGGGGAACCGTTGAAACTTCAAAGCCAACTTAGGAATAAAATTTCAAAGTCCGGTAGCTAGGCTCACTTGCTTCTTCTGTATTATTTATAGGAGAAATTCATGCAATTATATTTATGTGAAATTAATAGTAATTTAGTTAGATTTATTTAATTATTTAACAGTTTTTTATTATCAACTTCACATAAAATTAATTGTATGTGAATTTTTTGTATTATTTACACACCTTCTTACAAAAATATGTTAGGAAATTATTTAATTTTTTAATTTATTTATAGACAATATATATATATATATATATATATATTAATTATAATCACAAATTATACTATTTTAAATTAAATGACTTATATAATAGTGATCTTAATGTTATTATAAATATTAAGTTGAATAAGTCATAATTATTTTTTTATTTAGAATTAAATGGAACAAAATCAGATATTATTTCTTGGGTTTTAAATATTATTTTTATTTATGCTTTAGGATTTAATGGGTGTCATACTCAAATATAAATAGTAACCTCAGGTTTTGGTCTCTAATATATCAAAATCGTCTCAACAATTTTTTTTTTATAAGAGAAGTTGCAATTCACCAGTCCTACACTAGAATTATAAAAAAATTTAATTAAAAAAGACTGAAGTAACTCTTTCATTAATTTCTAATTGCTATGAATAAAAATATGTTTTTACATTATAATATATATAATTTTTGATAACTCTTTAATTGAAAAAGACTGAGATAACTCTTTCATTAATAAAACCATTTATTCCCACAAAATATCCTTATAACAAATTAAAATGATCACATATATTTGGTGAGTTAATTAAAGATCACATTTTCAATTCCGACATAATGAGTGACATTTTTTTATTTGACAAATTCAATATAAATAATAAATAAATAAGCACGGCAATGGAATTTCATCCTTTCAAGAACATATATATGTTCAAGATTTTTCCAATAAGTGCATACTACAGCTATAGCTGCTCCTTTTTTTGACTAAAGAAAAGAGTATTCATGAATCAAAATCAGCACCGACAGCTCTTGTCCGAGGTCACATAATAATCTTCATTCCAAATAATATTCTTCTTCATTCTAAAATAAATAATTGCTTTGAGTTTTTTTATACTTTAAAAATTTAATCTGTCCAATCAGCAATTTAATATTTACCCATTAATTTTTCAAAATAGAATTATAATTAATTTATTGTTATTTATTGTTTATTAATTAAAGATAGATGTATATTAATTTCTTAATTATAGAGAAGCAAATTAAATAAAAATCTTATTAACCATACCACTTTATTATTTTACTACTAAGCTTGTTATGTTAGAATTTAACCAAACAAACTAGCTTAGTAGTAAATAGAAATCAAAGATAGAATTTGTAAAATTTTAAGACTAAAACCAAAAAGTTATTTTGTAGGAATCAAAAAAAAAAAAAAAAAAAAAACACATACTTTACAAACGCCAAATTTTATGTAGGCTCAATATGAATAACAAGAGTAGAATTGTGTAAAATGTAAGAAAATATTCAAGGAATAAGAGGAAGAGACTCAAATTTTTATTTTTCATTTATAGAAAAGAAATTTTGAGTAGAAGAGAGCTTTTTTTGTTATTTATAGTATCTCTCAATCTAATTGGTTAAAGATTAATTTGTTGTAGAACTGAGTTCTATTTGGCTGCGTTTATTTATGAGAAGAAGATAAAATAAAACACTGAGAATAAGACACAAAGGACAGAGATATAAAATTTTGTGTTCTTATATTCTGTTTGGTAATAAACTAGAACAAATTATGAAAATTTAATTTAATTTATTTTTTTATTTAAAAAAATTGAGAAGAAAAATATAATAATAAAAAATATTATTATAAAAAATAACAAGAATAATAAAAGAAAAAATAAAAAATAAGTTGTGTTTTTTATTAGTGTCTCTGTGTCTTTCTTATTAGAATGAATACAAAATATACTAATTCAATATCTTTAAATACAATGTGTTTATCAATATTTTATCTATAAAATACGATTTTGTGTTTTCGTATCTTTATTTCAGTGTCTTTTTTCTAAAAACAAATACAATCTTTAAGACAAGATTCGAATTTTCTAATACTTATTTAAATAAGCGAGCAAAACTGACTATTCGACCACCTCAAATTAGTTGCGGAGGAGAGTTGGTAGGAAGATGCATGCATGTCAATTGTCTAATGTGAACGCTATTGGATTTTATCTGGTAGAATCTAATACTCTGTCAAAGTATGATCACACCGCCATTAATATTGAATATTTGATGAGTATGGTTTCAGGTTTCAAATTTCATTTGCATATTTCTTTTCAACTTGTTTATTTTTGTTGAAAGAACATCTTCCAAATTTAGCAGCTCAATCCGACAAAAACGCACGTCATAGGTGGCATTACTCTGTCTTCTACTCTTCTTGGTCCACATTTTCTTTTCATTTTAAATTAATAATAATAATAATAATAATAATTAAAAAAAGGCCAGGCCCTATTATTTAAAGGTGGGACTACTCTCTCTTCCTTTGCTTCTTTCCATTTATGGAAAGAAAACTGTGTAGCCGCTACGTGTCAAAAAGAAAAACTGATGGTGATTTATTAAAATTAATTATATATTACTATCTGTCAATTAAAATATTTAATCATTTGAAGAAACATCTTTGTAATAAATTAATCATGCACGGACACTTGAAGAAGTCCAAAGTTCAAATAGCCTTTTTATTTTTATTTTTTTTTATTTCACGGATACTAAAAATGTAATTAAAGTGGATAATGTTAATATTTTTAAATGATACAGACACAAATAATAAAATAAAATTGATGAGGTCATATCTTTTAGAGAGTAAATTATTAATTAATTATTCTAATAAAAATTAAAACAATCTACTAATATATTTTGGAAGTGTATGTGCATGGTTAGTTCAACTTTGTTCTTCTCAACATAATATATGTATTAAAAATTAAATATTAGCTTAATATATATGAAATTAATTTGATGTATTATCGGTATAAAATTATTTTATATGTGTATTTAATTATATAATGTTGTATTAATAAAAATAATTTAATTGTCTAAATAATTATTTAAAAAAATTAATTAAATAATTATATAAAATATTTTATATTCTCAACTCATCATCAAAACTAAATTCATATAAAACTTTGATTTATAATATTATTCACCAAACTTTTCTAAAAACGATATATAATATATCATCCATCCAAAAGAAAAAGAAAAAGAAAAAGAAAACTTTGATTCATAAGGAATAAAACTGAAAAACTTCACCAAAGATTTTCACTTTTTCCAACTCAGGAAGATCCACAAGCTAAGATTCTTGGACAATCTACGAAGCACATGACATTGGAATTCTAATTCTATCGAATCCAATACCAATTCACATGCACTACATATAGAAGACGTGCATGGCTTCCACGCGTATATAATAACAACATATATAAACAGAAAATTATTTTTTAATATATGTATGTATGTATGCGTTACCCATTTAGTATTAAATAGAAGGGTTAAGTATGATTTTGGTTTTTAAAATATAAATTGAAATTTTTTTTTGTTTTAACTTTTTTTTATATGAAATTATCTCTAAGATTTAAAATTAAGTTTTAAAATTGTTCTTTTTACTTAAATTTTATAATTTTGGACCAAATTACTCATAATAAAAAAATATAAAATATAAAAAAAAAAGAAAAATAAGAAAAAGAGTGTTTCTACTCCTGCAAAAGGAGGAGGAAAGAAGAAGAGGAAAGAAAAAAAAGAAGAAAAAGCTGTCCACAATTCACCTTTGTCTCTGTTTTTACCGCCAAAAATTTAAAACCAAGTTAAATTTTAGAGACGAATTTAAAACCAAGTTAAATCTTAAGAACGATTTTGTATGTTAGAAACAAGAGACTGAGAGAGTAATCTGAAAAGTGTATTATTCAGTGTGTTGAAAGGTACAATGTACAAGGGATATTTATAGGTGCTAAATGAATCAGAGTAATAAAGGCATAGAATCCTACAATTAATATACAGATATACTATATAAATATAGACGATACTAATTGATCTAAAATTGATTCTAATGATTCTCTAACATCCCCTCTCAAACTCAAGTGGGAGCTAAGGATACCAACTTAAGTTTGGATAACAAAGTCCGAAAACGAGTCGGGTGATGAGCTTTTGTGAAGATATCAGCAGTCTGATCTTGTGTTCCAACAGTAATAAGATGAACAACATCAATAAGGATACGTTGCGGAACAAAGTGACAATTAATCTCAATGTGTTTGGTGCGTTCACGAAACACATCATTATGAGCAATCTGAATAGCACTGCGGTTATCACAAAAAACATCAGTAGGAGATGACTGATAAACCCCAATTTGACGGTTTATCTTGTATTGAATTTAGAGTATTTTGATGACCTTTACCCACGTTTATTCAATGAAATAGCATGATTTTATAACTTCTCCTTTAATTGTGCTTAAGAGTGAAAACATGCTTTTTAGGTCTTAAAATAGTTAAATTTAATTCACCTTGATTCCATTAGATGACTTGATATGTTTGTTAAGTGATTTAAGGTTTAGGAGGCAAAGATTGGATCAAGGGAATGAAGAAAGAAAGCATGAAAAGTTTGAGAACTCATGAAGAAATGAAAGAACCGGAAAGCTGTCAAGCCGACCTCTTCGCACTTAAATGACCATAACTTGAGCTACAAAGGTCCAAATGATGCGGTTCTAGTTGGGTTGGAAAGCTAACATCTGGGGCTTCGAAACAATATAAGATTTGCCATAGTTGCTACACATATGGTGGCGCGCACGCGCAAAGTACGCGCACGCGCTGTTGCTGCCACCTGGTTCACTTAAAGCAAAACGTGGCCAGCGAATTCTAAAGCCTTGTGGGCCCAATCCAACTCATTTCTGATGCTATTTAACCCAAGAAATAAAGAGGGAAACACATGTTAGTTACCATTAGTCATAGTTTAGTTTTAGAAGTAGTTTCTAGAGAGAGAAGCTCTCACTTCTCTCTAGGATTAGGATTAGGATTAGATTTAGTTCTTAGATCTAGATTTTAATTCATCTTCTTCTACTTCTATCTTCTCAATTCCTTGTTGTTACATTCATTCTTCTTCTATTCTTTTGTTGCAATTTCCTTTATGTTGTTCTTGTGTTTTGTTGTAGATCTACTTTTGTTCCTTCTACTCTCTTTCAATTCAATAAAGGTAATTCATAATAAATGTGTTTCTTTTAATTGTTGTTGTTAATTCCTTTCAATAATTGTTGTTAGATTTCATTCTTGTTGTCAATTTACTATGCTTTTCTTTTGTGCCTTCCAAGTGTTTGATGAAATGCTTGGTTGGATTTTAGTGTAGGTTTTGTTCCTCTTGGCCTAGATAGAGTAATTAGTGACTCTTGAGTTATCTAATTCTTTTGTTGGTTGATAATTAGAAGTTGCTAATTGATTTGAATGCCTCTAAAGCTAGTCTTTTCCTTAGGGGTTGATTAGGACTTGAGGAATCAAATTGATTCATCCACTTGACTTTCCTCATTGGTTAGAGGTTAACTAAGTGGGAGCAATACACAATTCTCATCACAATTGAGAAGGATAACTAGGATAGGACTTCTAGTTCTCATATCTTGCCAAGAGCTTTGTTAGTTGTTAGTTTATTTCCTTTGTCGTTTATAATTCTTGTCTATAATCTCAAAAACCCCAAAATAACTCACAACCAATAACAAGACACTTTATTGTAAATCCTAGGGAGAACGACCCGAGGTTTGAATACTTCGGTTTATAAATTTTAGGGGTTTGTACTAGTGACAAACAACTTTTTGTATGAAAGGATTATTGTTTGGCTTAGAAACTATACTTTACAACGAGATTTCATTAGTGAAATTCTATACCATCAAAAATCCAATCATCAATGACTGAGGAGCACCCAGATCTTCGAGAAGCCAACGAACCGAGATAACTTCAGTAGTGGTGTCAGCGAGGGCACGGTACTCAGCTTCTGTGCTTGAGTGAGCAGTGAACGTTTGCTTCTTAGCACGCCAAGAAATGAGAGCGTCGCCAAGAAACAAACAGTAACCAGTAGTAGAACGACGATCAGTGGGATCACTAGCCCAATCAGCATCGGAGTAAGCCTGAAAAGACAAAGAGGAATGGGCAGAAAAATAAAGGCCATGAAATAGAGTGCCTTTGATGTAGCGAAAAATGCGAAGAACTGCCGCATAATGAGTAGTACGAGGAGCTGACAAGAACTGGCTAAGTACATGAACTGGATAGGCGATGTCTGGTCGGGTGACACTCAAGTAGATGAGACCGCCAACTAACTGTCGATAGAGAGTCAGATTATCCAAAACAGTGCCATCTATAGGGGTAAATCGAACATTAGGCTCAAGAGGAGTAGACTCAGTGCGACTATCTGTAATCCCAGTGCGAGCAAGAAGATCTGAAGCATACTTAGCCTGAGAGAGATAGATGCCATCATTGGTGGAGATGACCTCGAGACCAAGAAAATAGCTGAGAGAACCAAGATCTTTCATCTCAAAGGTACGGTGAAGTGAGGCCTTGAGATCAGAGATACCATCAACATCATCCCCAGTAATGATCATGTCATCAACATACAAAAGTAGAAGAACACGTTCGCTTTTACGAATGAAGATGGCATTCTCATGAGGGTTAGAAGTAAAACCAAGACTGCATATGGTAGTGCTGAACTTGTCAAACCATTCACGAGGAGCTTGCTTAAGTCCATAAAGTGCCTTGCGAATGAGACAAACCTTATTAGAAGGACAAGAATATCCTGGGGTAGTTTCATATAGACTTTCTTTTTCAAATCACCATTAAGAAATGCATTCTTCACATCCATCTGACTCAGAGATCATTTTTTAACTGCGGCAATGGTAAGAAGAGCTCTAACAGATGTAAGACGAGCGACAGGAGCAAAAATCTCTTCATAATAAATACCATACTCTTGCGTACAACCTTGAGCAACCAAGCGGGCCTTATAACGGTCAATAGAGCCATCAGAGTGAGTCTTGATCTTGTATACCCATCTACTACCCACAACTTCCTGATCAAAAGGAGGATCAACCAAATTCCAAGTGTGTGCTTTTTCAAGTGCCTGTATTTCTTTCTGCATTGCTTGTTGCCAATTTGGGTTTGAGGAGGCTTCTCTGAATGACTTTGGTTCATGTTGATGAAGGATAGTAGAAAAGCAATGGTAATCAAGAAGATGAGGAGGTGGATTCCTTACCCTAGAAGAGCGAGCAGGAAGATGAGGCATGACGGTAGGAGCAGGATCATCGTCCGGTCTGGAATCATCGGGAGATGGGGAAGGCGGAAGAACAGGAGGCTGTAGAGGGTCACTCGAGATAGAATCTGTAGAATCATCACTAGGAAAAAGATCAACATTGGGGTTAGTAAACAAAGGTGACTGAGTAGTAGGAATGGACTCAAAGGATGAGAACTGAGAAAACATGTAGTGCTCCCAGAAGACAACATGATGAGATATACGAATACGTTTAGAGAGAGGATCCCAAAAATGATAACCCTTGTGTTCAGTGCCATAACCAAGGAAACAACACATACGAGCCCGAAGTTCAAGTTTACTATGTTCATGAGCCTGGAGGAGAACAAAACATACACAACCAAAAATTCGAAGAGAACTATAATCTGGGGAGGTATGATAAAGACGCTCAAAGGGAGTAACATTACCAAGAACAGAAGAAGGGAGTCTATCGATAACATGAACAGTAGTAAGAACAGCTTCACCCCAAGTACGCTCAGGACACAAAGAAGAAAGGAGCATTGCACGGACGGAGTCAAGAATGTGACGGTGTTTGCGTTCATCTCTACCATTTTGTTGAGATGTACCAGGACAAGAAAACTCAGACAAAGTATCCTGTTCTGCAAGAAAGGCTAAGAGTTTGGAATCACGGTATTCCATAGCATTATCACGTCGGAAAATCTTAATGACCTTGGAAAACTGAGTTTTAATCATAGTAGCAAAGTTGATATACATCTGAGGTAACTCATGGCGATTAGTCATCAAATAAACCCAAGTAAAACGAGAATAATCATCAATGAAAACGACAAAGTAGTATCGAGCTCCACCCATAGAGGCAGTGGGAGCGGGGCCCCAAACATCAGAGTGAATGAGATCAAAAGGAGAGCAAGCAAGAGATGAATTATTGTGAAAAGATAAAGTAGGTTGTTTGGCAGTTTAGCAAAAAATACAATCAAAAGATTCATTTGAAACCTGATCTAAAACACCCTGAGACACAAGAGAACGCAGTTTTCCTAAGGATGTGTGGGCAAGATGTTGATGCCATAAGTGGAGGGTAGAGGGAGAAGAAGCAGCACAAAGATTTGGTATAGAAGGAATATGAAGTTTCTCGAGTTCAAACAACCTTCCGACCTTACGTCCAGTCCCGATGATTTGTCACGTCCGAGGATCCTGTACACGACAACTAGAAACGGAAAAAGTCACTTCAAAACCCAGATCAACAAGTTGATCAACAGAAATAAGATTGAAGTTTAATTTAGGAATATAATAAGTATCAGGAAGATTAAGAGTTGACTGGGATATAGAACCCTTGTGTATGACGTGCAAGAGGGAGCCATTTGCAGTATTGACAGAAGGTCCATTTGTAGTGGTAGACATGGACGAGAAAATATTACGCAACGGAGACATGTGATTAAAGCATCCCGAGTCAAAGTACCATTTAGAATTACCTGAAGGGTCGAAAAAGTAGCAGGGGTATTACCAGAAATAAAGAGAAGACGCTGAAGAAGAGATGCAATATTAGATAGAGAGACAGGAGACAAGTTGAGTGGATCAGGACGTGGTGGGCGAGTAGGACAGACAGTGACTAAATATCCCGAGAGTTTGCAGTAATGACAGAACAGTTGTGAACAATGGTAGCTAATATGACCTTTCTGGTGGCATGTGCAACATTCAACAGAAGGACAGTCGGGAAAGAGGTACCCAGAACAGTTACAGTTTCGACAGAATTTACCCTTTATGTCGGTGGCAGCAAAAACATCTGTTTTTCCATGATAGTAGTCACAAAAATCAAAGAGAGGAGAGAAAATGGCAATTTCAGAGCAGAAAATAAGAAATCGGAGTGCAGAATCGGAAAGAGCTCACCAAAAAATCTTAGGGAGGGTCCCACTATCTGCCACGTCAGCAGCCACGTCAGATGTCACGTTAGCAGCCACGTCAACAGGCAATGACACGTGGCACGGAGTGATTGGAGTTGCAAGACACGTCAACGGTTGACTGGGCGTGAGGTGGCATGCTGGTTGGCGAATCGGGTCGGGTCGGGCGCGCGGGTCGACCACGGTCCGTCTCTCTTCTGAATGACATGTGGCGCGTTGCTGAGCCGTTGATCGGGGTGCTGATCCAACGGTGACGGATGCTTCTGGAAGGAGATGCCTGCAACCGGACAGGCAACTTCAAGCGGCGCGTGGCAGCGCGTCCGACGATGTCTGGCGGTGATTTTGGTGACGTTGAAAACGTTACAACGAGTAGAAGACGACGGTGACGGCGGTGACGAACCAAAGCGTCAGGAAGGAGTTGAAAATTGAGCATGAAGTATTGCTCGGAAACAAACGGACGGTGACCTTCAAACGGGCCGTGGCAGCGCGTGAAGTGGTTTTCGGTGACGAGACTAGACTCGTTGAACTCGCAATGACGAGACGAAGGCGGTGGTAAAGGCGGTGACGAACCAAAACGTCGAAAAAATGAGCAAAAGAGAGACCAAAGAACACTGCCGGAAGAGGAAAAAACAAAGGACTATGAACAAATTTTCATTGAAAAAAAAAAAAAGAAGAACCTAAGCTCTTGATACCATGTTAGAAACAAGAGACTGAGAGAGTAATCTGAAAAGTGTATTATTCAGTGTGTTGAAAGGTACAATGTACAATGGATATTTATAGATGCTAAATGAATCAGAGTAATAAAGACATAGAATCCTACAACTAATATACAGATATACTATATAAATATAGACGATACTAATTGATCTAAAATTGATTCTAATGATTCTCTAACATTGTATATAAAAAAATATTAGAGATGAAAAAAAATTTTTAACCTATACTTCTCTAGACACCAAAATTATATTTAACCCTAAATAGAACGTCAATTTTTATCTAGGCCAATTCTATGGTTCCTATGAGGTTTTGTCTAAATGTTGCCTAACTTATTTTTTGTAGTAAATTTTGATTTTTTAAAAATTATTTATTTTTATATCTTTTAAATAAAATAATAACTTTTAACCTTTTTTAGTAAATAGGCACCACATTATAGGCACCATAGCATTCACCTTTTATCTTTTATCTAAAGGGAATTGATCTATTCAATATATATATAGATTAAATGTCAACTCAAAGTAACGTGATTATAGCTACGTTGAAATACTACTACTATGTCTATTGTTGTATGAATAATTTGGATATAAATATGAGACCTAACTGCCTTGAACACTTCAATTTGAGTGAGAAAAGGAAGCTTCCTTTTGACTTTGGATTGATGAGTGATTTGAATAATTTATCAAATTCGAATCAAATTGAGACAAGTCTATGCTTAGAAGCAATGCAATTACAAAGAAAGGCTATAAAACTTTAGTTGGCCAGTGATTGCACCTACAATTAGCCATGTGTGTTAAAAATAAAATTGGTGAGATGTTCAAATTGATCGACATGTTTTTGGGGTCCATCTACATGCCCCCCACAACCTTTTCGTGATTATTAGGTGTCAGGGGCGGAGCTAGAAAAAATATTAGAGGGGGGCTAAAATTATTTACACAATAAAATAATATTAAAATAAATTTTTTAGGGGGGCTAAACTGAAATTTACATATAATTTACATGTAAAAAATTAAAATTAGGGGGGGCCGTTGCCCCCCTTTCCCAGTATGTAGCTCCGCCCCTGTTAGGTGTGTCATTCATCATTATTCTTTTTTTATTACTTAATTAATTAAACTCTTTGAAATTCCCTGACTAAAGTGATTATT
Organism: Arachis stenosperma; assembly: GCF_014773155.1. Classification (NCBI taxonomy): domain Eukaryota; kingdom Viridiplantae; phylum Streptophyta; class Magnoliopsida; order Fabales; family Fabaceae; genus Arachis; species Arachis stenosperma. The sequence continues at coordinate 17,306,207 of NC_080384.1, read as the reverse complement.
ATTGTAGTCAATTAAATTGTTACGATAAAAGCATGCATGGAGTACTTAAATTTCGAGTTATTTTTTCAAATTCGATTTATTTTCGATAGTTTTGATGATAGTTTATACGTTAACGCTTATGATATTTGTATAAAAATATAAAGAAAAGGACAAATGAGTCACTGACTTTTTGATTTGCGAATATTTAAGTCTTCAAAAATTTGAAAATACATTTAAGTCACTGATTTTTTTTTAATTTGGACATATCGATCCCTCATGTTCACTTAGGTTTGTCAGACCTAATGAAAAAATCAAGCGTGACTCTCATTATACTGATCTGATTGATACGATTACATATATGGGGAGAATTTTTAAAATAAAACTAATTAGACTTAGAGATCAATGTGTCCAGATTTTGAAGAGGTCAAAAATTTAAATGTATTTTTAAATCCTCAATAACTAAATATCTATAAACCAAAATGTCAGAAATCGATTTGTCCTTTTTTCAAAAATATAATAATGGTTAGTAATTAATTTATATTTTTAATTAATTTTTAATTAATAAAATAAGGAGAAGGCGTGTTATTGGTTGTTAAAAAAATATTAGTGATAAAATAGTATCTAAAATATAGTAATTAACATAATTGGAAGTAAAAGTAAAATTATTCAATATAATCCTGTTTTTTTTTTATTGGTCGTCAATTCTATTTATCATGCTTAAATGATTGATATTAACTTTTGTTATGTGCTTGTTCTTATTTGGGTTTAGAAAGATAGCCAAAGTATTATTTCGAGTTTCACTTCAAGAAAGATGAAATATCTTTTTAAATTATACCATAACTCATGACCCATCAAGATCTCTTAGATACTATGCTCTATTGAAAAACTTCTTAGGTCACTTATCTACAAAACACACTAGAACAAAACATATTCCAATACTTAAATCAACAATAAAATTATACATTATTTGTGTTTTAGAAAGTTTTTTTTTTACTTTTTTTTGATAATTTAAACTGCTTCCAACTCTAGGTATTACAACATCAAGAACACACGTGCATTCATACTCGTACATACAATATTTTTATGGGCTACTATCCATTACTTGATTTCAACTAAGTTTCGAACTCGGATATATAAATTGTCACTACACCAAGGCCTCGACCACTTTTACTTGTTTCTTTATTTTGTTGTCTATGGTATCTCTAAATCCGACAGAGCAATGATAAATTTATTGTAAATCTGAACTCTATTTAAAGATCTAACACTGGTCAATACGTTATTGCATGCACAAGGCACAATTCGAACCCTAAACATTTATTTAAGCAAACGAGTAACATTATAAAAAAAATAATATTTGTAAAAAAAAGTTATTACAAAAAATCTGAATTTTGAAACGAAAGGAATTTATAGCCAAAAAAAATTGTTGTTGCAGTATATGCCGTTACAAAAAAAAATATAACAAAAAATAAAACTGTTACAATACAAAATAAATTTTGTAACAAATTTTTTTAATACAAAATCAAAATTTGTTACAAAAGTAGTAACAATTTTTACCTTTAAAATATTTTTCGTAACAATATAATTTTTTCTCTTATAAAATTTTGTTACAAAATATAACTTGATTTTGTAATATTTTTCATTCTTTTAGTTACAAAAGCACAATATTTATTTTATAACAAATTTTTAATATAAATTAGTAAATTACACACATAGTTTGTCAATTTGTTTTATTTTTTAATTAATTTATATATTCAAGATAGTGAACTCTAACTTTTACCTCGATTCGCTAAGCTAATTTAAATAGTAATTCGTTGAATCATAAGACGGAATGTAATATAACTTGTAAAATATAAAAATTATGAATTTTTTATAGTAAAAATTAATTTCATAAATATTGAAATAAATCTCAAATAAACTAAATTATCCATAGGACTATAACTAATATATACTATAACAAGTCAAAAGTCACAACTCATAACACAAATTCACAACTCAAATTAAAACACAAATTCACAACTCACAAGTTTATACGCAACTAAAATAAATTTAAGTAGCAAATAAACTAACCAAACTACTATAATGAACAACTAATTAACTAAAGTCTAAACAAGTCATTTAATAGTCACTCTATTCTTCATCAATCATAAAATCTTCACGAATTTTACAAGCTTCTGCATTACCATCTTCATTATCAACAGGAGGAGAAGGCCCTAGGAGAAATTTTTCAAACTCATTATCATCAAGATAAGAAATAGACAAAGTATAAGAACAAAAATTCAACAATTGAACTCAATTCAATAACAAAAATTCACCATTGTAGTTCATGATTAATAAAACATATAAGGATTAATTTCAATCATCACCATTCACCAAAGCAATATTCATGTAAACAATAAAACGATCGTCTCATCACAGCTGCAATAGGCCAACAAGAAATACACTAACTTCTTTTTCTTTTAGTTCCTTTTTTCTCGTTTTAATTGAATGAATATTTAACAACAACAACAAATTTTAACAACAATAAAAATTCTATCATTTATTTTAATCAATCCAAAATAAGATACATAACAAGCAAAGTTCAACAAAAAAATTCAATGAATAAATTCAATTCAATGTAGCAGAAAATATTCAATCATACAGACTAATAACTTAATAACTTTGAACAAAAATTTAATACAAAATAAATATCACAAATTAGATTTATAAATCAATCTCAGCAGAATTATGAATAGTACATCACAAGCATATTCAGAACAAAACAAAAAATAATATAATACAAATACAAGATATTAAACATTGAAATGAAGAGGATAAAGGGGAGGTCCTTACCTAAACTAGCAGCGAAGGGGAGGAGAAGAGCAACAGTGAGTCAGAGAGACCAGAGAGACCAGAGAGACAGAAATACAGTCATCCAGATACGCTATAAAGCTTAAATCCAATTCAATTTGACAACACCGGCAACAATGAATATAAAGCTTAAATCCTAAAGTAACAAATCATAAACCCTAACTACCGAAATCAGAATGACATAATCACACAATACTATTTTATATGTTGAAATTTCAAAATCATAACACTACTTACTTTTTCAATGATGCAAAATTGATGAACACATCAATAGTAGGATGAGCAGCACAAGCTGCTTCAATGCTGCGACAGAATAAAACTAAAAAAGATAATAAAACAACAAAATTAAAAGAATTCTACTTACCAAACTGCAGAAATATGTCAAAAAAAAGTGAAATCAAATAATTAGATAAAAAATTATAATCGAGAACAAATTTAGAAAAAAAATCCTAAGAAAATAACAATCAGAAACATCAAATAATATTAATGCATTTACTGACCCGCCCCATCCCGTCCTACCCCACCAAAATCTGCCTAAATATAGGACGGGTCGGCCTGCCCCCACTAAATTAATATGAATTCAACTTGCTACCCCTCCCCATCAAAGGGCGGACTGGCCTGCCTCTTTTTTTTTTAAATATTTTTTAACAAATCTTTTTTTTTATAATAAAGTTCAATTTGACATACTAACGATTATTTTATTTTATGATAAAATTATTTCATCCAATTAATTTTTAATATATAAAGTAACATCTTAAATTAATTATTAATTCATAAAAAATTTTAATTAACCATAATAATTTTGTTGATATAAAATTAACCATAATAAAAATAATTTAATAAATAATAAGTCTCAAAGTCTCAAACATATCAATAATAAAACAAATACATAATCCACACATGTCGCCGAGAGGTAGAGGAGGAGAGAGTAGTGTCGCTGGGAGTCCGAGGGACACAGAACTGCCGAGAGGCAGAGGAGGAGCGAAAGATAGAGTAAATGTGAGACGAGACACAGCGCCACCGGACTCCAATTTTGTGATGACTGACAGGATGAGACAGGAATAAACGACGTGGCCTGGGAGACTGATAACGAGACGGATACGCCGCCAGACTGAAGACACAGCGCAGAGCAAGGATGAGACACAGTGCTGCCGCAAACTGTGTGATGGATATGCCGCGAGATCGAAAACTGATGAGGGAGGAGACAACGCCGCAGACGCAGGGAGCTCAGAGAACACTAGAACAGTGAGGAGTTAAGGAGGGAGCTGAACTGAAGCTCAGGGTTAGAGAAGGGTTAGGTGAGATGTGGGTGGCATGTGTGAGTGTGTTTGCTGTTAGTGTTTAGGGTTTATGAAAAATCCTAATTTTTTATTTAAGTATTTATATAATTTTTAAATTTACAAAAATATCTTAAGAAAAAGGATGATAGCTCACCGGGTAGTCCATCCCGTTCCGTCTTGACCCGCGGTTTTGGTGGTGTAGTTTTAAAATTTAAAAGGTTCAAAATATCATCCTGACTCATCTTTTTTAACGGTTTGACCCGACAAATTCGACCCTTTTATCACTGCTAAATGTTGTAGTCATTGGACCACAATTCGACTTCTTTTATTGCCAATTACTCGGCATTTTTTACTCAAACAATAAATGCTAACCTCCACACGTTTTACTTGTATTTCTATGCATAAATCACGTCAAGAGTATTATACGACCATAAAAACAGGAAAAGAGTTAATGTTTAGATTGGAGATTTTTGCCAAACATTTAATTTCGATACACAAATTGTGTAAAGAGTATTATACAGCCATAAAAACAAGAAACGAGTTAATTTTTAAATTAAAGACGCGTTTAATTTCGATACACACATTGTGTAAAGAGTTTTATACGATCACCAAATAACATTAATGCATTTACTAAAAATATTTTGTTGATGTGACACAATTGATTATCTATATAAATCTCTTTTAATAAAATGGTGTATGAACCTTTTAAAATCTTTAATTTCAAAATTTTTATTTTTAAGATATTTTAATTCAAGAGTTTTGTGTGATTTAAATTTAAATTATTTTTTTGATAAATTATTTTTGAAAGATATTCTTAATAAATTATCATATTATTATTTAGTGTTTATTTTAATATTTTAGTAAAGTATAAAATTAGTAAGACATATATTAAACTTTCTAAACCCTTCCTTCTTGCATGCTTATTTAAAATTGATTATGTTACGTATACACTAAAATTAATTACTAAAGTTAATTACTAGTATAAAAGATATGTTAAAATATAAATACATATTAAAAATAAATTAAACTACATATATATATTTATACATTGGTAATTAATTTTAATAACTGATTTTAGTGTATAAATTATATTTTTAATTTAAAATTTGTGAACAATAAAAAATTAAAAGGTTTAAAAAATCTTAATCCTATATATGCTTAACTTTCCTTTCCTTCCCTTCCAACTCATCAACACACTCTTAGTATGAAGTAACATAATTTTGTGTTTAACAAAAAATATTAAGATAAGATTTTATATTAATGTAAATTAGAATTTTAATAACAAGTAATTAGAAAACTTATTAAGATATTACTAGCGATAATAAGTTTCATTGAAACAACAATGTAAAATTTTAAAAATCTTAACCACCATTGTCCTTTAATAAAAATAGTTGGTGTATATTAAAAAATTAACTATTAAATTAATTATCATATTTATGTATATAAATACATATATTATTTATATTTTAAATATGTATTTTATATAATTGAATAATTTATTATGTATATGTAACATAATTAATTAATTGATAAAATCATTAAAATAAATAAAACATACGAAGAACACTAACTTCTACAGCATTATGTAAAGCAAGTAAAGATTAGTAAATAGATCATTTTAAAAAAAGTCTATGTTACTCGAATTATTATTAGGTACTTTGAAAGTAAAATTAAAAAAAATATATATATTTCTTTTAATGAATTTATATTACATAGACTAAAATAATTTTATTATAATTACTCATTAATGATTTGTCATTCGATTAATACAGTATAAGAGTTGTAATTTATACCAAAAGTATCTGATAATTATTCTTATTCAAAATACTCACTATGTTTACAAACAAAAATTTGTGTGGAAAAATAAATTAGTCACTATATAAATATATGTATTATATATATGATATTTGTATATAAATATATGTACTATTTAATATATATTTTATATAAATAATTAGTTTAAAAGTTAATTTTTATGTGCACATATACATCATATAACGGATTTATAAACCCTCAATTCTAAACTTAAACATACCAGAGGACAAAAGATATTTACAAAATTATTTTTAGTTAATTGACTCGTCAATTTTTCTGTCTTCTTTTATTATGATGTTAATACTTTTTTTTGCATAATTTAATTAAAGTAATGTTATATATTTAAATTTTTTTATGAACTAAATTTAATTAAATTAAATAATAAGATTTAGAATAATACTAATCATAATTGATTTTTGTTATACTAAATTAATTTGATTAAATTTAATTAACAAAAAATTTGAATATGTGGCATTATTCATTCAATCAGGAATGCAACTACATCCGGCATCTCTTTTTTAATATCCAAATCCTATTTAAAATTAATTTGAGAAAAATGAAGTAAATGCATATATATTGATTTGATGTATGATTAACGTATATAATTTTGGATAACAACTTAATAAATTTTAAATTTAAAAATATATTTAATAAATGTTATATAATAGTTACACTAAAATAAATCATTTTTCAAAAAAAAAAGTAACATTTTATAATATAAAATATTAATTAAAACATAAAAATATAATTTTTTATCATTAATTTTACTAAAAAATATATATCTTAATTTTAAATGACAAATTAAATATTTGGGTCAAATCTTGACCACCCCCTCGTTTCAAAGCATGCTATTGGTAGATTGAGGGAGTAATTATTTAATTTGAAATGAATGATACATTGAAAAATATTAGTATAAGTAAGAAGTAATAATAATGTTAAAAAAGGTACATCAAAAAGCTCTATCATGACTAATATTATTCCGTTTCATTTAAATACTAGTTTGACTTGTCTTAATTCCAATTCAATGTCTTCTCATCTTATTGTAGCGTGATTATCACCTTTAATTAAATTAAGAACTTAGCTAAATGAAGAATTTGGTAGTGATAAGCACTAAGCTAAATCGAGATTACATACTAAACAAAGTGAAACAGTACCGTTAAATAATAAGCACAATCACTAAAAACGGCACTATTTTGACCTAAACGAAATGATTAATGGTTTGAATTTGCGTGACAACGTGTAGCGGAGGAAGCAATAAGGAAGGGAAGATCGTCACGTCAAAACAAAACAAAATGCACCTAAAATATTTGAATTTATAGATAATAAGAAAAAATGGCATCATCATCCCCCATAACCCAAAACCAGTCCTTATCATCATCATTTACCATTCACGTCATGGTATAATTATAATTGAATTTGTATATTTGTTGGATTAAATTTGTGGGTCGTGAGCGAGACTTTTTTATTATTGTCATGAATTAAAGTGAAAGAATGGTTTAATATTTTATTTTCTTTTATTTAAAATTTTATATATAATAATACTATCCATATTTATCACTATTATTATCTTGTTCAACACTTGTCATATGTAGCTAATCATTTTTCTCCTTATTTTATTGATATTTCAAATACAAATTATTCAATTTAGTGTTGATAAAATTAAAAATACTAATACTAATTGTTTGAATAATATTATTGATAACAGATATTAATACCATTTCTATCTTATATTCTCAAATTATGTTCGTATTCATCTATGTCAGTATTTCATGTATTATCAATAATGCTATATGAAAAATAATCATGTTTTAGCATTCATATAACATTATTGATACTAGTGTATTATTCACTCTTTTATTTATTAGTGGTATATAAAAATAATAAAAATTAAATTAATTGAAATAATAAATAATTTATAATTTAACTAAAAAATTTTAGATTCAAACTTTAAAAATAATAATTTTTTATGAATTATATACAATAAAAAATATTTTAAAAAATTAAACATTAATTCTTCTAATATTTTTATTAAATACAGTATAAATGATATATAGTATAGATATTATTTCTAATTTTATACTGTAAAATAATGAATTTATTTTAATATAACGTTAGCATAAATATTTTAGATAATTATTCAATTAAATTTATATATTTAAACAAACTTTTAATAATAAATTTAAAAATTAACTATTTTTACTAATATAGACAAAACTTTAATTACACTCAAAATTAAATTCTAAAATAAAAAATCTAAAAGTCATCACTATTAAAATAGTAATTTTATTTTAATATAACGTGAGTATAAAAAAATTTGTTTAAATATTAAATTTAAAAAATTAATTATTTTTACTAGCATGATAAAAAAACGATTATTTGTGTAGGTAAAACTTTAATTGCACTCAAAATTAAAAAATGTAAAAGTCATGACTATTAAAACAGTGTTGATTCTAGAAGAAGAGTAAACTCCTTTTTTGTCTAGATGAAAAGAAGGAGGAAGGAAGGAAGAAAGAGATATGAAGGCGGTGGAATGAAAATGGAAGTAAGGTTTGAACTTTGAAGCAAGCAATGCCCAAATACATACATACATATCTCTCTGTCTCATGTCTTCACTCTGGACTGGACCCACTTTCTTCCAACCAGCGGCGCCATTAGTCTTTACTCTTCTTTCTCCCCCCATTCTCTCATTATATACCAATAATAAACAATTCCAAACACCCTCTTCTCCTTTCTTTCTTTCTTTCTTTCACCTCCCAAATCCTCTCCCACTCTTTGGTCCCTACTACCCTCCCCTCTTTTTTTTATTATTACACTCTTCTCCAAATTCTAAACTTATCCCCCACCAATCATACACTTGGGATTGGAGCTAAAATAAAAAAATCTTTCAGAGATAGATATTAAGATAAGGTGGTAAATCAAGAAATTAAAAAAAAAAAAAAAGAAAAAAGAAAAGAAAAAGATGAAAGGAGAATATGTAGAACACCACCACCCTCCAAAGAGTGAACCACCAAACATGTTCTCAAAGCTTCACCACCAATCACCACCACATCAACATCAACATCAACATCAACAGCATCCATTTTCTCTTCATAATCCATTCCAACACTTCTCAAGGGATCAATGCCAAGCTTCTGCGGCGCCGGAAGAAGATAGCCATGGTGGAGGCGGTGTAGGCGGCGCCGCCACTTCTCAGAAGCCGAACTCCTCCGGCGACGGAGCAACCATAGAGGTTGTGAGGAGGCCAAGAGGTCGCCCGCCGGGCTCCAAGAACAAGCCTAAACCGCCAGTGATCATAACGCGTGAGCCCGAGCCCGCCATGAGTCCGTACATTCTAGAAGTTTCCAGCGGAAACGACGTCGTTGAAGCGTTAGCCAGGTTCAGTCGGAGGAGGAACATGGGGATTTGCGTCCTTACTGGATCCGGAACCGTTGCTAACGTCACTCTCCGTCAGCCCGGAGCAGCTCCCGGAGCCACCGTTACGTTTCACGGCCGATTCGATATCTTATCTGTTTCCGCCACGTTTCTTCCGCAGCCGTCGCCCGCGGTTCCTACCGCCTTCGCCATCTCGCTTGCCGGACCGCAGGGGCAGATCGTCGGAGGACACGTCGCCGGAGGACTTATGGCTGCCGCCACGGTGTTTGTTGTGGCGGCTTCGTTCAACAATCCTTCGTTTCATAGGCTGCCGCCGGAGGAGGATGCTCGGAACGATGTTTCCGGCGGGGACGGTCAGTCTCCGGCGGTTTCTGGTGGTGGTGGTGAGAGCGGGCATGGTCAGGCGGTGGATTCGTGTGGGATGTCGATGTATAGCGGCGTTCATCATCACTTGCCGGCGGCAGCGTCTTCCGATGTGATATGGACTCCGACGGCAAGGGCGCCACCACCTCCTTATTGATCATCATCATGAGTTTGTTAATCTCTTGTGTCTTTGACTTCGTTTTGTTTTGATGCGTTTTAATTTTGATTTAGATATATTTATTAGTTCTAATGTTGAGTATTAGCATGTTCATGTTGTGAACAGAAACATTAGTAGTAGTGGTTATTATAACTGTTTATTATTACTAGTTACTAGTTCCTCTTTTCCTTTGTTTTATATTTTGTTTATTTTCTGATGATCTTTCCCATTATATAATAATGTATGATTTAATTAAAAAGATTTTTGAGAAACCGAAGGCGTAATATTTGATTAGTGTTTTTAATTAAAACCGGGAAAGGGAGCTTTGAAGTTTGGGTCTGAAGAGAGTGAGTGAAGAGCGCACTGTGCGAGTTATTGGATGACGATAACGCTGCTGCTTCTGCTGTTGCTGTGAATGATGGATGGGGTGGCTTGAGTTGACGTTATTATCTTTTCTTTTCTTTTCTTTTCTTTTTTTTGTTTTTTGAGTAGTGATGATGGGTGATAGAGGCTTGGTTTCTTGATTTGGATAAAAGAGAATTGGATTGGCATTGGCAGTAAGAGAACGTGGCTAGGGTTGTGCGTTCCACTTCCTTTACATTACCACCGCACACTCAAAACTGAATGAAATTGTTGAATGAGTAGTGAGTACGTTGTTGTGCAATAGATAGGGCTGGTCTTGTGGCGTGCTTTTATTTCTGGATCTCATTTATGACTTTCGGTCTGAATATTGGTACTTTCTTTTGTCCCCTCTGATACACAATTAAAGGGGAGAGAGAGAGAGAGAAAATATGAACTCCAAATTGAACACTTGTTCTCTCATTGTACGGTGATTTGCATCAGACTTTTTTGCTTCGCGGTGGGATCTAAGGATGGCATTTGTTTTTATTATCATTCCAATTGAATAAACAATACTTAAGATTAAATTAATATTTTTTTAAACGCTTACGATATGAATTATTTAGTACTAGTCAAATACTTAAATATGTCATAATTTAACGATTTTCAATCATTATTCTTATATAAAAATATTTTTTCATTGTTTTCTAACATTTTTTATGCACCTCTTTAGATGCATTTCCTTTGTATTGAGAACTTGAAATATGTGTCATTTTGTTTTAACAAAAGAGCGCAATTAAACCGTAATTACTTCAAGAGTATTAAAGTATTTAGACTTATAAACCTTTAAAAATTATAAAATGTCTAATGTATCGTGTATAATTAACGACTTTAATTTTTATGTCTTAGCCATAAAAAATATTTTTATACACTTATTTATTTGTATTTTTACACTAATAAAAAATAAAAAATTAAAAAAATAATCTAAACGTATGAATATAAATTACTATATATATATATATATATATATATATATATATATATATATATATATCAATAATAAATCGAATCAATTTGTTTAGGATAATCATAGCTAATTCGATTTATATGTAAATAGCACAAATTAAACTAATTTGACTCGATTTATATAGAAATGTTTAAAATAAATTATACAACTGATTCTAATTTAAAATATTTATGTAATTTTAAATTTTATTTATTTTATTAAAGTAAATTACCTTAAAACACTGTTTAACTTTAATTCATTAAATTCCCATCTTCCATTTATACAAACTATTTAGACATTTTATGTATTGCACAATAATTTGGATTATTTTAAATAAATAAAATAAATATTTTATTTATGAATATATGTAATTTGTAGTATCTTTACAAATTTATATTGTATTACTTATCTCGTTTATAATATAAATGAAACATTATATTTGCACACACCCTTATCTCTTTTACAATGTAAAAGAGATAAGTAATAACTTTTATATAGAACTCTTTTAGAGTGTGACTTGAAGTCACTTTCCAACAATTTTCACTTAATTTCTCTCCCTCTACCCATTCTTATTCATATTATTGAGGTACTCGGAAATTATGGTACGGAATAAGGACATTAACTGCCTGAACGCGACGTGACATATCGCCGGGACAATCGACTTCTAGGTCAGTGTTGCTATTTTTATATTTAAGTTAAATAAGCATATAGTTATAGTAATAGTTATGGTACTTTTATAAATGTAGTATACGTTGGATGGTAAAATATATTGTTAGTAAGTGTACTGTTAATGGATGGGTATGATTTAACTTATTAGTTAAATTAATTCAACTAGTAAATATTTATTGCATTTCGTAATGTCTTTAATGTGAAATCTATATTTTTAATTTTAATTTTGATTCTGGTAGATAATTTTTTTTAGGATTTTAGGAGGGAATATGAAGACTTTAAGAACATCCTGCTTTAAATTACCTGCAATGCACATAGTACTTTAATCGATCCAACTCTATAATTCGGTACTTAACACTTTTACAAATGCTATAATATTTCATACCTTGTATTACTGTTGTTCTGCTTTTAAATCTATAAATCCTGAACTCCACACCACCGTCTATGTTATAATCGTCTCTACCCATATTGAAAAATGAAAATTTTTCGTGTATCACGTCCAGATCCAATGTATGATAGTGACTGGGTACAACTGATAAGGCCAGAATTGATTGCGGGGTAGGTCGAAAATACCGAACTAATGCGTCGACCGGAGTCTAGTACAAACTCCTCCTCCTTATCATCTTCAAAAGAACCACTATCATTGCTATCAACAGTATACTCCTCATCGGACTCCTCACGATTCACGTCCATGTGTTCCCCTAGATAGCACAGTTTACCAGTGGTGGTGAAAGAGGTGGGTCATCCTGCACAAATTTGAGTGGCCAAATCCACCACCACCAACATCACTAATCTCCGCAAAAAACTCTAGTACTTGTTCCGCTATGATTCTCCCATGGAGGTCAAACATGAGACGCACATGCTCATTGTTATGGAGGCAAAACAGACGAAACTGAAAAATTCTATTTCCCATTGGTGCTAGCAACCTATACCTAACTCTTCCAACCTCTTTACTCCCGCTAGCACCAATACTCCTTAATATTAGACTATTTAACTCGGGCAAAAAATTTACTCTTCGAGTGCGCAACAGAATAGAATTATCACACTCAAATATCACTCTAGTGTCACTTTTTCTCAAATGACAATTGGGATACACACTTACAACCACTTATTCACTAGATATTTTCTCTTAATTTTTAAAAGAAAACCAGAAAAAAAGAAAAAGTGAAATATTTGTGAAGAATACAAATAATTGCAGATCATTTTATAGCTACTGAAATTTTATCGTATATATCTCATTTATAATATGAATATCATCACTTATCGTTTATCTTGTTTATAGTGTAAACAAAATAATCACATTATACATATCGTGTAGATAAGTAATAAAGTATAAATTCGTAAAAACGCTATAAATGATTATTCTTAAATAAAATATTTATTTTATTTATTTAAAAAAATCCCAATAATATAGTATATGCATTGAAAATAGTTAGGAAACAGTGTATATTAATTCCAAATTGGATTATTTGGACCAAGGTACGTAATGATATGATCTGATCCTACACAATTCACGCACTCTGCACTCACCTTCCAATGTAAACGTTCTGCGCTTCCTTTTTTGACCATCTTGAAATTAAATCTCTCTACCCACTCTCTTTAAAACTGTCTTTGTTTTCTCTGCTGTAAAATCTTCCTACACTCAAATACCTTTTAATGTGGCAATCCTATCTAAAATCTAAGTCATTTCATGACAATTATACTATGGTACTAATAATAATATTTTTGAAAATTTGTTTTTAATGAACAAAAGTAAGCGTCGTACGTTTCGGTTTGTATTTTTATTTTTATTTTTAGTATTTTTTATTTAAAATTTAATAAAAAAATAATAATAAAATTTTATTTTTGTATTTATCATTTTTACAAAATTTTAAAAATAAAAAATATTAAAAATAAAATCAACAAATAAAAATACAAAACTAAATATATCCTAAATTTTTCTTATAAAGGGATATATAATATTTATATAAAATCACAGATGATTAAACATAATTACTTTTAAGTAATACAGATAAAAAGACAAAATGGTTAGAAAAGGATTATAATAGAGAGATCAAAAAAGACACACATTCACAAAGAGCCATTAATTAGTAGAAAAGAAGGCAGAATTTTAACTTGGATTTAAATTTGGAAGCGACTCGATCAGATATCTGATTGGCTCACTCTTTTCACCGCAATTCAAATTCAGTTTGGACCCTAACAATTTGAGAATTTTGGAGAAGAATTGCTAAAATTAAAATAGTCTTCTTCTATAAAAAGTTACTTGATTATTTCTATGATTTGGCTGCTAGAGTTTATAGTATGGATGACATATTGCTATTAGATTATTTTATTAGCGGATTGATTCTGGATCTCAAGAGAGAAGTCAAGTTCCGTGTCCTTAATGTAAGTTATTTTATTAAAATAATAATGTAGTTAATGTAATTGATGAAATTAATTCTAATTATAATGAGTTAAATATGATGGTCATTACTCAATGAAAGAAATAGAATTAGTGGAAGTTTTAAAATAATAAAAATAAAGGATATCCTTTCTCTTTCTATTTAGAACAGAAAAATACATAATTTATGGTTTTCAAAAGAGAGACGTGACAAAAAAAAAACATCTCTAAAAAAAGAATAGGTTTTGGTTTTCTCTGTGTCATCAATATAAAAAGTAAAACGAAAAGAAAAGAAGAAGGAAAAAACATCCACAAATATTGAGAAGCTGCCAATAGTTCAATTGATTAGAGTATTATATGTCTAAATGTCCAGTAAAAACATAGAGCGGCACTCATAACCTTCAAGTTCCTGAATTAGGAACAAATTCTGATATTAAAGAACAACTATAATTCAAAAAAGATCTAATATAGATTCGAGTATATTTTGAATTATGCTTTTATGATGTGATAATCATCAATTTTAAGATTTATTATTGTTAGAAATAATTTTTGTATTGATCGTAGAAACTAAAAACTAACATGTGGTATCAGAGCAAAGTTATAAAATTTATGATTATTTATAAATTTAATTTGTTCAAATTTATTTAAATAAAAAAATATTATTTGAATATTTTAATAGAATGTTCTAATAGTGTATTTTTTTTCGTGAATTTGAAATAGATTTGTTAACTACCAAAGCGGTCATATATATATGATAATGTAAAAAGTTATATTTTGTGTTTGTTGTTATAAGAGATTTAAGAGTCACACCTAAAGGTGGATTAATTATTCTTATATTAAATTGACAAAATTTGTGATGTATATATATGTATAGTATTATAAATATTTAAAAATATTAAATATTTTTAGTTAGTGCATATGTGATTATAAGCAAATTAAAGTAAATTAAATTAAATTAATTAATATTATTGTGTTGTTGTATGTTAATGTAACACTCAGAGAAAAACATTGAAATACTTTAAATATTTTATCTAAATCTAAATAATATATTATTTGATTATTCAAAGTGTTAATGCGTGAATTTGTATTATATTTACAGTTTTCATGAATTTGTTTGGTTTAACCAATAGAATTGTCAAGTTTAATAGACTTAACTATGCTTATTAGTTTGAGCAAATTTAATTTTAATTAGGTGACACAGATTCTTTTTAAGAGGGTCAAACAAGAATAATTATAAAAATATGAAATAAGAAGAAGTTTGAATCGTATAAAATTTATTAGAAAAATGGTCACAAAATTTTTTAACTATAATGCAGAAAGTTTCTTAATTTTGACACCAAAATTTTGTAACTGTGATACAGAAAATTTCTTAACCAATTCTTATCATTAGACTACTTGAGTGTGTATAAGAAGTCTAGTTAATTCTGTGTCATTTACAATAAATTAATGTAATTTTTAGTTCTAAAAATATATTTAAATATATTTTATTGGTTGAGTGAGTTAAAATTTTAGATTTATAGTTCTTTAAAGATTGCTTGTATTATTTATAAAAAATTTCAATGTTATTTTTAATAGATTTATTGTATCATTAACAAAAAAATAATGATGATGATGATGATGATAATAATAATAATAATGATAATGATTGTAAGATCTGAATTTTTAAAAATTAAATAATTAATTATTTAAGTGTTATTATATTTGTTGAAATTTTATTTTTAAAAAAATTATTTTACCAAAAATAATTAAATAAAATTTTATGATTATTGAATTTAATTTAATTATAATTTATTTTATTAGTTTAAATTATTTATTAAAAATTATTTTAATAGACAAAATTTAAATTAATTTTTATTATTATTATGGTTATTATTATTGTTATTACTATTATTATATTATTATTGTTATAGTTATTACTATTACTATATTATTATTACTATATTATTATTATTATATAATTTTTTTTTTGGCCGAAGCCTTAGGAGAATTAAAAGAAAGAAAGCCAAAACGTGGCATATACATGTGCATATATATAGGAATTGAAACATGGTTATATATATATATATATATGGTTTGAAGAAAATAAAAGAAAGAAAAGAAACAACGAGGTATGAGTGAGAGAGAACGAGAAGCCATGGCACCGTAAGTCTTTCGGCTTTAATTTTTTAAGATTGGTAATTTTAATAAAAAATGTAATCTGTTAAAAGTGTTCGAATTTTTTTCTACATGTTAGTGTTATTTTTATTTGGTAGAAATTGATGGTGATATAGCTCTTCTTTTCCTTAAATTTGGCTAATTAAAGTTCTAGGAGGCACAAATAATTTCTGACGTTTTTTTCTTCGACAGTTCGATCAGAAAGCTTCTCCGGAGTCTCGAGTATTTCAATTTCATACGGAAGTAAGGTTTGATAACTTTATAATAATTAAATGTGAATGCTGATTTGGTTGATTATTGTTTGAGTTTAAATGAATTTGTATTGAATTATTGTTGAATTGTTGTTGTTTGCTTGAGATTTTGGATTGACTATGTATAAACGGCCAGTTGGAATGTTTTGGTAAATTTTTTCTTGGAATATCGTTGAGAATAAAGTATAAATTGGTGAGGTGTGATGACTGAGATTTACTTTCCAGAGATACATCGGCCAATCTAGGGGATGGTCGCACCTGTAAGACAGAGGTTGCTTATAGAGGTTATCGATACATACATTGGCCAGAGAGAGTCTCACTTGTAAGACCAAGGTTGCTTACATAGTTTATGTTTGCATACATCGGCTCAAGAGAGTCGCACCTGTAAGACAGAGGTTGCTTATAGAGGTTATGACACTGGAAACCAAACTCAGACAAAGGTTGCTAAGTTACGTCGGTAGCGGGTCAAAACCGACAGATGAGCTCATTACCTGCACTAAGGATAGACATGCATCATACTTCTTTACACATATTTATTTGTGAGTGTGTTTTCTATGATTGAGGGTGTGCTAAATGGCTGTTTAAATTCTGTGTTCTATAATTGTTAAATTGGACTGTCCCTTGTTGACTGTTAATGTTGACCAAGTATATATAAAATAAACTAAACTTCTAACCCCAATCCTGCTAATAACTCCCCAGTTCTTATCCCCTATCTCCACCCCTTTCAGCTACAGGTGCGAAGGTTTATTGCGAAGTTGTGAGAATACAGAGGAATATGTTTACAAGTTTTGTTAGAATTTATTTTCCTCTCGCCTTGTTAGTTAGAGTTTTATTCAGAGGGGTAGATTTTGTAATTGCTTTTGGTATGTAATACTACAACGTATTATTAATATTAAATATGTGAATATGTGTTGTTTGTACTTGTTGAAAAAGTTATAGTTTTAGTAAAACTATCGATAGATTTACGCGTAAAAGCTCAATATTAAATAGATAATAAAAGGAATTAGGTTAGTAATGCCTTACTTTTGGTACGATCATGAGGTGCTAAAAGTTAGGGTGTTACAATAATGATGGAAGACAAGGAAAAAGAAGGAGAAAAAGGACAAAAAAAAAGAAAAGAAAGAGATACAGGAGGAAGAGGAAGAATGAGAATACAAAATAAAAAACATGTGTACGTAAACTTAACTTGTTTAAACTTGGTTAAAAAATGCTTAGTTATTCAGTATTTCTGAAATTTAAATATTAAAACAAAAAAGTTATTTGTACACCAAAATCAGCCACTGAATTCAGCCAATAAGTATTTTTGTATTTTTATATATATAAAAGTCTAATACAAATTAACCACACATTTTGTACATCACGCGCCCTTTTTTTTTCAAATCTCGCCACCTCCTATGGACCCTTGCTTCCTCAGTCTCTCTCTTCACCAACCAGCATCATCCTTGTGTCACCACCACGCTAGCTGGAGGCCGAACAACTCGCCACCGATGTTAGTTGTTTTTGGTTATAATCAAACATGCGCAAAATAATAATCAAACTCAAGAAACTCATGATATAATTAGATTATAATCAAATATGCTTCAAATCATATTACAAAATCTAGTTATAATCAAGCACGTCTAAAGAAATAATCAAATTCAACAATACAAATC
Source organism: Arachis stenosperma (assembly GCF_014773155.1). Classification (NCBI taxonomy): domain Eukaryota; kingdom Viridiplantae; phylum Streptophyta; class Magnoliopsida; order Fabales; family Fabaceae; genus Arachis; species Arachis stenosperma. Next base: position 17,287,943 of record NC_080384.1, on the reverse strand, counting down.
AAAGTTTAAGTTTATATTTTAATCAAATACACTTCAAATCAAACTTCAAATCCATATATAATCGACACTCTTTGGAGTTTTCTTATGCTGTCTTTCTTGTTGTTTCCCTCTCTTTTCTATCTTGATTTTATAATCTTTGACTATCTCCAAAATCTCTATTTGATGACTATTTTACGATTTAGAAGCATTTGGATAATTGTATTTTTTTCTTAATATTTTACACTCATCCTGTGTTTAATTAAAAAAATATATTAACACTTATTTTTTGTTGTAACAATTATACAAATTGTTTAAAAAACTACAACAAAACACTCTATTAAGAGAAGAATCATCATATATTAACTTCTCAAAATAAAAAATTGTATAGAACAAAAGAAAGAGTGTGGAAGAATTAGGGATGTTTATGAGTCGGGTAAAATCGGATTTGTGTTGACCCAGATTTAACTTTAATATGCACTGGGTCTATTTTTTAGACCCTAATCCGGTCCTAAATCCGATGAAACCTAAATACTTTTGGGTTACAATTATACCGAGTCTAAACCAGGTGAAAACCGTGTCTTTAAAGTTTTAACAATAATTTATAAAGAAACTTATTTATAATGCACTTATTTATAAAGAAGAAAGTTGTTACTAAAAAGTTGATATTCATATTTGAACTTGAATTTGTCCATAAATTCTAATTTGATGCTTCTTTAATCTATTTTCTAACTCAACAAGTGTGATTAAAAATAAAATAATAAGCTTATAATTAATATAACATAAAATTAAAAATAATTTAAAAACATATATATATATTTTTAATTTTCTTAGGGTGCACATGGATCGGGTGAAGTCGAGTTTACCTTGATCCGGATCCGGACTCGGCCCGAAATAATAACCGAGTCTATTTTTGAGACTCTTACCTGATTCTAAACTCAATGAAATCACACAAAATTAATTCTTAAAATGTTCGATACTGGATCGAATCTTTAGACCGAATCGAATCATATGCACCCTTAGTAAAAATGACTAATTAAAGAACAACAAACTTATTATTTTATTGACAATCATACTTCAAAACTAACCAAATTTCAACACCACCAAATACAATGTAACAAGCATGATTATTATTAGAAATTTATTTAAATCCAATAAACTCCGATAGGAAACAGTTAAAGTTGCCTTTTGATTTGGGTGAAACTAAACAAAAACTAACAAAATGGAAGCAACAATAGATAATGAGTAGCTATTTTATAAAAGTTTTCTAAGATTCAGTCAAGTTACAAATAACTTCAGCAACCAAAATCTAATTAATTTTCACAAAGTAAAAACAAGTTTCAGTAACTTCTAATTCCTCTCCTTCTCACCAAATAATGCAAGTTTTTAAAAAGAAAGTGAGCAAGAATTAAGAGCAAAAATAAAAATAAACAACTATAATAAAAAAATAAGACATGCAATAATAACAAAAATAAAATCTGCAGAATTTGAATAAGGAGAATATGTGGAAGCTCATCTTAATGCAGAACAAAAAATACAGAAAATAAAAATAGCAATATAGTAAAATCAAATCTAACATCAACACAAGAAATAGCAAATCAAACACAAGAAGTAACGAAAATGAAGTGTGTAACTGAGTAGAAGTAAAAATTGAAAATGTGGAGTCCTAAAATGAAGTATGTGACTTAAAATACTAAAATCGAAAATGCAAAAAAAAAAATAAAAGGAGTAAAAGCTCACCTTCATGCAAAGGCGAAAATACAAAATCAAACAAAAAAAAATAGAAAAGAAGTAGCGAAAATTGCGTTTAAGACAAAGAGGGAAGGAGAATCGTGCCTCACATGAGAGAGAGAGAGAGGGATGGAGAATTATACCGTTGATTCGGGTGGGTTTTGTGAAAAATAGATTAAGTGAAAAATAATGATTAAGATGAGAGATTCGGGGTAAGTAAACTTATGAGGAAAAATACTTCTATTAATGGCAAAGAAACAATACAAGAACTAATGATGAGAAATAGAGGTAGAAAACAAGTGTTGAGACCTCCACTAATGTCACAAGAGGATGAATGAGCTTTGTTTAAAGTGGACATGTGTTGGTTAATGGTTGTCGAGTATTTTGGTGGAACACCAGAACGCCAGGTTTTACTCGTGAAGGTGGTGAATGAAATAAAGAACAATGAAAGAAAATTTGGGTAGAGGAAAAGATGGATTTTTTAGCTTATTAGCTTCAAAAGTCAGAAATGTCTAGAAGAAGGTGAAGGTGAAAGTGAAAAGTAGTGAAAGTGAAGAAGAAGATGATGGTTTGAAGAGATGGCTTGAGGTCCTTTTATAGTGTAAAACCATGGTGAAGAGAAAATATATTGTCCAATGGTTTTTAATCAGATATTTCGTTTACTGCTTTTTCCAAAATATCTTTAGGTGTTCCTGTCACCTCAAGTCTTGTCATCTGGAAAGGTAAGAAATTGATTCCCACACGTTAAACAAAAGCTCCTGACATGTGACATTAGTGAAGGGATATCTAGTTTGGTTTTCTTTTAACTAGATGACACCATTACACTCCAAATCCAACCAATCCACTTTCACCAATATAGTTCCCACTGAAGAGAAATTCAACTCCTCAAAGTGTTCTTTTGGGTTCCATCCTTTTAGCCCAATACCTTTAGGAAAAATTTAACTCTTTTTTGACCATGTTTGTAGGTCATTATAAAAATTAATTATGTACAAAAAAGGTTTATATTTTTAGTACACAATCAACCATGCTAGAGAAAAAGGAAAGAAAAATCGCTCCGCGCCGGAAATTGAGAGCATCACGTCTGAGAGAGAGGGAAGAAGGTAGTTTTAGCGCGTGGGTAAAATAGAATGATGAGTAAAAGACATATCGATCCCTGACCTTTTTAAAATTGGACATTTTCGTCCCTTAAGATTTGAAAATACTTTTAACCCCCTCACCTTGTAAAATCTGAGACAATTGAACCCCTCCGTTGATTTGGGTTGGAAAACGTCATCGGAGAAGGCTGATGTGGCTGGGGGGAGTGTGACCTATCCGTTTAGGTTGTAGAGCTGGATGGGATACTAAAATTCGAAGGACAGATCGATCCCTCACACACAAAATGACGTCGTCCCCTTCCCTTAGCCCTATTTGATCAAAAACCTTTGAGGAAGACATGGGTGTTGATGCTGCGATCGTCCATGATGAGTGAAGGGAGCTCTTCATGCACAAGACCTGGAGGGGGATCTTCATGTGCTATGCCAGGAGGATGTTTGCGAGTTCCGATTGCGCCCAAGTGCTACTGTGGCGTTTATGCCATTATGTACAAGTCAAGAACGATTAGTAACCCTAATAGAGTGTTTCTTGGGTGTCCATTATTCAAGGTAAGTGAGCGATTTTTACAATAGTTGGGTTATAGTGTGCTGGGTGTTAATGGGTGATTCACTGAAATTTTGTTCCAGGCTAAAGAACCGTATTGCCGGTACTTTGTCTGGTTGGATGAACATTTGAAAAAAATTAGGGTCGTGGAGCCTGAAGCCTTGGGTGCGGTGGATGAAGCTGAGGGAGTAGCCGTTGAAGAACAACTGCTTCGAAATCAGGATATTGAGAAAAAAATATAAGAGCTGGAGAGGAAGCTGTTGTCTATTGAAAGCAAAAAAAATTGAGTTTGTGGCATATAACTGTGATTGGTGTAGTAGTAGTTGTTGTTGCTGTATGTATGTTGAAGGGGTAAAGATGATTGATGTACATGAAATTGGTTGTAATGGAACTTGCCATTGCTGGCTTTTGAATGAAAAGTGTATTAGTGGATTGAATTCATTTTTGTTTGTATTTAGAACATCTAAACATTATTCCAATAGCATTATACAAGATAGTAATTCTGGATAGATTTTAACTAAAATGTTAGAATGACAATGTATCTGATTTAATCCAAAACATAGCTAAACAGCATGAGTTAACTCCAAAATATGAAAATGTCTGGTTGGCATGTAAACAAGTTTGCCAAGATTACTCTGCTAAAAAGCATTGTCTAATGTCATGCTAATAACTAGCAAAAAAAAAAACATAGAAATCATGCTGCTTTGTTCACTTCTTCTGAGGCTTGAGACTTCTCTTTGTGGCACTGGTAGCTGCTTTCAAGGTCTCCTTCGAGGGTCCCCTGCTGGTGTATCTGCTTTGAGTTTGTTTTGTGTGTGGTGTTGGATTTGGTGGTGGATTTGCAGTTGTTGGGGGTCGAACAATTGGTTGCTTGGGTCTGAAAGTAGGTGCAGCAACATTGGAGTCTGATCGGTCCATTCTTGGCAGTTGGGATGGAGGTTTGAATGGAGTCTGTGCTAGAGCAGAAGGTTGGGCCATAAATGGTGTAGGAACTGGTGCAGACCCAGATGCCTCCCCAGCACTAGGTTCAGTCAATTTTTCACCCTGTGATTGATTTTGATCCTATGTAACAAATAGACAGCAATATAACCAAATGGGGTAATTAGTGCTTATCCTAATCAATTTTTTATTAGTGACTGATAATAAGTAGTATAAAATGGTCTTAAAGCATTTTTGGTGCTGGCTTACCTCTGGTTGAGGGGCTGATTGTGAAAGGAGAAGCAGCACCAGAGATTGTGAGTTGTCAACTGTCTTCTTGGGTTTTTTCTTCTTTGGTTTCCAGTTGGGGTTGCTTGGAGCTCCTTTACAAGTTTTATAGTTATGACCTTTCTCGTTGCACTTGCTACATATAACCTGGAAGCTTCTTTTTATCTTGTCTCCCTGAATATGAGCCTCAGCAGGGTCCTTGTTGCAGTTGTGCATCTTTGGCCTCCCAATAGGCCATTTGATAGGTGGCGGGGCAGGCCTCAGCTGCTCAGTTGTAGTCCAGAATTCTTCACTAGGAACGGGCTTGATGCAATGTGCATATGTCTTGTGAATGGACTCCATACACAACCATGGATGCACATAATCCTCAACCTGGTCATGCCTCTTTCTGATAGCAGCAATAGCATGTATGCACGACATGCCTACATAATCAGGTAAACTTACATGTAAACCAGCATAACTTTACATATGACGAAAACATATTATTTGGGGTTAAACTATTTACCAGTCAATTGTCATGTGTTGCATGAACAGGTGTGTTTGATTAGATCCACATCCACTTTCGTCTTCTTTCTGGTTACCTCAAATCTTTTTCTTTCATTGTCCCCCACCCACTCAGCTATCCACCTACTGCTTGGTTTTATCTTCATCTGCAACTTATGGCTAACAATCTAATGTGCTTGGTCATCCTCCTCATTATAAGTAGCACCTAATCTCCTCACACATTGTCAACACAGGTTTAACTCTGTATTTTACTACCTTTGCATTAAACACTTCGCACATATTATTAGTCAGGTTATCCACCTTGGGTCCATGACTAAAATAGGCTTTAACCCAAGTGGTAGGTTCAAATTTCATCAAATATTCCCATGCTGCATTGTTAACCCCTTTCAGCCTATCCATTTTCTCCTTGAATTCTGATTCAGTTGTACACCTAACACACTCCGACACAATGTCTCTAATGTGCATGTCTTTGAACCGATTAATAAAGTTCTTCCATATATGCATGACACAGTTTCTATGATGTGCCCTTGGCATTACCTCTTTTAATGCTGGTAGCAGGCCCTACTCAAATATATTTTTGAAAACAAATAAACACCAACAAATAAACAACATTATAGCCTACCCTAACAAACCCTACAAATAGACAGCATTATAGCCTACCCTAACAAACCCAACAACTATGCAGATTATAGGCTAATTCAATAAACACCAACAAATAAGCAGATTATAGGCTAATTCAATAAACACCAACAACTAAACACATAAAGGAAAGTAAGAGTCTTACCTTTTGCTGGTCGGACATAAAGTTCCAACCGAATTGGGAGGCATCACCCAGATCTTCCTGAAGTAGTGTCAGGAACCATTTCCATGACTCCTTGGTCTCAGATCTTGCAACAGCAAATGCCACAACATAGAACTGGTTGTTGGCATCCTGGGTCACTACTGACAGTAACTGGCCTCCATGGTATGTCTTTAGAAAGGCTCCGTCTAGATGGATGAAAGGCCTACATCCACTCTTGAAGCCTTGCTTACAGCCCTCGAAGCAGATATATATCTTGTCAAAGACAGGGAGGGACTGAGGGATAGGCTTCACATCAATTCTTGCTGTCGACCCATGATTACTCTTGAGAATCTCCATCCCATAGTCCCTGAGCTTTTCATACTGTTCTTTTTCGTTTTCCACTAGCCTTTCCTTGGCTTCCTTTACTGTCCTATATACCATCTTTGGATGCACAACAAAGTTAAACTCTTCTCTGAGGAAATCAATTGCCTCATTAGTTGTCATATGATGTTGACTTCCTATTCTCTTTTCCACATTCTTAATGATCCAGTGTTGATCAGCAGCATTACTACCCAGATCTCTTGCGCATGTGTGCTCAGACTTGTAAGTCTTAACCTGGAAGCATAGCAGTGTCTTGTTGTAAGATAGATGTGCCAGCCATGGACAGCTTTCACCTCTGCAGGCAACTCTCACCCTTTTCTTATCATTTTTTATCCACAACAGTTCTCTACCCTCAGTTATGAACATATCTTTGACAATCTCTTTGAAGTCATCTATGGTTGCAAACTTGGTACCCACCTCAAATCTCATCTCTCCAAACCCATACTCTTCATTAAAGACTGAAAATTCATGCTTGTCTCCCTCATCCTCTGAGGATACTAGTGTGTGAAGGTCTTCAGAGACATACTCATAAATCGGATCATCATCATCTGAATCCTCCTCATTCACATAGAAACCTATTGGAGGCCTATCATTGGGCTACAGAGATGGGACATCTTCCTCAGCATGCACAGCAGCACCAGTTCTTTGGGACTTGACATTAGACACAGTTCCTTTGGGATTGGCTGTAGGCCTAGTTTTTTTGGGCTTCGCACTAGGCCCAGTTCCTTTAGGCTTGGCAGCTGGCCTGGTACCTTTGCCATCAGGCACACCTGCAGTCTTTCTCTCAGCACCTCTCTTGTTCCCACTTAACTATGCGCTTGGCCCTTCCTTGACAGTGACCCTTCTAGTTGGTAGCACTTTCTCCTTTCCTTTCAGAGTTTTTCTTTTCTTCATAACATCATTTTTCTCATCACAGCTAGAAGAGTCATCATCAGAACTAGTTCCAGTGCCATTCAGAGGAGGTTTATACAACTCCTCCTCCCCACTACCATCCCCATCCCCTGCTGTTGATGGTGATAACAAAAGCTTTCACATGATATTGTCCACATCAACTGCATCATCAAATTCTTTCTGTCCCTGTTCTGCAGCAGCATCTTCTTCCACAATCTGGGGCTTATCAACAGGGTGATCGAAGTAAATGTAGAACTCGTTGCTAGTTGAATTTCTCAGCTTGTTCTCTCGCATTTCATTGATTCCTGCATCCCCTCTCAGAATGTGCAGTCCAGACTCAAGTTCATTGCTGGTTGGATCATACCAATACACTGCCATATATGTTGCATAGCCCAGACCCTTGAATAGTGTAACCAAATCCCCAAAATTCACAAAGTCCAAATCCATCTCTAAAAATTTTTCAACCTTCCCATCAATATACTCAAGAGTGCCACTGAATCTTCTACCAAAATGACCTCCATGGTGAAAAACAGGTACAACATATATATCAACCATCTGCATTATGCACAGATATAGCAAGCACACATTAAACCCTAAATCAAGTACCTGAGATTTTGAAATCAGTTAAATCCCTATAGAATTTTTTTCAGTCTTTTCTCCGAAACAGAGCATTCGATCATGACTAACCCCAACCCCATGCATTATATTCTACCAAATAGCTAAACAAGAAGGAACAGTATATTCCACTAATACCCTTACCTCTGTAGCAGACGGCAGCTTCTTGTCAGACGAAGCCTGTCAAACCCTTCGCCATCGCAATGTCCACTGAGCACACAACACCTTCTCAACGAGTTGAAGACGTTCTTTTTTTGGAGGGAGAAACAAACTGTTTGTCTTCTGGTAGGGTTTTCAGTAATTACAGGTGTGGCTTATGGGTGTTATGGGAATGAAATTATGTGAATAGGGCTAAGGGAAGGGGACGACGTCGTTTTGTGTGTGAGGGATCGATCTGTCCTTCAATTTTAGTATCCCATCCAGCTCAGCAACCTAAACGAACAGGTCACACTCCCCCCAGCCACATCAGCATTCTCCGGTGACGTTTTCCAACCCAAATCAACGGAGGGGTTCAATTGTCTCCGATTTTACAAGGTGAGGGGGTTAAAAGTATTTTCAAATCTTAAGGGACAAAAATGTTCAATTTTAAAAAGGTCAGAGACCGATATGTTTTTTTACTCTAGAATGATAAAAGCGTATTATGGAATAAGAATAGACTTTGTTTTTGAGTTTTTGTTTTTGTATTTGTATATGAATTTGTATATATAAGATGGTTTAAAATAATGATAAAAATTAGTGTGTACGTAACATAATTAATATTAAAATTAGTTAGTGTTAATTAATTAAAATTTAATTTTTAGTGTTTTTTATAATTAAATAAATTAAAATATACACGTAAACCTTTTCTTTTTATTTTGTCTTCGAACTAATACTCTTAATACTCGCAAGTACACCTAGCTAGCTACTTTAATAAAATAAAATATATGGGTTTAATCATAACTAAAATATGCGTTGATAAATATCTTAACTCAAGTGAAGGATCTAAATTCCTTGATCGTTGCCGCCACGTACGATACCAAATCAAAATAATTTTCAATCCTTCTAATGAGGGAATATGATCTCATACCACCAAACCTAATCTAATGATTATTCATGTCCTCGTTTTATTGTATGTTGACTCTATTTCTGTCGGCTAGTGATGATTTACAAAGAATTTCTTAGACAAGAGATTTAAATTTAATTGCCTATTTCTAGTGGATTTAGTTTGAGGCACTCTTATTTAGTATTTCTTTTCTTTTTCATTTTTTATTTTTCTGATCTTCAATTAACGAAGTTGATTGGTTCATAACCTCAGACCACTCAAAAGCGAGCATCGGTTGTGATACCAAGGTTCTAAAAATAGAATCTATTATTAAATTAATAAAATTAACAATTTAAGATTCAGTTGAATTCGATTAAATATAATAAAATAATATATTTATATATAATATATTATTTGAAGAAAGAAATAATTTTTTATTTTATTATTTTAAAATTAGTTAATCATTAAAAAATTATACTAATTCAATTAATTAGTTGATTTTTTTATTATTCATTACCAATTGATTTTCATTTAAATTGAATTAATTTAATGACTGATTTTCAATTAATTCGATTGAATCGACCAATGAGTATGATTCTCAGAACCATGGTTATAGTGTTTCTCAATTAAAATTTTATGTTATGTAATAATATTTTAAAAAAAATAAAATTATATATTCATAGCAATCATATATAGATATGATGAATATGGGACAACTATGGTGTGGTCACAAAATCAAAAGGATTATGCAATTGGCCACACTTATATATAACATTGGATAGACGTCGCTATTACCCTACATCCAAAAGAGAAGCTTCATTTAATCTTCTATTCTTTTCTTCCTCCCTATCTACTCTTTGTCTATTTGCAAAGTGTTGCCACTACCAATAATGCAAGACCAACAATGATATTGGTTTTACTGTATTACATACAGCAGGTGATAAGGATCATGAAACCAATATATGGCATCTCACCTTGGTTATATTTACAATTTTTGAATTGAATATAAAGTTTATTATTTAATTTATATTTGTTCCGGACTTTACCGGAAACGGTGAATTGTGCTGATGCATGCTGCAGTTTGAGTTCTTCGCGAGAAAATAAAGTGGTATTTTTTAAGGTAGTTTTATTTTTATTGGTGGATAATTTTTTTTTTTATTAGGGAGATCGTTGAAAATTGAAATTTTATTTTTAGATTAATAAAAAATATCTTAAAAGTCAGTTACTTATTTACCAAACTTATATTACTGTGTTTGACTTCTATAAAATTAAGTAGATAGATCGAAATAATATCTATAAATTAAATTTTATTCATTTTGGGTTGGCTAAATTGTAGAACAGTACATAAATAATATTTATGCAAAAAAAAGTTTTTGCTATTTAAAGGAGATGAATCCAAAATTTTTTGGTTATAATATAAAAAAGATTGTCACTTTAAATAATCTCACATTTACTATAAATTATATATATTTAATAAATAAAATAAAATATAATATTAGAAAAACAATAATACAAAATTAATTTATTTAATTTAATATCTATAATTTTATATATGTCATATCTATAATAAAATATTTATTACATCTAAAATTATTAATTTATTTTAATAATAATTAAAGAATAAAAAATAAAAAATAAATACATTAAAAAATTATAACTCTCTATAACTCAAATTATGATTCTCAAGCATTATTATTCTTAATCTACATGTTAGTACTTAATAATATTTTAGTAATATTAATAGATATCTATAATTCTGATGCACTTAACATTTATATCAAACAGTTACACTTAAAACAACTAAACAAGTGAAAAATATTGTAATGAAATTTTTGGAATTAAAAAAAATTAATTTGAATCCGACCAAAAAGACATCAAATCGAATTGAATGTTGGAATGACGTGGGGTCATGATGGAACACTACCTCTCGAGGCATCAACGGCGATTGTTAAAACTTAAAATAAAGAAGTTGAAGACTTTGAAGCTAAGTTCAATGAATCAAAATTCCATTGACATGTGCCAAATACAAAATGGGGCCACCATGCTCAGCCAAACCTTATCTATTTATCTTTAATTTCTACAGATGATGCAATTACTTATATTTTGATTTTGATAATGTCATTTTTATTTTTAATATATTCATATAAAAACAAAAAGAAAAAATATTGTTAAAATAATAATGATAATATTTATTTTTTAATATATAAAACTTCCATTTTCCAAAAAATTAAAACACAAACTAAAAATATATATTAAGTTCTATTTTTATAAAGATACTATTTTATCAATTTTTAGCAAATCGATGGTAGTTCGATTCTAATGATTTGAGGGCGAAACTAATTTCTTTTTTTGCGAGTATCAGTATTTTAAAAGTGCATCAAAATTTCTTTAGTTAGATAAGATTTGAAAACAAAGCTGAAAAGACAATAAAAGTAAAAAGTTTTGAAGATAAAATCGACTGAAATTAAAATAGTTGCATTGAATCAAAATAAAGCAATAAAATGCCTTCAATTAGATCAAAGGACTTCAAAAATAAAAGTACTGAAAAATATAAATTGAACAAAGAAATTAAATGTTGCTTGAAAGATAAATTTGCAAAAAAAAATTTTGCAGAAAATATAAATGAAAAGTAAAAAATAAGTGGAAGGAATCCTACAGAAAATTGTCTCGAAACGGATTCAAAAATTCGTTGGGATGTGAGTGTGCGTGAGTAATTTCTGAAGCAAAGTTCCAACCCTTGTATCTTTGAGCCTTCTAGTATTTATAGCCATTTCCTTAACCAGTCAATTTGAAGTGACACTCCCACATGTGCGAAAACGTGGGTAACCATTCCCACACCTTTGCCTAATCATGTGACGGTTACATAATAACCTTCATTTTCAAGAAAATCTTCGATCTTCTTTACTTGAGTAACTCCTCGAGTTGCTAAACTATTCGGACTCTTACTCAATGTCTCTAAATATATTTCCTTTGATACCAACTTCTCTTCTAAAAGCATACTTAATAATTCGAATAATCCTCTCCTTTGAATTTAAATATGTTTTACCAACAAATACCAAAAAATGCCATTGTTTAAAAATATTTAAAATTGTAAACAATTTTATCATAAACATAATATATAACAAATTCAACATCGTTTGATCCATGTAATTGATTCTACTTAATAGAATAAAGTTTTATTGTTATTGTTTAAATAGAGTACAGTTTGTATTATTCTTTTTATTGTTATCCACTCTTAAAATTAGAAAAGAAAGTAGTCATGTTAAATTAGAAACGCTAACAACGAAGAAATTTTTTAATCAAATCTAACTAAGTTACACTTATTATAAATGTAATTTTTTTTCATTTAATTTCTTTTCTTCTTTCTTTTGTCACTTTCTTCTTCTTCCTCCTCTTTCTCCTCTTGTTCAATTTTTTTTTCTCGTTCATCACTATCATCCTATATATATATTTAACAAAAATATTGATTATAGAAATTTTAGTATATAGTACAGAAAATTTTAGTGCAATTTTATGGTGACCAACACAAAAAATTTTTATATATTAGTTTAAAAATTTTGTTTTCTATGAACTTATGTGTGGGTGAAGGTCGATTAGCTACCACAAAAATAGTCGTAAAATCATCGATAATTTAATGCAAAATATAATGTGTCGAATTAGCTACCGCTTAATAACTAATGCTTTCCTCGCTAATTACAAGTTGCAAATTAGTGAGGCATACAACAGTTGCTAATTCATCGAAAAAAATTTTTGCGATCGAATATATAGTCTCAAATCCATCACTAAAGTAAAAGTTAATTTCATAGAAGAAATAGACTAAACGGTAGTCACTAATTAGTGACAAACTCTATTGCAGCAGACTCATCGCTAAATCCAAGCTAATTTTGTAGACAAAATAGAATGCTTAGTTGATGCTAATTAGCGAGGAATTTTTTTGAACTTAACTCGTCGCAAGTAGTTCGCTAATATGATCACAAATCTATCATATTTTGTAGAAAATCTATAGCTAATCTTTGAAAATTCTTAATCAAATTTGTAGGAATATTATCGCTAAATCAAAGTTATTCTAAATGAAAAAGCAAAGTTATGAAGTAGTCGCTAATTTGCTAGGAAATAATATGTAGTCAATTAATTGTAATATTATTGCAAATGTCATCGCAAATTTCTTTTAAACTAATAACAAATCGATAGGTATCCCACAAATGTTTCGGTCGCAATGAAGTTTTTAATTTGTTACCATCATCAATGCTAATGTTTCCCATAATATTAGTTAGAATACTAATTTTGTTGCTATACTAAAATAAACCTCATATTATTTTTTTTATTCTAGTCATTGAACTAAAAGATTATAACGCATGCAAATATAATTAATTCATCAAAATTATACGTTTAAAAAAGTTCAAACTATGTTTAAAGAAATTAGGTATTGAATCTTAACCTAATAATAACCAAGCCTTGGGTTTGATCAAATGCATATTCTACCTATTTAATAGCTCTAAAAAATATGACTTAATTAGTAAATTAACAAAGAAAAAGACTCAATTATAATATCATGTAAAAAAATTTTAAAAAGTATTCACTCATTTATTTAGAGATGTTTCAATATAGCTGCACAAATGTGATCCTGCTTCTATAAAATTCATTATACATTATACACCTTAGTTTCTCATTGTACATTAAAAATTAAAAAAAAAATGAAAAATACAAACAAACAACACCTAAGACTTGACAGTTGATACAGTGAGGTAAATGTATTAAACTGCATACTTACTTCTTTAAAACTATAGGTATCTACATTAGTATCTATGTTTGCAAACATAGTTAATTAATTTGTTGAGATACTGCTGGGCAAGGTAGAAATATTATTTTCTCCATCATCCTTTTCTTTTATTATTGAGCATAAAATATGAGGAGAATAATCTAGTTTAGTAAACCTACAGGCATGAGCAAGAAAATGAAAAGAAAATAAGTCTAAGCATTAGGTGAATTATTTTTCAAAGAATAGTGCTAATAAATATGTTTCATGTTCAACAAAGTATATCATAATAAATTTTTTGAGCCTAATGTGTAATGATTTACTCATCAAAAGTATTATACAAGTTTAATATAATAAAATTATTTCTATGAGTAAAAAACAAAAAAAAAATGAGAATTCAACTATGAAATAGTGGATAGTGAGCTATATGCTAGAAAATCTCACAACAAAATTTTCTTCTATTTTCCTAACAAATTAACAAATGATAGATTCTATTAATACTTTGATGTCAAAGGAGTTAATTACAAGTCTATAATCGTGCATTAATTTTTAATGATCCAGGCCTTAAGAATAATTTAAGAACAAAAAAATTATAAACTACTTAACTAATCAATATATGCTACCAAAGGTAACAGTTTAAAAGGTCATAAAAATCACTTCTAATGAGCAGAAAAAGAAATAATAAAATTACAATTTCAAGAACAAATATAAAATGCTTACCCATAAAATGAAAAGAATCGCATTTCTGTGCATTTGTTGACAAGTTAAGCAAATTAAAAATGTCTAGAGAATAATTTTTTTTTTGCAATTTTATCCAGTTATACTCATGCTGTTAGAACAATTATCTGACCTAAGCATCTGTAGATTTTGTTATTGATGCTTCCTTGTTCAAAATATTATTTTCACCTGTGAAAAATAAGGAGTTAATTACTATTCTAGTAAGAAAAAATATAGATAGACAATGAAAATATTAAACAATGTGAAAAATGGATATATCAGATGTTCAATTCACTAGGTGTGCGGATGGTTATTCTAATATTAAGATTTAGGTGATTAATTTAGAATGTAGTGTGTTTTACTTGAATTGGACCTTCTAGAACCCGTTGTTCATGTTGTTTAAGAAAGTAATTGGTTACCTAGCATAACCCTTCCAATAAATAACTACCAAATTTTTAGTAGAACCACACTCTCCCAAGACTCAACCAACCAAACTCCATCAAATAACTAATATATATGTTTTATCTCTTTTTGTGTTGATAATTTGGCATTCTTGACTGAAAATTTTCATCTCAGTATAAGTAATAACATGCACCCAATAGAACATTTAAATATGAAGAGACAAAATAAACAAAAACAAAAAAATCAGTTTCTATTTTAAAATAATAAGCAATTGAGAATGGCATGTCAAATTCAATGGAGTTGCTAGTAATTCATAAAAAATTAGAGTAAAGTATCGTTTTTGTCCCTAACATTTGGGGTAAGTTTCAAAGTTATCACTAACATTTTAATCGTCCTATTTAAGTCTCTAACGTTTGAAAATTGACTCAATGTTGTCCTGTCGTTAGGGATCCGTTAACAGAATTGGCGGCGGGACAAAATTGAGACGATTTTGAAACGTTATGGATTTAAATAGGACGAAAACATTAGGGACAAAAACAATACATAAAAATAAATTTTAATTTAATTTTATCTTTCAATAATATTAATTTTTTACTGTACATAGTATTCAATTATTTTTTAATTATATCTAAATAAATTACACTTAATCACATTACTTTCATTTTAAATAAATTTATTTTTTTTATAATTTTAAAGAATTTTGATACATTAGAGACAAAAGGTATAATTTATATTTTATTGTATATATATTATTTTTTCCTGCTAGTTTATATACTAATCATTCTACAAATATTGTATGATGACTAAAAATCATTAAGAGTAAAATTATAAAAAAATTAATTTTTTTAAAATAAAAGTAATATGATTAAATGTAATTTACTTAGATGTGATTAAAAAATAATTGAATATTATGTATAGTAAAAAAATTGATATTATTGAAGGATAAAATTAAAATTTATTTCTATGTATCATTTTTGTCCCCAACGTTTTCATCCTATTTAAGTCCCTAACATTTCAAAATCGTCTCAATTTTGTCCTGCCGTCAATTCTGTTAATGGATCCCTAAGAGCAGGACAACATTGAGTTAGTTTTGAAACGTTAGGGACTTAAATAGGACGATTAAAATGTTAGAGACAACTTTGGGACTTACCCCAAAAGTTGGGAACAAAAATGATACTTTACTCTAAAAATTATATTTATACATTAAAATCATATTTAGCACACTCAAATTATTCAAAAAGCACCATAAAATTCAGACTTTTTTATCTAAATAAAATAATAGGAGATCAAATTTACCTAAATTTTCTAATAGAATTTCAAAACGTGAATTTTTTAAACTATATAATATATAAATTATCCCAAGGTGGTATGTGTTAGATAATGCATAAAACTTGCTATTCTAGGACGATTTATGCATGAAACTCCTTGAACAAATGCACATAAATCGTCCTAGGTCGATGTACTTCTAAAGTTGTATATAAATCTCTTCTTATTTGATTTTCAGATTTTACAAGTTAAATGTCAATGGTTCCCTTTTGCACATATTCTCTAATAGAGTAAAATCTAATTTCAATGTGCTTGGTTCTAGAGTGAAAACAGAATTTTTAGAAATATTTATTACACTCATGTTATCACACATTAAGAGAATAATATTGACTTGCAATTTGTAATCTGCAAGCTGGGTTTTAAGCCACAATAATTGAGAACAGCAAAAGGATGCGGCTATGTATTCAGTCTCGGCTATGAACAATACAATAGTAGCTTGTTTCTTGTTGGACCACACATTTAGTGACTGTCCAAGAAAGCAACAAATTTCTGAAGTACTCTTTCTATCAATTTGGTCACTGACAAAATCTGCATCGCAATATTCCACTATACAAAATTCATTAGATTTAAAATACCAAATATCAAAATTAGAAGTGACATTTATATATCTAATGATTCTCTTAACAGCTAAAAGATAGAATTCTTTTGGGTGTGATTGGAATCTAGAACAAATTCCAACACTAAGAACTATGTTCAGACTAGAGGAGGATAGATATATAAGTGAATCATCATTTCTATATACCTTATTTCATCCACATCTTTACCATTTTCATCCTTTTCAAGTTTAGAATTTGGATGCATTGGTGTAGTCATTGGTTTGGAATTATTTAAACCAAATTTTATTACTAATTTTTTGACATATTTACCTTGGTGCACAAAAATATCAGTAGGAGTTTGTTTGATTTGAAGTTTTAGGAAGAATGTGAGTTCTCCCATCATACTCATATCAAATTCACTAGTCATTAAGTTTCTAAAATTAGCACACAAGACTCCATTAGCCGAGCCAAACACAATATCATCCACATAAACTTGAACAAGATTGAAATTATGATTAGATTCTTTAATAAAAAGAGTTGTATCCGTAATACCTCTTTAAAAATTATTTTTCAATAAGAAAGAGTTAAATCTTTCATACCAAACTCTAGGAACTTGTCTCAAACCATAAAATGCTTTTGAAAGTTTAAAAACATGGTTTAAAAAATCTTTATTTTCAAAATCAGGAGGTTATGCCATGTATACCTCTCTATCAATAATACCATTTAAAAGAGTACACTTAACATCCATTTGAAAAAGTTTGAACCCTTTATGTACAGTATAAGCTAGCAACAATCTCAATGCTTTCATTCTTGCAACCAGAGCAAATGACTAATCGAAGTCAATTCTCTCTTCTTGATCATATTCTTGAGCCACTAGTCTTGCCTTGTTTCTTACAATACTACCATCCTCATGCAATTTGTTCTGAAAGATCCATTTGGTTTCCGTCGTCTTCTTTCTATTTGATGAGCTTAACACCAAAGTCCAAACTTTATTTTTCTCAAATTGGAGTAGTTCCTCTTCTATTGTTTTAACCCATGATGGGTTATCAAAAATTTTTTTCACATTTTGAGGTTCTATTTAAGATGAGAGTAAGATCGTTTTGTTTCATACTTTTTCTAGTTGATGATCTTGTGGTAATTCTTTGTGATGGATCTCCTATTATAAATTCTTGTGAATAGTTCTTCAAAAATTTCTATTCTCTGAGTTTGGGTGATGCTAGAACAGATCTGGTCTGATTTGGTTCAAGACTGTTGAGATTTATAGAATTTTTTGCTGTGATAGGAGACAAAATAGATTTGTCTCCTGCAATTTGTTCTACAGAATTAGAGTAAGAGACTTTTTGCCAGGATTCTTATTTGTCTTGAACTTGGGTTTCACTCAGGTTCTGCTCAACTTGATTTTGTGCATCATTATCTTCTACAACACTTGAAATTGAGTTAAATTCATAAAAAATAACATGTATGGTCTCTTCAATGATCCTATGTTCTTTAATGTATACTCTATAGGTTTTGTTAGTAGTTGAGTAACCTACAAATATACATTCATATGATTTTGAAATAATTTTTTTTAAATTATCTTTTGTATTCAAAACAAAATATTTACATCCAAAAATATGAAAGTACTTGAAATTTGGAGGAGTTCCTTTCCATAGCTCATAGGAGGGTTTCCTTTAAAAACTTTCGAATGATGGATCGATTTAAAATATAACAAGCTATATTCATAGTTTCAGCCCAAAGAAATTTAGGTATATCACTTTCACATAACATGGCTCGAGCAATTTTCTAAAGGCTTCTATTTCTCTTTTCAACAACCCTATTTTATTGAGGTGTTCTAGGACAAGAGAAATTATGTGATATACCAAATTCATCACAAAATGATTCAAAATCTTGGTTTTCAAATTTTTTTCTGTGGTCACTTCTTATGGAAACAATTTTCAAATCTTTTTCATTTTGAATCGTTTTACATAAAATATTAAAGGCTGAAAAATGCATCATTCTCGTGAGTTAAGAATAGAATCCAACCAAATCTATTGTAATCATCAACCACAACTAAGCCATAATATTTACCTCCTAGGCTTTAAGTTTTAGTAGGACCAAAAAGATCAATATATAGCAATTTCAATAGTCTCTTAGTTGAAACATCTTCCTTGGGTTTAAAAGAGCTTTTAGTTTGTTTTCTCATTTGACAATATCACAAGTGATATTTTTGTCGAAAGAAATTTTAGGAAGACCTCTAACTAAGTCTTTTTTGACAAGTTTTGAAATCTGAAACATATTAGCATGTCCCAATCTTTTATGCTATAACCAAAATCCATGGAAGTAAAGCATGCTACGTTTTGTTCTTTTAGCTCCTCCAATGTAAGACCATACACATTATTAGACTTTCTTGCAATAAACAAAAGATTACCAGATTTTTCATCAACAACTAAGCATTTTAACTTTTTAAAAGTAACCCAATATTCCAAATCACAAAGTCAATTAATGCCTAAAAGGTTGTGCTTAAAACCATCAACCAAGAATACATCATCAATGAATGCAGAAAATTTTTTACCAATTTTACCTACGACTATAATTTTTTCTTTTTCATCATCACCAAAAGTTACAAAACCTCCATCATACTTGTTAAATTTGATGAAAGAAATATACTTTTCGGTCATATATCTTGAGCGTCCACTATCTAAGTACCACATGTCTTTCTTCTTCTTGGATGCAAGACAAATTTCTTCCGCTTGATCTTGATCAGCCATGAAGCAAGCATTAGCTTCATGTTCGGAATATTCTTCTTCTTCTGAATCATTTTCTAAGTCTTCCTAAGATGCTATCAGAACCTTTTTCTTGTCCTTCCTTGTTTTGTCTTCTTTTTTGAACTTGGAAAAGTCGTACTTGAAGTGGTCAGCCTCCTTGTAGTGATGACAGATTATCTTGCTAAGGTCTTTCTTTTGATCCTTTCAAACTTGATCTTTTGCTCTTTTCTTTGCTCCTCATGAGTCTTAGCCTCCTAGCAAAAAAATAATTTTTCCATCTGATAAATCATCATTAGAATAATCTTCCAATGACTCAACAGAAGATTTCAAAGCCATTCCTTTCTTTTTCAGGTCACGGTTCATGTGAGTGATTTCATAGGCAAGGAGTTTTCTCTTAGCTCATCATAAAATATTTTTTTCACATTATCACTCTCAGCAATGACTGTAGCTTTAGTTTTTCACTCTTTGACAAGGCTTCTCAATTTTTTTTCTTACTAGCACTTGTACGGTGTGAGTCATCCTTATAACATCCAAGCTATTGATGATGACCGAGAATCTCTTGAACATTTCATCAGTGATTTCTCCTTCTTTCATAGCAAATATCTCATTTTTTCAATATGTCAATTCTTGTTTTCTTCACTTGTTCGTTGCCCTCATGAGTGACTTGGAGTTTATCCCAAATCTCTTTTGCTGTTTAGCACCTTAACACCTTTCGATACTCCTCAAAACTAATTGAGCAATGTATCATGTTGATTGTTTTAGCATTCAGCTCTACCTTTTTTGTCTTCATCATTTTATTCAACTTCTTCTTTGGGTGTCACAATTTCTTTTTCAGTTGGAACTTGTGGACCATTCATGATTATCTTTCAGATATTGTAATCAGAAGATTAGACAAATATTCGCATTCTTTCCATTCAGTAGTTGTATTTTTGCAGTGTAGAAGAGAGGTCTGTTGTTGGACTGATCTTCAGTGAGTGTGTAAGCCACGACATTAGAACCCATGTTGTTGGTCATTCGGATTTTTTTTCAAGCTTTTATACCAATTGAAGGTTTGTGAATGGCCTAGAGAAAGGGGGTTGAATCTATGGCCTCTTTTTTGAACCTCTTTTTGCTTTTGCTTCTGACTGAAAAAGGAACTTAGTTGCTTATGCATTTGTTAAGTTGAGATTCAGGAGACAATTTTATTTTGTCTCTTCACGATGCGTTTAGAAACAGAGCAATTTTTTACTTTTAGATAACTGTGAATTCTGAAAAATATACAATGTAGGAGATACTTTTAATTTGTCTCTTAACGAAGTGAATCAGAAGAAGAGTAGAGAAGAGAAAAATCACACAGCCATGTATCCTAGTTCAACCACCTTGTGCAATGTGACCTACATCCAGTCTTCTCCATAACAACGAAAAATTTTCACTATTTTTTACAAAGATTACAAACACCAATTTTCTTAGAATTCAACCCAATCCTATATGGGACAATTTTAGCTTCTACCCAAGCTAGATTTGGCTAGGTTCACTCCCTAAACTTGCAACCAATAAGTGCTCACCCAACATAGTAAAGGAATCTACTCAGGATCATGTGTACAAAACAGAAAAATATACAAAAGAGTTTTGACATAATTTTTTGGCTTTTCTTATAATTCTCTTTGCCTTTTCTCTCAATAGCTTTTACTGATTTCTCACTGAATCCTTTTTTTTCCATTGAAAAGAAACAAAGAAAAATGAACACTGAAAAATAGAAAATTCAATGTAAAACTTTGAAGGAGAAGAAGGATTAGATTGTAAGGTATGAAGATCTAAACTTGTGTACTCACTCCTTGAATTAATCTTTGGCTGTTTACCCCTTTAATAGAGGAGTAAAACTTCCAAAGCTTGAAACTTGACTTGAACAGTTGACTTCTTCTTTCTCAAATACAGCAGTAGCGGTGCAAAAGAGAGATAAAACAGTAGCAGTGAATAAAGTTTACATGCATTTTTACCTAACTACTTTTCTTTCTTCCTTTTCAAATTTCTTCAAGGATCTAAGCCACTCATCAATATTTTGGCTCCAAGTTTAATTCTTGACTCTTGATCTGTAGCAAAGTTTCTTAACCTCTATTTTTTTTTTCCGAATATCCTGTTTGGTGTATGAAGGAGGAAAGCATTTTGAACAAGCAACAATGAAGCACAAAGATAAAAATAATTTTTCTGATTCAACTTCTTGATTTGATCTTTGCTTTTTGCCTTAGCCTCTTACTTTCTTCTTTTTTTTCTTTTGTTTCTTAATTTTGGTAATCCTTTTCTCTTTTTTATTTGAGCCCTAATCAGAACTTTCCTTTTCTTGTTTTCTTAAAAGTAATTACGTGGATTGAAAAGAGAAAAGAGAAAAAATAAATTCGGTCACTAGCTTTGGTTTAGATAGAAGTGAAATTGCTTTTCTTCATTCATTTTGGATATTAATATGTAACCATCTCTTGGACCATTAGTGAGTGAATGAGCTAAACGCTTTTATCATGGACCTGAATTATCATTAGTTAGTTTCTTTTAATTTTAACCTGGACACTTAGACAAATACATTATTCACATATTTTAAACTTTTGACATTTTATTATAATATTTAATCATTATCTAATTGTTATTATTTTCTTAAACTCAACATTCTCAATTCATGAATTTTAATTTTTAATCATATTTATATGTGCATAATTAATTTTGTCAAAGTAGAAGTCTTGTTTCATAATATTTTTTATTAATCTAACAGGCAAAAAAAATAATTTATTGAAATAAATTATAATTATCAGTTTCTCTCTCTCTCTATGTATATAATCACTTTCCAAATTTCTATTATTTTTTAATTATAACCTTTAATAATAACAAATACTAATACGTTTTAAAAAAAAAATATATATATATATATAATATTTTTTAAAATTAATTTATTAATAAAAATAAAAATAAAAAAAATTTAAATTTTAAATTCTAAATTTAAATTATTAATATAAAATATTAAATAAAGGTTGTCCTCGAATAATAAATTGCTTAACTTTTTTATCTCTGTGTTGGTGCTTTCTTCGACAGAATTCTCAACACAGGATTTTGCGAGCCACAATATTTAGTGGCGGTGGAAGCTAAAGTAACACCTGCCTACACTATTTCATTTTTTATTTTCGCTTCTATTTTTAATTTTTTTTTCTAAAACAAATTATCTTTTTTTTAATAATATTACATGGCTAAAAAATATTATTATATTTTTTAATAATAATTTATATTCATATTTATAAATATTTTGTATATAATAATATATAATTTATTTTTTTATTTACTAAAATTTTATACTCATAAATTAATATAATTTGTATCAATATTTTTTAAAATTTGTATATATGAATAAATAAATTTATTTATTTGACCAAAAAATTTAATATTTATATCAATCAAATTATGATAAAAAAATACTAAAATTTGATGTTCTAAAAATTTTGTTTTTTTCTTTTTTTTTTCAATGCAACCTTGTTGATGATCGCATGTACCATGCATACACGTCTTTGCTGCTCTGTGTTGATAATATATACCGAATATATCAATATTTTTAATAAAAAAAATAATTCAAAGAATTGATTAATATTAATTTTAATACAAAATAAAAATAAAATATTAATTTTAAAGCAATGTATTTTTATGGATTACGGTCACAAAGATTTGGTTATAGATTATGAGATCATATGAGCAAGAAAATAATTAGAAGTCGAGATGTAATTTTTTTAAGACTAAACTATTGAAGATCTTGAAAAGATGGATAAGCAAACAATAACTATTAGACGTTCTGCTAATGATAAATCTGGTCCTTTAACTAGATCTCCTGTTGATAGAGAAGATGTACAAATTGATAATAATGGTGATGATTTGCATGATAAATGTATACCTCAACCTGAGGTGTCAGATACAAAAATGTCACCAGATGTTAAAGTTTTACTTGAACCACCAGTTAAACCTGAATTGAGAAGATCTACTAGAGAGCGTCATCCTTCTCAGAGATACTCCCCTCATGAGTATATGATGAATACCGAGAATGGAGAACCAGAAAACTACCAGGAAGCTATGTTTGATGAGCATAAAATAGATTGGTTGAAGGCCATGCAAAAAGAAATGAAATCATTGCATGAGAATCATACATTTGAATTGGCGAAGTTATTGAATGGTAAGAGAGCATGGGTGTTCAAATTGAAAGCAGATGAAAATGTTTCACAGTCAAAGTACAAAGTTTGGTTGGTTGTGAAAGGTTTTAAGCAAAAGAAAGGTATTGATTTTAAAGAAATTTTCTCTCCAATTGTGAAGATATCCTCTATTCGAGTTGTACTTCGATTAGCGGCTACCTTGAATTATTAGAGGTTAAGCAACTTGATGTGAAAACTACATTCTTTCATAGTGACATAGATAAAGAAATTCATATCGAGCAACCAGAGGGTTTCGAGGTTAAAGGAAAGGGAAATCTTGTATACAAGTTAAAGAAGAGCTTATATGGGTTGAAACAAGCACCAAGTGAGTGGTACACGAAATTTGATTTCTTTATGGAAGGTCATAGGTATAGTAAGACTTCTTCTGATCATTGTGTGTATATTAAGAAATTCTCTGATGGTGATTTTATAATTCTCTTGCTTTATGATGATGATATGTTGATTGTTGATCATACACTAAGAAGATTGAAAGTCTTAAGAAAGACTTGAACATATCCTTTCCTATGAAGGATTTGGATCTTGCAAAGAAAATCCTTGGTAAGAGTATCACTCTTAACAGGAAGAATGGAAAATTATGGTTGTCGTAACAGAAGTATATTGAGAAGGTTTTAGAGAGGTTTATCATGAGTAATTCCAAACATGTTAGTACTCCACTTGCTAGTCATTTCAAGTTGAGTTCACAGCAATATTCTACAAGTGAGAGAAAAAATAAAAATGAAGAAGATTCCATATGCATCTGCGGTTGGTAGTTTGATGTATGCTATGGTTTGCACTAGGTCGGATATTGCTCATGTTGTTGAAATTTTTAGTTGATTTCTCTCTAATCCTGGCAAGAAACACTGGCAAGTAGTAAAGTGGATTTTCAGATATCTTAATGGTACTTTTCAGAGTTTGTTTATGCTTTGGAAGTGGCCAACCTGTGTTGGATGGTTACACAAATGCGGATATGGCTGCGGATCTTGATTTAAGGAAGTCTACTTCTTGTTATATGATGACTTTTGCAGGGGAAGCCGTGTCGTGGAAATCACGACTTCAGAAATGTGTTACTTTGTCTACTACAGAAGTAGAATACACTACTGTTATTGAAGTTTCTAAAGAACTCTTGTGGATGCAAAAATTTCTACAAGAGTTAGGCATCAATCAAGAGAAGCTTGTGTTATTTTTCTACAAGAGGGTTTTGGCATCGAGAAGAGAAGAAGAAAAAAAGAAAAGGGCAGTCCAATGTTGTACATATTAAATTGGTAAATTTTTTCTATTTTTTATAAAATTTTAGTATGTTGTTCCATGAATATTAGAATATACTATGTTAATTGTATTGTCTTTTTTTTTTGTCTGATTTGAAATATTCATTTTTGTGAAGAGTTTATGTTATTTCCATTAATTTTGATTAAGTATTTTGTTGATTGTTGAGATGTTCTAGTATTATTAGAAAGATTGATTGTATACTCATTATTTTGATAGTGAAAAGTTTTATTGAATTAGGTTCCGTAAATTTTTTTATCCCTCTTTTGAGAATTTTTTCACAATAAAAATTCTATTGTTTGATTATTTAATTTTTGTTATTATATTTGATGTTTTGAATATCTTTAGTATTGTCTATTTAATCGTCCAAATTGTAAAAAAATTATTTTTAATACTTTTGTTGTTAGACAAATTTTTGTTTGAACCTTAATTTTTCCAACAGAGATCACATATCGCTAATGAATTAAAGGGAAGTTAGTTTCATTTCTCGTATCATTCAGTTGTATTTTATAGACCAAAGAAAATGAAGGTGCAATAATGGGAAGAGATGGGATTGATCTCTTCGTGTATCTCCAAAACAAGAATAAAGAGTTAGAATTGGTACATGGAATGCTATGAGCCCTTTGAATCAATAGACTTGGCAGCCAAGTTTCTTGTTTCTTTTCTTTCCAACTTGATAGAGGCAGGCTTCCACAGTATCTTTATGATGCAAAATAAATAACTTTAATAAAACTTAGTTAGATAATGCATGTGCTAAAATTTACAACAATAATCCATATAGAATTATCCAACATGAATTCATCGTCACTATGCTATATGTAATATTTTTTTTTCTTTGTCTTAATTGAACTACCAATATTTGGATTCTTTTTTTTTTTTAATTCTTAACAAGAACATATTAAGAAAAATACTTGCTATTTTTATCATTAAGTTTAATTAAGTCTTTTTTCTTCTTTCTTTTATGTGTCTCCTCTTTCTTGTTCAACTCATTTTTATTGTGCTAAACTGCTAATTAGTCATGTAGCATCACTGTTTTTTCTATGCTTAAAAATCAAACTGAAGTAAATTGTTTGTAGTAATTTAAAGAAAAACATTGACATGGGAAACCTGGAATAATGGGTAGGGCCAAGAATTAATCATACGTGTGTTTAGTAGAAAGTACAAAGAGTAGGGCATGGACACAGGTTGTCCCTTTAATTTTTTCAATATTGTGAAGTAATTTGAATACAGAACCGAAAAGGGATTGCACTTTGTTGAGTTGGATTTTATTACAGGAACAAAGTTGTCTCACCCTTTGTATCCGTTCCATCACTCTCTTTTGTTCTATTATCAATTTATCATCAACTACATCCTCTTTAGACCCTATCTGCCTTATCAATTTCAATTTGATTATTTTAACGAACTTCATTTCAAGCCATGTTGGCTTGGATTATTTCATTGCAGATTGATGTAATGAAATACGAATACCACCAACTCATGTTCCATGGTCCAAACAAATAAACAAACAAATAAAAATTAGAATTTAGCTAATATTTATCCTAAAAGTTTAGAATTTAAGATATATGTTAAGATTATACTATTTTTTAATTTTTTATTTTAATAAATACATAACAAATACATTATTTATTTAAAATTTACATGTTTTATAAAAACTTTTTCAATTGATCATCTTAACCTGTTAGCTAAATTCTAAAAATTAAAAACACCTCATGGTCCAAACAAAAATATTTAAATAACTATAACAATGATTTAATTCACAAATAGTATACGTCAGTTGTTAACTTGTTATTGCCAAGAGTGAAAATATATTTGAAAGAAAAATAAATAAATAGGTATAAACACTTCAGAAAGAATAATATTTTAAATGTGATAAAAACCTTTCAAATAAAAAATTGGTAAAATTAAAAAAACAATAATTTAATCACCATTGAATTTATTACTTCTATTATATATAAAATCTAATTTAATTCAAAAATAATTAAATCCTTTACTTTTTCTTACTCTACCAACTTCTTCATTTTAGAAAACTCTAATCTTTATATATATATAACCTAAAAACAAGTTAGCAGAATAGGATTATCATATTACAATCTTATTGATTCACGTGTTCAAGTTTTTCTTTCAGAAAAATGGAATGATAAGACTTATTAGTTACAGTAATTAATCTATATACCTACTACATCTATTTAAGTGAGAAGCAAAATGTTGATGGCTAATTCCTTTCTATAAGAACGCCATCTTTTGAGTACATTACATAAATGGTAGACTATACCTCATTATATACTGCACCGGCCTACCTATAGATTAAAACTAAATAAATATTTCAATCCGTTCTGTCCCTTGGCTTTCTACAAGGTGCACCAGAGCTTATGCCATTAAAATGGTTAGATCCTAGTCTCTGATGAGAGTTAGTATCCCTAAAATTACTGTTGCTGCTAACCCTAGTACTTTCTAACTTCCTATGGTGTAGAGTGTCTGAATGTGAGAGAGGCACAACACCTCCTTTTCTTTCTGCATGCCCCATTTTGTTCCTGTACAAATTGCCATCTATATCTGCACTTAAACCAGGAGAAACTGAATCATATCGATCCATATCGGCTAGGGGTGAATGCCTGAAGTTCAGGGGAGAAGATGAGGAAGAGGTGGAGGATGAGGTGTCGGATTCGGAGTTCCTCCATGGGCTACCCCAGCCAACCCTTGAATCACCGAAAATATAATTGGAGAACTCATCTGTGGTGGTCGAATCATGAGTGCTATCGGTGCTGCAAGAACCTAAGTCAGAATTACTGCTGATTAGCGATGAATTGTCACTTGACGAGTCATCTTCTAAAACTCTCTTCAGGTGGTGAAACTTTGAATAGAAGGAGTCCAAGGTGGGTGAACCATCTGGACTACTGATATATTCAGCAGGACCAGAAGTTATAGATACATTCCGAGTTTTCGTTGCGGTCTTTTGGGTTACTTTGCCTTTTGATTCTGGGGACAGTGTCTTGCCTCTGATTGATCTTGGAGCCTTGGGTGAACACCTACAGAGGGAATCAGAGGGTGAGAGAAGCGCACTAGAGGCAATTGTTAGTAAAAAAGGAACATTGCTTGCACAAGATGCACCAGAAAAATAACACCAAAAGGGTTACCTTGCATAAAAAAGCATATATGATCCTTTTGTTAAGACTCTCTCCACCTCAACAGGTGTCACCTACAAGACATAAAGGACATGGTTAAAACGAAGTAAATATACTCGCACAATTGGTTAATAAATCCTGCCAAACAAACCAAAATTGCATATGAAGAAACTTTGTTAGGTGTATCTGACAGGTTTGAATGGTAAGTAATAATGAAATAAAATTTTGTTTTAAAGTTTAGAAATGATTTGAAAACCTGCTTGTCAATAAACCTTGGAACAGTTTTATCCAGACCAAATGATTGTCATATGATTTTATGATAGAAGATTTTGTCACAGAATTCAACCAAGCCTATGCAGATATACTTTTATTCACAATAATAAAGAACAAATGATATATATAGGTCACAGATTTATGATGTTACAAGTGGTGGAACCAAGGCTACATATTACTGATTTGGTGTGGGAATCTACTACCTGTAAAACCAAGCCAAGAGATATGTCTTCATGATATATGCAAACAAATGGAAACTGAGGGACTTACCACACTGTCATCAACCTTGAACCACTTGTTTTGACTATTCTTCACATAGCTCACATAGTGACCAGAAAAGGCAGCATTCATGATATCCAAGTGAACAACTACACCATACAGTCTGTATATAGGTGATTTATCACTAGTCCCACTCATGAAAGGAGCCAAGTCAAGAGTTTTAGGAAACTGGATAGGCTTGTTAAGCTTCCCAAACTTTCCTGACTGCAAGACAAATGTAACAAATTTAATGTACTCTCTGCATATAGACAGCACAAATGAAGGTAATAACATATTATACTTTGAATTTAAGACATAAAGTACCTGGAATCTCTTTAATGCAATTGTAAGAACATTAGGTGCCTCAGAAATTGTCAGCTTCTTCTTGGCCTTCTCATAAGATTTACATCTTCAAATGGAGAGGTTACATTAATAATATAGAAAACTAACTTTGAGCACAAGCAATTTGAACAATAAAAGCAAAATGCCAAAAAAAACGTTAGTAAGCCAAATAACATACCAAAGCCTTAGTAATCCACAATCCACATAACATGCCAATGTTAAAAAACACTTGTACACCAAACAAGATTCTGCAAGCATGGGAGAAGGCTAGCTAGAGCTTCCATATGTGCAGACTCTAGGAGTGACTTTCTCTTTTCAAAGTTCAAACATTTTTTAGGACTTAATCCTTTTTTGCAGGATTACAAATGTCTACACTGATTTAAGGAACTAGTATTTATATCTTAAAACAGAATTCAAGTTCCTATTATACAACAACATTGAAACTTTTAAAAAGGCCGCTCTAGAGGACCAACCAACCTGACACAGTGGTACTTATTTTCTCCATCCAAAGACTCGGTACTTGTAAATCGTCGAAGAGCTTCCTGTAGGGTTGCTATGTCCCCTTCTATCTCAACAGTAAGATCCATCATCCTTTCCTGACGCTCAGATTTCCCTCCACATTTCATGCATTTTATCTGCAAAGTATGAGGGGCATGTTTACTCTCCACATTATTCGAATTAATGGATCTTAAAATGACAGGAATTTATCTATTGCAAAAGCATGGCAACACTGTATTGGTGCATTATAACACAGGAAAGGGGGAAAAACATAATAGTTTAGTAGATTTCAATATATAAACATAAATTACCTTTGATCTAAGGTAACCCCCGAATGTTAGATCAATTAAAGTAGTGTCCTCTTCCAATGAACCACATACATCAACCCCAGCATCCATAAGGCAAACAGATTGCATTGTGTCAATGGCATGCCTGTTGAGTATAACACCAGATTCCTTAATCTGAAATGAATTACAGGACAAGAATTATGTGGTTACACTTACAAAAGGGTTTACCTTAGAAATTCATGTGCATCTTCTTCTTTGCCATTACCAAGTTGACTTCCAGTTCTCCTTAGTTGGGAGAGTATGCCCTTAGGAGAGAGTGGATATTTTGTATCCTTTGACTTCAAAATCAAACTTTCAAACTCACAGTTGAAACATTTTTTATTTGCACCTGAAATTTGCATGGAATTGTTTAACCCTATTAATGGGTTACAGAAGATAATATTCAAGAAATATGGCATGCAGATGATTCCAATGGAAAAACTGATTTGCTTACATACATGCTTTAGAATGTAGTCCTTGAAGAAAATATGCAGTCAGGGGTGGTGTAAATACTAAGCACTGGAGTACAGCATTGGCGTAACAGCTGCAAAAATAAATGAACAGACAAGCTCTTTGAACTAATTATCTTATCAAATGTTTCTAGCAAACAAATCATTTCAAATTACCTGTTCCCACAATTTATAAGACCAAATGGGCTAAACTCCCCCTTGTTCGAGTTATAAATCTTGACAAACAATTCGTAAGGAAAAAGACCCTGCAGCATCTGTAAATGTAAGATAAAATTGCACAAGGCACAAAAGAACATATAAAAATAAACAAATAAATAAAAATTTGTTCAAGAAAGAACCTTATCACTTTGTTTTCCTGCGGTATCATTCCAAACTAGTGGAAACTGCTTTGAGAAATTTGATCCTCGGAACTGATCAACAACTTTTAAAACAGATGATTTCAAGCCACTCTTAGAATTTGCAGAACAGCTAACACCCCCAGACGACATACTAGTGGCAGATTGATTACCATTATTCACATGTTTTGTACTGGAATTTGAGTGAGCATCAGTTCTACGGACTAAATTAGAATCAAGGTCACGTGTCAGGCATCTAATTTCAGCAGACTTAGAATTGATGCCATGGTTTCCTACAACACGATTTGATGCCATAGAAATATACGATTGCAAGTTATGGACGTTCAAAGAATCTTCACAACCTGAACCTTTGCTAAGACTGGGGGATGGTGGGTAGAGACAAGATAAGGGTTGCACAGAGCTGCCTTTAGATCCCAATTGATCAGATTCATAAACAGGGGCAGCAGCAGGGTTTGGAAGTATGGAATCTTTGCTGTTCATGAATTTAAGATTTGTAGCCTTTGAAGAATTCACTGTATCTCTGTCATTCTCCGTTGATGCTGATCCTGAGCAAGGCACATTGTCCCCAACAGTATTGGGAGAAGGATTATCAGATACAAAATCCTTTGCCTCACTATCTTGTGCTTGCATAAGAGCGATGGAACTAAACGAAAAGCGAAATGACTGAGAATCAGATCCTGTATTGTGAGTGGATTCATCCGAATGGGATGGAGAAGTGTCACTGTTGGCATCTTCTTCAATCCCAGTTGTGCCAAGAGTTCTATCCCAGAACCCAGAAGACACTATGGAAGGCTTGATTGTTGCCCCCTTCAGCATACCTGAACCTGAAGTACCATTTTTTGCAAGTTTTCCTTCTTCTTTACAAGGACCAGATCTACTTTCATTTAATTTACGCATTGTCGAAAAACCATCAACTGATTCAACCAAACTGGCAAATTTGGGTGATGAAGACATAGCTACAACCATGCTACCGTCACTTGAAGTGCTATCTGGAATGTCAAGTGTCGAATCAACAAAAATTGGTCCATCAGATTGGTCATGCTCGTTTGATATAACACTCTCACAAATAGAGGAGTCATCAGATGATTCACTAGCACTTGGAGAAGCTGAGAAGCCAGAAAAAGAGTTACTTGACAACTCAGAATTAGAATCTGTTATAGTTCCCCCTGCAAGGCACTCATCTCTTACATTTTCATTTTTTCCATATAAAACTTTAGAAGAAACACCAGCGACTGAAGTTTGTTGGTTTTCACCGGACGCTTCATGCTCTGCACCTGCAATTTCAGACTTCTGGTCAGCGATTCTAGAGAATTCTTGCTCGGTTACCTTGTTGCCAAGATCACTAACTACATCACTCTGCCGAAGTATTCTTTGCAGACGGCATTCCAATTTGTGCCCTTGGCGCCAATGAAGAGTTTGACACTCAAACGAACTGAAACACATGATACCAAAATGTATATAACACAGACATCTTACGCATACGGTAAAGTCCACAAATAAAATAAAATCACAGAGGAAAACCAGGTTATACAGAATGGATCATTCAACAAGTTCACAAGGCAACAAAACATCTTTGAACAGCTAGCAAAAAAATGAAGAGCAAAGAAGAGAAATGGAAGATGAACACACCAGTAGCGAACCGATTTGCACTGAGCGCAGCGTGCGGTGGCGGGAACATAGCACACGGCACACTGATTGCTTTTGACGGCGGTTTCCGCCGCGGCACCGTAACCATACGTGGCCTCTCTCTCGGCCCTGGCAGTTTCCTCAGCAGCCAAAATCAGAAGCCTCCTGATCTCTTCCTTCCTAGCCACTGAAATCCGCCATTTACGGCGGACATAAAAGAATCCGATCGCCGGAAAAACAAGACAAATCAGCAGCAGCAACAGCACCAAAAGGACCAGGCTCGAAAACCCTAGATCCCCGGTGTAGCGCATTTATCCTGCACCCGATGCACATCCAGCTATGGCAGCGACAAAGCCTATGCTCCTCCTAATCCTCCTTCCAACACCACACATAGATGAAGAAACTAACTGATTCAGCTGAGAAAAGCGGCACAACTTGCAATGTAACCGTCCGTTTCAAGTTTCAAGTTTCAAACCAAAGGCTCCAATCAGGTAGCTTGCTTTCGGTGATTAAACGGTGACGAAATACGCGGCAGCGCGTGACGGTGAGATTAACGAGGACAAGAGAGAGATAGAGATAATAAAAACAAAAAAGCGTATGCAAGTAAAAGGAGGTTTTCTTCTTTTTCTTCAATTGAGTTACTGCTTACTGAAAACGATGGCGCAGTGCAAAATTGAGAAATGAGAATTCTCCGGTGGTTAGATTCGTTTTGGTTTGGATGGGAAAATTTTGTGAAGAGAGAGAAAAAGAAAACGCGGTAAATGTGAAAAATAGTATTAAATTTAGAGAGAGAATTAAAAATTGTGATGGTTACAAAACGGGAAATTGATTGTTGAGGGAAAAGAATTTTGTTCCAAAGTTCCAAGTTTCAACCGTTGGGAAGCGTGAATTCTTCGCCCATCAAATATTCGGATCTCTGTAATTAAAGAAACTTTCACAACTTTGATTCTTTTGCTGGTTTTGTGTAAAGTGTTTTCTTCTTTTTTTTTTTTTTTTCCCCAAGGTATTTCCACTTTAACAATTTTTTAAATATTCTTAAGGTCCAGTAAAGGATTTAAAATTTTCTTACAAATATCACAATGATTTATTATATGTTTAACAACAACAAACAATTATTATATGTTTGTGTACCACGGAAATTCAATTAAAAACTGCTCCCCAATTACCCAACGAAAGTATTTAGAGTCATAATTTGAAAACTAAAAAGAGTCATAATTAACATATTTTTTATTTTTAATGTATTTGTTTTTTTATTTTATAATATTTCATTATTGCTAAAATAAATAAATAATTTTAGATATAATAAATATATAAATATTATATTTAAATACTAGTAATGCACTAATATGTGTATATTCACTTTAGTAATTATTTTTGTCCCTGAAAGTTAAATTAGAATAAAATCAGGGTTCTACAAATATAGTATTTTAACTTCTATTATCTATTCATTGAGATACTATCATCAATACGAATTATATTCACTAGTATATCAACAGGTACTAATACACGTATTGATTCACTTTTTACTTATTAAAAATGTGTAAAAATAATAAAAATAAAATTAGTTGATATTTATAAGTGTTTATAACTTAAATAAAAAGTCTTGATTTTATGCGTTAAAAATAAAAAATATTTTTAAAAAAATTATATATCAATCCTAAATATAGATATATAATAACGTGATGAAAAAAAACCACGAGAAATAACGTGTGTATTATTTTTTATATATATACCGAAATTAACTTTTAACGAAATTTTAGATCACATATTTTGGTTTTCATAAAATTTTATTTTATTATTTTAGAACTATCTGAGAATATAAAGAGTGGTTTCTCTATTGTTTTTAATAAATTTTTTAATATATATTAGATAAATAAATTTTTAACAGAATTAATTATGATAATTAGATCTTCGACAAATATTTTTACAAAATATATTAGTCGTTTTTGATAAAATGACAAATTTGTCTTAAAAAAATTTAAAATAATAAAAATTTATTGAAGATCAAATATCTAATTTAAAATTTATTAAAAATTAATTTAATTATTTGTTTTTTTAATATTTTTTATATTGTCAAACATAAATTTTGTATCAAACATTCTTAATATAAAAAAAATAAAAATATACAAACATAATATTCATAAAAAATAATGCATATAATATTTTAAAAGATCAAAGTGATTGGAAGAGACCATCTTAGAAATAGTGAGTTGGACTTAAAAAAAGACTTTGAATTTTGATCAAAGAAAAAAAAAAGAGAGAAAAATATTTAAAACTTAAATGTTGAGACAAAATTAGTAATTTGATCATATATTTAACCTAAAAAAATTGCACCAAAAAGGTTCGGTTTTGGGGGGAAATTATGGGAGCAGTGTATGTGAGTTGGACGGTTATGGCAGGCAGTGCACGTGAAGTGGGGCCCATGAATGAGCGGAGCCCCTCTTATACGGTACGGATTGATTCTAATGGTTTCTGATTCGGGGGATCGGACGGTGGAAGTGGGGCCTAGATTCCATGGACCCGTTGATGAAATTTTTTGGGATTAGCATATGTCGTTGTTTGTTTCTTTTGGTGTGTGCGAGATTCTGTTGGAATTAACCATTTTACAAGTAAATTGTCTTCTTAGGTTTGGGGTAGGTCACAAACACAATTTTGGCTTTTCAACGTAAGGAAAGGAAAGTATCTCCTACTTTTTATTATTTTGTTCTAATAAGTAATAATATATACATTTCTTATGAATAAAAAGATTACAAGTCATGGATCAATGATTATATATGACGGTGATAGGTCACTTTTACCATTTCATGAAAACCAAGGGATAGCGATTTTTTCCGTTGTTATTATTATTATTATTGTTCATATGTCCATGTACATGAAAATAAAATGAATTATGTGTTACTGTTAGTTAGCAATAAAGAAATCAATTATGAGTGTTGACTGTGAGATTGACTAGGATGATCAATCAAAAGTCTAGTGTTTACTGTTTATTGCTAGAGATTTAAAATGAAAAAAGGTTTTCTGAATAAAATACTTTTTTTTATTCAATTTTAAATGAAGATTAAAGACTCCAAATGACAGTGTAATGTTTTTTTTCCCCCTTCAAAAATTGGTATTAAAAACACATGTTGTGTACCGCGGCAAAATCTGACCAGCGTTGGTTGTATGGAGCATTTTTTTTTTCTTTTTTTTTTCTTACATAAAATCTGTATTATATTATTAATTTAATAATTAAAATGTTATATAATAAGCTCAAGAATTTTGTTATGAAGTAAAGGGTGGTGTTTTACTTAAAAATGGGTGAAGGAAGTGTATTTACACTTTGGTGGACGTGTTAGGTGAGAGGCGTACCACGCAGGGAGCGTGTTACATTCATCACGCAGGGGGCGTAGAGCACACGTGGCGAGGGCTGGTTGGCTGAAACTGATAGCACATAGGGGGCGTGCTGACACGTGGCAAAGCGTGGTTGGTTGAGGCAGGCAGCATGTGGGAGGCGTGTTAAATGCTCCCTTCTATATAAGACAGAGCTCAATACCATTTTCATTCTGAGTAAGAGTGTATTTTGAGTGTTCTTTGAGTGTGTTGGTAGTGTAATGGAGGGTACCACAAACTTGGTGGTGTATCGCAACGGTGAGATAATACGTAATACTCATGAGGGAGTGAGGTTTGTGTGCCAGAATCCGTTTTCGTTTGTGGTTCCAGACTTCCATGCACGATGACGTTAATGGAGTTTCAGAACGGTCTCTGTTAAAGCATGGAGAACGGTACATTAATGAGAGTGAGCAGAATTCTGTACCGGAATTCGGTTGTAATTTTTGGTGGTCTAATACAGTTTGATACCATGCCAATCACCGACGAAGCGAGTATGCAGAATATGTTTCAAATTCATCGGCAGACTCAGATGCGACAGCCACAGATTGAGCTGTATGTTGAGTTTGAAACCGTAGAGGCAGAAGGGATTCAAAATGATTTAGATATAGAGAATGATAGAGCTACAGTGTACGAGGGAATGAATAGTGACAGCAAAGAGGACTTCGAAGCCACTTATGAAGCCGGCGACGAAGACGATGATGGTGATGTGGGAGTTGAGACAGCAGCAGAGAATATAGTGGTTCATCCCTCGAGCAGTCAACCGATGAACGTGCCACCTTTTATGCGTGAGTTGGATCTCGACGCCATGCATGCACCGAAATTTTCGGAATATGCAAACATAGGAACGTGATGACTGAATAATACGTTTTTGTTAATTTATACTTTGGATTGATTAATGAACGATGATTTCTGCTTTCTGTAGGTGTTGCTGATGCTGAGGATAGAGAGTTCCGGATTGGAATGGAATATAGTTCTCGAAAGTCGGTCATGGCAGCAATTAGAAGTTACACTATCTCTAGAGGAGTTGACTACAATGTGTACGAGTTTGAGACATAGACGTTCTATGCAAAATGCAAGATGTATGGGCGTGGGTGCGACTGGCTTATCCGAGCCAGCTTGATACCGAAAAAAAAGGTTGTTGGGAGATACGCAGATACAACGTTAGGCACACGTGCGCAATGGGAACGATTACACAAGATCATTCCAAGTTGGACTCGGATACCATTGCTGAGGCTATAATGCCGTTGGTCGAGACTAACCCGTCCATCAAGGTGAAATCTATAATAGCGGAAGTCCAGTCAAGGTTCAATTATACCATCAATTATCGAAAGACTTGGTTGGCAAAGCAGAAGTCCATAGCAAAAGTTTTCGGTTGTTGGGAGGATTTTTACCAAGCCTTGTCATGGTGGCTCTCGGTTATAGTTCAAAAGATGTCTGGTTCTGTTGTCCAAATAGAAACACGACCACTGTACAATGAGAATGAGGAGGTGCACGGGGTAAAAATAGTTCATCGCGTATTTTGGAGTTTCAATCCATGCATTAGGGCATTCAGGCATTGCAAGCCCCTAATTCAGGTTGACGGCACACACCTATACGGAAAATACAAAGGTACACTTCTGGTTGCTGTTGCACAAGATGGGAACCAAAACATTGTGCTTATCACTTTTGCCTTGGTAGAAGGGAAGACAGCTGATGCGTAGCACTTCTTTCTCAGGAATCTGCGAATGCATGTTGTCAGAAAGACGGTGTGGGTATGATCTCAGACTGGCATGAGTCAATTCGGGCAACAATAAATCGTTTCGGAGGTGACTGGCAACCTCCAAGAGCAAGGTGGATGTTTTGTATAAGGCACATCGGCAGCAACTTCCTAAGAGCATTCAAAGTCCCTCATTCTATAAAAGCTTGTTGTAAACATTGGGTATTCAAGAACGGTGGAGGATTAAAACATCAATTATAAGAGGTTGGAAGAGCGAAGCGAGGCATATGCTAGGTGGTGCGATGCCATTGGACTCAGACATTGGGTATTGGCATTCGACGAGGGACATCGATGGGGCCATATGACAACGAACCTTGTCAAGTACATTAACTCAGTGTTGAAGGGTGCCCGTAGTCTACCTGTGTTGGCATTGGTCCGAGCAACATATTATCGGTTAAATGAACTTTTTACGCGAAAAGGTGCCGAGACTCACAAACGCAAGCGTGCTGGATTTAATTACTTCGTATTTGCACAACAGCGGATAGAGACAAATATGCAACAGGTAGGGGTGGCAAACAGGCCTAAACCCGCCAAACCGGCCCACGTAACCCACCAAAAAAGACGGGGCGGGCTGAAAAATTGAGACCGCCAAATAGCAAAAGCCCGCCTAACCCGCACCTCTTAAACCGTGGGCTTTGGCAGGCTTTGGCGGGGCGGGGCGGGCTTCCCCGCCAGGCTTAGTGTTTTTTTAGTGAGGGGATATTTTTACAATTTTTTACAATTCCCTTTCCTCTCTCCAACAAAAACCAACAGCAACCCTTCTCTCACTAACACACTCTATCTAATGCATATACTGGGGGTGAGGAGTCTCTTTTTATAGAGCCATGAGCATCGTTTGCTATTTACCGGGGTGGAAAAGCTGTCCCCTGCATGCAGGCAGCTTCCAACACGTCCACCCGTGTTACTAAACACATTGGGAATCTGCAATGCCTGCTCCACCACGCCACTACGTGCTGCCAGGGAGCTGCATGCGCGCCGCGTCACCACGCCCCCGGCGTGTTGCTGGGGTGCTGACACGCTTCTGACGAGCAGCGGTACCACGCCCCCTGCGTGTTGACCGTGATCTCCACCGACCGAGAAAACACCCCACTCCCCAATACTAAGCCAAAACACCAACAAACTTTCCATATGAAAAATAATTTTTGTATATAATACTCTCTCATTAAAATTGAGATGAAATCTTTTTTTTCTAAAATTAATACACTTTTTTCTCAACTTATCTATCTTTCTTCTTTTTTCTATTTTTCTCGATCATTCTCACTCTATATATAACTTATAATTTATATTTTATATTACTAATTTGACAAACTAAAATATGTCACCAGATATTCTTTCATTACAATTAAAATATTTTTTTTCAAATTAACAAACATACTCTCTCTCCTTCTTCTTTATATTTTTCTTTTTTCTCTCTCCCATTCTCTATCTTTCTCTACATTTTTATTCTACCAAAAATAAATTTAATAAATTAATATAATTTAAATAAATTCATAAAATTATAAAAAATATATTAAATTTATAATTAAATATAGTAAAAAATATCCCATAAGATTATTTACATAAAAAATATTATTGTTATATGCATATTTTTTTATTTTTTTATTTAGTTT
This sequence comes from Arachis stenosperma, assembly GCF_014773155.1. Lineage (NCBI taxonomy): Eukaryota > Viridiplantae > Streptophyta > Magnoliopsida > Fabales > Fabaceae > Arachis > Arachis stenosperma. The sequence goes on along the minus strand of NC_080384.1, from coordinate 17,249,262 downwards.
CAAATTTTCAATGTTTATCTTTTTAAATATATATTTTCACTTCTCTTCCTTCAAATATTTATTACATATAATTTGGAGAGAATACTAATATTGTAATTAATAATTAGAATTAACATTCAATTGTTTAAAAAAATAAATTAATTTTATAACTATCAATATATATTTTTTATACTAATATCTAATTAGAGAGAGAAAAAATATTTTTTTAAATAATATGCATGAAAATTAATTATTTTAATTTGTGTAACAAACTTAATACCTAATCAAATATAAAAATATAATCATTAAATTCTTTTAAGTTTTAGATAATAAATGTTAAAATTAATTTTTAATAAAAGATGAAAATAATAACTAAAAAAATTATTATTTAATTTTTTTATTTATAGAGATTATAATCTTTTTAGTTTGACAAAAAATTTTATCTCTTTCCTATTTTTTATAAAAGTAATTAATTATATAAATTTTTTTGCTATATTATATAATATCAGAATAAAATTGACATAATTTTAAAAAATTTATAAAATTTATATTCTCGTAATCCTATTACGGACAAAAATATCGGTTGGTATTAAGAGCACATGTTGTGTACCGCGGGAAAATCTGACTAGCGTTGGTTGTATGGAGCATTTCTTTTCTTCTCTTTTGTGCTAAATAACAACAATTAGATAGACAATGATAAAATGACATAATGCTAACAAAGCGCATAAATTATATATATAATTTTTTACTTTAATTTAATTAGTCCATTTTGTCAAGTTAGATGAAAAGGACATACATGAAATGGTAATGGTAGATCACATGGTGTGTTTGATTTGTATCCAAAAATTGAAAAATGAATATCATAACTTTTATTTTTAATAATGTCATTATTTTTTTTACAAGTTTAATTTTTTCAAATATATAATACAAAATAATCATGTGTGGAGTGAAATTATAAAAATAAAACAAAATTATAATTTTTTCTTAAAATATTAGAAGTAGAGATAAAGAGAGACAAAGCAAATTAAAATAAATAAAGACACAAATTTAATGAAAATAGTTTGGATTAATATATTTTTACTCTTTATAATTCTGAATTTATCTTTTTTCTTTCTCTTCTCTATCCTAAATTACTTTCTTTCTCTCTTTTTTTACTTCTATATAATTTTAACCTCTCTCTCTCTCAAAAAATATTAAAAATGAACCTAATTAGATTAAAAAGACAGTAAAAGAGAAAAAATATAAGTTAAAATATTTTTTATTTTTAATTAAAAATAATATAGTCTTAAGTTGTAATACTATCTAAAATTTGGTGAAAACTCAAATGCAATTAAATTCATATGAAGTTGATAATTGAGAGTTGTTAAATAAAAATTTAGTTAAATTAATCAAATTATTTAAACATTCTCAATTATCAACTTCACGTGAAATCGAATGCATTTGAATTTTCACCCTAAAATTTACAAATACGCTACAATATTAGAAGTTCTAATATTGAAGTTGCTTGGTGAGATTTTCACCTCATGATTACCTATTACCCCAAAAATCCATGATCATCTTCTAGGCCAAGAGAATAATTTTTTTTTCTAAAAAATAAAGTGCGATTCATGCAATATCTATGCTAAATCACAAATAGAATGTCCATAATATCAAGCATGTGCATGTAAAACAGAAAACAGAAAAGATGTTATTTGAATATCTATTTTTCCTAAAGAACGAGCTCTTCCATTTGTATAATTGAAATAATTCATCATCAAACATAACTGGCTGAAGACGAAGGAATTTTAGAGTGAATATACTAAATTGTTTAGGTATTTTTTTAATTATTGTAATTTTTTTAATTATAAAAATTATTAAGAATTTGAGATAACTTTTTATAATTATATAAAATGTGATGCCATATCACAGTTGTATTTTCACTTCATTATATATTTCTGTTTTACTATGTCAATATTTTCTGTTAACGTAAATAAAATTATTTGATGAATGATTATTTTTATTAGATTTAACTATTTTTAGAAAATTTATTTATTGTTTGTGTCTTTTAAAATTAGTTTAGTCAACGATAAAATTTTTCATGTACTATTTAAAAAAAAAATGATTTACTCTTTTTGTATTTTATATATATTTTCTGTCTTGTCTATTATATTCTAAGTAAACTTAAGCTAAAGACATTTTATGAATTCTGTTTATTATAATCAAACGCAATACAAAGATACAAAAAATATATATTTCTATTCTTATTATCTTTATTTCTAGTGCCTTAAAAATACATACCAAACATACTTAAAAATTAAGAAATATATGTCTTTTCAAAAAGAAAAGGTTGTGAGACTTAAATGTCTAGTGGTGGTGGCAAATAAAATTCGTAGCTAGGTCGAACTAATGCTTAAAAAGTCCAGCATATGTAAAATAAGTCAGTAACAATGCATTAACACAAGATTAGGTAACAAAAGAAAATTCTACCCATCATGTTATATATTTTCCATATTTCGCACCTACATCGTTGATTGTAATAAGTAAGAATAAGATGGTGAATAGTACATACGTCATCATTATCACTACTCTTCTTTTAACAGAGTTTAGCACATACATTTCAAGTTGATTGTTATAAAATCTAAAAAATATTGTCTAATTTATTAAAAAAAATTAAAAATTAATATTTAATTTAAAAATATAAAAATAAATAATTTTTAAATATTTAAAATTTATTAAAAAGTAAATTAAATAAAAATTAAACACTACCTGATGAACATTATAGAATTTTTTCTGCATTTTAAATTTGAATTTGAAATAATATCAACCATGTGCATAGTATCATGGCATCATCATGCACGTTTGCCTTTTCAACCGAATATATAGGTTTAGAGCCACGCGGGAACTTGACATAAAAGTTGGTAATCAATTACCTAATAAAGCAAACAAACGATTCAAATTTTTAACCAAAGTAGCAAGAAAATCACAAGACCTTTATTTATTTTCTCCTGGGTTTGTATTCTACAGAAGCTTGAGACCATCTCCAGTAGGAAACTCATTTTAATTCCTATTTATGACCCACCTGTCATAAAAAGTAACTTTACGTCAGTTTTTGCATCATTATTAGTAAATAGGAACTCAAAAAATCTCTCTCTCCTCCATTAGAAGGAACTAACTTTAGTTCCTATTGTGGTCCCACATAATTAATTAATTAAAGTAATTAAAATTAATATAATTATTATTTTTTATAATAATATTATTTAAATTTATAAATTTAAAATAATTTAATATTATAAATATTAAAATAAATAACTTAAATTTGGTTAGTATTTTAAATTTTATAAATAAAAATAAATAATCCAACTAAAAATTATTTTATAATATGTAAAAATTAAATTTATTTTTTATGTAAAATAAATTTAATTAATTATAATTTAATATAACAATATAAATAATATTTGATATTGATTTAACATAATTATTTATATTAATTATAATTTAATATAACTAATTATTAAATAATTAATTAAATAGATATATAAATATTTAATATAATAAATTATTATAATTATTAATAAATTAATTATAATTTAATTATTCAATATATATTTAATATATTTTTTATTTTTTTATTAACTTACCATATGGCATGATTTTATTGGTTGTTGCAAGTCTCTGTTTAGAGGAACTCTCAACCTTGATCCACGTGAAGAGTCCTCCTTCCCTTTTCACTCCAATGGTACTTGAGGGGAATGGATCCTCTCAATTTTTTTTGACAATTGAGGGAGTAAAGTGTGATCTCCCACCATTAATTTTATAAGTGGAACCAAGAATAAATATGAGAGAGAGAGCAATGAAGGGTTAGAGATCACACTTTACACTCTCAATTTTTTTTAACAATTGAGAGGATCCATTCTCGGTACTTGAGTCCCCGTATGTCAGAAGAGAAACTCTATTTCTTAGCATTAGAGTTGCTCTGAACACTTTTCTAATTTTGATATGAAAATTAAACATGGTGTATAACTGCGTTTATTGGGGTTTGGAAATTGTGGTGATTCACGAAAGTGTGGTGACTACAATGAAAAAATCGAACGGTTTGCTTGGAAGAAGAGTAATTAGACAGTCCCATTACACGATTTAGAAGTTTATAAATCGGACCGATTCGATTTTCTAGCAAATAATAACCACCCCACCCACCCATCCCTTTCATCTTTTCACTCTCACTCATTCACTCCTTTACTCTCCATTCTCCAACATACCCAACTCCACATTTCTCCTTTCTCTTCTTTTATTGAAGCTGCAAAAATTTAACAAGAAGCTGCGTGCAAGCAAAAACAAAAATCAACAATATCAAAAAGACCAAAAACAAAAAAAAAATTATTCATCTAAAATTTTACATTGTTAATTATCTTTGTCATTTTAATTACGTAAATTTCTTATTATCAAATAATTTGATTTAATCTAAATAATAATGAGAACATTAAAGATTAATTTATTGTAATAATTATTATTAAGTGGATTATAGGTATGTATTAATATTGTTATTAATTGTTAGAAGTCAACAGTAAAATAAAATAAATTTTGAAGATTTTTGAATAATAATTAAATTAATTATTATTATAAATATATTATTTAGATATTTAATTATTAATTATTGTGTCTTGTTAGTTAGATAGATATGTAATTAATATTTATTTGAGTAAAGTATCGTTTTTGTTTCCAAGAATAAGTCTTAAAATTGTCTCTAACGTTTGAATTATCCTATTTAAGTTCTTAATGTTTTAAAATTGACTCAATGTTATTCTGCCGTTAGCAATCTGTTAACGAAATTGACGGTGGGACAAAATTGAGACGATTTTAAAACATTAGAGACTTAAATAGGACGAATATGTTGGGGACAAAAACGATAAATAGAAATAAATTTAAATTTTATCCTTCAATAATATCAATTTTTTACGGTACATAGTTATTCAATTATTTTTTAATCACACCTAAGTAAAATACACTTAATCACATTAATTTTATTCTAAATAAATTTATTTTTTATAATTTTATTCTTAAAAATTTTTACTCATCATAAAATGTTTGTAGAATAACTAATACATAAATTTGTGGAGAAAAAAATGATAAATATATAATAAAGTAATGTGATTCTAGTAATTTTATAAATATTTCATGATGAGTAAAAATCTTTAAGAGTAAAATTATAAAAAAAATAATTTATAGAATTAAAATAATATGATTAAGTGTAATTTACTTAAATGTGATTAAAAATAATTGAATAAATATTGAAGGTTGTGGTAGGCTTAGAGAAGGGGGGTTGAATCTATGCCTTCCTTTTACAGTTGCTGTTTTGACTCTTTTTAATCAAAGTTACAAATCTGATTCTGTTTGAACTTAGCAGCGGAAATTTATGAGACAATTTATTTTTATCTCATGAATAACAGAAAACAGAACATGACAGAGAAGAAAAAGCTAACACCAGCATATATCCTGGTTCGGTTGCTTTGTGCTATGCAACCTACATCCAGTCTCCTCCACAAATGTGGAAGAATTTCACTATAGTTAACAGTATTACATACACCAATTTCTCACTCAAGTTCTAGCCTAACTTGACATTGGCTATGCTAACACCTAACTATTTGCTCTTAGTGCTAACCCAACTAAGAAAGGGATACCAAACAGGTTCAAAATACAAGACACTTAACTAACCTAAAGAAATCTGAAAATAACTCTAGGCTTTTCTCTCAAGTGTATCTCTCAACCTTTTCACTCATGGCTTTTTCTTAGGCTTTCTCACTTTGCCTTTTCTCTCAAGAAATTACAGAAAGATAAGCTTAGAAAAGTACATTACAATCAGAAAAACATGAAGGAGATTGACTTCATCAGCAGCCTCTTTGCTATGTGCAAAACCATATTCGCAAACCTCAGATGCAGTTCTTCAGTATTGACCGAATGCTTCTTTGAAAGTAAGCATTATCCAAGTAGAGGAACTTCTTTACAGAACACTGTTCACACACTCTAGTTTTCTCTCCTTGCTTCTGAATGAACAGAAAAACTTCTTTTTAACTCCTTGCATGTTGCTGGGTTCTTCTTCCAAGGTCAACATCTTGAGCCTTGAGCTTCACCAACCACAGATTCACTTTTTCTTCTCAATCATCAAAGTAGAACTTTTCATTCTGACTTTTCCAACTTGACCGAAAGCCATGAAGGAGTAAACAAAACTGTTTTCCAATAGTCAACCAAATCTAAACCCTTGAACACCAACTTGGTCCCCAAGTTTTGATTAAGACCGTAGATACACAGCAGAATAGGGCAGATAGCAACTTTCCCTTCAAAGCCATTTTCGGATAGAGCAGAGAGTAGGGAAGAAAGGATGAAGATCTGATGCATGCAAGATGATATGATTTACCTTTCTTAAGCTTGATTTAGCTTGGGATTTCAGTTTTAGCTTCTATGCTTCAAGCTTCAATTCTCTCTCTCTTGCTTCTTTGGTTAAAGGCTTATGGAAGAAGCTCTTTCTCTTTCTTACTTTTCTGAAGTCTTGATATGACCTGATTTGAGAGGAGAGGAACGTTGCCTTGGTTGGAGCAAGATGGTGGGAAATTGAAAACAATTTCAAGCTTGGATCGGGTTCTTCTCTTTTTGGCCCGGTGTCTTGCTATGCTTCTTTGTTTGATATGAATGACTTGGGCTTGCCTTTATTCACACTTTCCATTCAGCCCATTAGCTTTGTTTTGTTATTTATTCAACTTGGGCTGCCAAAAATGAAGTGTGACCTGCAACATAGCATAAATAATTAGCAATGTGAACTTATTAATTTAACCACTCTAATTATTTATTTTGCCAAAAATAATGTTTGTCATCACTAATTATTTTAGTTAATTTCTTAACTCAACAATCTCCCCCTTGATGACAAACATGATTTAAGCAATAATCAAAAGGAATTAAGTTTGAGTTAGGTTTAGAAAACTCCCTTTGATTTTATGTTGCTCCCCCTTTCTTTTTCAAGATTAGCTCCCCCTGGATTCATGCTTTCCTCTTTGTTCCTGTTTATGCATTATACTTAAAGAAAGCACAATAAATAGCTATACACATTTATTTTGTTCGAGCAACATCACATAATCAGCCCAAAGTTAGTGCAGCAAATAGACAAAAATTCGAGTGAACTACTAGTAGCTGCATCAACGTCAAAAATACCATCCTTACTCCCCCTTTTGTCATCAAGGGTGGACAACACAAAGGATGAGTAAAAACATCAATTCAAACCCTGCAAGGAAAGGTTAGACAGTAGTTGAAAAGTTCTAACTAAACCAACAAAAGTGCAGCAGTATTTAGAGTTATTACAGTCATCCAAAAAGTTCAACAGATGCAGAATAAATAAAGTTCATGAGACAAAATGAGAGCAACAGCAGCAATCTTCATGAGACAAATCTCAGGCATCAGAACCATCTCCTTCCGAAGCATCATTCTCTTCAACATCAGTGGCAATTTCTTCATCATTGTTAAGGTTATCAATGAAGGTCATGAGCACAGCCACCCTATCCCTTGATTTCTTCAGAAAGTTCTCATGCTTGCTAGCTAACTTCCTTTGTTCCTTGCTCATGGCAATCATGTGATTTGATTGAGATACAAACTCTTGAGCTACATCCTTGACCACATTCAGCAGAGTGGATTTCTTCCCAGTGGAAATGGAAGTACCCTCGGTGGAAGGAGCAGGAGAATCCTCAGGGAGACAGTCCTCATCTTCATCATCTAGGACGACTCTTTCAGATCTAGTGGGTCCTTTGTTCTGTTTCACTGAACCACCCCCCTTTAGATATGAATGTCTATTTTCATATTTCTCATTGGTCAAGTCAACACCAAAATGCTCAAATATGCAAGTTAGAAACATGCCATAAGGAAGTGCTTTATCTTTTGTACTTCGAACAGAATCAAACATGTATCTAGCCATCAAGTATGCAAAAGAGATTTCTGTTTTTGTAATAAGGGCATATAAAACAAGTGTGTCAGCGTAAGAAACCCTTTGATATGAACCACTTTGAGGAATCAAAATGTGGTTGACAATCCGGTGTAATTGAGCACGTTCATATCCTAGGGCTTTGTGAGTGGGTGTGATGCCATCAATTAAAGAAACATGTTCACAAATGTGAGCCAATGCATCAAGATAAGAAATTCCAACACCTTCATCCCACTTAACCGAAGTGTAAGCACAAGGCCCAACATCAGTATACTTCAATGCATCACTGACAGTTTCATTATTTAAAAAAATGTCTCTGCCCTTAACATAAGAATGCACACTTCCTTCATGATAAGTCATGTTCGCATAAAATTCTTTGACCAACTGAGGATATACAGGTTTTTTGATGTCAAAAAGGTGATTCCAGTCTAAAAATTCCAAGTTTGCAACAAAAGGAAAACCTTTCTTTTTCAAATCAGGTAAGTCAGCCAGAAAAGATGGACATAGAGTACGATACTTAATAACTCCATCATAGAAATCGTGGTTCATGGCAGATTTGAAACGGTGGGGGTTAAAATCAGAGTGAGATGTCATATAGTGTGATTTGTGAGCAAAAGGATCAACTTCTGGTTCTCTAACAGATGAGAGAGGAACTCGAGCTTTACCTCTCTGTGAACGCACAGGTACTGACCTTGCCCTGGGTTGTTGTGGCTCGGGAACAGGTTCCTCCGTCGCCGGACGCTTCCCTTTGGATGAGGGTGGCTTTGAAGAGCCAGGTTTTGAAGAGGCAGGTTTGGAAGGTGTTGCCTTTGGTGGTGGAGTAGGTTTGGCAGAGGCAGGGAACCTTGGAGTAGTCTTGGTTCGAGCCATGGGGTCACACCGAGGAGGAGAGGTTGGAGGAGAAGGAGAAGGGGTAAAGGTTCGGTCTTGAGATCGAGTGGAAGGCTTTGTGGGTAGTTTGTATATCTTCTCACGAGGAGCCCTTTTTGCAATGACTTTCTTCCTCATTTTGGTTAAAATGATGGCTTTGATGAAAGAGAGATAGTGGTGTGAGAGGGAAGAAACCGAAGGGTTGAGGAGAAGTTATGGAAGAAAGAGAGGGAGTGTTGGTAACCGTACCCAAAAGCAAATTTCCAAAACCATGCAACTGCATCACCATTTGAAAAGACTTGACACGACATGACCTCATAAAAGAAAGATTTTATTTGATTTTTAAAGATCAAAAAATAATTAAAAAAATTGAAAACAACAAAATTAACCTGAAACCTCCCTTTTTGGCCAAATTAAATTTACTAGAAAACCTTTTGGGCCAAAAAATATTTAGTGAAAGCCTTTTATGAAACACATAATTAAAACAAAACAAACAAGATTGTGACATTCACATTTGGGCCTTGAAGTGGTATGAAAACAATGAGACACATTTGGACCACTCTTGATCTGAATATTGAGGTTGGCCCAGATTGAGATTCACTTGAAACAAGCCCAGATCACATTGACTTGATGGTAACGTTCATCACTTGCCCGGAATTGTCTCATGCCTGTTTATGAGACAAAAAGCTCCAGCAAATACATCAGTATTTTTCAAATAAGGAATCATAACTCAAAATTCCTAGACAAGTCCTAAGCATGCAAAATCTATCCTCAGCCAATGGTTTTGTAAAAATATCTGCTAATTGTTCTTCTGATTTAACAAATTGAATGCAAATATCCCCCTTTTGGACATGTTCTCTTATTGAGTGAAATTTCACTTCAATATGCTTAGTCCTAGAGTGCAAAACTGGATTTTTAGAAATATTGATGGCACTCATATTGTCACACATTAAGGGAATATTTTCAGCATTTAATTTGTAATCAGCAAGCTGTGTTTTTAACCATAAAAGCTGAGAGCAACAAGAAGAAGCAGCTATATACTCAGCCTCTGCAGTGGATAAGGCCACTGTTGGTTGCTTCTTACTTGACCAAACATTTAAGGACTTTCCAAGGAAGCAACATAAACCAGAAGTGCTCCTTCTATCAACTCTGTCACCAGCAAAGTCTGCATCACAGTAACCAACTGCAGAAAAATCATTAGTCTTAGGATACCAAAGACCAAAGTTGGATGTGCCATGAACATATCTAATGATCCTTTTAACCGCAGAAAGATGTGACTCCTTAGGTTTGGATTGGAACCTAGAACACAATCCAACACTTTGCACAATATCGGGTCTAGAGGAGGTTAAGTACATAAGAGAACCAATCATCCCTCTATACCTAGTCTCATCAACATCTTTCTCATTGTCTCCTTTATCCAATTTAGAATTCGGGTGCATGGGAGTCCCCATGGTTTTGGCATTTTCAAGACCAAATTTCTTAACTAATTCCTTGGCATACTTTTCTTGATGAATGAAAATACCGTTTTCAGTTTGTTTAATCTGTAGCCCAAGGAAAAAATTAAGTTCACCCATCATACTCATGTCAAATTCACTTGTCATGAGCTTTCCAAATTCAGTACAAAGGGATTCATTTGCTGATCCAAAAATAATGTCATCAACATATATTTGGACTAGGATAAAAGAATCATTAGAATTCTTGATAAACAGAGTTGTATCAGTGGTGCCTCTTTGAAAACCATTTTTCAAAAGAAAAGAGCTAAGTCTCTCATACCAAGCTCTAGGAGCTTGTCTTAAACCATAGAGAGCTTTAGATAATTTAAAAACATGATCAGAATGCTCTTTATTTTCAAAACCAGGAGGCTGCTCCACATATACTTCTCTATCTATCACACCATTTAAAAATGCACATTTCACATCCATTTGATATAATTTAAAACCACAAAATACAGCATAAGCTAAGAGAAGTCTTATGGCTTCCATTCGGGCAACAGGGGCAAAAGATTCATCAAAGTCGATTCCTTCTTCTTGGTCATATCCTTGTGCCACTAGCCTTGCTTTGTTCCTTGCAATGCTACCATCTTCTCCTAACTTGTTTCGGAATATCCACTTGGTGCCGGTCACTTTCTTTCCACTTGGCCTTGGAACCAACGTCCACACTTGGTTCTTTTCAAACTCAAGAAGCTCATCCTCCATAGCCTTGATCCAAGAGGGGTCACTAAGAGCTTCCTTGACGTTTTGAGGCTCCATTTGTGAGAGGAGGGCAATGTTTGAACCTTCATTTCCCTTTCTAGTGGAAGACCTAGTTTGCACTCCATGAGAGACGTCCCCAATTACAAATTCTTCAGGATAATTCTTCAAGAATCTCCATTCACGAGGTTTGGTGGACTTGGAGGCAGATTCGGTCACCAATGGATTCTGTATGATGCTGTCTACAGAGTTTCCTTCAGATTCATGAGACAAAATGGAATTGTCTCTTGAATTTTCAGCGTTTGCTGTTTCTGGTTCAGCTTGTCCAGAATTTTCTTTTCCATGATTCTGAGCAGCTTCATCATCCTTTTGAGCTTGATTTCCTGCATCACCATCTTCCAAAATGCTTTGCACCAAGTTAGTGTCACAAAATGTAACATGTATGTATTCTTCAATAATTCTAGCATCTTGATGATAAACTCTATATGCTTTACTAGTTGTGGAATATCCTACAAACAAGCACTCATAAGCCTTTGGATCAAATTTTCCCAAATTTTCTTTGTTATTCAAAACAAAACATTTGCATCCAAAGATGTGCAAGTAATCTAAGTTTGGTGGGTAGCCTTTCCAAAGTTCATAAGGGGTTTTCTTCAAAAATTTCCTTATGATTGTTCTATTCAGAATGTGGCAAGCCGTGTTAACCGCTTCAGCCCAAAGGAATTTTGGAACATTACTCTCACAAAGCATAGCTCTTGTCATCTCTTGTATGCTTCTATTCCTTCTTTCAACAACACCATTTTGTTGTGGTGTCCTTGGACAAGAGAAGTTGTGAGATATTCCATATTCCTCACAAAAGGATTCAAACAAATTATTTTCAAATTCAGTTCCATGATCGCTTCTTATAGAAGATATTTTTAAATCCTTTTCATTTTGAATTTTCTTGCAAAAAGGTTCAAAGGCCGAAAAGGCTTCATTTTTGTGAGCAAGAAATAAAACCCAACCAAACCTAGTATAGTCATCCACAATAACTAAACCATAATGTTTACCACCTAGGCTTTGAGTTCTTGTTGGACCGAATAAATCAATGTGTAGCAACTCAAGTGGTCTTTTAGTAGAGATGTCTTCCTTTGGTTTAAAAGAGCTTTTTGTTTGTTTTCCCATTTGGCAAGCATCACAAGTGATGTCTTTGTCAAACTTTATCAAAGGAAGACCTCTTACTAATTCTTTCTTTACAAGTTTGTTTATTTGAAACATACTTGCATGGCCCAATCTTTTGTGCCATAACCACTTTTCAGAATCTTTAGAGTGGAGACAAGCTACATTTTGATCTTTTAGTTCATCAAGAGTAAGTCCATACATATTATTGAAACGTTTGGCAACAAACATCACTTCATTTGTCTTTTCATTTACAACACAGCATTCAAGCCTTTTGAAAACAACTAAATATCCTAAATCACACAGCTGACTTATGCTCAAAAGATTGTGTTTTAAGCCACATACCAAAAGCACATCATCAATGAAAGTAGATTGCTCATTACCTACTTTTCCAACAGCAATGATTTTACCTTTACCATCATCTCCAAAAGTCACAAAACCTCCATCATACTTATTCAGTTTGATAAAGTAAGTTGACCTTCCAGTCATGTGCCTTGAACATCCACTATCCATGTACCACATGTCCTTTTTGTTCTTGGATGCTAGGCAAATCTGCATGAAGAGTTTCAAGTAGCTTTAGGTATCCAAACTAATTTGGATCCTTTGAAGTTAATCCATCTTGGCTGCCCAAGAGCATTGAAATCACAAACAACATTGTAAACTTTGTTTCCTACAACTCTCTTTTCAATGAAGCATTGTGCATATGAGTGACCAAATTTCTTGCAATTAACACAATGATTTTCTGATGTGTGCCGCTGAAATTGAGGTGAGTTATATTGCTTGAAATGATTAAAGCTTTGAAATTTTCTGGTTTTTGGAGGAGATGCATTTCTTTTAACAAACTGATTTTTATTAAAGTTATTCCTCTTTGCAAACGTATTTTCACCAGAATTTTTTTGAACATTATTGCCTTTCGAATATGAGGTTTTGTTGTAAAATGGTGGTTTCTTGAAAACAACCTCATTTTTCGAAACATAGCCCAAACCTGGTCGGTTTGAACTCGGACCAGTTCTTGGTGAAATTTCAGTTTCATTTGTGTATTCTTCATCAGATTTTTCTTCACAAGTGGAAACATGTCCGATACCTGATTTATTTGGTACGGATTTGGTATTTGATGAAGAGGCCACAAATTTTATAGAGGAAGTGTTGGAAACGGCATCTTCCTTGGCTATGTAGCCTAAACCAGATTTTTCAAACAATGGTCTTTGACTTGCAAGCAATTTGTCCAAGTTACTAGAACCTTGTGCAAATTTTGCCAAGTCACCATTCAGTCTTTTAATCCTATCATTTAATCTCTCATTTTCAGCAATTAACTCATGAGAAGGATCCATAATGTGCTTTCCTTTTAATTTTTCAAGTTCTGATTTTAAAAATCTGTTTTCTTCAATGATGTCCAAAGCACATTCAGTTTCCTTTACTTTTTCTTTTAAAAAATCATTTTCAGCTCTTAACACATCTCTTTCAGATCTGCAACTATTGTATTTATCAAGCAGTTTTGAGGTATTTAAAGTGAGATCATCAATAATAACATGCAAGTCTTCAATGGTCAAATCATAATAATTTACCTCATCAAGATTGTTGTTTCCAGCCATGAAACAGTCTTTGTCATCTCCTTCAGATTCTTCTTCTTCATTTGAGTCATTCTCAAGATCTTCCCAAGCTGCCATGAGTACTCTCTTCCTTTCCTTCTTCCCTTTGTCTTCCTTTTTGAGCTTTGGACAGTTTGATTTGAAGTGTCCAGCCTCCTTGCAATGATGGCACGTCACTTTGCTCAAGTCCATCTTGTGCTCCTTTGAACTTGAACCTTTGTATTTGCTCTTGTTCTTCATCATCCTTCTAAATCTCCTAGCAAAAAACAAAAGTTCGTCATCTGAAATATCATCACTAGACTCACTCTCTTTCGGTTCTATTTGTGACTTGAGGGCTATTCCCTTTTTCTTTGAGTCTGTGTTTGTGTGTGTGGCTTCATAGGCAAGGAGTTTTCCTCTCAGCTCATCATAGGTTACGGGACTTATGTTGTTACTCTCGGTTAGGACAGTGGCAGTGTTTTCCCACTCTTTTGTGAGGCTTCTAAGGAGTTTTCTCACTAAGGTTTGTTCTGCATAGTTTGTACCCATAGCATCAAGGTTGTTGATTATGATTGAGAATCTCTCAAACGCTTCATCAATGCTTTCTCCATCCTTCATGCTAAACATCTCGTACTCTTTTCGCAGCATATCAATCCTCGTTTCTTTGACTTGTTTGGTGCCTTCATGTGTAACCTGAAGTTTTTCCCAGATTTCTTTGGCTGTCTTGCATCTAGACACCTTCCGGTACTCTTCAAAGCTGATAGCATAGTAAAGAAGGTTGATTGCTTTAGCGTTCAGCTCTATCTTCTTCTTATCATCTTCATTCCATTCAGCTTCTTCTTTTGGAGTCACCACTCCATCAGCACTTGTTTTTGTTGGGATCTTTGGACCGCTCACAACGATCTTCCATAGGTTGTAGTCAATGGATTGGATGAAGATCCTTATCCTTTCTTTCCAGTAGGAATAGTTCTTCCCGTTGAAGAAAGGTGGTCGGTTGTTTGACTGACCTTCAGTGAGGGTGTAGGCAACTGTGGTTGTGCCCAAGTTGTTCGCCATTTGATCTTTGCTCCAAGCGGTTAAGCTTGATTCTTGAGACCTTAGCTCTTGATACCAATTGAAGGTTGTGGTAGGCTTAGAGAAGGGGGGTTGAATCTATGCCTTCCTTTTACAGTTGCTGTTTTGACTCTTTTTAATCAAAGTTATAAATCTGATTCTGTTTGAACTTAGCAGCGGAAATTTATGAGACAATTTATTTTTGTCTCATGAATAACAGAAAACAGAACATGACAGAGAAGAAAAAGCTAACACCAGCATATATCCTGGTTCGGTTGCTTTGTGCTATGCAACCTACATCCAGTCTCCTCCACAAATGTGGAAGAATTTCACTATAGTTAACAGTATTACATACACCAATTTCTCACTCAAGTTCTAGCCTAACTTGACATTGGCTATGCTAACACCTAACTATTTGCTCTTAGTGCTAACCCAACTAAGAAAGGGATACCAAACAGGTTCAAAATACAAGACACTTAACTAACCTAAAGAAATCTGAAAATAACTCTAGGCTTTTCTCTCAAGTGTATCTCTCAACCTTTTCACTCATGGCTTTTTCTTAGGCTTTCTCACTTTGCCTTTTCTCTCAAGAAATTACAGAAAGATAAGCTTAGAAAAGTACATTACAATCAGAAAAACATGAAGGAGATTGACTTCATCAGCAGCCTCTTTGCTATGTGCAAAACCATATTCGCAAACCTCAGATGCAGTTCTTCAGTATTGACCGAATGCTTCTTTGAAAGTAAGCATTATCCAAGTAGAGGAACTTCTTTACAGAACACTGTTCACACACTCTAGTTTTCTCTCCTTGCTTCTGAATGAACAGAAAAACTTCTTTTTAACTCCTTGCATGTTGCTGGGTTCTTCTTCCAAGGTCAACATCTTGAGCCTTGAGCTTCACCAACCACAGATTCACTTTTTCTTCTCAATCATCAAAGTAGAACTTTTCATTCTGACTTTTCCAACTTGACCGAAAGCCATGAAGGAGTAAACAAAACTGTTTTCCAATAGTCAACCAAATCTAAACCCTTGAACACCAACTTGGTCCCCAAGTTTTGATTAAGACCGTAGATACACAGCAGAATAGGGCAGATAGCAACTTTTCCTTCAAAGCCATTTTCGGATAGAGCAGAGAGTAGGGAAGAAAGGATGAAGATCTGATGCATGCAAGATGATATGATTTACCTTTCTTAAGCTTGATTTAGCTTGGGATTTCAGTTTTAGCTTCTGTGCTTCAAGCTTCAATTCTCTCTCTCTTGCTTCTTTGGTTAAAGGCTTATGGAAGAAGCTCTTTCTCTTTCTTACTTTTCTGAAGTCTTGATATGACCTGATTTGAGAGGAGAGGAACGTTGCCTTGGTTGGAGCAAGATGGTGGGAAATTGAAAACAATTTCAAGCTTGGATCGGGTTCTTCTCTTTTTGGCCCGGTGTCTTGCTATGCTTCTTTGTTTGATATGAATGACTTGGGCTTGCCTTTATTCACACTTTCCATTCAGCCCATTAGCTTTGTTTTGTTATTTATTCAACTTGGGCTGCCAAAAATGAAGTGTGACCTGCAACATAGCATAAATAATTAGCAATGTGAACTTATTAATTTAACCACTCTAATTATTTATTTTGCCAAAAATAATGTTTGTCATCACTAATTATTTTAGTTAATTTCTTAACTCAACAAATATGTACCATAAAAGATTGATATTAGTGAAAGATAAAATTAAAATTTATTTTTATGTATCATTTTCGTCCACAATATTTTCGTCCTATTTAAGTTCCTAACGTTTCAAAATCGTCTTAATGTTATCCTGTCGCCAATTCCGTTAACAGATTCCTAACAGTAGGACAGCATTTAGTCAATTTTAAAATATTAGAGACTTAAATAGGACGATTCAATTGTTAGGGGCAACTTTGATATTTACCCCAAATGTTGAGGACAAAAAATATACTTTACTCTATTTATTTTATTGTATGTATTGTAATAAAAGTGAAAATTTTGAAATTGTTTAAATATAATAATTTAGTTAGTGAAGTAAGTAAGTAATTAATTAATTGAGGTATATTATTATTATTATTATTATTATTATTATTATTATTATTATTATTGTGACAGTTGGTCTAGTTTAGGTAATAAATTAATTATGTTAGTCACAGTAAATTTTAAATATGAATTTAATAGATTATTTATGATTATTAACAAATTTTTTTGCGGTACAAAAATATATATATGTATAATAATAATAATATTGAGGAGTTTAATATTATATTCTAGTTATATAAATATAAAATAATGAATAATAATTATTATAAAATAAATAGGTTTTAGATATTAAAAAATATAGTTTTAATGGATGTAATAATAATAATTAGATTAATATTTTAGATTTATTTAAATTTTATTAATTATTGTTAGAAGTTAATAAATATAAATGTGAAATTTTTGTAACATAAATTTAGTATATTTCGAGTAGTTAATATATTTCGAATAGTTAATAGTATAATTGTTAATATAATTATATTATATTGTTTATGTGATAATGAGAATGAGATATTGTTAAATTTTATTTATTAATTAATTATGATTATATTTATTTAATGTGTATATACTTATATTTTGTAGGTTCCAGATATTAATATGTGAACATAAATGTCAATGTCATACCATAACATCATAATGCCAAAGTCATTCAATAGTATCATAAGGGAAAGTATGAGGAGCCAATGGAATATTTATACAATGTGTATAATAGAAGTTTATAGAATATTAGAGATATAATCATTAGTATTACATTTTCTCATTAGCTGAAACTTTTGAGATGAGTGGTGAACCCCAAAATCAATTTAATTTTTCAGGAAGATGTTTATTATTTCTAGTACTCGGATGGTTATTCTAGATAGTATGGAGAATGTTCATTTTGTAACTCAATAGGCCATTGTACACATTGTACAAATAGTCCATTGTCTCCCTAGCGAGGTCCATATCATAAATGTTAAAGCCATACAATAACATCATAAAGACAATGCAACAACAGTAGAAATTCTATTGGGTGGTTGGACCTGCACTTGCACCACTGCATTGACGATATCTGCTACGGTTATGGCCTTCGATTCCGTATTGCTTATAGCGCCTTGGTGCATGCAACATCCGAATGTCCATCTCATTTAAGAAGCGGATTATCTTTTGCCGACCTTTGGCTACCCGTATGAGGAACGGATTGCCTACGAATCGAGGTCCATGATAAACAGGCTACGTTGTGGGATTTTCTAGTGGCCTAAGCTTAGTTCTGTATATTCTTCTTGGTCGATCTTGTAGACGTCATGAACGTACACTTGTCAATCCAGCCGCTGATTTGCACAACAAACAAATACATGTCGATACAGAATCCAGTCCACTTGAAATACACCACAGTCACAATGTTGTCGACGTAGGTCAACTACATACTCCACTCCACTCGGCATTTCACGTACTTCAAATACCTTATTCTGTCTATCAAAGCAACTAACCTAGATGTCTTCCGATGCCCACTAATTCGCATGTAATTTGGAAGTCACAAGCTTAGAGAACACATGTCCAGCATTAATACGAGTCTCAATTTTGGCTTTTTTTCTTGTGAATAACTCGTTAAGCCTGTAAAATATTGCCTTAACAAGTATAGTGACTAGGAGATTGCGTGCTCCTTTCAAGACCGAATCGATGCATTATACTAGATTGGTGGTCATATGACTCCATCAGTATCCACCATCAAATGCCAAAGCATACTGTTCACGTGGGATCCAGTTCAGTCAGTTAATGTAAACCTCACCCCGTTCGCGTAATCGCTGATAACGCATCTCGTACTCGCGAACCTTCCTCGAATATCCTATGATAAACAAAAGGCATACTATAAACAACATGCATTATAACAGTATCTGTAACAATAACAAATTTCATTGTATTCAAATTTACCTATGTTGACGATAAGCTTCTGCAGGTACGGAGCCTTGAACTTTCTCAAGAAGTTGGATTCTATATGCTTGATACAAAACATGTGAAAAGCTCTAGGAGGAGACCAGGCTCCAATACTATGAGCAATAGCTGAACTGATGGACTCATGTTGATCAGAGATAAAGCCCACACTGTCATGTGTCACCACATGCTGTCATAAGTTACAAAGAAAGAAGTGTCACGCCTCAGATATCTCTCCTTCCACTATCGCAAATGCAATAGGCATGATATTGTTATTGTCATCCTGTGAAACTACAACCAACAAATAACCTTTATATTTTTCATACAAATGAGTACCGCACTACAACAAATTCTGCCTGCACTATTGGCTTGCAGTGTCTGAATGCTCACATACAAGGGTAATAACTCCAAAAGACTCGATGTAGTACACGGATATTAGGAACCAAGTCATCCCTTTGGTACGCAGGCATTGTTTCAAAATGAATGACTGCTGATGGCTCATTGTAACACATGGTCTCAAATCATATCGGCAAAGCTTCATACGAAGCTTCCTAATAGCCAAAAATTGACTCCACTGCCATTTGCTTTGGTAACCATGCTTTGCGATAACTTATAGTATAGTTAAACTTCGACTGTACTTTTACAATGACTGATTTTATATTTATAGATGGGTCAACTTCTACCAAAGGCTTTGTTGGTTCTGTAATTGTATTGGAATCCAGTTTCAAATGGTCTTGAGAAATGGTGGCTCTAATACAAGTGTGACTACTATTATACCTCCTTATCTTCCAGTAGTACTTCTTGCACATTTTACTAACCCTGATCAATCAATCATAACCTGCGCCATTGTGTACATTTAGCATAGAATGTTGTTTGTTCCGACTCATACACTCGATAATTTAAACCTCAACGGATTGTATAATCTTTCATTGTCTTAATTACTGCCTCCCTATAACTGAATTTCATTCTCGCGATGAATTCACCATCCGCCACAATAGAAAGCTCTGCTACAAATATAATCACACTTTGATAAATAATTATTAAATATATGATTTAACAGTTAAAATTTATCTATAAATTATAAATTATAAATTATAAATCAATATTTATAGTTATCTAAAATATACATATAAATAAGTAATAATAAATTAATAACCATACAAAATACAATTTAATAAATTATAAAATATACATAATTAATTAATAAATAAATAATCAAATGTTATTTACCAAATAAAAAATATACACGAATTATATATAGATAGATAGATAGATAGATAATTATCCTATACTTTAACTAAATAAATAAATAATCAAATGCTATTTAATAAATTATATTCTACGGATCACATGTTGGTCATGTTACCTAATCGATCTACAATATTTATTTATTATACATTGTATCAAAAATACATACCTACATTCATATACTGAAGAAATTTCGGTGCATGCATGGCCTCCAAATCCAACGAGCGCATGAAAGTAGGTTCCACAAACAGATGCTGGTTTGCTAGTGCATTTGCCACCTCCGCCACGTCTACCTCCAAAGTGCTATCAGTTTGATCTTCATCTCCACCTGGATCAACGATCTCATAGTTACTTTCAAACTCCTCCTCGCTATCACTATTATAATCTTCCAACTCAGCATTTCGGTCTGCTTCAGATTGTTCGAACTCAATATACAGTTCGATAGACGATATTGGGAGCGAGTTTCAATATACACTGAAAACATTTCTTGCATGCTCGCTTCATCAGTTACATATTTGGTTTAAAATTGAACGAACCTACCAAACACGGATATAGGATACCTGTACAAAATGTACGACACTCTCCTAGATATTTGAGAATCCATCTTCTCACAAATTACACCTTTCAATTCTTCAAACGACAATGTGAATGGAATAACGATATCTAATGGATTTTCACATACAAATTTCACTCCTTCAACTGTTTGTAACAAAATCTATCCATGACTTTTAATATCACTCTATCATCTATTATGATATATTCACATTAAACACTCTCAATCTTGGTATTGTTTCTGTTGAAACAATGAAGAAAAAAGAGAACCAAAGGAGTTTTAGAAGAGAGAATTGAGAGACGAAGAAGAAATGGAGAGTTCGGCCAACTTTGGGTGTGTGTGTGTATATATATATATACAAAGAAATTGGACAGTCCGACCGCATTTTTACCATTTTAAATATTTTAAAGAACTGAAATCGGACCGTTCGATTAGCGGTATACTCAAATAAAAAATTGCTTGGATGAAATTGGACCGTTCGATTACTATACAAACAAAGATTTGAGATTTTTTGTTCCACACAAATTGGACCGTCCGATTTGTGTTCCTCTTTCTTACCACAAAGAAATCAGATAGTACGATTTTTTTCCCTTAACTTCAAAAACTAACGCCGTCACAACAGTGTATTAACCCCCTCCCTCCCAAACCTTCATAATCCAGCGTTACACACTTTATATTCATATTAAAAATAATGAGCCGCTTGAGAGGGCTTTTATAAAAAATATAGAAAATTTAAAATTTTCTTATATATTTATTATTTTTTTAAATTTTTATTAATTAATAATAGAATTTAATTTTAATACGTGAAATAGTTTTATACGTGTATCTAATTACATAACGTCACATAAATAAAAATAATTATATTTTACATTAAAAATATGAATAATCATCCAAAAAAACAAATATAATTATACGACGGTATAAAACGCCATCAAAGTTAAACTCTTAAAATTATAATATTAGCTTAATCTTTTTCTTTTTTAAATTTCACAAAGCTGCATGCAAAACAAGAGTCAATGATAAATTTTTTTTTCAAATTTTATGTGTAGGTTAACTTAGTTCTTCTAATATCTGAATTAAATTAATATACCAAATTAACTAATAAATAATAATATATATCTGTATAGATTCAATAGTCTAAATTTAAGTGGCATATGATGAACACACTCCAATAACAATAAAAAGAGCAATCAATTCGTGGTTTGTTAGGCTATTAGGTTAGAACTTAGAACATTCTCAAAGTAATATATATATATATATATATATAAAGTTCGTTTTGTCTGGGTTATCCAACACAACGCATGAGCTGATTTAGGTTAATTATTAGAACCCTTAATTTTATTCGATGTTAATTAAAAAGTTAATTAAAATTATTAAAATGTCAAAGCTAATGTAGGTCTGTCTCTTTACGTTTCAAAAGAAGGTGATGAGATCACCGACTATGGCCGCCACACATGTTTCTTAATTTGGTTTTTCAGATCACTTTTCTTTCCAACGTGGATAAGACGAAATCATCAAAAACCTACCAATGATATTTGATTTTCAACAACTTCTAGCTAGTTGCAAAATTTGACTATGTTTTAGAGTCATTTGTTATTCTCCTTTATATTAGTCATGTATATATCATTTTAAGTTCCTAGCTAAGACATTGTCTTTTAATATTTCTCTTAATATTTAATTAACAAATTACAAAACTTTTTAGTAGAGGATATTTGATTGTTGGGAGTAAAAATTTGGTAAATGTTTCACATGGATGAGTTATGTATAGTTTTACCTGTATGTTTCTTTCAAATTGACAGATTATTTCTTATAGTACAAAAATTTCATTATTATTAAGATTTAATCTGGAGGAATATTAATAAACTGCAAAAAAGTACGTTACCAAAAAAAATACAAAAAATACATTATTGAATTATAAATTATTCAAAAATACTATATACATACTAAAAATGAATTATTATATATTTGTATATAACTATATATATTGTTTAACTCATTTCGATGTGTATTTTATATTTTAACATGTATTTTGTATAAATAATTGATTTTTTTATATACACATAATATAATTATAGTTGATTATTTTTTACCCCTTTTTCTTTTCGTTAGATGAGTTGAATAACTCTCACTGGATAGCTTTGGCTCCTAAACATTACAATATTACAAACTTACCTACACTTATTTTTGAGGCAAATGAATTTTCATTGTCCTAAGATTTCGACCACAAACGAATTTAGGATTAGAGGTAAATACCAAATCGATACTGGAAAAATTCTAGCGCTAATAAAATGGTACCTAATTTTTATTATTGATAAAATGGTCTCTGAAAAACTTTAAAATTTAACAAGCATGCCCCCGAGCTCGTCGGGGCACATTTCTGGTGAACACAATGCTGACGTGGCCAACGTGTTTTGATGACCTGACCAACTCTCTTCCAACTCTAATCCCCCCCCCCCCCCCCGCCAAGCACTTCCCTTCCCTCCCTAACGCACTCTCCCCCTACCAACGCAGCTTTGAATCCTACTCGCGCAATGTCACTCTCTTCCTAGAGCTCGTTGAATCTATTCCACTCTTTTTTTCCCTTTTCAAAAGCTTAATACAAAACTAAAATAATAAATCAGTTTAATCTGGATTGGTTGGTTTCGATTCAGTTCACGAATCAGAACAGAATTTTCTGAGAGTAATGGAAATTCTTCTGAATTGTTCCAATTTATTTTCTTGCAATAGCTGAAATCCAGGGTTGCGATTAATCTCGTGCTTCAATTAGTACCTGGCTTCCCCTGACATGAGAACCAAGGAGCCGGCGTCAGCAAAACCAATACTTGAAGCGAATCGGAGTGAAAGGGGAGTGAAGTGCATGACGTAGGAAGATACTTTGTCCAGGAAAATACATGTTGACGATCATCAGCGGTTGAGGGAGAATGGAGACTGATGAGGTGTGGATGAGGTGGGAGAGGTGGTGGGTCCAGGGAAGGAGGTGGTCGAAGAGCATGGCTTGGTTGTTGTTGGTGGTGGGAGTGAACTAGTTGTGGGAGTTGATGGCGGAGAGAAGGTGGGTTTGGTGGCGGTGACAGAGAAAATTGGTGTATATCCGTAGACCCTTAAGTTGCTCTATTGCTACTAACTGCAACTTCTCTTCTAATAATAATGATGATAATGATGATGATGAGGGTCTGGAGACTTGTTCTATCACTGTTGCTGGAGAAAGTAAGTGAGTGAGAGTGCGAGATCAACAAGGTCTGTTGGGGAGGGGCGAGGAGCGTGTGTTGGGGAGATAGGGATTAAGGGGGAGAGGAGGGAGGAGTTGGCCAGGTTATCAAAACACGTTGGCCACATTAGCATTGTGTTTACTGGAAATGTGATCTGGCGAGTTCGGGAGCACATTTGTCAAATTCTAAAATCTTTCAGAAATCATTTTGTCAATAACAAAAATCAAATTCTATTTTATCAATACCAAAATCTTTTAAATACCGATTTAATATTGACCTCTTAAGACTATGTGGTGTTCTTTGTTTTGGATATACACACATACACATCTCCACTCACACACTAAAATTTTCGATCCTGGATGTGGCTTATCACAAGACAAACAGGTTTGCCACTCATACACTATCTTAGTCACGGATTATTTTGTGTTTGTTTCTATGGGAGAAAATTTTTTATTTAGTGGGCAAGAGGATATTTTTTGGGTCTACAACAATTTTAGGGCTGATCACAGAATCATAGGCCCTTTTTTTTCAATCATCTGAGAAAATTATCATTACTTCCAAAATCATAGACCTTTCGGAATGTTCAGCAAATACCTAGATTTCAGGTCCACTTTTATCCGTACTGGGCTATTATTTTTGTTTAGGCCTGATAGACAGTTCACACAATACACCGTAAACAACTTAAGGCCCAGAGATGGAGCCCTTCTTTTATCCCTATTCTTATTTATTTTATGGAAGATAACATAATTCTTGAAAAGAAAAAAAGAATAATAAGATCAATAAAATTTATTATTTTTTATTAATATTTGATCAATTTAAATTTTAAATTTTAAATTCTTAAATTATAATTGTATGAAAAAATATATTAGTTTAAATATTAACTAATATTAAAAAATGTATTGGTCTTGCATTAATTATTTTGTGAAAAGTATAAATTATTTAATATTTTAAAATGATGTCTTTTATATTTAAAATAAAATTAAAAATAATAATTAAAAATTATTTTATTATTATTTTTTATTAAGAATTATTATTTAGATTATTTCTTTATCAATAATAGATTTACCATTGTAATTATTTTTTAGTAAAAATACATAAAAAGTGTATAATATATAAGATATAATAATTCAACAAACATATATTTTTTTTGAAAAACAACAAATTGTGAGAAGCTACATCAAAGTCTGACCCGACACCATTACTAGGATCAATGCTGAAAGTTTTGCATATAACAAAGCCATATGAAATTTTTTCATCATGATGAATCAAGGGTTATGTTAGGTGAGAGTGAGAGTGAGAATTGAAAGAAGAATACTCCTAAATTAACTACTGTAGACTATCTATATGTTCGACCAAAAAAAGAAAACTTATTTGGTCAAGAAAAATAAAAACTGATACTTTTAAAAGTCTACGACAATTAGTTAGCCATTCACATAATTTCATTTTTCATAAAAGAACCAAACATATTGAAATATTTGTCATTTTAAAATGATATCTTTTTATATTTAAAATAAAATTAAAAATTATTTTATTATTGTTTTTTTATTAAGAATTGTTACTTAGATTATTTTTTATCAATAATAGGTTTACCATTATAATTATTTTTTAGTGAGAGTATATAAACAGTACATAATATATAAGATATAATAATTCAACAAATATATATTTTTTTTTAAATTAAGAGAATTCAAAAAGAAATAACAAATTGTGAGAAACTACATTAAAGTCTGACCCAGCACCAGTACTTGGATCAATGGTGAAAGTTTTGCATATAATAAAGTCATGTGAAATTTTTTTATGATGATGAATCAAAGGGTTATGTTAGGTGAGAGTGAGAGTGAGAATTGAAGGGATGATACTCCTAAATTAACTGCTGTAGACTATCTATATGTTCGGCCAAGAAAAGAAAATCCATTTGGCTAAGAAAAGCAAAGACACATACAATTTCAAAAGTCTATTATTCTATTTTGTGACAACTAATTAGTTATTTATATTGCTAATAATCTTATTTTTTATGAAAGAACTAAATACATTGAAGTGTTTGTCATTTTAAAATAATGTCTTTTTATATTAAAATTAAAAATAATAATTAAAAATTATTTTATTATTATTTTTTATTAAGAATAATTGTTACTTAGATATGGTTAAATTATTTCTTTATCAAGAATAAATTTATCATTGTAATTATTTTTTAATAAGAGTATATAAAAATTATATAGTATATAAAAAGTAATAACTTAACAAATATATATATATTTTTTGAAATCAATAGAATTCGAATAGAAATAACAAATTGTGAGAAACTACGTCAAAGTTTGACCTAGCACCAGTACTAGGATCAATGGTGAAAGTTTTGCATATAACAAAGCCATGTGAAATTTTTTCATCATGATGAATCAAAGGGTTATGTTAGGTGAGAGTGAGAGTGAGAATTGAAAGAAGAATACTCCTAAATTAACTGCTGTAGACTATCTATATGTTTGACAAAAAAAAAAACCATTTGGTCAAGAAAAGCAAAGATAGACACTTTCAAAAGTCTATGACAATTTTTTTATGAAAGAACAATGTTTGTCATTTTAAAATGATGTCTTTTTATATTTAAAATAAAATTAAAAAAATTAAAAATTATTTTATTATTGTTTTTTATTAAGAATTGTTATTTAGATTATTTCTTTATCAATAATAGATTTACCATTGTAATTATTTTTTAGTGAGAGTACATCAAAAGTATATAGTATATAAGATGTAATAACTCAATAAATATTTTTGAAGAGAATTTTTTATTCTCTTCAATAATGAGAAAAACTTATTTTTCTCCCTTTTTTAATCTATTCTAGTTCATCAAACCATCAACATCATAACTTAAATAGTTTAAGACATGAAATTTTTTTTAAAGATGGTGTAATTTTTTCGCAAAAAAATAAATAAATAAAAATCGAGTTACTCTTGATTTTTTAGCTAGCAATTCACATTATTATTCCTTGTGATTATGCATTGTACTGTTTGGTACGTGACTATCTTCTAACATCTCATATCTTTTTATACTACCATGCAGCTAGTGCTAGCCAGTTAGAAGTTATCACCGATTCGTCATCATCGGAGTAATATTTAAAATAGGATTTTAAAGAAATTTCACTTGAAATAAAGTTCGTCGTCAACAATTTTTAAATAAATTTTTTATCTCTCAATTTTTATGTCGTAAGATAAACAGATTTTTCCATTATTTTGATCTAACGGAGAGATCTAATGTAGTTATTAAATAAGTTTCCACTGGCAACAATTTTCTTTCATTCAATTTGGATATTCTATATTTTTTTTGCCTATAATATCTTTTAGTCTACTAAATAAATAATTAATTTGTTATAAATCTAAGTTTTATTTAAGAGTTTGTCGTTAATCAATAAATACATAAGAGAATTCAAACTTCCAATACTTACATAAGCACATAAGCAGACTAAGTAACTTAACCACTAATAAACCAAACCAATGGGTTGGACACTATAATTTTACATCAGATATGATTGGCCAAAAATAATGGAACAACCATGTTCTGAAAAAGGACACTGGTTATATTTAGTCCGTGAATGATTTCGATCTGAAGTGGCCCTGCTAATCTGCTATTATATGCTGCATGGTGTGGGGCTTTCAAAGGAATAATTTGTTTCAAAAATGTATATAACCAATCTTCCAAACTCTATCTGGTGATGATGGTTAATCCTCAATTTCTCACCCTCTTTGCTTCAATATTATTGTTGATGTGGAAAAAAAAAAGACTTGTTAATATTCCTTGCTGGAGAGTAATTATTGCATATAAACCTGTATTTAATTTACATTTTGTTTGTCATTAATTTTTCTGTCAACACAACCAAATAGAGTTGACAATATTCTCTTTTAAACAGAAGAAAAACTAAAGGTAAATATAATGAAGTATAATGAAATTAGGGAATTTTTATTTTTTATTTTTTTAAAGAAAAAGAGAACATGTGAATATAATGAAGTATTAATGGTAATTTTCAAGAATAATTAAGCTAAGCCGTTGAGATGGGTATTCGGACAAATCAAATTATTAACGAAAGCTAAAGTTTAATATTAAAAATAGTGACAATATATATAGGTGGAAATCAAAGATAAAACCAACTCCATACATTAATTAACGGTACTAGCTGAATTCACACTAATAAATGGGCAAACCCCTGATCACAATGTACTTCATCAATCAGGGATCATAAACAGACAAAATAGAGCTAAAAAATATTGGCAACTCGGAACAATTTTTTTAATCTTAATTTCCCAATTAAGAAGAAAAACAATAATTTTGTCGGCTGCAGGATTGGGGGAGTATAATTTTCATATATATATAATAAAATTGTTTAGTAATTTTTTGGTTTTTTATAGTACTCTTTAGTTTGATAAGTCAAAAATTATTTTGTTTTAAATCAAAATTTTATTTAAAAATTTATTATTATCTAATAAATTATTATATATAAAAAATAAAATTTAAATTTTTAATATTTATTTAAACGGATTAATGAATTAATCACGAAAAAAAATTTTGTTTAATGAATTTTGCATGTAGACGAAGATGAGGATGAAAAAAGGGGGCCCACGGATGCATGAGTTTCTTGGCACAAAAAGTCTTCCAAAGCCCGTGACCGACCGCATCTGATCCAACTCATCCATGTACGGACAAAATATTTAGCGCTGTACTTTTCTTTCATTAGATTAACATTTTGGGTATCCATTTTATTTGACCAACTTAGGTTGATATCAGCCAGAATAAATTTGTATTGCAAGTTTTGGATTTAAGTACTTAGGAGACTCACTATTTGTTATAGTCAGATAGGTGCAAATATAAACGGCATAACAACTTAACAAGATAGGAGATAAAAGAATAAAATTAGAGAGACTAAACTATAAATATAGAGAACTTTTATATGTAAAATTTATCAATTTAGGAAGGTCGTCATTGCTCTCTTTATATACACTAAAACTCTGCTCCTGGCTGTATGACTGAGATCAAATTTGGATTCATCCGATAGGTGGACAATCAATTATATTTTATTTTAAAAGTCAGGTTATTTTTTAAAATGACAAAAACAAAATTAAATAAAAATAAATATTAGTAATATTTTTTTAAAAAATTGCAAACGTTAGTAACAAACAAATATTTTGCAATAGAAAAATATATGAAATCAATTCTAAATCAGTCAAGAATGGAACAACTTAATTAATTATAAATATAGTAATTAATTTTATTTATTTATAATTTAAAATATTGGTTATTAAATGTTTCACCACATTCAAATTAGGAGGAAATAGGTTCAATATCATTACAACATGAATCACGGAAATTGATTCAATTAGTTTTCGTCTCTTCACCCTCATTTCCTCTCTATATGCCTAAAACATGATAAATCAGAAAACAGATTGAAAACCATCCAATTTACAAAGAAAAGAAACATCCTAATACATAGTATAAACACCATTCACACAGAGGTTTTGAATTCACATAATCATCTTAATTCTCTAGCATTATTATTTACAATAATAATAATAATAATAACAATAACAACAATAATAATAGAAATATTAGACAATTATTTTTTAATTAAGTCTAACAAAATCAAATTTATATTCGCACATTTATGCTCTTATTTTTCTTTATTGTTCTCCTTATTTTTCTTTATTGTTCTCCTCTTTTTCTACTTTTATTATTATCATTATCATGATCAAGATCCTCATGACCATCTTTTCCTCGTTCTCTACCATCTCTTCTACACTTTTTTATTTTTAATATTGGATTAACAATGGTATTTTTTTAAATTGTGATCAACTGTGTATTTTTCTAAAACGTGGGATGATTTAATGTATAGAGTACAAATCGGACCGTTCGATTTTTAAAAGATATAAAAATTGGACCATTCGATTTTTAGGTACACAAATCGGACCGTCCGATTTTTGTACTCGAACCGTCCGATTTGTGTTGAAAAAATTAAAAAAATTTGGAATACACAAATGGGACCGTCGTCCAATTTGTAGAGGTACAAAAATCGGACCATCTGATTTGTGAGGTACACAAATCGGACAATCCGATTTGTGTTTAAAAAAATTAAAAAATTTGAGGTATAGAAATCGGACCCTCCGATTTGTGTACTTCCACATATTTAAAATACACAAAAAATTACAATGTTAAAGTATATCACCACTTCTACTTCCATAACAAAAAAAATTAGCCTCTCTTCTACCACTACCTCTTTTATCTTTTTCTTTTTTATCATCTTCTTCTTTTTTCGTTTGATGTCATTTCTTTTTTTTTTTCATCCTCCTCCTCTTTTTTATTATCACCACCACCACCACTATCATTATTATCACTATGTGTTAAAGTGGTGAGTTCTGGAAGGTGAAAGAGGGACTTCACGAAACTCAGAGAAGGGAGAGTGTGTATCTTGTTCACATCTCAATCACCATTCTACTGAAAAATAGAAATGCAAAACTGAGCATACAAAGGAATACTGTTGATATATATAGTCACTAATTACTCTACTGCTAACTAATTTTTCTAAGCCCACTACACTAACTAACTAATAGAAGTGTTAAGTCATGTAACACCCCCTCTCAAGCCAGAACCAGTTACATCCATCATTCTGAGCTTGTCATGACAGTCTTGAAACATCTTTGGAGTTAAGGCTTTAGTCAATATATCTGCAGTTTGATTAACAGTTGAAACAGGAAGCAATTTTGTCACTTGTTCCTGCCATTTGTCTCGAACAACATGACAATCCATCTCTATATGCTTAGTTCTTTCATGAAAAAATGGATTGGCCGCAACATGCAAGGCCGATTGACTATCACAATATATTGTAATTGGCTTACTCAATTCAATCTTCAAGTCTCCAAGTATATTTGTGATCCATTGCGCTTCTCTGGTAGCCATTGCAAGGGCCCTATATTCTGCCTCACATGAAGAACTGGCCACTGTGTTTTGTTTCTTGCTTTTCCAGGATACAATAGAAGTTCCTATGAAGAAGCAATACCCTGAAATTGATCTCCTTGTATCTGAGTAGGCTCCCCAATCACTGTATGAAAAATCAGTTGGTTCCAAGTCAGTTTGGGATGAGAACATTAGACCCAGGGTAGGTTTGGCCTTGAGGTATCTTAATACTCTGATGGCTGCTTCAAAGTGTTTGTCAGTAGCACAGTCTAAGAATTGGCTTAATTTTCCTACTGCATATCCAATATCAGGTCGGGTATTGGTCAAATAGAGTAATCTTCCTACTAATCTTCTATATTCAGATGCTGAATTGAGTAAACTTCCTGAATCTTTTGCCAATTTTGTTGTGTAATCTAATGGTGTAGTTGCTGTCTTTGCATCCATTAATCCATACTCCTTCAATAGGTCGATGCAATATTTTCGTTGACATACTGCAATGCCCCTCTTGCTTCGAGCTATTTCAAGGCCTAGAAGAAAATTTCAAGAACTGATAGATTTGTGAAATTTTTGCCCTAGAACTCGCTGATCGGATCACTATTTGTCTGGACTAGTTTTGTGCAGAACAAAGTAGCTCTCATCAGTCTCTATTGTGTGAGTTCAAAGGAGGAGAAAGAAGAAGAAGAAACAAAGAAGATGAAGAAACGGAGAAGAAGATGAAATTGAAGAGGAAAGAAAGAAGGAGAATAAGATGAAATTGAATTTGCAAGAAGAAGGAATTGAAACTACATGCAGGTTAATTGAATCAGCAGGGAGACGAGATCGAAGTTGCATTCAAGTTTCTTTCGAAGTTTCTCAACCCTTCCATCCACGCTCACCGCACCATGTTAAAGTGGTGAGTTCTGGAAGGTGAAAGAGGGACTTCACGAAACTCAGAGAAGGAAGAGTGTGTATCTTATTCACATTTCAATCACCATTCTACTGAAAAATAGAAATGCAAAACTGAGCATACAAAGGAATACTGTTGATATATATAGTCACTAATTACTCTACTGCTAACTAATTTTTCTAAACCCACTACACTAACTAACTAATAGAAGTGTTAAGTCATGTAACACTATGATTATTTTCATCATTTTTGTCATCTTTTTCTTTTTCTTAATTCAATATCACACAATTAGTTTAATAATATATAACAAAAGTGACACAACAATTTTAGATTAACGACCTAGAAAATTTGTTAAAAATGATACCAAAATTTTTGATAAATGACACAACAAAATTTTAAATAACTAAAGATCCAAAATTTTAACTTACTCAACTAACAAAATAGATTCAAATGTATTTTGAAACAAAAAAATACAATAATTTGTTATAAATATATAGGAATAATGGTTAGATATCTTATATATGAGTTCAATACCATCTAATTAGTTCAATGCTAAGAAAAATTGGTTAAAAATTTTTTTATGTCACGAATAAGAAATTTTGATGTCAAAATTAAGAAATTTTGTCACAGTTAAAAAATTTCGGTACTATTTTTCTAATAAATCATACACAATTCAAAACTTTCCTTCCTCTTCCTCTTCTTCATCATCATCTTTTTCTTCTTATTTCACGTTTTCGTAATTTTTTTTGTTTCCTCCTCTTAACAATAAATTTTACACAATTTAAAACTATCCGTCCTCCTCCTCTTTCTCTTTTTTATAATTATTCGTTATTATCATAATTTTGTTTCACATTCTCATAATTTTTCTTATTTCACCCTTTTAATAAGAAATTGTATCACAGTTACAAAATTTTGATGCTATTTTTTGGATAAATTGCGTACAATTCCAAACTTTTTATCTACTCATAATTTTTTTGGTTTTATCCTTTTAATAAGAATAAAAATAAAAAAACAAACAAAAAATACAAAAATATTGCAATAACTTAAAAGAAGAGGAGAAAGAAAAATAAAAAATAACAATAACAATAATAAAAAGAATGATGATAATGTAAAAATCCACAAAAAAATATATAATAAAAAAATATATAATTTACGAATCTGTTGTATGAGTAATTTTTATTAAATTTAAATTAAGATTAATTAGACTTGGTTAACAAAATATTCTTATATGTGGTAGTAGAACCGTAATAATAATGATATTAAATTATTAATAATAATATCTACTCCTGGCAAGCATACCCAGAAAAGACAAATGGGATCACGAGAAATTTTTCTATCTCTATGGTTCCTATTCACATGACAATCACTTTGCATCAAATTAAACATAAAGCACCAATAATTTCAATACAAACGGTCCCAAAAGTTGTAAAGACCCCACACTCAGCTAACAGTTAAGCTTATGTGTAGCCTTATTCCAAGAAACAGCCATAAACTGTATTACCCTAGCTAGTTCATTTTATCCTTTTCCATTCTGATATACCAATGATAATCATCAAACTAGCGACCTTTTGCTCTTCGTCCTTTTCTTTCATTCTACGCATTATTCATGCATTGCTCTATTTACTGCCCTCACTTTAAAACCTTAATTGATCAGAGTCTCTTGCACAGAGAAACCAGCTTGTAAATATAATGTGGAGTAATGTTAGGGAGCCAGCAACTTTTGTGATTGTTAGCCATCAACTAGCCATCAATGATGATTTGATGGTGTGAGATTGGTGTGACATTTCATCCAATGGCTCACCTTCCTCTGCTGGTTACATACTGGCCAAAATTTAATAAAACTGTTGGCCCCTTAGACTTTTTCATATAATGTGTCTTATTTATATTTAAAAATATAAAAAGTGTAATTTTTTTCTATTTATTTATTTTGCATTTGTGAATTATAATTATAAAAATAAAAATAATTAAAATGATTTTACCTCATTATCTGTGTTACAATCTACAAATATCACAGCGTAGGGATATTTCCGTAAATTAAGAACCACGTCTTGCATATATAAGGGTCTACTCAGAATGCCATGCAATATATGCATGCACACTTCTCTTCCTTCCTGCTGCCTCCAAATTCCAACCCGACCCAACCGAGTCAACACCACTCGGCCGAGTCACCACCGGTTCCAACAATCATGGGCCTCAAGTGCGCCACCTTAATCCTCTTTTTTACATTGTTTGTGGCAAGTAGCATTGCCATTGACCCATGCACCTCCAAGCCTGACGAAGCGGGCCTAACCGTGATACCCGTCTTCGGCAAATGCTCACCATTTGACCCACCCAAGCCCGACTCATGGGCCCAAACGGTCATAAACATGGCATCCAAAGACCCAGCCCGTCTCAAGTACTTGTCCACACTAGTAGGCCAAAAGTCCGTCGTTTCCGCCCCAATCGCTTCGGGCCAGGCCTTCAACATTGGAAACTACGTGGTCCGGGTCAAGATCGGAACCCCGGGCCAGCTCATGTTCATGGTCTTGGACACCAGCACTGACGAGGCCTTCGTCCCGTGCTCTGGTTGCGTGGGCTGCTCCGCCACCACATTCTCCCCCAAAGACTCCACAAGTTACGGCCCATTGGACTGCTCAGTCCCGCAATGTGGCCAGGTCCGTGGGCTTCAGTGTCCCTCCACGGGCGCAGGCGCGTGTGCTTTCAACCAATCCTACGCGGGCTCTACATTTTCCGCCACGCTCGTTCAAGATTCACTCAGATTAGCCAACGACGTAGTCCCGGGCTACTCATTCGGCTGCGTTAACGCAATCTCCGGCGAGTCCATTCCGGCCCAAGGGCTTCTGGGCCTGGGCCGTGGGCCTTTGTCTTTACTTTCGCAATCCGGCGCGCTCTACTCAGGTGTCTTCTCGTACTGCCTTCCCAGCTTCAAATCGTATTACTTCTCAGGGTCGCTCAAGCTTGGGCCCGTCGGGCAGCCCAAGAGTATCCGTACAACCCCACTTCTCCGAAACCCTCACAGGCCTTCCCTCTACTATGTGAACTTCACCGGAATAAGCGTGGGAAAGGTTCTCGTCCCTGTCCCCTCAGAGTACCTGGCTTTCGACCCGAACACCGGTTCCGGAACCATCATTGATTCCGGAACGGTAATAACCCGGTTCGTTGAGCCGGTGTACAATGCGGTGAGAGACGAGTTCAGGAAGCAGGTTGGTGGAACGTTCTCGAGCCTGGGAGCGTTTGACACGTGTTTCGTGAAGACGTACGAGAACTTGGCGCCAACGGTGACGCTTCACTTCACGGGGTTGGACCTGAAGCTTCCATTGGAGAACAGCTTGATACATAGTAGCGCTGGGTCGCTAGCTTGCCTTGCAATGGCGGCGGCTCCGAGTAATGTGAACTCTGTGCTGAACGTGATTGCCAACTTGCAGCAACAGAATCTTAGGATCTTGTTTGATACAATTAATAACAAGGTTGGGATAGCCCGTGAACTTTGTAACTAGCTGTTTTGGTTTTTTTAATGTTTTGTATTCTTTGTCTTTGTTTTGGTAAGATATTAATCTATCTTTTCTTTTGTATTGTTTGGATGTTTGGGTGTGTGGCCTTGTGAATTAATTAATAAGCGTGCCTTGTAGGGTTTAAACATTATTATTACTCGGAAGTGTCACAATAATGTGAATTGTGATCAACTGTTTTCTAAGTTGTAAACTTGTAATGGTTAATTACCCCAAAGGGGGACCAATCACTACCATAATGGAATTTGATTTTTTGTTTCCATGTCTTAATTTTAGACACTTAACTTGTTACCACGAATATTCAGTGAATATGGACTGTACAAATAATTGAGCATTTTAACTGTTCTGCGCAATGACGGACATGGTGCTATCATCAATGGCTAAGCGCTTAACAACTTGATTTTAGGGGCATTTAATTTTTAATCGGTTTTGCTAGATAATGATTTTTGTAAATAATGTGAATAATAATAGATTTTAAAATTAATCCAATAAAGTTAAAAATCACTCCACTTCTAAATTATTTTCTAAATTTTAACATAATTAGATAACCATTTGCATACTTAGTGAATTAAACATCCAACTATTGTTAATTATGTATGAGTAAATCGAATCAAAAGAGATAACCATCCAATTAAAAATAATACATAATCATCGGCATATGTATTAAATTGAACATCCGACATATTTACTGTTCATATTGTTTAATATTCTCATTGTCTACCTATATTTTTTATTTTTAATAGAAAAAAATCTTCAATTAAAAAGATTTATGAAATGATAAAATAAAGAGATAATCTTCATAGGATTTAACTGTATGACTAGAGAGTCAAGTCGATTTGTTGGTTATTTTGAGCTCAACTCGCTAATAATTTAATAAGCTTAGCTCATGAAATTGTGAGTCAAATTTAAATTTAGATTTGAACTCATATATTAAATGTTTCAAATTTAAGTTTATTAGGTAAATTTAGTTCATTGACTGGTGAGCTTATACAATTATATATTATTTATTATAATTATTTAAATTAATAATATATTATAAATTTTATATTTTTAATTTAACATACACATAATTTTATATATAATTATGAGAAAATATAAATTATAATCGATAAATAAATAATATATAATTGATAGTTTTTTTAGATATAAGTTATAATTTATTTATATAAAATTATATATTATATTTGTTATTTGAGTCAATTTGTAGACTTGAACTAACTCATAAATTTTTGGTAAGTCAACTGAAAATTTTACAAATAAGTTTGATTGTAATAAGTAAAATCATGAGCAAAATTCAATTTTTGTGAGTTGAGCTTGAGTTTAGCATACCTCGGCTCAACTCAACTTATTTCTAGTCTTATATATGATTAAAGACCAATAAAATTTATAATCTTTTTTTGTTAATACTTGGTCAACAAAGGTCTTTTTATACGTAATATAATAAATAAAAATATTATTTATACACTAAAATTATCGACTAATATATTTATATATAAATACATGTATTGTTTAATTTATTTTTAATGTGTATTTATATTTTGAGATATATTTTATATTAGAGCCGAGAGCTCAGAGAGCCGAGAGCTCTTAGTTCTTCAGTACTTGGGGTTGTTTTGTATTTTTTAATTGAAAAAACTTGTAGGTATATATAATGATGAGCGTATAAAATGAAGAGCCACTTTAGTTTGAGAACATATTACAATGGTCAAATTTTGTATGATACACATGAGGGTGTGAGTTTTTTATATGAGAATTTATGTGTTATTGTTGTTTCTCTTTCAATAACATATGAATGACTTAAGAGTATACTTTCTCAAAGCATAAATTATCAAGTACAGAAAAGAGTGATAAATATTTTGTACAAACAATTTGTGTTAGTATTTGGTAATTTCGTTTAATTTCAAATAATGTATGTGGCTGATGAAATCGATATGCAAAGAATGTTTTTGACCTACCATTAAACGAGAGCACGAATCTCACTTATCGAGTTATATGTTGAGTTCGAGAAAATCGAAGATATTAATTTTTCAAAACCCAATATAGACTGACTTGATAAGTATACTAAAAACAATGAAAAATAATTATTAAATTGTTGGTCCAACTGAAGATGAGGATGATATATCACTTGAGAGAGATGTGCTAGATATTACTAATGTACTAACAGGTCAACATCCATCTAAAAAATTATCATTTATGTATACTTTGAATCTTGATGCTATACATGCACCAAAATTTTTAAATTCTAATAATTAATAGTTACCAAAAATATTTATTAATT
Organism: Arachis stenosperma; assembly: GCF_014773155.1. NCBI lineage: Eukaryota > Viridiplantae > Streptophyta > Magnoliopsida > Fabales > Fabaceae > Arachis > Arachis stenosperma. The sequence continues at coordinate 17,211,959 of NC_080384.1, read as the reverse complement.
ATTAAACACTACAATAATCACAAAAATTACTTACGTATACAAAATATCAAAAATATTTTATAATATAATTTTTAACACATGTTATATCACGTTTTTTTATCTTCATCTTTTTTAATCTCTATAATTAAAAAAAATACGAACAATTAATGATAAGATATAATAAGTATATCATATTCACTAGTGATTAATCTTTTATAATCAATATTTAAGAGTATATATTGAGCATTAATAACAATTTTATTCTTCCTAACATAACAACTAATAATAATACTATTTTTAACAAATATTCAAAATAAAACTAAACTTAATTAACAACCTATGCTATTAATTAATAAAACTGTTATTTTTTAATTAAATATTTAAAATAAACGATAATTGCCTTAAAAAAACCCCACCTAAACATTAATATTAATAATTGTGTTTTTCTTTTTTTTAAAAAAATTTCCAAACAAAACTAATTTTAGTAAAAATATATGCTAAAAAATTCATAATATTAATTCTGTTTTTAATAAATAATTAAAATACTAAAAATAATTCAATTTTATTATGAAATATTTTAAACAAAACTAAAATAACTAAAAATTCATAATATTAATTAATTCTGAACGGCGTCGGCGTTCTTCTCTTCTCTGACAACGCTTCCCAAACGGCTTCAATCACAGCAATGGTTTTTTTTTTTTTTTTTTGGTCAGGGATCACAGCAATAATTCATTTTGGTGAGAAACACCGTTTAAGGCCCAATATTTAAAAGAAAAGGTTCGCTCTCTACATTCCAGCCTTAGAATTTAGAAAGCTGTGTACAAGAAAAGGAAAAAAAAATTAGAAAGCTACCAAGCACCAACTTACATGGCGTCATGGACATTTCTTTTTCTATTTGGATTAATTTTGACGGGGCATTAAATTATTCCATCCTGATTAAGGAACACAATAAATTGTCAACTATATTATCTCATATCAAATGAGCTTGAATCATGTTGTATCTATTTGCTCAATGCTTTGCCAGCTTTATGCCAAACCTATAATGCACGGACATTAATACGGACACAGTCACGACACGGGACATGTCGATACACGAATTTAAATCTTATATGACACAGGAACACGCATACATATAAAATATAAAGTATTTTTTAGATAAATCATAATGATATTTTGATATTTTATTGATATTAAAATATAAATTAAATTTTTTAATTATTTTTAATGTCTTATTTTAATTATATCAACTATTTAAAATATTTTTTTGTTTTAATAAATAAGAATATATACTATATCTAAATTTATTTTAAAAATATATGTTAAGAATAAGACTGGACACGCTGACACATAATGGTATTTAGATGTATCCAAACGTATCCGAAAAAGAATTTTTTATTTTTTATTAAGACACGGTTGGACACAGCAGACACGCGTGTCGGACGAGTGTCGGCGAGTGTTGTGTCCGAAATTTGTCCGACACGCAAACACGGCAATTCAGCGAAGTGTCCGTACTTTATAGTGTCAAACAAATCTATCATAGTTACAGTTACAAAAATAAGATTATGCAATTGCAAAATTATCATCATGCTGTTCACCAGTAGAAATCAGCATGTTAGGTTTCTAACATTTCTTGGCTTATATATATATGTCAATGGGGGACTGTTGAACTATGCCTTGCACATCCTTCATTTTCGGTTATAATGGACTCTGCTTCTCTCCTATGAACATGGACTATTGCGCCAATCCTACCAAATAAGTAAAACTTAGCAAAACTACACAAAACCTTGTTGAAGACATAGCAATGTCACACATGGAGAAGAGGGGAAGTGCTTACTGATTGCTTAAGACACATATCTGGAATTTATTGCATAACAAAACAACTGGCTGGCCTCATAATCATCGACCCTTATCCACATTATAAGACTGATTATGGAGATGGCTTTCCGATATTCCTCTTTCCAGGTGTTTCGGAGTTGGACTCCGGCTTGGCTGACTATCTGATTTTCTTAATTTCTCAGAACTTTGATGTGATTTACCTTTGCTGCTGCTTCTTTCTGGGATCTGTAGTGACTGGGAACTGTCCAACCCTCTAGGCTTCTCTTGGTTTGGCACAGGGGATGGATGTGTTTGGTTTAGCTCGGATCCTTTTCCTCTATCGGGGTTGCGCGGTAGTTCTTGACTTCGGCGAACCTTCAAAAAGGTTAAGTCCGGACATCAGCTTTGTCAGTGTAATAGTGAGATAATTTGAATAAATAAGTCAAACCTTGCATGAAGTAATTTATATCTTCTACATTTGTTTCTGGCTCAGGATATAGTAAACAAGGTAGATAGCCAGAATTAATTATAGAAAAGAGGAGCTAGAAAGTTTTGATATTTATGATCTGCATTACCTCTCCCTTTGAACCAGATTTCTTTAAACCAGAAGGTGGATGTTTGCTCTCTGAAGGTGGATGTTTGCTCTCTGACTTCCTCTCATTGACAGTCTCTGCTTTACTGAGATGAGTGTCCTGTTTAACCAACGCAAATACCCATGGTTCAAGAAATTATGAATTTCAAATTCTTTCAGTAAATTTGATCCTAATTTTTAGTTGTAATTTTCATCTAATTATGGGGTTATAATGTGCCTGTGGTAGAGACTGGAATAAATTCTTAATCTACATTGTGGATTTACCTTGCTCGTTGACCTTTCAAATTGTGATGTCTGCACAACTTCAGTCTCTACCTTACTCTTCCTGTAAAAAATTCCAGGCGAAAAAAAGTAAAACTAATTATAAATATAACTTCCAAAAAGAAAGAAACGGAAGCATGTACAAGATCATGGGAAATGATAAACATACGATTTTCTTTCATGGTTTGATGTCTGTTGAGTCAAAGTAGATCGAGCTTTGCGCTCGAGTTGTACATTAAGCCGCATGCCAAGTTCAATAACCTTGTTCTCAAAGTTAGCCAGATCCATTTCTATGAGAGTTAATTCCCCGAGCTCTGTCCTGATCTGTAGAAAACTTTCAGATTACAAATTAGTTGAATGATGATTCAAACACACTCTTGTGTCTGATTTTGAATAGGTTTTTCATCTATACTGGATAAACCAGATAACCATCCTGTATTTAAACTTGACTCCTACCTCATTATTTGCCCGAGCATTCTTCACCTTGACCAGTTGTTCCTGTAGTCTAATCACCTGTGAAATTTTTTTTAGAAAAAGCAGAATCTTAATTTTATGTGAATGCATGCGAAACAAGGGTTGTGGGAAAGTACTTCTTGCTCGAGACCCATACGACGCTCTAGCAAGGATTTCTTTCTGTTGTCAATATGAGATTGCAGATTTTCATTTGCCTTGGTCTACAAGACAAAGGGAATAAAGATCAGTTGACTTCAAAGAATTTAGAAACACAACCACTAGGTTTTCTCAAGTAAATACCTCCTCTGCAATTTGGTTTTGTAAGTCTTTCTTTGTATATTCAAGCTTTTCGACTTCCTCACTGATCAGAAACATTAGTGAACACAGATAAGTGAAGAAACTAACAATCACCATGCTCATTGCGCATCAAATCACATTAAGGTCTAATTCAACACATTAGGAGTTGAATTCCCCGATTAGATCCTACACCCTTATTTTAAGCTAACTATAGAATGTATCTTGCTTTGATCTTTGATCAATCACAGAAACTTAGTCCGAATTCCCCAGGCACATAATAAAATTATCAAGAAACACGTCATAAATGGAAACAAACAAGATAAAGTCGAAAATACAAAAACACCACAGGGACTCAAGTAGGAGAATTAGACATATTTCATATATACTTACTCATCATCAACAGTGAAATCAATGGATTCCATGGAAAGGTTCTTCTTTGCCTGGTCAGAATACAAATAAATGCTTCAATAAAATTAGGCCAAGCAACAATGACATAAGTGGAAAGACAAAAAAGAAATCACATAATGAATTTTAAAACAATTAACTTACAGAGGTACGACCCAAACAGTTGCGCCGAGAATCTGGACTATTGGATATAGTTGCAGATTTTTTGTAAGATGGGGTCGGAGAAGGTGAATCATGCGCTTTTTTCGGGTTAGCAGAAGCTTGTCCAACTGCTTCAGCAGTATTAGTTTGACTTGTGATACTTTCGCTGCCTTTGGCATCCCCATGCTTTTTTGCTTTATTTTCTAGACCATGAGTTTTTGAATTAGATTGTTCAGGATCCTGCAGATCAAAAAGATTAGAATAAGATGGTTTTTCACTCTCTCTCTTTCTTCCGAGCTGCAGCAACATCTGTTGATCTCAGATTACTTCTTTATCTTTCTTTCGGTGCATTTATATCTGAAAACTTGACGATATGAGTCTTTCCTAAATTAATTTCAGATAGAGGCAATGAAATGGATACTCTTTAATGAAAAACCTGTGTATTAAGGTTACATAAATATCATGAAATGAATAAATTAGCTTTAAACCTTCTCAGATATATAATCGGTCTCAGACTCTCCATTCTCACCGTCGGATCCACTACCAACTTCATCTGCATCTTCATCAGACTCCTGAACTGATTCATCTTCTTCATCGTCATATTCTTCATCATAGGACAAGTCTTCATCAGTAGCCTCTTCACTCTCAGATTCCAAATCATCCGAGTCAGAGTATATATCAGGGCCAGGAGAACCACAACCATCAGCCTATAACAATAACCACTTAGGAACTTGAAGAGACAATAACACATAACATCAATAACAACCATGTCATATTACAATAGGTATAACATCATTCATGCATCTCAACTCAAAAGCCTAGAGATGGTTCATAATATGGTATTACAGCTTCTATAGTCACGAGATTTGGAGTTTGATCTTTGTTTCCCTAATTTTTCCAAGGAATAGTTGAATTTTAATGCAAGGGAACTTAGAAGCAATCAAACCCAAAAGAGAGAGACTTGCATGAGAGTTGTTTTAACTTTTAAGGTGTAAAGTCATTCATGGGCCTCTCTACCTAATAGCTTATATGTTTTGGAGAACTATTTAACAAGAAAAGTTGAGAGAATATGGAAGTAACTTACCCTCTATTCTTTTAGAAATAGAAAATTGTGCAAAATATGTGTATGATTTATAAACAAATATAAGATCTACAATTTGTAAATGATGAAATAGTATAGAAAAAAGAATGTGACATGGTTTCATATTTCATATATAGAAGATGTAAAAGGCAGTGACCAACATAATTACCCCAAATATGTTATTATATTCTTCTAATAGAGTTATAACAATTGCTTGAGCATGGTTGGCTGCAGCAGCTGCTTGTAATAATTGCATAGAACCATCACCACCAACATCAAAATCATTTTCAATCTCACATTCTCCAGCTAGAAGGGGGCGAAGAAGCAAGGGTGCCATGCAAGCTGCCACAGCTGAGGAGCTCATTCGATTCACAGATTTGCGGGAAGCAACAATTTGCATCATCATGAGTATTCTGCACAGAATTGAACACAATAATTTACACCATCAAATTATAAACAAAATAAAATGTCAAATTTCCTTTCACCAAGATGCCAACTGAGCAAGGACGTGTGTGCCCGCATGAACATTTTTAATGCTAGCTGGTTTTATGTTTTAAAATCCTTTGTCAGGTCTTAACACTCCTTTTTCAAAAGTTAGTTAACAAGCATTTAAAAGACAAAACACCTTTGGCTCAGTAGTTAACTGTTACAACTAAATTATTATTTCAATAAATTAATTAACTGAAAAGAATAAGAGTATTTCTAACCCATATATTTGGCTGATAAGAAGATAACCAGAAAGGAGAGAAATGAGAATAAGAAAGCAACCAATCAATCAAATACCTTTGCAATAAGCGGCGATTTGGTTCAGGGAATGTGTCATTTATGGCTATGCGCATAGCAGAAACCCTTCTGGTACGATCAGTGCCTGTCGATTGTGCCAATAACAATGAAAGAAAATTGAACTTCAATAGCTAGATCCATATAAATGACATTTAAGATGCAAAAAACTACAATGGACACTTACGAACAGCTTCTAACAGTGCCTTGCAACAAGATGCAGGAACTGGAGATGATGGCAATTCCCGAAGCACATGCTGGAAAAATTTACATAATAAAGAATTATAATGATGAATGATCCACATAAAAGGTGTTAGTGCTTCAATATATACCTTGACACAATCACCAATAACATGTGCATCCTCATTTGCAGTAAACTCAGTTTTTCCTGCAAGAACAGTAAGACATTATGAGAAATTTTGAATGAGAAAGAAAAAAAAAAAAAAAAAGAGTCAACAGCCTTTGCATGTCAAACGCTCATGTAAGGATTTAACAATATTCCACTAAATCCAATATTTTGATGAACTAATTGATAAGTGATAAAAAAAACTCTTTGACGCACAACAATCCACATATTTCTCAAAGCAATTTAAAGGAAAAGCCAGAATTATTGTGTATATATTTAATGGCAGAATATGTGAGAACAATCTTCAGGATATTTGTAATCAAAATGGAAGCACAAACCTTGTTCATATTCCCGAACTCGTCGTTCAACGTCTTCAACATCAGCTGCTTGTCGCAAGATCCCTTCTACATTGGCTCCTGTTGTATAGCATTCATTAGATTCATGTAAACACCACTGGACTAATAAGAACTAATTTCCTATCAATCAACATTTTTTTTAATTCTCATATATATTTAAAGACTTACTTTGCATTTATTTAAAATATTGACTTAAATTGAATAATTCTCTTTCTCCTAATTCAAATTTTATTATTCCAAAAATATTGATGAACTTAGAGGAAATGAAAGAAGTTAAAGGAAATTAGAGAGGTAAAGAATTTCTTTTTACAAAAAAAAATGGAACGTTCAGAAGGATGAAGGACTTCAGACTGATTATTGGTTCATCTTTTCCTCTCTTCCTTTTTTTATTTTGTTCCTTCTCTCATTGATAAGAAACACCAATGCATTAAATAACCTGGATGATGTAAACTTTTTCTATAGAAAATAAAGGATGAAAGTCTAGGTTAAAATATATCAATCAACAAAGATTAAATAAGCTGGATAAGGTAAACTTTTCAGCAAAATAAAGAACCAAAATCTAGGTTAAAAGACATCCATCAGTGATGCACTAGTAATAAAATGTCTGGTATAATGCATCAATCACGCATTTAAAAAATTCTCTAACTCATTAAAAAGTAGTCACATTCACAATACACACACATTTATATTTTCTTAACAAAGTCTGGTCAAAGTGTTACATAAATTTTTTTCCTGCCAAAATCCTGAAAATTAAAAACCTACCATATTCTTCTATGAATCTTAGGGCTTTCTCCAAAAATGTTGGAGTTCCATCGACATCCTCCAGAGCAAGTAAAATTGGTCGGCCAATGACAATGGATTTAACTGGTTCCTTATCCTTCACTATAACAGAAGTGCAGAGAAATCATAATGAAAAGCAAGCCAATTATGGATTTTTACAGCATAAAGCAGAAATGTCATCACATAAAAATTTAAAGCCAAGGTACAATGCAAATGTTAAATAAATGTGTAATATCTGCATAAACAACCCAGATAAAACAGAAGAAACAATTATCCTACAAACTTAAAGCAATGACCATTGTCAAGTACCATAAAATAAATGGATATGTAATATCCACATCACTGATCAAACTTGTACAAAAACTTAACTATAACTATCTGAAGCAGTGCATACCACATTTGTAGTGTACACATCACAACATTTGAACTGCGGTCAAATGACACATGTAAAGCAAAATATAACAAGAGCATACATGCTAGTCTGTCATGTATTATGGCTTGTCTAAGTTGTTTTTAGGACTGATTATTGTTTCTGAACTTTCTCACTACCCTCCTGTGGGTTCTAGTGAGTATTGTAGTTATTTAAAAGGTTAAAAACCAGAAACATGTGTTGGTCCATAGAAATATCAATTGAATTAATCTAATTGTTCCTGAAGATACCATTTTGCTCCATCATATTGTTAGCACTGGGTGCTTGTGCTAGAGCATTCTCAAGTGCCGTCTTCCACTCATATAAATCTTCTGTAGTTTCGGCCTACATCGTCAGCAAATGATTGATAAGTTACATGTGGATAAAAATTTCACGCTCTCCACTCTTTGCCTATTTTTATCTCAATGAGATGAACTCAATTACTATATGCGTCATGCATATAAAAGATCAAAGTGTCTTGAAAGTATTTACCTTAAGTGTGAATGCTCGTCCATCATGAGCATCAGGAAACTGTACTGTCAAAAGTTTCTTGTCTGCTTTGACAATGACACTACAAAATTTGACAATGTTGTTAAGGAGGTCATGAAACTTCGTGCTTCTTTTATGATATTATGAACATAAACAGAATGGTAATCATATGGAGTTGTAGAAATCAAGCCAACCTGCCTGAATTGTTTAGGTCGATGCCACCGAGAGTCAAATTTACTTCACTTCCTTTCTGAGGGACAGCACTCTGGAAAGAAATAAAAAATTAGAAAATCCCCCAAAAGGAGGAAATGATGTCCACTTTCTGCTCAACTTCATTTGACAAAAGAACCTAAAACTTCAAAAGCTAAACCCAAGACTTCTTCCATGGATATATTTTTACTTATTAAGAAAACTAGTGACATACAATTTAAGTGAAATTCAAAATTTAATTTATGTTCCCTAAGCTAACACACTACATGGTTAATTACCAAGTTGATTTATTCAATTAGTTGAGCATCTCATGTGATGCCAAAACACATGATAAATGCTTACACATTACAAGGAAACCTAGTTGAACAAATTCAAATGCCAAAACAGAATTACTTACCGGATCACTTCTGAAGAAAACAAGTGAATTTTGTGTCAAAATAAACCACCTTTTCTTCCAAGATGTCCATCCAATTCCTACACATCAATATATATCAGACGTAGAAACTTTGGTTCGCATTGGATGTTGTTTAGTAAATATTCACTGAGTGGTTGAATATTGAAAGGATTAAAAGAAGAAATGGAAAATATAAATTATTTCAATACTGACACTCAACACATTTATTTCCTCCAGTCCTACATATCTAACACTGGTTCAGATCAGATATCTCTTTGGACTATACTTCAAAGATTATTACAAAATATTGTTCAATTCCTGGATATTTTTTCCCCGGGTAAAGTACTCTCTCTTTCCCTGCATTTTGCATTTACTACATAGATCTCCCCATTATTATGATAGTTATATATATAAAACAAAGTTATATAACGCATCAACTAACTCAGTACAGTTTTCAGGCCCAACAAATTCATTAGCAAAGCCATTAAGTCGAGAATGCTTTGAGGTCACATCTCTTATCCTTCCCGTATATATTCAACCTTTATGTCAAGAAAATGTGAAGAGTGCATGAAATTGGTGAACTGAGTGCTGAACATTCAATTCAAACAGTTGGACACCAAAGTAACCATCAATTAAATTGGCACCAAATGAATGCACTTTTCTTTTTTTTCCCTCAACTTATATAAGGCCAAACATCCAAGAGCTTATGATTCAGTTTAACAAATGATTAATTAGTAGGAATGACAATATGACATTATTTTGGGGAGTGTGATAAACTTCTAAAAACTGTGTTCTAAGATATGATATTTCTCTTGGGTTTTAAACATTTACATCTTGCTAGTACTGTTGGTAAAAGACTTTCGATGCATTTAAAATCACATAAATGCATGGTTTCTTGGGGAGAAAATACGTGAACTAGTTGAGTGAACAAACCTTTAGAAGATATGAAAAGTGGCCCACTCTTGAAAATCTGCAAGATACAAAATCACAAGAATATATGAACTGAGGTAAAAGAAAGACACAGAGTAATTTCAGCAGTAAAAACAAATTAATGAAGATATGAAAAACTATATTTGCCTTCAATCTATCTAATTTAATAGTGATGAACTTTTTTCCTTTTCAAATTAGCATTCATTTCATCGTCTAGGCAATCTTAGTCAGGATATATGCTTAAGCTGTGACATAAAGAGAATCTAGAGAATAATTGCCAACAAGTTACACATAAGATCATGCAAAAGCCTAACATGGGAAAAATGTGAATCAATGTAGCAATGCCAGGGCTATGATTCCATAAGGTGGATATCACATTAGTCAAATCCATCATTTTCAAAGGACAACAGTTACCGTATTCGTGTTTCCGGCGCGATTTTGCTGAACCTCTCGCGGTGGAAATTGATGCTCAGGTGGGCGAGGCCGGGGTGTAGAAGGGAGGGGAATAGTGGCCCCGGTAGTTCCCTACAAAAACAAAACATAATCATTCTCCCTCTCTTTCCCTCTTTTTCTGTTAATGCAGAAAGTTTAGGTGGATTCAACCCAGTAGCACAGTCAAGCAGTCTCAATTTGCAGCTATCATTCAGTTAAACAAGAATCATCCATTTTATTAACATTGATCTCATTTGTGTATATTCATTATTAAGAGATAACAAACAAAAAGAGATAGATGAAACATTTTCCACCTGAGACAATTCGGCACTTTTGTTGGTCATATCTGTGATCACAGAAGCATATCCCAGAAAATTATCCAACGAAGCTCACCACATTCAATTGAATAAAAAACGGCAATGCAGGTTCTCATAAAGCACTATCACCTTTTTAATTTTGAATGAGGCATTATAACATATACCTCAAAAATTGAAAAAGAACAAAAGTTTCAAGAGAAGGAGAGACAAAATGGATAAAGAGGTGAAAAACACAAAAACGAAAGAAGAGAATTGGAGTGTGTTTGTGATTGTGACTTTGTCTTTGTCTTTGTCTTTGTGGTTTGTGAATTGTGATTGTGTTTCTCTCTCTCTCTCTCTCTATAAACAAAGAAAGGAAGGAGCGGGTCTTCCTAATGTGAAGGAGTTGTACACGTCAGCCTTCAAAAACGGAAGTCGTCATCGTCATGGCTATGGTTATGGTTATGGAGGGAACAAGCAAAGAACAAAAAAATCTGAGGGAAAAAGAAAACCAACAAGGGGCATTTTGGTCATTTTGGCTATAGTTTAATGATCCCTCAGTGGCTCAGTGTGCTTTTGTGTTTCCGTTGTCTTCTTTTTCTAACATTATTACCTTCCAAAAACAACGAGAACGTGTCTTTTTTATGTTTTTTTTTTTTTTCTCTCCCGGAACTTGGTGTGTTGGTGTTTAACCTTTATAATGGATAGACACGTAGAGTGGAGTTTGAATTTAACCATAATTCTATTTTGCAATGAGATTTTTATATAAGTTCAATCATATTTTAGATAGAGAATATTCCAATTTTAATTATATCTGTTTTTAATCCGTAAGTATTCAATTTTATTTATAGATTATAAAAAAATATGCAATATTATTATATAACTTGATGATAATTTAAAATAGAACTAATTTTTATATAAAAAAAACATATTAAATTATTAATTAATGACTTTTTTAATGGTTAATGATCTTTTTCATTTAATGAGAGATTTTTAATTTAATATTTATATAAAATATTTTTATTGAATATCCGCAAATAAAGTGCATGTTGTCACTCTTAAGATAAGATGCATGTTGCCATTTTTATTGGTGCTCTTAGTTTATTTTTTTTGGATAAAATAATATTTAGGATGGAAACTCCTGTGCTATTTTTATGCGAAAGTTAATACTTGAAAATTATTAGATAATTTAATAAATTTGGTTAAATCATCTTTTAACGATTCTTAACTATTAATTTTACATACCCATACTATTTTTATGCGGAGTTAATACTTGAGAATTATTAGATGATTTAATAAGTTTGATTGAATCATCCTTTAACGATTTTCAACTATTAACTTTATATAAAGATAATTGTATGTGAATTTTTATTATATTTTGAATAATAATGTAGAGAATACAATTTTATTACATCAACAGTATAAGATATTTTACATAATCGTTTAATTATATTTGTTCTTTTGAATAAATAATTACGTAGTTGGTATACAAATATTTTTTTTTATCTCACCAAATTAATATAATAGGAAGATGGTAAAAATTCATGAAATTGTGTTCACGTAAAGTTGATAATTCATAATTATTATATAATAATTTAGTCAAATATATTAAATTATTTAATGATTCTTAATTAATAATTTCACAAGAAATAAATTACACTTGAATTTTTATCTAAAAAGATATTTGTTCTAGAATATTTTTATAAATCTAATACTAAGAACTAAGTTCAAGAGTATAAGAAATTCTAAAGACCCAATTTAATGATTAAAATTTAGTTTGGTAAAATTTTTACTTTTAAAAAAGAACTTATAAAAATTAACTTTTAAAAGTTAGCTTTTTTTAAAGTCGTAGCATATATGTTATAAATTAAATTAGAAATAGAATTTAAATAGATAACTATTACAATACTCTTTTATTGTTTAAAATTTTAAAACTCTATTAAAAATTTATTAATTTGGTAGGGTCATTAAGTAATTAATATATACTAAAAAAATCTTTTTAAAAAGTTACAAACATATTAATTATAACCTTTAATCAATATTTTCAATAAATGACAATTACTATTAAAAATTTAACATATTCTATTATTATATAAAATATAAGTTAAGCAATTAATACATACTAAAAAAATTATTTTCGTATTTTATCTTCTCTGCAACACAAATTAAGAGCGATATATATGATACATTTACTTTTAATAATTTATGCATCAACATAAAATTTATATTTGTATAATTGTACGAGTAAAATTCCATAATGGTCCCTCAGATTGAGCCCATACACCAATGTTACCCTTGACTTTTGAAATGCTCTAATTGCACCCTTTAGATTGAGCTCCGTGCGAAACCCTAGTCCCTCCATCCAATTCCGACGTGACTCAGCAGTCGGAGCGCTGAGCTGGCTACTTATGGTCCACGTAGGCAGCCTTAAACGGCTAGCTGATGTGGACTATCATCAAAGAATCTTCGAATTCCTTGAATTAGTCCCTGGTACCAATTATAAACCCTAAGTTGTTCTTTCCTCTTCCTGTGTGAATTGCTTCGTCGTCCAGCTCAAGCTCTTCTTCCCTCTTCCTCTTATTCTTATTCTTCGTCCTCTCCCGCCATAAGTGACAGTCACACTTCTCGAAGGTCGAATCGCTCATCTGCGACTGAAAACTGGAGAGGGAACAATGTGCGTAGCCGGCATTCAGCAGTTCCAGAGTGGTGTGATTGTGGGTGCAGGCCTGTCCTTCGGTGGTTAGGGACAAAGATTCATCCTAATAAGCCGTTTTTCGGGTGTCCGAATTATAATGTGAGTGTAATTACTGGCTGGAATTTATAGTGTTGGTTAGTTGAGGTAGTTGTTTGATAAGGTTGATGCATATTTACAGACTAGTGAAAAGAATTGGTGTGGGTTATTTGTCTGGGCAGATTCGGTACAGGATGAGGTGCCGCTGAAGTCTGATGAAGAAGATGAGCATGTTGGGATGAAGATGAACATTGCATGGAAGGTGGACAAACTGGAAGCAGATGTGAGAAATGTAAAACTGATGGTCCAAGTGCTTGGTTTAGGGGTATTCGTGTTAGTTGTGTTTGTGTTGATGTTACTATTGAAGTTTTGATAGGGTGAGAACTGAAACACAGAATCAGTGTAATCCAGTTTATGAACAATGTAATTGACATTAGATTGTTTTTGATATATTGAATGACTATTTGGTTTTGTTTTTGTAAACATAATTAATATGGATAAGCAACAGTAGAAAAAGCTTACATAAGGCACAATTCATAACTGAATGACAATAAAAATAGTTCATATAAAATTCTGCAATAATACATTGATGACAATAACAAGCCAAAAAAATTCTGAGCATTGTTTCAGGTAGATTCCAGCAACTTAGTTAGTATTTAAAAGTTGCAGAGGTGTCTATAAATCACCATGACCAAACAAAAGAGACTAAGATAATTGTTTCACAAAATATTACAATCTTTCATAATTTCAACCTAAAGCTAGGATCATAATCACTTCTTTCTTGGCGGTTTGAAACCTGGGGTGGGTACAAACTTGAGAAAGTTGGCGAGCCTTGCTGCAATTGCCTCACTAGCTCCCTCCATTGGATTGAATGATGCAGAGCCAGTTGGAGTAGGTGACCTTCTTCTAAGTGACAGTTTTCCAGGTCTTGTAGGTGTGTTCCTGTTTTGTTCATGCTCCTACAATGCAGACAATATTTGACATAAGGCCTATAAAATAAGACAAATAATAAAAACACATTACATGAAGCATTATTAAACACAATACCTTTTGGGAGTTTTCAGCTTCAGAGTATGAGGGCTGAGACAAATCAATCTCAGCCTGCTGGACATCCACATCCACAAGAGTGGCAGGAGCAGGAGCAGATGCAGTAGCAGTAGCAGACGCTGTTGCAGTTCCAGAGCCTATAGCAGTAGCAGAGGCAGTTGCAGCTTGATGTGCATTGGAAGTAGTTGTTGTAGCTGACGCAAAGGCAGTTGCAGTGACATTCTGAGCAGCAATCTTAGGGTCTTTAGCAGCAGCCTCCGCAACTTTCTTCTTCTCAGCCTCTGCAGCTTCAGCAGCCTTCTTCTTCTCACACCCTCTTTTTGTATGACCTTTCTGCAAGCAATACTTGCAAGTGAATGGTCGTAGCGGTCTCTTTAGAGTGGTGGTTGCCTTTGATTTCTTACTAGACTGACCCCTCTCATCCGCATCCTTCCTTCTATTGGTTTGGAGCTGTCCAGGTTTCCTCTTAACCAAAGGTGCCAATGGTCTGTTGGCCTCAGATCTTTCCCATAATTGTTGGCCAGGTAAAGAATTTATGTGGTGGGAGTAAGTGGCTTTGTAGGACTCCATTGTGAGGAGCTTGTGGCAGAAATCCTCTGGCCACTTGTTGACCCTAGCAATAGCAGCACATGCGTGCACACATGGGATTCCTGTAACACCATAATCAGCAATAACAATTAGGTGCATAGTTAATTAGACTCACTAGGCAGAGTAGTTAAATAATTAAGTAACAGTTAAATACATTACCTGTTAGCATCCAAAACTAACAAGTACATAGCCTTTTCCCCAGATCCACTACATGGTGTGTAGGGTGTCCATGTACCTCGAACTTCTCGTATCCGGTGTCTCCAGCCCAGATTGGTTGTCATTGCCTAGATTCCTTCCTTAACTTCTCCAGTTTGCTATTGATCACTGGGGGAAGTATCCCCACATGATTATCCAACTTCACTTTATTTTTGGCCATCGTCCTCATTACGAACATCCTAACCTCTTCCAGTAGTGTGATTATAGGCTTCTTCCTAGCTTCCTTAATCTTTGCGTTGAATACTTCGCACGCATTGTTACATATTGAGTCTAACTTTGGCTTGTGACTGAACTGAGATCTTGTCCAAGAATGTGTTGACCACTTTTCTAGGTATGCCCATGCCTCCGGATTAAGCCGCTTCAACTTTTTCCTATGTTCCCTGAATTCCTCAAAGGTTGTGGCTCGTGCACAATCCCACAGCAAGCCTCTTAGCTCCAGATCTTTTCATTGCTTGTTGAAATTCTTCCACAAATTCCATACACAGAAACGGTGATGCACATTAGGCATCACCTTCTATACAGCATTTATGAGTCCCTGCAACACAGAGTGGATGCAAATAATAATTAACATAGATACAGCGGAGAGAAGTTTGTAGAATACACAGTTATATGCTCACTGAATTAGACCCTGACTTTTTTTAATTTTCACCATAATAGACCCTGAATTCTAATATTTTCACCATAATAGTCCCTGAGTTTCTATTAAAGGTACTATAATTGTCCCTAACTTTTACTATCGTGCATCTACAGTAGTCCTACTCACATATCAGCAAGCCTCTTACAGATCTAGTATATTATAACACAGTGAAGCAACCAAACAAGAAACTAAATCAGAAGGGATTAGCAGTCATGTACCTTTTGCATATCAGATATGAAACACCAACCATGTGTCTTGTAATCTCCCAAATCTACGTGCAATAGTTCCAGAAACCATTTCCAATTGGCAGTGTTTTCAACTTCCATAATTGCCCAAGCAATGACATATATGTGGTGGTTTGTATCCTGCCCAATAGCTGATAGAATCTGCCCTCCAAAGACAGTTTTTAGGAAAGCACCATCAAGTCCAATGAGTGGACGACATCCTGCCTTAAATCCATTCTTGCAGCCACTTAAACACACATACATTTTCTCAAATATGACATCACCGTTTGGCTATAGGATGGTGCAAATTTGGACAGTTGAACCCGGGTTGGTCTTCAGCAGTGTCTCTCCATAGTCCCTCACCATTGCATACTGTGTCTTTTCATCACCATATACAAGGTTTCTAGCATCAGACAGTGCCCTTGAGATCGAGTTCCTATTCAATAAAAGATCATACTTGGTCTTGAAGAAGGTGTTTGCATCACAATGCCTGAAGTTGGGATACTTTCTGACTTTCTTCACCAGCTTACTAGCAACCCAGTTACGATTGGCTGCTCTGTTCTTATCCTCCCTTGCACAGCTATGATCATCTCTGAACAAATACTTTTTAAGTTTTTGTTCAGTCGGCACCTTAACAGATGCTTTTACCCCTTCCTCCCTAGGTCGACTCACATTAGTAGTAGGATTCTTTTCATCATTTGGCCTAGCAGCATCGTGTGGGGCAACTGCAACATTTTTCTTAGCTTGCGTCCCAAGGTCCCTTACTTGATCATCAATGTATACCATAACATCCTCCCCTTCTATCAGTTCAGGTAACGAAACCTCATGTTCAATATAGATATCAACAAGACTCGCATTCTGTGAACCCATCTCACACATCTCTCTTAGGTCTGCATCACTATTTAACTTCCTCAATCCCTCTCCTATGCTCTTTCCAGGTACAAGCCACCAGACTTTCTTCATTCTCTCATAACCTAGCTCTTTATAATAGTTTCTCAGGTAAAATACATCCAGCCTATCCACCTCAACATCACCAAAGCAGTTTCTGTTGTTCGGATAGTAACCAATCTTTCCATTTACACCCTTTTCAAAACTCCCTCCATGATGAAACATAATGTCCAATACTTCATTCATCTGCCAGATAAGTAAACAAACAAATTAAACACATGCAACCCTTCTTTGAGGAAGAAAAAAAACAGAGCAACCCAAACCCCTTCCTAACAATGTAACCACAAAAAACCTAACAACATAGAAATCTAAACAAAACACCAAACAAAGATGAACTCTCCTTCAATCAACACACCACGTGAAGAGCCATCAGTGAAAACCAAAAAAAAAAATAAACTTCAACTACACATTGTATTACTAACCTTGTTGTAGCTGACGATGACGATACCCTCTGCTTCAACAACTTCGTACCTGTGGCGTCCTTCCTTCTCCTGGCAATGAACTCAGTCAAGCACTAACCAGAACGTGTCCTAATGTCACAGCATTCTCTGGACGACAGAGAGAAGAAACGTCTGAAGAGAAGTATGAGAAAGACTAACGAATGATCAACCCTTTTCCCAAGCAACCTTTCAATTCCCCTCCAAGGCAAAACGACGTCGTTCTGATTCATTAACACCATCCAGGCAAAACGGCATCGTTTAAGGCTGCCTACGTGGACCATAAGCAGCTAGCTCAGCGCTCCGGCTGCTGAGTCATGCCGGAATTGGGTGGAAGGACCAGGATTTCGCACGGAGCTCAATCTGAAGAGTGCAATTAGAGCATTTTAAAAGTTAGGGGTAACATTGGTGCACAGACTCAATGTGAGGGACCATTATGGGGTTTTACTCATAATTGTACGCATATAATTTATTCATCACACTTTATTTTACTTTTTCTAACTTTACTTTATAATTTAATTTTAATATATGAATATCTAAAATGTAAAATAGAAAGTTATCCAACATAACTATTGTTTATATTCAGGCCCAATAACACAAAAAGTCCACCAATAAAAATAGACTTTAAGATAAATCCGACTCTTTAAAAAAGTCGGACACTAACATAAGGATGTTAAACCTTACCTATTCAAAGTAAATAACTACCTTCATGAATCTCTTCTACTATATCTACCTCATCTAAAAAGCTGATCCCAACAAACTCCCAAAATAAAAGGAACGCTTATTTATAAGAAAAAATAGAACTACTCCAACAAATATGGTCATCATCTCTATAAATACACTGGAACCCCAATATAACTCATGTTCTACTCTACAAAAAAACTGCTTAAAACCCTTGCTAATTTATGCATCAGAGTCTCTTCCAGGTACCACCCTCATTTCCTCACGAGGAACTCGGACATGCGGCACCTTAGAATATTATAATTAGGGAACAAAATCAGAAAAATATCAAAGAGGATTAAAAAAATCAATGTAATTTATTAGGATATTATTTCATAACGAGCGTACTCTTAGTGTACTCTTTGTCTATATATTGGTAAGAACCTTGTAATCAAATATGAAAAATATGAATAATTAAAATAATACTTTTTTAAATAATTTTTCGTTTCTTTCCTAAACTTTTTGTACCATGGTAACATTTTTTTTAGGAATTAGAGTTTTTTTTCAAAGATAGAAAAATTCGAATCCGCAACTTCTTAGATGAGTATGGAGAGACTCCAAGATGATTCCTCATTCTAGAATAAGGAGTTTTACTAAAACCTCTGAACTTGAAGAGTTTTTTCGCGCACATTGAAACTGAAGATGGAGAAAGAATCCTGTGCATCACCAACCAAAATTTGTCTGTGTAGTCTGTGGGGCTTCCTTCCTTGACCAGAATGCGTTAGCGGTGCATTGCAGGATCCACTGCCGTCCTCTTCCCAGATGCAACTACTGTGGAAAAAAATTTCCGAACAGCTTTGATTTGAACGAACATAGGTGCAATGGTAAACCTAAGCAGCAGAGGCGACAGAAAGGCGAAGCAGCCATCACGATCCATGGCGCGTAACCGCTTCGGCGGTGATCAGCGAACAGCATTATAACTTTGAGTGTTCATCAGAATCTTCCAAGTTAGTGTGATTTTGTTGATTTTGCTTAATTCCAACTACTATATTAAGGGTTTCTTGATGTACAAGGGATTGGAAAATTGACTTACCTTTTTCCTGCTTTATACTGTTATAGATAAATATTTTACATATAAAAGGAGTGGAGTAAATGATTATAAACAGAAGAACCTTTCTAATTAACCTTTTATATAAAAAATAAGAAAAAAATAAATGTAATTTATTAGGATATTATTCCATAACTAGCGTACTTTTAATGTACTCTTTGTCTATATATTGGTAAGAACCTTGTAATGAAAAATATGAATAATAAAAATAATACTTTTCTAAATAATTATTCATTTCTTTCCTAAACTTTTTGTACCATGATAACATGGTAACATGGTATCAGAGTAGAGTTAGGTTCTAGGGACTCAAAATTCTGACGAATTGACCTTACAAATTGCAAATATGCTACCCAATAGTTTTGGCATGCGATCATCTCAAACCAATTATGACAATTTGTCAATTGATTTAAAACTAAACGGATATAATTATCTATGAGGGGCAACTCTGATGAAAAAAAAGTAATTGGTGGAAGAAGAAAGAAGAAACACACTAAAAAAACTGCTCTAAGATGGTGGGTTACCCAGGTTGGTAGAAAAATAATCCCAAGTTATTGAGAAATCAGAGTAAGAGAGCCGCCGCTGCGAGCATCCCAGAGGTCACCAGCAGCGGTGGCGAGGACAGAAAAGAGGAAGCAAGTTACGATGGCAAGGCAGCAGCGATAAGGGCAAGGACTACTGAACTCCTTCGCTACTCAGCCCAAACGGCGACTCAATATAAAGGGAGTCCCAAAATCAGAATCTAATTAAAAAAAATAGATGAATGGATTTTCGATTGTGGGGCTACCGATACTATGACTCATGACCTCCATGATTTTAACAGCTTGACTATACCCTCAAAAGTCCATATTGAAATAGCTAGTAGAGATTTAATTGATGTTCAAGGAGAAGGCTCCATTACTTTTTCAGAAAAATTGAAATTAAAAAATTGTCTCTATGTCCCTGCATTATCATCAAAATTATTGTCTGTTAGCCAAGTAACAAAGAAACTAAATTGTGTGGTACTCATATACTCTACCTTTTGTCTTTTATAGGACATTCTTATGAAGGAGGGGCATGGTACTGAGCAAGACGGCCTTTACTATGTTGATGAAGTAGCACACCAGGGTCATACAAAGCTTGCTCACAGAACGGTTACTAGGCAACTTTGGTTATGGTACTGGCTTCTTGGACATCCTTCATTTGGGTACCTTAAGTTTCTATTTCCTAGTCTTTTTACAAGTAGTACTGAACCTCTCAAATGTGAAACTTGTATTCGTGCAAAAAATCACAGAGTTTCTTTTTCTCCAACCAACAATAAAGTCAATTCCAGTTTTTCTCTAATACATTATGATGTGTGGGGCCTAGCCCCTATTTCCCATAATAATTTTTAATATTTTGTGTTATTTATGGACGATTTCTCTTGCATGACTTGTGTATATTTTTTAAAACACAAATCTGAAGTATCTGATAAGTTCTTTGCTTTCTACCAAATGATTCAAACTCAATTCAACAAGAAAATTTAAGTACTTCACTAAGATAATGGTGGGGAATTTAAAAACCAATCAATGCGCAATTTTTTATGGAAAAAATAGTCTTATCCATCAAACTTTCTGCCCAAATACACCCCAACAAAATGGTGTGGCTGAATAGCAAAATTGTAAGTTACTTGAGATGACCCGAGCCATGCTTTTTGATGCATAAGTTCCAAAAACTTTTTTGCCTAAAGCTATAGCGACCTCTGCCTACTTACTAAATCGCCTACCTACCCGAGTTCTCCACCACAAAACACCTTTACAAATCTTGGCTACTCAGACTGCAATCCCGCCTATTCTAACCTAACCACCTCGAGTATTTGGATGTTCCGTCTTTGTCTATATCCCCAAAGTCAATAGAACCAAACTTGATCCTTGTGCAGAAAAATGTGTTTTCGTTGGGTATGCTACACACCAAAAGGGATATAAGTGCTACAATCCAATTACTCGTCGTATTCATGTGACCATGGATTGTGATTTTTTAGAATCCGAATTTTACTTCAGCCGCCAACATGGCATTCAGGGGGAGAACAATAATGAACCACCAAGTTGGCTAAATAACCTTTGTTGCCCAGAAACTATTCAAACAGAGCAAGCAGATGGAGCCACCGAGTATACTTCACTCAACGTAGAAAATAACTCGGTACATACAACCAGTGAGAGTCCTTTTGAGAATGTCAGACAAGAGATAAGTAATTGTCAATCTGATAATTTACTCCCTGTTTTTAATGAGACCACTAATAATAACAGTATAGCACTGGAACATGAAGAACCAGAGCCCAATACCTTTATTCTTCCTCCAAGAAGAAACAGAAGGATGCCTCCTGATTGGTACTCACCAGAACATATTTCCCGTAACTCAAGATACTTGATAAAAGTGGCTAGAGAAGGAATAGCAGATATTGCAAAGGTTTTTTTTACCAGACTCTTAACAAAAGACATTCCAAAAACTGTCCGAGAAGCCAATGAGAAAGTTGAATGGCGAAAAGCCATAAATACAGAAATAAAAGCTCTAGAGAAGAACGAAACTTGGGAGAAGTGTATCCTACCAACAGGAAAAAAGCCAGTCGGGTGCAAATGGGTTTTCACCATTAAACACAAGGCAGATGACACTATTGAACGGTACAAGGCAAGGTTGGTGGCCAAAGGTTATACATAGACCTATGATATCGACTACACTAAAACTTTTTTACCGGTTGCAAAGATTAATACTATCAGGGTGTTATTTTCAATAGTAGCAAATGAAGATTGGCCACTCCATCAATTTGACGTCAAGAATGCTTTCTTGCATGGAGAGTTGAAAGAAGAAGTATACATGGAAGCTCCTCCAGGTTTCTCAATGGGATTTAGAAAACATGAAGTTTGTCGGTTAAAGAAGGCTCTTTATGAGTTTAAACAATCTCCACGTGCTTGGTTTAGAAGATTTACAAATGCCATGAAAAGGTATGGGTACAAGCAAAGTAACTCTGATCATACCCTTTTTTGAAAAAACGGGGAGATTTAATTACTTGCCTAATAATATACGTGGATGATATGATCATAACGGGAAATGATACTGAAGAAATTGAAAATTTGAGAAGAAACCTATTTACAGACTTCGAAATGAAGAATTTGGGAAGACTAAAATATTTCTTTGGAATAGAGGTTCTATGATCCAGCAAAAGAATCTTTATCTCCCAAAGAAAGTACATTTTGGACCTTCTGGCAGAAACATAAATGGTGGATTGCAAACCAATAGATACGCCCATGCAAGTTAATCACAAGTTAATGATAGTAGAATGTGCCACCCTAGCAGATAAGGAAAGTGATATGAACAGGTAAAAGTCGGTTACGAGTTATAGCTCGGCAACGTGGATTAATGCTCGGACGTTACCTAAAAACGGTCACCTACGACCAACCAGATATAAGGCGGAGAGCAGAGGCCAAACAGGTATTCCATCTTTTCCAAATAAAAAGCTTATACTCATAAACTCTCTTATTGACTTGAGCGTCGGAGGACCTTTGCAGGTACCCACCACCTCGGTTCCAACTGCCGTGTTTCGTGTTTCGATCATAAGGAGTTTGCCGACCTTTTTCGAAGAACGAGCTATATTCCGGTGTCAACAGGTCAGAACATTTGGCGCTAGAAGGAGGGCCGATTTGAGATATCATTCGGCATAAACACCAAATTCTTTATGGCTGATGTTTGATGAGCGGATAATTTATACGCTTTTTGGCATTGTTTTTAGGTAGTTCTTAGTAAGTTCAAGCTACTTTTAGGGATGTTTTCCTTAGTTTTTATGTTAAATTCACATTTCTGGACTTTACTATGAGTTTGTGTATTTTTCTGTGATTTCAGGTAAATTCTGACTGAAATTGAGGGATTTGAGCAAAACTCTGAAAAAGGCTGACAAAAGGACTGCTGATGCTGTTGGATTCTGACCCCCCTGCACTCGAAATGGATTTTTTGGAGCTACAGAACTCCAAATGGCGCGCTCTCAATGGCGTTGGAAAGTAGACATCCCGGGCTTTCCAGCAATATATAATAGTCCATACTTTATTCGGAAATTGACGATGTAACTTGGCATTGAACGCCAAGTTCATGCTGCTGTCTGGAGTTAAACACCAGAAAAACGTCATGATCCGGAGTTGAACGCCCAAAACACGTCATAACTCGAAGTTCAACTCCAAGAGAAGCCTCAGCTCGTGGATTGATCAAGCTCAGCCCAAGCATACACCAAGTGGGCCCCGGAAGTGGATTTATGCATCAATTACTTACTCATGTAAACCCTAGGAGCTAGTTTATTATAAATAGAACATTTAACTAATGTATTTGGTCTCTTTGATCATTCGGTCTTGTGACCACATGGGGGCTGGCCATTCGGCCATGCCTGAACCTTTCACTTATGTATTTTCAACAGTGGAGTTTCTGCACACCATAGATTAAGGGTGTGGAGCTCTGCTGTACCTCAAGTATTAATGCAGTTCTATTTTCTTTTATTCAATTCTCTCTTATTCTTATTCCAAGATATTCATTCGCACCCAAGAACATGATGAATGTGATGATTAGATAACCCTCATTATCATTCTCACTTATGAACGCACGTGATTGACAACCACTCTTGTTCTACATGCAACAGAGCTTGAATGTGTATCTCTTAGATTCCCCAACAGAATCTTCGTGGTATAAGCTAGATAGATGGCGGCATTCATGAGGATCCGGAAAGTCTAAACCTTGTCTATGGTATTCCGAGTAGGATTCTGGGATTGAATGACTGTGACGAGCTTCAAACTCCTGAAGGCTGGGCGTGATGACAAGCGCAAAAGAATCAATGGATTCTATTCCAACCTGATTGAGAACCGACAGATGATTAGCCATGCGAGTGACAGCCGCAGAGGACCATTTTCACTGAGAGGATGGGATGTAGCCACTGACAACGGTGATGCCCTACATACAGCTTGCCATGGAAAGGAGTAAGAAGGATTGAGTTGAAGCAGTAGGAGAGCAGGCGTCCTTGAGCCATACAGTACCTCCATATGCTTATCTGAAATTCCTACCAATGAATCTGCATAAGTGTTCTATCCCTTTTATTATTTTATCTATTTTCTTCTTATTATTAATTTTCGAAACCATAAACCAATTTTAATCTGCCTAACTGAGATTTACAAGGTGACCATAGCTTGCTTCATGCCAACAATCTCTGTGGGATCGACCCTTACTCACGTAAGGTTTATTACTTGGACGACCCAGTACACTTGCTGGTTAGTTGAACGGAGTTGTGAATTCAACCAGTGCCATAATAATGATTTCTCTCAAAATAGTTAGAACATGGATCACAATTTCGTCCACCAAGTTTTTGGCGCCGTTGCCGGGGATTGTTCGAGTATGGACAACTGACGGTTCATCTTGTTGCTCAGATTAGGTAATTTTCTTTTCAAAAATCTTTTTCAAAAATTTTTCTTTTATTTTTCATTTTTCCAAAAATATTTTCGAAAAAAAATAATAAAAATACAAAAAAATCATAAAATCATAAAAACAAAAAATATTTTGTGTTTCTTGTTTGAGTCTTGAGTCAATTTTTAAGTTTGGTGTTAATTGCATGCTTTAAAAATTTTTCTTGCATTTTTTTCGAAAATCCCATGCATTCATAGTGTTCTTCATGATCTTCAAGTTGTTCTTGATAAGTCCTCTTGTTTGATCTTGATGTTTTCTTGTTTTGTGTTGTTTGTTGTTTTTCATATGCATTTTTCGTTTGTTAGAGTCCATGCATTAAAGATTTCTAAGTTTGGTGTCTTGCATGTTTTCTTTGCATCAAAAATTTTTCAAAAATATGTTCTTGATGTTCATCATGATCTTCAAGGTGTTCTTGGTGTTCATCTTGACATTCATAGCATTCTTGCATGCATTCATTGTTTTGATCTAAAAATTTCATGCATTAAGTATTTTTGTTGTTTTTCTCTCTCTTAATTAAAAATTCAAAAATAAAAAAATATCTTTTCCTTATTTTCCTCCAAATTTTCGAAATTTTGGGTTGACTTGGTCAAAAATTTTCAAAATTAGTTATTTCTTACAAGTCAAGTCAAAAAATTTCAATTTTAAAAATCTTATCTTTTCAAAATCTTTTTCAAAAATCATATCTTTTTCATTTTTTTCTATTTTTCGAAAATTTTAAAAATTATTTTTCAAAAATCTTTTTCTTATCTTTTATATCTAATTTTCGAAAATTCACTAATAATTAATGTGATTGGTTCAAAAATTTGAAGTTTGTTACTTTCTTGTTAAGAAATGTTCAATCTTTAAGTTCTAGAATCTTATCTTGTAGTTTCTTGTTAGTGAAGTAAATAATTTCAAAATTTTTGAATTAAATCTTTTTTATCTTTTATTTGATCTTTTTCAAAAATTTTATCTTTTTCAAAAATTGATTTCAAAAATATCTTATCTAACTTACTATCTTCTTATCTTTTTCAATTTTGATTTCAAATGTTTTTCAATCAACTAACTAACTTCTTGTTTGTTTCTTATCTTTTTCAAAACCACCTAACTACTTTTCCCTCTCTAATTTTCGAAAATATCTCATCCCTTTTTCAAACATTCTTTTTAATTAATTAATTGTTTCATGTTTTAATTTTAATTACATTTTATCTCTAATTTTCGAAAATCACTAACCCCTTTTCAAAAAATTATTTTCGAAATCTCCCTCCTCTTTTCTTCTTCTATTTAATTATTTAATTACTAACACTTCTCTCCACCTCTCTTCATCCAAAAATCCGAATCTCCCTCTTCATTCTTCTACCCCTTCTTTTTCTACTAACATAAAGGAATCTCTATACTGTGACATAGAGGATTCCTCTTTCTTTTCTTGTTTTCTTCTCTTTCATATGAGCAGGAACAGGGAAAAAGGCACTCTTGTTGAAATTGATCCAGAACCTGAAAGGACTCTGAAGAGGAAATTAAGAGAAGCTAAATTAAATTATTCTAAAGGTAACCTTTCAGAAACATTAGAACAAGAGAAGGAGATGGCAGCCGAAAATAATAATAATGCAAGGAGAATGCTTGGTGACTTCACAAAACCAACGTCCAAGTTTGATGGAAGAAGCATCTCCATTCCTGCCATTGGAGCCAACAACTTTGAGCTTAAGCCTCAACTAGTTGCATTAATGCAACAAAACTGCAAGTTTTATGGACTTCCATCTGAAGATCCTTATCAGTTTTTAACTGAGTTCTTGCAGATCTGTGAGACTGTAAAGACGAATGGAGTTGATCCTGAAGTCTACAGACTCATGCTTTTCCCTTTTGCTGCAAGAGACAGAGCTAGAGTATGGTTGGATTCACAACCCAAGGATAGCCTGGACTCATGGGATAAGCTGGTCACTGCCTTCTTGGATAAATTCTTTCCTCCTCAAAAGCTGAGCAAGCTGAGAGTGGATGTTCAAACCTTCAAACAAAAAGATGGTGAATCCCTCTATGAAGCTTGGGAAAGATACAAGCAGCTGACCAAAAGATGTCCATCTGACATGTTTTCTGAATGGACCATATTAGATATATTCTATTATGGTCTCTCTGAATTTTTGAAAATGTCATTAGACCATTCTGCAGGTGGATCTATTCACCTGAAGAAAACACCTGAAGAGGCTCAAGAACTCATTGACATGGTTGCAAACAACCAATTCATGTACACTTCTGAGAGGAATTCCGTGAACAATGGGATACCTCAAAAGAAAGGAGTTCTTGAAATTGATACTCTGAATGCCATATTGGCTCAGAACAAAGTGTTGACTCAACAGGTCAACATGATCTCTCAAAATCTGAATGGATTGCAACATGCATCCAACAGTACTAGAGAGGCAGCTTCTGAAGAAGCTTATGATCCTGAGAACCCTGCCATGGCAGAGGTTAATTACATGGGTGAACCTTATGGAAACACCTATAACTCATCATGGAGAAATCATCCAAATTTCTCATGGAAGGATCAACAAAAACCTCAACAAGGTTTTAACAATGGTGGACGCAACAGGCTGGGCAATAGCAAGCCATATCCATCATCTTCTCAGCAACAGACAGAGAATTCTGAATAAAATACTTCTAATTTAGCCAATATAGTCTCTGATCTGTCAAAGGCCACTTTCAGTTTCATGAGTGAAACAAGATCCTCCCTCAGAAATCTGGAGGCACAAGTGGGCCAGCTGAGTAAGAAAGTCATTGAAACTCCTCCCAGTATTCTCCCAAGCAATACAGAAGAGAATCCAAAAGGAGAGTGCAAGGCCATTGACATAGTCAATATGGCCGAATGCACAAGGGAGGAGGAGGACGAAAATCCTAGTGA
The DNA here is from genome assembly GCF_014773155.1 of Arachis stenosperma. Classification (NCBI taxonomy): domain Eukaryota; kingdom Viridiplantae; phylum Streptophyta; class Magnoliopsida; order Fabales; family Fabaceae; genus Arachis; species Arachis stenosperma. The sequence goes on along the minus strand of NC_080384.1, from coordinate 17,184,603 downwards.
GGAAGACCTCCTGGGACGTTCCTCAAGCAAGAAGGAGTTTCCTATTAAGGATCCAGGGGAATCTGAGGCTCATACAGAGACCATAGAGATTCCATTGAATCTCCTTCTGCCATTCATGAGCTCTGAAGACTATTCATCCTCTGAAGAGGATGAAGATGTAACTGGAGAGCAAGTTGCTCAATATTTAGGAGCTATCATGAAGCTGAATGCCAAGTTGTTTGGTAATGAGACTTGGGAAAGTGAACCTCCCTTGCTCATTAATGAACTGGATACTTGGATTCAGAAAATTCTACCTCAAAAGAAACAAGATCCTGGCAAGTTCTTAATACCTTGTACCATAGGCACCATGATCTTTGAAAAGCTCTGTGTGATCTGGGGTCAGGGATAAATCTAATGCCACTCTCTGTAATGGAGAAGCTGGGGATCATTGAGGTAAACCTGCCTTGTTCTCATTACAACTGGCAGACAAGTCATTGAGACAAGCTTATGGAATAGTAGAGGACGTGTTAGTAAAGGTTGAAGGCCTTTACATCCCTGCTGATTTCATAATCTTAGACACTAGGAAGGAAGAGGATGATTGCATCATCCTTGGAAGACCTTTCCTAGCCACAGCAGGAGCTGTGATAGATGTCAATAGAGGTGAATTAGTCCTTCAATTGAATGGGGACTACCTTGTGTTTAAGGCACATGGCCATTCCTCTGTGACAAAAGAGAGTAAGCATGAAGAGCTTCTCTCAGTTCAGAGTCAAGAAGAGCCCACACAGTCAAACTCTAAGTTTGGTGTTGTGAGGCCACAACCAAACTCTAAGTTTGGTGTTAAGATCCCATATCCAAATTCTAAGTTTGGTGTTGGGACCACACTAAAATTGACCTGATCACCTTGTGGCTCCATGAGAGCCACTGTCAAGCTATTGACATTAAAGAAGCGCTTGTTGGGAGGCAACCCAATTTTATTTATCTAATTTTTATTTTATTTTATTTTGTTTTATTGTTATTTTATGTTTTATTAGGTACATGATCATGAGGAGTCACGAAAAAAATCAAAAAAAATAAAAACAGAGTCAAAAACAGAAGAAAAAAATTTTCACCCTGGAGGACGCACAGGCTGGCGTTCAACGCCAGTAAGATGCATCTGGCCGGTGTTCAACGCCAGAACAGAGCACCATTCTGGCGCTGAACGCCAGAAACAAGCAACATCCTGGCGTTGAACGCCAGGAATGTGCCTAGAGGAGAAAAGTTGGCGCTGAACGCCAGTAACAAGCATGAAACTAGCGTTCAACGCCAGAAACATGCATTACATGGGCGTTGAACGCCCAGAACATGCATTACATGGGCGTTGAACGCCCAGAACATGCACCAATGGGCGTTTGAACGCCAGAATGATGCATGAAGGCATTTTACATGCCTATATGGTGAAGGAATGGTATTTCTTTACACCTCAGGATCTGTGGACCCCACAGGATCCCCACCTAACATATTCCCACCTTACCTTTTAATCCTAATCACACTTCCCAACACCCATCACCAATCACCTCAATTCCTTTTCCCAATTCCCCCATTCACCATTCACATCACCCCACTCTTCCCCATAAACCCCACCTACCTTCATAAAATTCAAATTCAATTTCCCACCCATTCCCACCCAAATTGGCCGAACACCCACCCTCCCCTCTCCCTATAAATACCCTTCCCTTCTACTTCATTTTCACACACACAACACAACCCCTTCTTCTCCCACATAGCCGAACCTACCTCTCTCCCTCTCTACCATATTTTCTTCTTCTACTCTTCTTTTCTTTTTTGCTCGAGGGCGAGCAAAATTTTAAGTTTGGTGTGGTAAAAGCATAAGCTTTTTTTTTGTTTTTCCATTACCAATGGCACCTAAGGCCGGAGTATCCTCTAGAAAAGGAAAAGGGAAGACAAAAGCTTCCACCTCCGAGTCATGAGAGATGGAAAGATTCATCTCCAAGAGCCATCAAGACCACTTCTATGATGTTGTGGCAAAGAAGAAGGTGATCCCTGAGGTCCCTTTCAAGCTCAAGAAAAATGAGTATCCGGAGATCCGACATGAAGTCCGAAGAAGAGGTTGGGAAGTCTTAACCAACCCCATGCAACAAGTCGGAATCTTAATGGTTCAAGAGTTCTATGCCAATGCATGGATCACTAGGAACCATGACCAAGGTATGAACCCAAGTCCAAAGAATTATCTCACAATGGTTAGGGGGAAATACTTGGATTTCAGTCCGGAAAATGTAAGGTTGGCATTCCACTTGCCTATGATGCAAGGTGATGAACGCCCCTACACTAGAAGGGTCAACTTTGATCAAAGGTTGGACCAAGTCCTTATGGACATTTGTGTGGAAGGAGCTCAGTGGAAAAGAGACTCCAAAGGCAAGCCAGTCCAACTAAGAAGACTGGACCTCAAGCCTATAGCTAGAGGATGGTTGGAGTTCATTCAACGCTCCATCATTCCTACTAGTAACCGATCTGAAGTTACTGTAGATCGGGCCATCATGATCCATAGCATCATGATTGGAGAGGAAGTAGAAGTTCATGAGGTCATCTCCAATGAACTCTACAAAATAGCCGACAAGCCCTCACCCATGGCACGGCTAGCTTTTCCTCACCTTATTTGCCATCTATGTTACTCAGCTAGAGTTATCATAGAAGGAGATGTCTCCATTGAAGAAGACAAGCCCATCACCAAGAAAAGGATGGAGCAAGCAAGAGAAGCTCCTCACGGTCCTCAAGAGGTACATGAGGAAGTTCATCATCAAGAAATCCCTGAGATACTTCAAGGGATGCACTTTCCTCCAAACAACTATTGGGAGCAACTCAACACTTCCTTAGAAGATTTAAACCACAATGTGGAACAATTAAGGGTGGAACATCATGAGCACTCCATCATTCTCCAAGAAATAAGAGAAGATCAAATAGCAATGAGGGGGGAGCAACAAAGGCAAGGAAGGGACATAGAAGAGCTAAAGAACATCATTGGTCCTTCAAGAAGAAGACGCCACTAGAGGTGGATTCATTCCTTGTTCTTATTTCTTTCTGTTTTCGGTTTTTAGTATTGTGTTTATCTATGTTTTGTGTCTTTATTTCATGATCATTAGTATGTAACCATGCCTTAAAGCTATGAATAAAATCCATTAATCCTTCACCTTTCTTAAAAGAAAAATGTTTTAATTCAAAAGAACAAGAAGTACATAAATTTCGAAAATAGCTCTTGAATTTAGTTTAATTATATTGATGTGGTGACAATACTTTTTGTTTTCTGAATGAATGCTTGAACAGTGCATATGTCTTTTGATCTTGTTGTTTATGAATGTTAAAATTGTTGGCTCTTGAAAGAATGATGAACAAAGAGAAATGTTATTGAGGATCTGAAAAATCATGAAATTGATTCTTGAAGCAAGAAAAAGCAGTGAAAAAGAAGAAGCATTCGAAAAAAAAAAGAGTATATAGAAAAAGAAGGAGCAGTAGAAAAAGCCAATAGCCCTTAAAACCAAAAGGCAAGGGTAAAAAGGATCCAAGGCTTTGAGCATCAATGGATAGGAGGGCCAAAGGAAATAAAATCCAGGCCTAAGCGGCTAAATCAAGCTGTCCCTAACCATGTGCTTGTGTCATGAAGGTCCAAGCAAAAAGCTTGAGACTAAGTGGTTAAAGTCGTGATCCAAGGCAAAAGAGTGTGCTTAAGAGCTCTGGACACCACTAACTGGGGACTTTAGCAAAGCTAAGTCACAATCTGAAAAGGTTCACCCAGTTATGTGTCTGTGGCATTTATGTATCCGGTGGTAATACTGGAAAACAAAGTGCTTAGGGCCACAGCCAAGACTCATAAGTAGCTGTGTTCAAGAATCAACATGCTTAACTAGGAAAGTCAATAACACTATCCGAAATTCTAAGTTCCTAGAGAAGCCAATCATTCTGAACTTCAAAGGAAAAAGTGAGATGCCAAAACTATTCAGAGGCAAAAAGCTACAAGTCCCACTCATTTAATTATAATTAATATTCATTGATATTTCTGAATTTATAGTATATTCTCTTCTTTTTATCCTGTTTGATTTTCAGTTGCTTGGGGACAAGCAACAATTTAAGTTTGGTGTTGTGATGAGCGGATAATTTATACGCTTTTTGGCATTGTTTTTAGGTAGTTCTTAGTAAGTTCAAGCTACTTTTAGGGATGTTTTCCTTAGTTTTTATGTTAAATTCACATTTCTGGACTTTACTATGAGTTTGTGTATTTTTCTGTGATTTCAGGTAAATTCTGACAGAAATTGAGGGATTTGAGCAAAACTCTGAAAAAGGCTGACAAAAGGACTGCTGATGCTGTTGGATTCTGACCCCCCTGCACTCGAAATGGATTTTTTGGAGCTACAGAACTCCAAATGGCGCGCTCTCAATGGCGTTGGAAAGTAGACATCCAGGGCTTTCCAGCAATATATAATAGTCCATACTTTATTCGGAAATTGATGACGTAACTTGGCGTTGAACGCCAAGTTCATGCTGCTGTCTGGAGTTAAACGCCAGAAAAACGTCATGATCCGGAGTTGAACGCCCAAAACACGTCATAACTCGGAGTTCAACTCCAAGAGAAGCCTCAGCTCGTGGATTGATCAAGCTCAGCCCAAGCATACACCAAGTGGGCCCTGGAAGTGGATTTATGCATCAATTACTTACTCATGTAAACCCTAGGAGCTAGTTTATTATAAATAGAACATTTAACTAGTGTATTTGGTCTCTTTGATCATTCGGTCTTGTGACCACATGGGGGCTGGCCATTCGGCCATGCCTGAACCTTTCACTTATGTATTTTCAACAGTGGAGTTTCTGCACACCATAGATTAAGGGTGTGGAGCTCTGCTGTACCTCAAGTATTAATGCAGTTCTATTTTCTTTTATTCAATTCTCTCTTATTCTTATTCCAAGATATTCATTCGCACCCAAGAACATGATGAATGTGATGATTAGATAACCCTCATTATCATTCTCACTTATGAACGCACGTGATTGACAACCACTCTCGTTCTACATGCAACAGAGCTTGAATGTGTATCTCTTAGATTCCCCAACAGAATCTTCGTGGTATAAGCTAGATAGATGGCGGCATTCATGAGGATCCGGAAAGTCTAAACCTTGTCTATGGTATTCCGAGTAGGATTCTGGGATTGAATGACTGTGACGAGCTTCAAACTCCTGAAGGCTGGGCGTGATGACAAGCGCAAAAGAATCAATGGATTCTATTCCAACCTGATTGAGAACCGACAGATGATTAGCCATGCGAGTGACAGCCGCAGAGGACCATTTTCACTGAGAGGATGGGATGTAGCCACTGACACGGTGATGCCCTACATACAGCTTGCCATGGAAGGAGTAAGAAGGATTGAGTTGAAGCAGTAGGAGAGCAGGCGTCCTTGAGCCATACAGTACCTCCATATGCTTATCTGAAATTCCTACCAATGAATCTGCATAAGTGTTCTATCCCTTTTATTATTTTATCTATTTTCTTCTTATTATTAATTTTCGAAACCATAAACCAATTTTAATCTGCCTAACTGAGATTTACAAGGTGACCATAGCTTGCTTCATGCCAACAATCTCTGTGGGATCGACCCTTACTCACGTAAGGTTTATTACTTGGACGACCCAGTACACTTGCTGGTTAGTTGAACGGAGTTGTGAATTCAACCAGTGCCATAATAATGATTTCTCTCAAAATAGTTAGAACATGGATCACAATTTCGTCCACCAATGTTCCTCCCCCTACCCCATCCGAGCTCCTGCCGAGCTTCAACAAGCAAACCAACGGATGGCGGAGGACAATCAGCGCATGCAAAATCAAATCGCGCAACTGGAACATGCTCGTCTGGAGCATAATAATAATAACCGCGAACAACACGGGAACGATGAACGGCAGTCGATGCCAACTCACGTCTCTGACACACCACAGTCTAGGAATGACGAGGAGCAACAGAATGAAGAGACCCAACCTGAAGATGAGGGAGAAAACCCCGACAACTCTGTAGGACCGTTCACACCCGAGATAATGAACTTCCAGCTACCCAGACAGTTCACTCTGCCGACCACATTAACCCCATATGACGGGTTGGGAGACCCTAAACAACATGTTAAAAAATTCCGATCAATCATGATTGTCAACGGTGCTTCTGATCCTATTTTATGCCGATGTTTTCCTTCTTTTTTAGATGGTCCTGCACTTGACTGGTTTTGTTCTTTGCCTGCAGATTCCATCTCACGTTTTCAGGAGCTAGCCAAACAGTTTGAGGATCATTTTGCAGCCTCGGCGATATATCTCCACGACTCTGACTACCTAACAACCATCAAGCAGGGTCCACAGGAAAGTCTAAAGGATTATATAACTCGGTTCACTAAGGTCGCCATGAGTATTCCGGACCTCCATCCTGAGGTGCATCTTCATGCCATTAAAAGTGGCCTTCGTCTAGAAAAATTCCAGGAAACTATCGCGGTAGCTAAGCCAAAAACTCTAGCTGAGTTCCGCGAAAAAGCTAAGGGACAGATAGATATCGAAGAGCTTCGCCAGGCACGGAAGTCAGAGAAGTCCGCCCCTAAAGACGACGAAAGAGCTCGGGATACCAAGAAGGGTTTCAAACCGGTCTCCCGTTACGAATCATATACCCAGTTTAATACCAAGAGGGATGATATCATTAAGGAAATTCTGAATTCAAAATTGATTAAACCCCCCCGCAAGGCGGGAAATTACCCTGAGCCCAAAATCATTGACAAATCAAAGTATTGCACCTTTCACCAGAAGCATGGTCACACAACTGATGAGTGTGTAATCGCTAAGGACCTCCTGGAACGATTGGCTCGACAAGGCCATCTCGATAAATTCATCGCAGGTCATATGCAGAAAAGAATGGCATCCAACTCAGAACAACCCTCAACAGGCCAGTCATCAAAAGAAAAGGATAAGGCCCCAGCTCAACCACAGGGAGTAATCAATTGTATTTCAGGAGGCTATGCCGGTGGGGGAAGTACCAGTTCAGCCAGAAAACGAACGTACCGAGCCATGTTAATAGTCGGAGACGTTGACCAAAGCTCAGAACCAATCCCAGACATTCCCGAGCTGACATTTCGTCCTACCGACTTCAATTCCAGACACACAAACTACAACGACCCTGTAGTCGTCTCTATCCAACTAGGAGACCTTATTGTTCGGAAGGCATTGCTTGATCCAGGGAGTAGTGCTGATGTACTTTTTTTTGCAACATTTCAAAAAATGAAATTGAGTACTAACATTTTGCAGCCATATTCAGGAGACCTGGTCGGATTCTCAGGAGAGCGAGTCCCCGTCCTGGGGTCTGCATGGTTGCAGACTACACTAGGCGAACAGCCATTATCCAGAACACAGGACATTTAGTACCTCATCGTAGACTGTTTCAGCCCTTATAATGTTATCTTAGGGAGACCTTTTTTAAACAAATTTGCTGCTATTGTTTCTACATATCACCTCTGTGTCAAGTTCCCTGTGCAAGATAATAGGGTTGCAACCATACATGGCGACCTCCAAGAAGCTCGGCAATGCTACAACATAAGTCTGAAACCTATCAAGAGAAACACCGAAACTCGGATCAACTCAATACAATCCGAGCAACCAGTCTTGGTAGAATTAGACCCAAGGGCCGACTTTCAGGAACGTCCCATGCCTAATGAAGATCTTCAAAAGGTCGCCTTAACCGACGATCCATCAAAGTTCACATTCATCGGAACATCAATGGACGATGAGGCTAGGATAAAGGTGACTAATTTCTTACGTGCAAACGCCGACCTCTTCGCATGGACTTCAGGAGACATGCCGGGGATTAGTCCGTCAGTAATCACACATAAGTTAGCTGTTAGTCCGGCGGCCCGACCAATCTCCCAAAAAAAGAGAAACCTCAGCGCTGAGAAGCGATCAGCCTCCATGGCAGAAGTCAACAAGCTCCTTGAAGCAAAATTCATCCGCGAAATCAGATTCACCACATGGTTGGCCAACGTCGTTATGGTAAAAAAGAATAACGGTAAATGGCGCATGTGCGTCGATTTTACTGATTTAAATAAACCATGTCCAAAAGATGCTTATCCGTTACCTTGCATAGACACATTAGTAGATAACTCCTGTGGGTATGACACTTTAAGTTTTATGGATGCATATTCGGGTTATAATCAGATCCTTATGCATCCATCAGACCAAGAAAAAACAGCTTTCATAACTGAATATGGAAATTACTGCTATAATGTTATGCCTTTCAGTTTAAAGAATGCAGGAGCAACATACCAAAGACTGATGAACAGGATTTTCGAGCAACAAATAGGCAGAAATATCGAGGTATACGTCGACGACATGGTCGCCAATACCAAGATCGGCCAATCCCACGTTCAAGATCTTGAAGAAATATTTGCTCAAATCAGACGGTATAACATGAGACTAAACCCGGAGAAGTGTGCCTTCGGGGTAAAAGGGGAAAAGTTCCTCGAATTTATTCTGACAAGTCGGGGAATCGAAGCAAACCCAGAGAAGTGTCAAGCAATACTTGATATGCGCAGTCCAAAGACAGCAAAGGATGTGCAAAGGTTAACAGGAAGAAACCAAAGCTCGGCGACCCGTTATACCTGTACTTGTCCATCACCGAGACGACTATTAGTTTGGTTCTTGTTATAGAAAACAGCAAAGACCAGCAGCCAATATATTTTGTGAGCAAGACACTACAAAACGCGGAGCTTAGATATCCAAAACTTGAAAAGCTCGTCCTGGCACTCATATTCTCGGCAAGACGACTCCGACCTTATTTTCAAAGTCATACAGTCATCGTCCGAACAGAACATCCACTACGACAAATACTTTCTAAGCCTGAGTTAGCAGGGCGACTGACTAAGTGGTCAATTGAACTTTCTGAGTTCGATATACAATTCCAACCAAGGGGATCCGTTAAGTCACAATGCCTGGCTGATTTTGTGGCGGAATTTACCAACACTTCATCCGATGAAAGAAGTCGGCTGTGGACACTATTTGTCGATGGAGCCTCAAACCCTCAAGGGGCAGGAGCAGGAGTGCTACTAGAAAGCTCGGATGGTATAATCCTCGAACACTCTCTCAGGTTTTCATTTAAATCCAGCAATAACCAAGCCGAATACGAAGCCCTCATAGCTGGACTCAGGTTAGCCATTGATTTAGATATTCGTGATTTAAAGGTTTACTGTGATTCATTACTAGTCGTACAACAAGCAAATCAAAGTTTCCAAACAAAAGATCCAACTCTTTTGAAGTATTTAAATATTGTTCAGACCTTATTAAACAAGTTTTCTAAAATAGAAATTGCCCACATACCTAAAGAACAAAACCATAGGGCAGATGTTCTATCAAAACTAGCAACAACGCAAGCACACACTGCTACACTTTTACAGTCAACCTTAGACAAACCGAGCATTGAATCGGCGAAAATTTTAAACACCTTGAGTAAAGACAGTTGGTAGCAACCTTACATTCAATACCTCCGTAACGGCTCTGTTCCGGAGGAAATTGAAAACAAAGGTAAATTCAGAAGACAAGCTTCTTTTTTCACCTTAATAAATAACACTCGGTATAGGCGAGGTTATTCTCGACCATTGTTGAAATGCTTAGATAGGGCAGAAGTCGATCTTCTCTTAGCCGAAGCTCATGAAGGAATCTGCGGCATACACTGTGGAGCTCGAAGCTTGGCACAAAAAGCTCTCCGAGCAGGATTTTATTGGCCGACAATATGGGAGGACAGTAGGCATAAAGTCAGAACTTGCGACAACTGTCAGAAATACTCACCGATCATTAACATGCCTGCCGAACATCTCCATCACTCAGTGGTAAGTTGGCCGTTCAATAGGTGGGGAATAGATATACTTGGCCCCTTCCCCACTGCTCCGAGACAGGTAAAATTTTTGGTAGTTGTAGTAGATTACTTTTCTAAATGGATTGAAGCTCAGCCGCTTGCAAAAATCACCTCATCACAAATGATAAGTTTCGTGTGGAAACATATAATTTGTAGATTTGGTATACCAGGCCATATCGTCACTGATAATGGTTGGCAGTTTACTGATAGCACTTTCAAGGAATTTTTACAGAATTTAAAGATAAAGCAACACTTCTCTTCTGTGGAACACCCGCAATCCAACGGCCTGGCAGAGGCAGCAAATAAGGTCATCCTGCAAGCATTAAAGAAAAAGCTCGACAACGCAAAAGGCTTATGGGCCGAGCTTATCCCTGAAGTTTTATGGGCATACAACACAACAATCCACTCAACGACCAAGGAAACTCCGTTCAGGTTGGTCTACGGATCCGAAGCAATGATTCCAATGGAGGTGTCCCAAGGCTCTATACGTACATTAGCTGAAGATCATGACAAAGCTCGGCAAGCAGAGCTTGACCTAATTGAAGAAATTAGGGAAACAGCAGCAATTCGGCACAGAGCCCTGCAACAACAGGTGGGCCGACGATATGCTCGGAAAGTAGTTCCAAGAACATTCAACAGCGGAGACCTAGTACTTCGGAAGACTGAACAAGCTCGCCGACCTCCTTCTCATGGGAAGCTCGCCGCAGCTTGGGACGGCCCGTATCGAGTTTCTGAGGTACTGGGCCGAGGAGCATATAAGTTGGAATAGCTAGATGGCACGCAAATTCCCAACACATGGAATATCAATTCTTTGAAGCAATATTACAGTTAACAATAGGTGTAGAGCCTATGCACAATTACTCAAGAGGGGGGTGAATTGAGTATTGCAACAACAATGAATCTTTTTGCGAAAGTTAAAGACAATATACAAAAGTGTTATTGTACTAGTATTTTTCCAAGAGCTTAACTCAATTGCTAAGCATTTATAAGGAGCTTTTACTTTCCAATAGACACCAACTCAAATAAATTGATCAAGCTTTTCACCAATCGGACTTAAGCTATTCCTTAAGTACTTACGAAGCTACTTTTCGATCACAATTTATTTGCTCAAAGGTAAAAGACAATAATATTGAAGAGATGAGTTTGGAGAGATGCAAACGCTATTTAGAGTGGTTCGGCACAATCCTTGTCCTACGTCCACTTTCTTTCTCAATCGCTATTGAGAAGTTCCACTATTGCCAAGCTTCAAGGTGCTCGCGCAAAACCTTTTACAATCCGAGTCCTTAGTTTCTAACACCTCACGGTATATGATCACCACTCGTATACTAACCCACTCCACTTAGAGATACCTTCTCTAAGATTTGCCTTGAGTACTTAGTATACCTCTTTGGTATCCTCACCGACTATAGTGTTTATAACTCTTGACTCAACCTTGGAGATCACACTCCAATTTACAAAGTGTACAAGAAAACAATTCTCAAAGAATTATTGAGACGAAATGAGTACTCTCTAGAAGAGTGTATGATTACAAGTTTAGCACTATTGAACCAATTGATATTGCTCTCTCAAATTGTGTATTATAACACCTTAAAAAATGTGTAGAATGAAAGAATATGAACAAGATAGTTTGCAAATGCTCAAGTATATGAAATAAGGCTTCAATCCATCTATTTATAGACTCCCCAAACCTTAGAAACGTTGGGGAGTTAATGGGATGGAGCCTTTTTGTCAAAACTAGCCGTTTTTTATGTTTTTGAATCATTTGCATCGATGCATAACACTTTGCATCGATCCAAATGTGTCTTTGAAGCTGAAATTTGAATTTTCAGCTAGGTTGCATCGATGCAAACATCTTTGCATCGATGCAAGATGAGTGTGCATCGATGCAAACCTTAAAGAATGGCTTAAAATCACTTCAAAATACTTAGGATTGATCTCAAACTTGTTGGAGTCAATTCCTATGCTTTTGTACCTTTGAAAACAAGTTTTAAACCATTTGGCTAGCATCGAATTGTAAGATGTGCATCAAAACATTTTGTGAGTGTGTGTTGAGAGATTTAGCAATTGGTTCTTAACAAGAAGTTACCTAAGTCCTAAGACACTATACTTGTCTTCAAATGTTGTGGACTTGAGTTTCTTGTTGTTGTTGTGTTGCTTTCAACTCTTCATTCCTCAATGTTGAATGTTGGTTGATCTTTCAACATGCTTGTCCATTCAAGTTGTTTGTTGGTTTGTCTTTCATGTCGTTTGTTGGTTTGTCATTCATCAAAACCTACGAATACAAACTTCGCATACAAGCAACATGATTTACAATTTCCCCCTTTTTGATAATGACAAACCAATTTTGAGGATATGCATTTATAAATGATTTTGAAAGCAACAATAATGCACTTTGTTTTATAGAAAGCTTTGGAGAAGACTTCACAAAAAATTTTTGCAGGAGTTCCCCCTAAATATGTGCATTTGTTCCCTTAAAGGGCATTTATCAAAGAAAACGATTTAGATATCAAAGTTTTTGCTTAGCGGAAGTCTTTTTTGAAATCATTGTTTCGCAAACTTATTTCTTCTTTTCAAATCCTCAAACTTCTTCTTTTTCAAAAGTTCAAAACTTCAAATATCCTCAAACTTTTCTTCCCCCTTTTGACATTATCAAAAAGAAAGGAGTTTGAAATGTGTCATAGAAGCATGCATAAAACAATGAATTTTTTTAAGTTCAATTTCTCTATTAATCTCAAGGATGAGATATTCTCCCTTTCAAAAAGAATTTGATTTCCTCTTTTTATATATAACAAGCATGCATAATTCCCCCTAAAGAAGTGAAATATATCAAGGCATGCACATTAACTTAAAATAGGGGTACCAAGCCTATTTTGAGTTATTCACCAAATAAGCATACAAGCATTAATCATTAAACAAAATTATGAAGGAAATATCAAAGTATTTAAACCATAATAGAAATCCTTAGCTTACTAGGAGTTAGTTTAACAATTCATATAATCAAATAAACATAAAGCAATAAAAAGTGACTTGATGAAGAGGAGACAATCAATCTTGGTCTTCATCATCATCATTATCCTCTTCATACGGTAGGTGGATGCCGAAATGCTCATATAAGTCATCAATACGACGATCCAAGCGACCCATGCGATGATCTACACGAGACACACGACGATTAAGTGCTTCAAGTTGCCTACCATGCTCTACTTCAATCCTTTGGATGTTTTGGTTGATGGATTGTAATTCTCTCATTACATCAACCAAGGAGGGTGGTTCTTGAGCTTGAGGTGCTTGTGGAGGAGCTTGCTCTTGAGGACCTTGTTCATCAACATTTCTTCTTCCCATTTTGTTGAGAATATGAGTGTTGATACAAGATTGAGGTGGTACTTCCTTGGCAATCTCATTTGATACATCAATACCAACATAATCAAAGACTTTAGACCATAGGCAAAGGAATCCTAATCCACCATTCCTATCCTTCATCTTGAGCCTAATCATATGTTGTACTATAAAGTATGGCCAATTAATCTTAATCCCATTCATCATAGCCCACATGACAATCAAATCTTCATCATTTACATTCGCATGCCCGGATATTCTAGGTTGCAATACATAGGTGACTAGATATAACAAAGTTCTATGTTCCGCACTCATTGAATTGCAACTAATTTTGGAGTGAGCTCCTTGTACAAGGTTGAACAAATGCATGGCATTGTCCTTTGAATAACCCCATTCATCAATTGGGGTTTTACCACCTTGAAACAAGTCACCTTGATTTGGCAACTCCCAAATGGTGGCTAACTCATCACCATCTAGCCTATAATCCTTTCTTCCTATCTTGAAGAATAATGTGAAATTTGATTCATCTTCCTCATCAATCTCAATCATGAGTGTACTATAGGCTATGGCAACTAAATCCGGATAATATTTACTCTTAATTTGAACAAAATCCATGAGGCCTTGATGAACTAGAATAGCCTTAAGAGTATCAAACTTATGAATGACAAGAAGGGTCGGATCCAAATATCTCGGAGGAATTTCCTTTCTTCCGGTGAGCCTTGCCTCATAGAATTGAAGATCTTCATTAGAAGCAAAGTACCTTGCCAAAGGATGATCATTTGGAGGTGGAACCACACTTGAAGAGCCTTTTGACTTCTTGATGGTTCTCTTGATTCTAGGCATTGTGGATGATTTTGTTTTATGGGTTTTGTAGAGGAGAATGTGGGGACTTCAAATATGTAATTTGTTTGTAGTGGGTATCTAAGTTTTGTGAGTTGTATGAAGCTATATGTGAGCTTGTTTTGGAGGTTATGGAGGTTTGAATGTGGGGATATGAGTTGTGAGGTTGAAGATGATGAAAAAGTGGGGTTTTGTTGCTCAAAAATGCCAAATTCACGTGTTTTTGTGCAATTTGGTCGTGTTTGCATCGATGCAATAGGCTTTGCATCGATGCACATAGCACGTTGTGTGCTTTGCATCGATGCAAAGCTTGGTTGCATCGATGCAACATGCATCATTTTGCCCAAAATCACCAAATTTTCATCCTTTGGTGGTTCTTTCTTCAATCCTTTGAGTTCCATCATGTATATACTCACTTAAACCATTATAAACTTCAATTTGTTGATCCTCCATTGTTTATAATCTTCAAATTCTTCAATCTACCTCAAGATTAATCACTCATTCATCAACTCATAAACCTACAAAACAATGGCTAATTGGATATCTCCAATGCTTAAGTTAGTAAGAGATACAAAAATAGCAATATAAATACAATGAATTCAAACAAATCATATTAGATTAGAATCCAAGATACCAAGTTCATTTCGGATGTTAAAAAACTTTCTTTACATAAAGGTTTAGTGAAGATGTCCGCTAGTTGTTTACTAGTTTCGACAAATTCAATAACCACATCACCCTTTTCAACATGGTCTCTTATGAAGTGATGTCTAATCTCAATATGCTTGGTTCTTGAATGTTGAACCGGATTCTTGGTTAAATTTATTGCACTAGTATTATCACATTTGATAGGAATGTGATCAAGCATGAGTCCATAGTCCACAAGTTGTTGTTTCATCCATAAAATTTGGGCGCAACAACTACCGGCGGCTACATACTCGGCTTCGGCGGTAGACAAGGCTACACTTACTTGTTTCTTACTATGCCATGAAACAAGAGAGTTTCCTAGCAAGTGACAAGTGCCGCTAGTGCTTTTCCTATCCAATTTGCAACCGGCAAAATCGGAATCGGAATAACCAATCAAATCACAAGTGGATCCTTTCAGATACCATAATCCAACATTTAATGTTCCTATGAGATACTTCATAATCCTTTTCACCGCACTTAAGTGAGATTCCTTAGGATTAGCTTGGTATCTCGCACACATGCATACACTAAACATGATATCTGGCCTACTTGCCGTTAGATAAAGTAATGATCCTATCATGCCTCTATACTTCTTTACATCTATGCTTTTACCTTGTTCATCTTTGTCAAGGTAGCAAGTAGTGCTCATTGGTGTGTCCATTGCCTTAGCATTGTCCATTCCAAATCTTTTGAGCAGTTCCTTGCAATATTTGGTTTGGCTAACGAAAGTTCCTTCTTTTCCCCTTTCGAAACATCACCAATGACGTTGTCTAGAGGATGATCCTTTGAAGTACGCCAATCCTTTGGAAGTGCATTTATTTGTGCTTGTGATGGTTCAATTTCTTCAACTTGAACACTATCCTTTGTTGAGCTTGTAGAGGCTTCATTTAAATCTTTTTCTTTGTCTTCACCATTCAAATTTAGTGAATCAAAGTTTTCTACATTTTCATCAAAATATTTTCTAGCACAACAACAGTTAGTTTCATCAAAAGCGACATGAATACTTTCTTCCATAGTCATGATGCGTTTATTATATACTCTAAAAGCTTTGCTAGTTAAAGAGTAGCCTAAGAAGATTCCTTCATCAGCCTTAGCATCAAATTTGCCTAAGTTATCTTTTCCATTATTTAGAATAAAGCATTTACAACCAAAGACGTGAAGGTGGGAAATATTTGGCTTTCTTCCTTTGTACAATTCGTACGGTATTTTCTTAAGAATAGGTCGAATGATAATCCTATTCATAACATAACACGCGGTACTAACCGCATCCGCCTAAAAGTACTTAGGAATATTAGCCTCATTGAGCATAGTTCTCGCCATTTCTTCTAAATGACGATTTTTCCTTTCAACCACACCATTTTGTTGTGGTGTTCTAGGAGAGGAAAAATTATGCTCAATGCCATTTTCTTCACAAAAAGTTTCAAAAAGATTGTTTTCAAATTCTCCACCATGATCACTTCTAATAGATGATATATGCAAATTCTTTTCATTTTGAATAACTTTGGCTAATCTTTTGAATGCTCGAAATGCATCACTCTTGTTTGCTAGGAACAAGGTCCATGTAAATCGAGAGTAATCATCAACAATAACTAAAGCATAGTAATTGCCACCAAAGCTCATAGTCCTAGAAGGACCAAATAAATCCATGTGCAAAAGTTGTAATGGCCTTGTTGTTGAAACAATGTTTTTGGATTTAAAAGAGGCCTTTACTTGTTTTTCCTTTTGACATGCGTCGCAAAGGACGTCTTTTTCAAAACGTAGCTTTGGTAAGCCAATTACTAACTCTTTAGAGACCAACTTGCTAAGATGGTCCATGTTAGCATGAGCTACTCTACGATGCCATAACCAAGTTTCATCATTTTTACTAACAAGGCATTTCACATCATTTGAGGAAACTTCATTTAGATTAATCATGTATACATTGTCAACACGGTGCCCAATTAGCACAATTTCATTAGTGTCTTGCCTTTTTATCAAACAACATTTTGAATCAAAGGTGACTAAGTTTCCTTTGTCACAAAGTTGGCTAACACTAATGAGATTATGTTTGAGACCTTTGACAAGTATAACATTATCTATGGAGGTAGAAGAATTTTTACCAACTTTTCCAACGCCGATTACTTTGCCGGTGTTGTTGTCTCCATAGATCACGTTTCCTCCATTTGTAGGCTCTATTGCGGTGAACTTTGATTCATCGCCGGTCATGTGTTTGGAGCATCCACTATCAACATACCAATTTGTATCCTTAGCTCCAACACGTACCTACAAAACAATTAAAATTGGGATTTAGGTACCCAAGTGAATTTGGGTCCTTGATGGTTAGTATGAGCATAATGCCCATAAGGTGCCCATCTCGTATCTTGACTACGAAAGTTTATATGTTTAATTCTAGTAAAGCATACGGGTGCTATATGACCTACTTTATTACAATAATGACATATGACATTTGGATTATGCATCCTATGCATGTTTCTAAATGGTTGCCTAGGTTGTTTCCTAAATGCAACATCTTTTGATCTATATGCATTGTGATTATAATTTCTAAATGAAGCATGTTGAGGAGGATGTTTAAAGGCTTCATTCCTTTTAGGCATGCTTGCCTTTTGGGCTTGCGGTTGCCTAATAGGAGTTTTAATATTTTTAAATTTTCCTTTTTCAAAACCTAAACCTTCCTTATTATGAACATGCTTTTGGTTTTTCAACATTTTATCTAAGTTCTTTGAAGATTCATTGAACTTAGCTAAAGTGTTCTTAAGATTTGTAATTTCATTTTCATGCATTTTACAAGATTTGTATGGATCACTACTTGTGCTACACTTATCTTTTCCAAGATTGATATTCTCGTTTTTCAACATCTCATTTTGTTTTAAAAGATCCATATTCTTTTTCTTTAGGAGAGAATAATCTTGGGTAAGTTTTGTGTACACCTCAAGTAAGGCATCATATTCATCTTGTAAATTAAAAGAAGTGGAGTTGTCATCACTAACCTTTTCTTCGCTTGCCATTAAGCAAAGATTTGCAACCTCGTCGTCATCGGAGTCGGATTCATCCTCGTTCTCCCATGATATGTATGCTTTCTCCTTTTTCTTAAATTTCTTGTTTTTGTCCTCCTTTTGAAGTTTTGGACAATTGGGTTTGATGTGTCCAACTTCTCCACACTCATAGCATTTTGGTACCTTTGTTTTGCTCTTGAAGTTTTTCTTCATTGTAAACTTATTGAATCTTTTAATAAGAGTGCAAATTCTTCATCTCCTTCTTCTTCATTATCATCACTCTCTTCTTGTAGTGATGTTGTTTTAAGGGCGAGACTTTTCTTCTTGCTTTCTTCACCTTTTTGTCTATTTAGCATAGTCATTTCATAGGTGAGAAGATTACCTCGTAGTTGATCAAATGTAAGTTGATCATAGAGCCTTCCTTCCACAATGGCGTTCACTTTGGAGTTCCATTTTGGTGTAAGGCTTGTAAGCACCTTGGTCACAATTTGTTTATCATTGTATTTTGTGCCAAGCATGCTTAGATTGTTGAAGATCTTGGAGAGTCTTTCAAGAGCTTCTTCAATGCTCTCTTCATCTTTCATTTTAAAATTTTCCCATTCATGAACCAACATAAATACCTTTGATTCTTTAACGTGGTCGGTTCCTTCGTAAGTGATTTGGAGTTTATCCCAAATCTCTTTAGCGGTTTCACATGTAGAGATCTTCATATAATCATGCTCGTTAAGTGCACAATGAATGAAGTTGATGGCTTTATCATTCATTGCCACTTTCTTCCAATCATCGTCACTATATTCATCTTCTCCTTTCGGTACTTGCTTTGAGACGGAGACTTCTCCTTCTTTAGCGCTTGTTGTCTTTGTTGGAATGTGATTTCCATTCTCAATCACTTTCCAAATTCTCACATCTTGAGAACGGATCCAAATTCTCATCTTATTTTTCCAATAAGAGTAATTTGTTCCGCTAAAAAGAGGAGGTCTAGCGGTTGAGTTACCTTCACTAGTGTTGTTGTTGTTAAAGCTTGTGCTTGCCATGATCTTTTCCCTTAAACGGTTAAGTCTTTCAAAGGGTTAAGCTCTGATGCCACTTGTAGAGCCTATGCACAATTACTCAAGAGGGGGGGTGAATTGAGTATTGCAACAACAATGAATCTTTTTGCGAAAGTTAAAGACAATATACAAAAGTGTTATTGTACTAGTATTTTTCCAAGAGCTTAACTCAATTGCTAAGCATTTATAAGGAGCTTTTACTTTCCAATAGACACCAACTCAAATAAATTGATCAAGCTTTTCACCAATCGGACTTAAGCTATTCCTTAAGTACTTACGAAGCTACTTTTCGATCACAATTTATTTGCTCAAAGGTAAAAGACAATAATATTGAAGAGATGAGTTTGGAGAGATGCAAACGCTATTTAGAGTGGTTCGGCACAATCCTTGTCCTACGTCCACTTTCTTTCTCAATCGCTATTGAGAAGTTCCACTATTGCCAAGCTTCAAGGTGCTCGCGCAAAACCTTTTACAATCCGAGTCCTTAGTTTCTAACACCTCACGGTATATGATCACCACTCGTATACTAACCCACTCCACTTAGAGATACCTTCTCTAAGATTTGCCTTGAGTACTTAGTATACCTCTTTGGTATCCTCACCGACTATAGTGTTTATAACTCTTGACTCAACCTTGGAGATCACACTCCAATTTACAAGTGTACAAGAAAACAATTCTCAAAGAATTGTTGAGACGAAATGAGTACTCTCTAGAAGAGTGTATGATTACAAGTTTAGCACTATTGAACCAATTGATATTGCTCTCTCAAATTGTGTATTATAACACCTTAAAAAATGTGTAGAATGAAAGAATATGAACAAGATAGTTTGCAAATGCTCAAGTATATGAAATAAGGCTTCAATCCATCTATTTATAGACTCCCCAAACCTTAGAAACGTTGGGGAGTTAATGGGATGGAGCCTTTTTGTCAAAACTAGCCGTTTTTTATGTTTTTGAATCATTTGCATCGATGCATAACACTTTGCATCGATCCAAATGTGTCTTTGAAGCTGAAATTTGAATTTTCAGCTAGGTTGCATCGATGCAAACATCTTTGCATCGATGCAACAAGTCGTCGCATGCTTTGCATCGATGCAAGATGAGTGTGCATCGATGCAAACCTTAAAGAATGGCTTAAAATCACTTCAAAATACTTAGGATTGATCTCAAACTTGTTGGAGTCAATTCCTATGCTTTTGTACCTTTGAAAACAAGTTTTAAACCATTTGGCTAGCATCGAATTGTAAGATGTGCATCAAAACATTTTGTGAGTGTGTGTTGAGAGATTTAGCAATTGGTTCTTAACAAGAAGTTACCTAAGTCCTAAGACACTATACTTGTCTTCAAATGTTGTGGACTTGAGTTTCTTGTTGTTGTTGTGTTGCTTTCAACTCTTCATTCCTCAACGTTGAATGTTGGTTGATCTTTCAACATGCTTGTCCATTCAAGTTGTTTGTTGGTTTGTCTTTCATGTCGTTTGTTGGTTTGTCATTCATCAAAACCTACGAATACAAACTTCGCATACAAGCAACATGATTTACAATAGGCAGTATACCAGTACTCTTTTTCCCACCTTGAGAATTTTTCCCAAAAAGGGTTTTTTCCTCATAGGGGGTTTTAATGAGGCTGGTTCACTTGAAACAAACCTGTACAGGTATCATTTCTAATAACATTAATTTTCTGTTATATATTTTTTATGCCATTCTCCAAATGTAATATTCCTATAAAAGGGAATAACTAATAAAACAGTAAGTCGCATTATCATACGAATGCGCAAATATTACAGTCGTCGAGCCTCAAAACGGCCACATCAAAAAACTGATTAGGCAACAACAAAACCTAATCTACCAGTTTATAACCAAAATACTGAACTTTACAAATCAAAACATGGAAATACATCCAGCAAAATACACAGAAACTTTCCAAAAGATAAACTCCTAAACAAATTAGTCGGCAAGGTTATCATCTCCTTCCTCAACAACTTCCTCGTCGTCCACGAGTTTACCACCTTGAATTACTTTAGCAGGATCCATGGCGCCGAAATCTCCGCCAGGAACAAGGAACTTCGCCTGATTAACAGCTCGCTCGAAGCCTTCCGCAAAGGCATCTAAAATATCACCTTGCTTATTTTCTTCAAATTTTTTCATCTTGGCAGATAACTCAGTAAGTTGATCATTTATGCTCGAAAGATCATTTTCCTTTTCTTTCAATAATGCAGAAATTCTTTCATGACACTCCTTTTCAACTTTAAGTTCGGTCTCAGTCTCAGATAACTTCTTCTTCAAATCCTTAGCACTAGCATCACTCAGCACCAATTGTTCCTTTAACTTAGCAATCTTCGAAGCCTCAGATAATCCTTTCTTGTGTTTCTTCTCTTGACTACGGCCAATACTGGCCAATCGAAATCCTAAGACCTGAAAGCATAAAACCACCATCATGATAGAAGAAACAGCACAAAGAAACACACGAACCATCATGCATTTCAAAAAACACACTACCTGTAGGTATTGATCAACGCCTAGATCCCCAACCGCTTCCACCCGATTTCTATCTACCTCAGACTGCACAATTTCGTCCGCAACAACACTAAAGGGAAATTTCTTGTTCCATACCGAGGAATTCTCTTCCTCCTCCTCAAACGAATGTAATTTCTCTTGCCTTAAAATAAAATTCGGCAAGTCATCAAGTTGCAATTTTTCCTCTTCAACTCGCCCCTCATTTTCAACGACTGCATCCGACTTTCTTTTTTTGAAAATGATACCCTTCTTTTTCGGTGGGGGCTGGTCAACCTCAGCCCCACCATCCGCCTTCTCGGCATTTGATGAAGATCCCTCAAAATTTTTGCTTTTGAATCGGGATCTCAAACTAGTAGCAGTCACTCCAGGGAAGTTACCAGCTGCAACATTCATAAGGAAAGAAGTCAGTAAAACCAAAACAGTTAAAAATAATTTTGAGTAAAGGTAACCTCCAAATTCCCTCACCAAAATACTCTAATACTACGGCTTTATTTTCCTCCCACGGTAGCAGGTCAGACACAGATATCAGTCCCCCTTTGTCAACCATCTCAATCAAAAATGAGATTATACACTCATTCCGACTATTGATAAGGTCGGGACCCAGGATACGCTGCGGATGGCAACACCAGTAAAGCGGAAATTTTTCCCCCAAATTTTCGTCAAGGTAAAACGGAAACTCTTCATTTACTGATTTAACTTTCAAAAACATTTCTTTAAAATCCTTGAACGACGATTTATAAAGTTTGAAAATAGAAAATCCAGGGGTACTGTTTAAGTTAATCCATAAACCCTTCCATACCCCTTTAGCTTGGAAGAGAGAAAATAACAACTCTAAATCTGGTTTAATTTCAAGAAAATCCATCAAAGCTTCAAAACATCTGATAAAAGCCCACCCATTTGGGTGGATTTGGAATGGAGCACAATTCAATTGTTTCATCACACTACACTCAAAAACAGAAAACGGAAGTTTAACTCTTAGTTCCTCAATCATGCAACTATAAACATAAAAATATTCAAAACCATCTTGTCTATGGAAAACACGATCCGACCGGCTGCATGGCAGCAGCTCTATATGAAACCCAGTCCTCATTACCCTACCCATATTTATCCGCTTCACACTCTCAATATCAGAAAATAATGAAGCACGTATATGAACGTCATTGTCAACCCAATCGTATTTCTCAGCATTTTCGATTGAGGGTAATAAATTTTTCTTCTTCTCACTCATTTTTAACAAATATGACAAAACAAATTACCAAGAAAAGAAGTAGATGAAGAAACTGCACTAACCTCTTCTACTCATTCTCACTTAAAAGCTTCTGCCCTCAAACTTAAACGCAGTGTTTATGAAAGCTTGAAACTCAAGTACCAATTTAATTAACTTTTCAGTTCCAAAATTAAATCCCATCCACACATACTAAAGTCACTTCAACGGTCCAAGATTAACGTTGGAAGTTGAACCAGACAAAATATTAAATTAACACAATAACCAATAAAGCAAAGTGCTACGAATTTATTTAAAAAAAAAACTTCTCATATGCCAAGGTAGAAATCTGATACGCCCACGTTGACCTGGGGGCTGAGTATACCGAGCTATAACTCGCTAATCAATAATAAGCTCAACCTGTTCTCCTCAGATCAGGCCAAGCTTGGGGGCTGTGATATGAACAGGTAAAAGTCGGTTACGAGTTATAGCTCGGCAACGTACCATTTACTATTATAACCGACTATTATAATTAAATCAGCATTCACGTTCTTCTTATAACGTCGGATATATGGATTAATGCTCGGACGTTACCTAAAAACGGTCACCTACGACCAACCAGATATAAGGCGGAGAGCAGAGGCCAAACAGGTATTCCATCTTTTCCAAATAAAAAGCTTATACTCATAAACTCTCTTATTGACTTGAGCGTCGGAGGACCTTTGCAGGTACCCACCACCTCGGTTCCAACTGCCGTGTTTCGTGTTTCGATCATAAGGAGTTTGCCGACCTTTTCCGGAGAACGAGCTATATTCCGGTGTCAACAGGTCAGAACAGAAAGGTACCAACGACTGGTTGAAAAACTAATTTACTTATAACATACTCAGCCTGACATAGCTTATGTTGTGGGAATAGTAAGTCAATTTATACATAAGTCACAAGAAGATCATATGGAAGCTGCCATGAGGATAGTTCGATATTTGAAGAGAGCTCTAGGAAGTGGAATCATTTTCAAAAGGAATGGCCATTTGAAGGTTGAGGCATACACTGACGTAGATTGGGCGGGCAACCCAAATGATAGAAGATTAACACCTCGTTACTTTACACTTGTTGGAGGCAACCTGGTAACTTGAGAAAGTAGGAAGTAGAAAGTTGTAGCTCTTTCAAGCGTATGGGCAGAATTTTGAGGGATTGTTAAAGGCATAACTGAAGTATTGTGGATAAGAAAATTGATGACTGAGATTGGATTTCCACCACAATTACCAAGTCATTTGAAATGTGACAACAAAGTCGCAATCAGCATTTCAGAGAATCCCGTACAACATGATAGAACAAAACATATTGAGGTGGATCGACACTTTATCAAAGAAAAAATTGAGAATAACATTATTGAGCTTTCATTTGTGAGATCAGAAGATCAATTGGCTGATATTCTTACTAAAGCAGTTTCAAGACAAGCCCTTGCTAAAGTTCTAACCAAGTTGAGTATTGGTGATCCCACTACTCACCTTAAGGGGGAGTATTAGAATATCATAATTAGGAAACAAAATCAGGAAAATATCAAAGAGGATTAGAAAAAAATTAATGTAATTTATTAAGATATTATTTCATAACGAGCGTACTCTTAATGTACTCTTAGCGTACTCGTTGTCTATATATTGGTAAGAACCTTGTAATCACAGATGAAAAATATGAATAATAAAAATAATACTTTTTTAAATAATTCTTCTTTTCTTTCCTAAACTCTTTGTATCATGGTAACAGCCACTCTATCAAAAAATCTAGACCTCACATTCAGACACAAACCAATGTTTCAGGTAACCCTCGAAAACCTATAATAACATTAGTGATAATAATTAAAATTATATTTTGATTAACTTGATAAATTATAATAAATAAATTTAGTTGCATAAATAATTATATTTTTTGTTAATATATTATTGTTAACATTTTTTATTTTGTCTATTCATCATATTAATTTTGATCTAAGGTGCTCTTTACTAATTTAGCATATTATGGGATATCAAATAGTTTGAAGAAGTTAACAATTTTTTTTTCAATCTACAAGTAATTTGATAAAGTTTGTTAGTTTGACATTAATCTAAAGAGCTATTAAGTTTAGGGTTTAATCCAGTAAAATTACTCGAGACATTAAATTTTGTTACTGATTATAATATCATTTGTTATTTGACTAATTATTCATCTAATATTTTTGTCCTTTTAAAATTACCTAAAAGTGTATCATCATCTTTTTAAAATCAAATTTGAATATTATAATTTAATTAAACAACAATCATCTTAAAAGGATATTTTAGTCTTTTCAAAATTAATCTTAAATAGTATATTTTTATTTTTTTAATATCTAGACAAATTTTTAATTTTTAAAGCATTTAAAGACTATTAATACTAAATAGATATTTTAAACTTTTAAATTTTAACATTACTCTTCAAAAAAATACTTTTATCTTTTTAAATTCAATATAAATTTTTAATCTTTAAAATAATTGAATAACTCTAATTTTAAAAGAATACTTTTGTCTTTTTAAAATTTATAACAAACTTATTTTACTCTTTTTGAAATTAAATTAAAATTTCAGTTACTTTTAAAAGATATTTTAATCTTTTTAATATTAATTTTAAAAGAATATTTTTGTATTTTTATTTTTTAACTATTTTTTTATAATTTTATGATAATTTAATATTAATTTAAAATAAAGTAATGTAATCTGATTTGATAATGGCCCAAATTTTTTTATTGCACAAAACATGGAAAAGCCTTACTACCTTAGTCCAAATTCGTTTGTTTTTAGGATACTAGTCCAACACAAAAATAAATGAAAATAATAATGATAAAAATACATAAAATACAACTTTTTTTTGTTAAGTACGATTTTGGTCTCTAAGATAGGGTTTGAAAATTTTTTTCGTCCCCAATATTTTTTTGTTTATAAAATCGTCCCTAAAGTTTAACTTAGTTTTAAAATTATTCTTTTTTACCAAATTTTTTATTTTTATTACCAAATTACTCCAAAATAAAAAAAAAATCTATAAAAAAAAACACGTTAAGGGAGAAATGGGGAAGGGAAAACGTGTTAAGGAGGAAGGGGATTTCAGGGAAAAAGAGGGGGAGGGGTGAGGTGTTCAGGGAAGAAGAGGAGGAAGGGAATCCGCCACCATCCGTCGAGAGTGTCGTCATCCCTCGCGATTTGCACCGCCGCAGTGCCTTCCTTGTGATTCGCAGAGTCGTCGACCACTGCAAAGCCGTTCACGTCGCGATTCGCAGCGCCGCCAACCACCACAGCGCCCTCCTCATCGCGATTTGCAGCCTACCACCACCGTATCGCCGTTCTCATTGCAATTCGTGGCGTCGTCACTACTGCCGTAGCCATTTCCATGCGATCCGCCACCACTACCGCAGCTCTCCTCCCCTCGCGATTCGCAGTTCACCACCGCAGCCCCTCCTCCCCTACCACCGCCGCAGCCTTTTCCCTCGCGATTTGCATATCACCTGCTCTCCTTCGAGGTCCTTGCAGTGCTGTTTCAATTTTTTATTCCTTTTTTCTTTAATTTTTTAGATTTAGAGGAAGGTGTTTTGCTTCTATTTATTCCATTATTGTTGTTGTTGATGATGATTATGGTTGCTTGTGTTTACTCTTTTTTATTCCATTGTTGTTGTTGATGCTTATAGTTGCTTTTGCTTCTGTTTCTTTTGTTGGAGAGGAAGGCAAGACTCTGCTTTGTTGCCTTCTGTTTCTTTTGGTTCTCAATATGTATTGCCTTATTTATCTTCTGGTTGCCTTGTTTATCTGCTTCCATTATTTATGTGTATTGCTTTTGTTTCTGCTTCTTGTCTTGTTTATCTACTTCTGGTTACTTCTGGTTCTGCTTCTGTGATGAAGAAAGCTTCTATGATGGAGAAAAAAAAGGAAGGATAGAAAATGAGGATTTTGGGAAAAAAAGAAAGGGTATTTTGGTTCAAAGGACGATTTTAAAATCAAGTTAAACTTTAGGGACGATTTTGTAAGCAAAAAAAGTTAGGGACGAAAAAAATTTTCAACCCCTACCTTAGAGACTAAAATTGTACTTAACCCCCCTTTTTTTACTATTTTGTTTGTGGAGTTTCGATGCTCCAAGAGTTGTAAGGAGCATTTAATCGAGTCCCATTTTAATAAGCACAAACAACAAAAAGTGCGTTTGGTAAGATAACTTTTAGAATTTAAAAATACTATATAGACATTAATGTAAGAATTAAATTTATATATTAATTAATTTTACGAGGTTATATTAGTCTTTTTAATTTTGATAAACACGATCTAACTTTGAAAAGTTCCCTTTGAGGTAGTTTCAAAAGCACTGCTAACTTTTAAAAGCTGCAAGTACAGGCACATGAGTTTTTAGATTTACCAAATGCAAGCATGTGACGAAATGCACAAACACCTCTTTGAAATATTTTACCGAACCAAGTTTAGGTATTCTTCAGATTCCAAAGAATATGTTACAAATAAGATACTAACTCCTCATAACTCATTCAAATGCCTAATAACTCAATTTTATGAGGTTAATTGTTACATTGTAACCATAATTCTACTATTAAAGGAGAATGTTACAACATTGACAATTGTTCGTACTTTTGATTGGTCACGAGCTTATGAAATTTTGAGACCCTGATTTGAGCTATGTTAACACCAGACCGAGAGGACAACCTGCAAAGGCACTCTGATACTTAAGTCAGTAGTGCTTTTAAGATAATTGTAGTGAGAAGAATGTAGCTTACCTCGAGGTTCCCCTCTCCTTGTATTATACTGTCACTAAGTAACCGTTAGGCATTTACATCCTTGAGTATATGTTTCGATATCACGACTTATCAGATTTTCGAGTTATGACTCCATTCATTATTCTAATATATGTTACCCTTGTGTTAAGTTGATAACATATCGATTTCATTTAACCGAATTCTTAATATACTATTCTTGTTCAGAATAGTGCCCCAACTTGGATTTCTTGACTTACGATATTGTCGTGAACCCGAGTTTAATGGACCAAGCCTATTTGGGTTTTAAACGCCAAAAAATACTTAAGAAACCTTTCCGTTCATTTGAGCGGTTGTAAGTTGTAACCTCCCTTGGTTTTCAAACTGTCAGTTTTCTCTCTCCATAAATCAATGTTGCATTTAATCTTTATTAATAAAAACTCCACTTTAACTTTACTTTCATTTCTAACACTTTCTTTAAAAGAAAATATTCTCTCTCTTTCAAAAAGACCTACAGACCCTTAGGAAGAAAATTTTCAAGTTCCTCTACTCCTATAGTACTCCAGGGTCTTTCCAAAAGGGTATGCTTGCTATTCCTTTTATACATCTGCAACAGTACCCTTTATTCAGGTATGGAGACTTAATTTTCCTCTTCCACCTTTCAAATCATACTTGCTATTCAAATTCCATCCATCTAGATAGATGGATGGTTCACTACCTTTTTTTGATGGTTTTATATGATTATCGATATGGGGTTTTATAATTTTGTCTATCAAATTATGCATGTTTACGTTTTAGTAGGGATACCACTATTTAACTATCCCATTATTTTGAACATTAGTAAAACTTACGAAAAATTGTAGAGATTTTTCTGGATTTTCTCTTGGTCCCCTTAGTGTTTTATGAAACTTCTCTTTCGTAACGTAGTGGTGATGTTCCTGTAGGTATATGAGATGTCGAAGAAGAAGATAATTGCTACCTACGAGAGAGTCAGTACGTCATCATCTAGACCTGCTCCACATCCTAACCCAACTCAACAAGTGGATCCTTATTCCTAAGTTTTGGAAGAAGTGAAATTTATTGTCTCCACCATCACCCAAGATGAGCTAGATGCGTTACGAGAAGTCGGGGTTATCTTTAATTCCAACGTTGAAAACTTATACGTCTTTTCTGCCCCGAGTCAGAAAGATAGTCTCTGCCACTTTAACAACTATGCAGGCTCCAAACTACAAGACATCGTTTACTCGTTTTGGAGTCTGTCTTCCCTTTACACCCTTTCAACAAGATATTCTTAGGTATACAAGATGTGCCCTATCACAATTTCATCCAAACACTTGGGACATTATTCGAAGTTTCGAGCTATTGTGTTCTTTCCTTGGACTAGATGCCTCTTATAGGGTCTTCTTTTATTTATTTTTTTACCTAACCATGCCCTTTAGCTCGCAAGGTCGCGGGTTGATCTCCTTCCGAGGTAACCCAAATAGGAGAATCTTTAACCTTTTCGAAGAATCCTATCATGATTTCAAAGAGAGATTCTCCAAGGTTGAAAGAGTAAAGGGAACAACACTTTTGTTCATGACTATGGAATATGAAAAAAAAGTTTAACTTATATTAGAACTTTAACATCTCGTCCCCTAAAATCCAACTTCAAGGTGTCAATACTTTTGAGTCTGAGAGTATCCAAATGTTTCTAGAACTCTGGAATAATTAACCTTTAAGTATTCGAACCATTCTGGCTAATGAGTATGCTGCTCGGAATGCCATTGGTATATATTATGAAGTACTCTATTAGTGTGTGAGCTTTTTTGTTACATCGACTTTTCAACTTTGTCAATACAAACAAATTATGAAACATGTAATAATTGATAATCATTTTATCAAACAGATTGTATCAAAATATTTAAAATAAGGCCTCATTAAAAGACTAAATAAATAGAAAAAGAGTGCCTTTTATTATAACACTAACAATTGTAAAGAATAATTACTAAGAGAAATATTTCTTTAAGTGAATGGCATTTCACGTTCTTGAAACTTCGAATCCATCTAAGTTTTTCAACTTATAGGCCCCTTACCCAAATTTGCCTTAATTCTGAATGACCATTTTCAAGTAGGGGCGAGCTTCCCTTGGCTTCCCAATCTTCATCATCGTTGTGCCGTCGAGGCGGCTCCAAAATGTCTTTCAAATATATATATTCATCTGTCTGATGACCACAAAATTTATGATAATCACAGTATCGGGACTTATTTAGCGAAGTTCTAGGCTAAATTTTCCTTACTTTTGGCAATATACCTTTATGGGAATTTGTTCATAGACTTCTGCCAACGATGCAACTAAAGGTGTATATGTGGAGAACTTTCCCACACGTGGAACTAACGACTTCGGAGAATTTCGTCCCAAGCTCCCAACCTTATTAGGCAAGGGGGTTGGGTTCTTCTGTTTGGTCGAAACTACTCTCGAAATGTCCTCGTCCCTCATGCATTCCAAAGTAATTTGATGGATTTCTTCCATGGATTTGACATATTTGGAAGTGAGATGTCTTCTGAAATCTCTTTCGAGCAATCCAGCTATGAGACAAAGACGCACGACCTTAGGAGTTTGTGTGTTAACCTCCAAGAGTGCCTTATTGAAGCGATCCAGGTAATTTTGGATGTTTTTTTTTTCAACTCTCTGTTCTACACCAAGTAGTGAAATAGGATCTTGGCTTGAGTTTTCCTTGTAGTGAAGTGAGCAAGAAATTTGATAGGTCGTCTTGATATCGTGGAACACGAAGATAGAACCAGAAGGTAAAGTATTAAACGATGCCATTGTTGGCCCATATAGTGTAACAAAAAATGCTTTACACCTTATAGCATCTCTTACACCCATTAAGTTCATCATGTCTCAAAGGCGTCAATGTGATCTTGAGGGTCCGACTTACCTTCATATTTAATATCTATCAGCTTGCCAAAGTATTTGGGCAGCCTGACCTGAAGAACATGTAAAGCGAATGGAATCTGGCCCACGATCACGTGTTCCTGAGAATCCATATGCCTTCTAGGACTTGGACTTCTTTGCGGAATTCGCTTTATTTTAGACTGGAAGACTAGGAATTAGATCTTCCTTGTCTCTCATGATCCCGATGTACTCTTCACATCAGGGAGACTCTCTCCTATTCCTTCGTGGCGAATGAGATCGTTGGCGATCATCCTCATGTTGATGATCTCAGGATCTCTCCGGTGTTCTTCTTTCTCGGCTGTTCTGCTGTCCTCTTGTCGTATGACTTTGAAATTGGAATCGCGATTGCAAACGTTCAACACGTTTATGCTCTAATTCCTGCATCTTGTGACGCATCTCCTGCATTGTATGGACATAATCTACCGGGCCCAAGACAATGAAATGGCGAACTTTGGTATTGTGGTTCTGATGGTGTTCAAAAGATTATTCAAAGATTAATCCAAATTGTAGAGAGTAGGTTGGAGATACGATATTGTCGTCATCCTTCTATTTCAAGTTTCTAATGTCTCAAGGTCATCATTCCCAATGGGGGAGGGTGTTCTTACAAGAACTCCGACGCTCAAGTTCGCATGGGTTGCAAAAGGAACTAAGATAGAGATCATACATGAGTGCATGTATTTGGAATAGCGCATATATTATGATGTTATGATGTTATGAGCTTCTCTTATATGGATTGTTCTTTTTATGAGCTACTCTCATCATAAGATGCTTGATGTCTTATTGTGGTCTCCCTTTATATTTGCTCTTAGGCTTATATATAGTCAATGTTATAACACTCTCTTTTAATAGTAGAATGATAGTTACAATATAATAATTAATCTCATAAAATTGAGTTATTAGGTATTAGAATGAGTTATGAGGACATAGCATCCTCTTTGTAACATATTCTTTGGAACCCGAGAGAATACTTAATCATCAAACCGGTTTCTTAGAACTTCTTATATTCTTGAAATCGATTCTTAGTATTAGGCTTATAGAAATATTTCAGAATAGACCCCAAACTCGGTATGTTTTTCTTTTGAAAAAGATTTTTCGAGTTTCAGATATCAACCCAAGTGTTTCATCTTTTAAGGTGGAACTTTTTATTTTGCTTACTTTTCTTATAAGTCCAAACTCTGACCATAACTTCGATCAATCATAGGTTACCATCTCGATTTATGAGTTTGGGAGTTATATTTTTTTTAATCAAAATTTTCATGTTGTGATTCTAGAATCAAGAGTCGACGCTTTTATTTCTTGAATGTCAAACTAATTTTTTATTGAATTTTGTATTTTTCAGTTTCATGGACTTTCCGTAGTGGGTACCCGCAACTCGTAGCTTGTAGGCTTAAGCATCCGAGTTTTTGAGATTCCGATGAAAACATATCAAAATAAATTCAAGTTGTCAAAATCAATAATTATTAAATTTAGTATGTATGAAATAGTAACTCAATCCAGAAAATGTAGAGTTTAAAATAAAGAAATTATTTCTCTTAAAACAATTGCTTGATTAATTTTTTCATTTAAGTGTAATTTATCTAAATAATTTTTTTTTTCGATTTAAAGTAATTTTTTGGACAATTAAATGATGGAATTTTTCAATTTAGATTAGTTGACTCATAAGCCTTTTTTCAATAAACAATTCTTCAAAGATTATTCCTTTATTTCTACCATAAGTTTTTATATTATTTTTTAAAATAATAATATGCTCTAAAATATTTTATAAAAATTTAAATAAAATAAATCATAACTTCACATGTTTAAGTATGAATGTGATTTGTCTTCGAAAAAGTTTAATTAGGATTTTTAATATTTTTTTCTTTAATAGAGAATGAATTTCCCGTCTTCCAATTTTGTAAACTTTGATTTCTGAATGTAAAGTAATGTTTCTTGTGGTAAAGCTTTTTTTTTTTTATTCCTTGTCTCACAACTTTTAAGTGGTTACTAAACCTTCAAATCATTGATAATTTAATTGGTCTAGTAATTATAAGCTTTTGAAGCGTAGAATGATATGACACATATTAAAATTTGTAAATATTTTTATATTTTCAGTGAAATATAAATATTTGCAATGATAAACATGTTTATAAATTTTAATTTGTGATAATATTATTATATGCTTTAAAGGCTTATAATTTTTAGACCAATTAAATGGTCAAGGATTTGGAGGTTTAGTAAATAGTAACAACTTAAAAGTTATGAAGTAAAAAATCGAATAATTTTTTTTTGTAAATTTATCACAAAAAACACTACTTGACATGTAGAGATCAAAGTTTATAAATAGGAAGACATAAATTCATTCTCTATTAAAAAAATATTAAAAATTCTAATTAAGCTTCTTGAAACCACTTAGACATGTAAAGATATGATTTATTTTGCTCAAGTTTTATAAATTATTTTAGAGCATATTATTATTTTAAAAAATAATATAAAAATTTGTGGTAGAAAACTAGAAATAAAGGAATAATCTTTGAACAATTGTTTATTGAAAAAAAAAATCATAAATCAACTAATCTAAATTGGAACATTTCATCATTCAATTGTACAAACAATTATTTTATATTAGAAAAAAACTCATTTAAATAGATTGCACGTAAATGAAAAAAATTCATCAAGCAATTGAAGGAAAAGCTTTGCAACCAGACGCAGTGCGACAGCAACGAAAACAGCGACAACACTATAGATCACAACGACTGCGAACACATACCGACATACGAAGTTCCATGCAAAGGAACTGGAAGCACCGACGGCCATGGAACACAGGAGATGCCACATGACGGCAAAGACGACATTCACAATGCTGATGCTATGGCAGTGGATGAAGAGGATTAGTTCAACTTCGGCGACAGCAGTGAGACAAACGCGATGTGACGACCTGAGGAAGAAAACCTCGATAGAAGCTAGGGTTTTTTTTGTGATGGAGGGTATCTCTTCCTTGGCTCCCCCAGATTAGGATTTTTTTTCTTAGGTTTTTGCTTTCTCTTTTTTTCTATTTTTAAAGAAATTTACTTAAAAATAATTAAAAATGAATTAAAAATTTTAATAAATCATTTTATTTCTGAAATGATTAAACCATAGTTATAAAATAATAACAGACAAATTCTGAATTTTTGGGATCACATACTATTTGTACACCAAAATTAACTATTAAAATTAGCTATCAATGTATTTGTGTATAAATACATGTGTAGTTTAATTTATTTTAAATGTATATTTGTATTTCAACATGTATTTTATATTGGTGGCTGATTTTAGTAGCTAATTTTAGTGTACAAGTAGCATTACTCTTAATTTTTATGAAGTTAATTGTTACATTATAACAATCATTCTACTATTAAAGAAAAATGTTATAACATTGACTATATATAGGCCAAAAGACATTATATGAAGAGAGATCACAGTAAAGCATCAAGTATTTTATGATGAGAGTAGCTAGTAAATACGTATACTCAGGTATATCTCTATCTAAATTCCTCCTACGACCCATGCTAATTTGAATATCAGAGCTTTTACAGGTATACCTCTATTATTGAGGATAACGAATTCGAAATAACGAGAATTTAGAATAGAAAAATAGTGACAATATCGTATCTTCAATTTATTTTATAATTTTATTCAAATAACTCTTAAATTCGAAAGGAAAAATCTTATGAACAATATTATATTTGAGTTTTGGGGTGTTTGTGTAAAAGAACTAATTGAAAATGCATGGATAATAGAAATGAGGACGAGTTTGCACTTTGCATGAAAATACACCGTCCAAGTGGAAGGAGTTGCAATTCAAACGTGAGAGAGTGAAAGACTTAAAAGAAATTAAAAAAAGGATTATATCGTTTTTAACTTTTTATAGTTTTGTAACGCAAAGATGCACATTTCGTGTATGCAGAGGTAACAATTCCAGTGCACGAAAGCGATGTCCATGAGAAACAAACCAAATTAGACCTAGACCAAAACCAAAGCAAGCGTATCTATAATCTAATTAATGACTTAATTAGCATATAACATATAATAGTATTGGGAAGATTGTGATTAAGGTTAAGGGAATCATCTTGTCTCATCTCATCTCGTCTAATAAAACTTCACATGAATTTTTTATCAAATTTATTCGAAAAACTTCTATATTAAGTCGACTTACATATAATTTTTAACAAAAAGTTCCGAGCACACATTACACATTGTGTTAGTATGCGCTTTTTTTTAATTTTTTATGTGTTTTGAGATTTTATGAAAAAAAATAAAAAACATGATATAAAATAAAAAAATAAAATTTTATTGGTTTTACTATTTTTTCCTTTTTTTTACGAATTTTATAAAATAAAAATATTAAAAACAAAAATTTAAAACTAAAAACACAAACTAAACACATCTAAAATTAATTATAATATATTTATATATAATATATATTATTTAATTATTTTTAATATATATTTTATATTTTAATATATATTTTTATTAATTTAGTAGTTGGCTTTTTATATATACACAGCATATTTAAATTTTAATAAATTACTAATGAATAATATCTTATGACAATTCTAATAAAAAAAATTTAAACTTTTTTAAAATAATTAAACCTGTAGAATAATAAAGTAAAATACTTAAATAACTTTAACTTGAATATATTTCATTATTTCATAAATTAATAGAAAAATAATTACTAATTAGTAAAAAATCATATATAATTTTTGGGTAAAGTATATTTTTTGTCTCTAAAATTTGGCAAAAGTTTTTAAAATATCTTTAAGTTTTATTTTGTTTCAATTTTGTCTCAAAAGTTTTCCATTTGCATCAAATATACCTTGACGGCTAAATTTTCAAAAAATTTAAGAACAATCTAATAATAATACATGAAAATTATGTTTGATTTGCTTATGTTGAGAGTCGTTCTTATGAAATTGTTGTTGAATTGATCTTAAATTTTTTAAAAAATTAACCATCAAGAGTATATTTAATACAAATTAAAAATTTTTAAAACAAAATTAAAACAAAATAAAATTTAAAAATATTTTTAAAACTTTTATCAAATTTCAAA
Organism: Arachis stenosperma; assembly: GCF_014773155.1. Classification (NCBI taxonomy): domain Eukaryota; kingdom Viridiplantae; phylum Streptophyta; class Magnoliopsida; order Fabales; family Fabaceae; genus Arachis; species Arachis stenosperma. Next base: position 17,149,338 of record NC_080384.1, on the reverse strand, counting down.
AACAAAAAATATATTTTATTCATAATTTTTTTATTTAAATTTAATAATTAAAATTTATTAAATAATTTATAATTAAATTATAATTAATAATTTTTAAATATCAATTTCACATATCACATCAATAGTGCACTTCAATTTTCACCTTTCTAATTAGCCATCTGGTATTCTGGTAATCTGAGTTTACCATGCAACAAAAAGTTTTGTTCAGTGGAAGACAATTTTGTCATTTTACAGTTTCTAAGTGAATAATTTATCATTTGTATTCTTATTTTGAAAGTTTATTAGTCTTGGTTTTATTTAATCGCAGTTTGAGCTGCCACCGCCACCTTCTAACACACACAATCTCAGCGAAAAAAAAAAAAAAACCCTAACCCTAACCCTATGGACGAGGGAACTTTCTTCTTCTTCGTCTTCTTCAATTAATCTGCTGCAATCTGTGGGAGTTTCTCAAATTTCAGAGTGGTGGGTGTTTGGGGTAAGGTAATGGATCAAAGATCCATGGTGGATTTGGAATCAGAGAGGGAATCGCTTCGTGTGAAAAGGAAGACCCTTGAAGCCGTTCTTCACCATTGTCAGAGAGCACTTGAATCAACTATCCACGATAATTCTACTGATACCATCTTCCATGAACACAGTTCTGGGGCTCATCCTACCCCACCACCATCACCACCACCTGATCTTGAAACCGATGAGGTACTTTCGTTTTTTATTTTTTTTTTTCTGTTTTTTGCTGTTGTTGTTTAGGGTTTGTGATGGTGTTGGGAGGGAGTTCTTGACTTCTTGTTGTGATAGGATAGGATATGTAATTAGGTTTCATGAACTAACTTCCTTATCAGTTTAAACTTTTTTTTTAATCTTTGATTAATAGTCAGAAAAACAAGCTTACTTGATAAAGTGAATGTTGATTGGTAGTCATAATTGAACGTCGATAGCAGGATCTAGAGCTCTAATTATTATACCTAAGCGAAGTTTCTGAAAGTTCAAGCAGCAAATTAAAGGCCAATGAATTATATTTATTAGATATATGACATTTGGAATTGAAAGAGAACATGTTCTTGTACTCTTGGTGCATATGAGTATATGGTTAGACCTTAAGAGACTAGGTCTAGAAGTAAGTAAAGTCAGCTCGTGAGCTAATTATATAGCTTGATTCCTTGGTAGATCAGTAAACTGAGCTCGGGAGCTAACGAGCAGAGCATGAGCTAGAAATTTGAGCTCATTTATTAGACAAGCGCATCTTTGAGCATTGTCATATTTGATTCAGTGTGAATGAGCTAACATACATATACATATAGAGAGTTAGAGACAGTAGTATTACTCTAGTCTTGAGCCTTGCTGGAAGAATAGATATGATGGGAATGCACATGAAACGTAAATTCTTATATTTGATGATGTCATTTTTGTTTGTTTGATGGTGGTTCGTGTGTGATGCAATGGAACTATGAATGTTTAAAATGACCGATTCTGAACACAGTCCTTAATGTTAATGAGATTCCTAACACAGCAGCTTTTGTGTCCCAATGCAGTTATGTGATCTGATCAAATCTAGAGTTGAATGCCCTGGCTTCCTTGAAAAGTTAGAGTGTGCCCAGGCATCTTTTTCACGTGACACAGCTGGTATGTTACTCATCACAAAATGATTTCTGCATTTTGATGATTTGAGTAATAAAAGTTGCTCCTTTTGTTGTTTGAAACCTTGAATACTGATAACAGAAATTGATTGTTTATGGTTTATGGCAGAAGGTAATTCTTGGGATATGGTCAGTGATAATGATCTCTGGGAAGATAAAGATGTTGACTCCGACCAAGAAGATTATGTTCTTGTCAAACAAGAAGATATTGTGGAAGGCATCGCTTGCTTCATGGCTGCATATTTGTTATCCCTGAAGCAGACCAAGGTATGTAATTCACATATTTTCTTGTCATTGGATTGGCTTTATAGTATGTGCCATAAGATGTAGTGTTGGTTTGGATTGACTTTTTTGAGTAAAAAAAGTACAAAATTAAAGTACTTTTATTCAATTTTAAACCGATTTGGATACATCTTTTAAAAAAAATACTTTTATTAAAAAAAGCAAATTATTTTGTTTCTCTAAAAGCTAATACCTTGCTTTTTAAAAAAACAGAAGCAAAAGGCATTTTTAATACTTGAAAATTCTTTTTAAAAAGTTTATCCAAATGTAAAATAGCTTTTGTCTATTAAAAAGAATATCTTTTTAAAAAAATGAAAAAAATAAGTATTTTTTTTTCAAAAGCCAATCCAAACTACTATTATGGCTTTTCCCATAGTATGCTTCACTGAAGCTGTCTCATTCTTCTGTTGCTCAAGAATTGCTTGTTATCAAGCAATGGAAAATGTTGCTTTATTAATTTTAGCTATGATCGATAATAAGAAACATGTCGTCAAATTTACTGTTGTCTCTGATCTCTCTGATTGATTCCTTTGCTCTTTGTAGGATTTGACACCTCTTCAACTCCAAGAAGGTGAATTTAATTGCTTCGTTCCTAATGGCTTACCTTCATTGTGCTTCCATATATTTTAGTGAAAACAATTATTTCTCTTCATCATCTTCCTCTGTATTTCAGATGAATGTTCATGGCTATGCTCTAACTGAGGCAATATTATTGTCAGTTAGCTGAAAAATGGGAATGAATTGCTGACTTTTTTATATTTCTTTTATTAGCCCTCAGCAAGACTTTTTCAGTGAAAAAGAAAAAAGGTAAGCTTCAAAAGGCTTGGGATGGGAGCAAAGTTATTTATAATGTTGCATCATGGGGAGCTACGGCTATTGGGTAAGTGGTTTCACATGACTTAAAATTGCAGAACCTAATTGTTTTATTCATCTGCTCCGAAACGTGCATTATGTCACATTTTACTTATGAAGTTGGTTTCTGCCTTGTTAGCATTCCTCTAGTAATCTTCAGTTATGGATATTAAATGTCTAGTTTTATCGTCTTGTCACTTGCATTTTTCATTTACAATATGTTTGATCGGAGGTTTAAAATTAGGTGGACATTTTTTGTGGATGAGATACATGGTTAATTTTACTAATTCCAGAAGAATTCCACCCCATTTTTAACGTCTAACCAAGCACACACATAGTTTAGTAACATAATAATAGCTCCTTTATAATAGTGGAGCCTTTTCACAACAGAAAATCATTTTGAATTAGTTCAATCGTCACTGTTGAGCTAATAGTTTCATTTGGCACTTGACATTGTCGGCAGGATATACCAAAACCCTGTTATTGTAAGGGCTGCAACTAAAGCATTCTGGACTTCATGCCAGGTCATATCAAAGCTTCTCTGATTTGGCAATGTAGCTTGGAGCAAAGTTGTGGTTGCCAACTTAGGTAGTTGAATGCAATTGATTCAGCTTAGCCTTCCACAATCTGTTCTAGTTTTATATACGAATTCAATTTCTTTGCACCAAAGATCAATTGATCTTAGTGTGGCTTGATGTAAATATAACTGGTCTAATGTTTTCTAGTGTAATCCAAAATCTTATTCAAAACTTGTGTCCTGGAGCATAATTCAAAATTTGTTATTTGGCTTTAACCGTTGAATAAAGTATGAGAGATTACATGAGTTTTATACACCTACTTTTAAATAAATGCATTATATATGAAATGAATTAGCTAAAAAGTACATTAAGATATTTGTGGTCTGCTAGGGTTCTAGTACCCACTAGGGTTTTCTTTCACTTTCATTTTAAGATCTGAGTATCTCTAATCCATGCATTGTGACTAGTAGACGCCGGCAATTTAGCATGGATGGGAGACGTGAGGATCATGTGTTTGAATAACCACCAGAAGAGCGTGATGAGGAGGTTATCTATCTTGGAGAAGAGGATATATTTGAGGGAGTGCAGTCTTGTGCTAATAGCTTAAGAGGGAGAGTGTTTGTGGACAGATCCTTTTCAATAGGCACCATGGAGAACGGACTAAAGGCCATATGGAAAAATCTGGCTGGGTTTTGTGTGATTGGAAGCTGAATTGATGAGAATTGAGAAAGGCTTCCTGCGATTATTTAGGAACTATGTCTTGCACGTTAAAAGGTGGAGTGATTAAGAGGAATTGGAGGGAGTGGTTATCATAGAATTTTTAGTTTGGACATAATTCTGGGGTTTGCGAGAGATTCAAAACTTTGGAAGTAGGGAGGAAAATTGGTGAACGGTTGGGGAGAATTTACGACATGGGATTTTTTGAGGTTTGGGACAAGGAAACAAGGATTCTCAAAGCAAAAATTTTTGTTGATGGAGAGAAGGGGATCCAAGATAGTGTTAAAGTTGCTAGCCCGGATAAGAAACTAATTGAAGTAGGGCTGCAGTATACACGATTAGGCAATTGTTGCACTTATTGCGCTAGGTTGGGACAAGAAGCTAAGACATGCCCAATTTGGATTGTGGATTCAGCAAATAATTAGATACAGCAGAACAAAATTGGAGATTGGGTAAAGGCATATCAAGTAGGAAAGAGGATTGAAGGAAAAGAAGATGTGAATTTCTCCAAATTCAGGTCAGCACATTGAGAATGTCTTTCAACCAAAAAAGAAACCCACACCTTCTTGGCTTTTGGAGGGTTTTTCGAATAAGTATGGGAGATGAGAGCAATTCCAGAGCAAATACAAGGAGCAAAACAAATTCCAACATAGGAGGTAACAAGGGTGATGCTGCCAAAATTGATCAGCTCCTTCAAAAGCTTGTATTCTAACTCTTTTGGACGAGTTTAGACTGCTATTAAAGGAGATTGTCCTGAAAAAAATACTGTTCCTATTCACTATAAAATAGATCAGAGCTCCAAACATGAAACATTTAGCGCGACAGGAAAGTTCTTCAATCAAGAATTATGTGGGAGGCAAAAAAAGATGACAAACAAGGAGAATGATGATTCTGCCCGGATGACAAACATGTTGCTGACTCTGAGGTGGAGGATAACAGCCGTCAAATGATACCCAAGGAGACATGAAGCTACTGATATGGAACTGTCGGAATTTGACGAGACCCCTGACAGTCCATAATCTTAAAGAGATGATACGTTTCCACTCCCTCGAGCTTGTTTTTTTTTTCGTGAGACAAAAAACCAAGCTTGCTAGGTGGAAACTAAAATGCAGTCTGCGGGTTTTAAAAACTGGTTCTTGGTGGAGCTGGATGGTATGGTTGGTAGCATGGTATTGGCATGGAAAGAAGACGTCAAGATCCAAATTTTGCAATATGACTGGTTTACATTGTGGCTAGAATAGGGGATCTAATTTTGGCAGAGAGATGGAGGCTAATAGGAGTTTGTTTGAGCACAAATAAGCAGATTCGCTATTCTCAATTCACGCATTTACAAACTATAATTCAGCAATTCAGTTCTAAAGTTGTAGTTGCGAGTGACTTCAATGCCATTCTTTGCCAAGCTGTAAAACAGGGTGATAATGATAAATCTCAATCTTCTATCACTAATTTTCAGGATTTCATTAATGATACTTCTCTCTTGGATTTAGGCATGTTGGGGGAGGCCGTTTAGATGGTCCAATAAACAGAGGGGCCGATATTATCCAAGAAAGATTAGATCGGATTTTTGCTGGTGTTGATTGGATGAATCTTTATCCCTCTTCAATGACTCTTAGATAATCAGAATCGGGTTCAGATCATGCGCCTCTTCTTATGGATTCCAAACCGAGTTTTGAAAGATCTAAAAGAATATTTAAATTCCATGCCAGAGGTTAGGAGGATTGTTTGTGATGTTTGGAGGAGAGAATAGAAGGACCAGCTATGCTTATTCTGTCACAGAAGATTAAACATAGCAATCAAGCAACCAAAACTCAAGAAAGGCAATTGAGCAACTTACTAATCGCATAGAGGAACTGAGATCACCTGGAATTTTTGGTGACAACGAACTAACCGAATTGAAGAGAAAACTTGGGGTAGCTTATCACAATGAAGAAATGTACTAGAAAGCCAAATCCAGAGTCAAATAACTCAAAGAGGGGGATCAAACACAAAATTCTTTCATCAGAAGTTTAAAAATAGAATGAGGGGTAATAAAATTTAGAGGCTTGTGAGTCCTGAAGGCGAGGTAGCTACTTCGAATGCGGATATTGCAGTAGTGGCTGAAAACTACTTCAGAGGAATTTTCACCTCAACTTGCCAAACTGATCCATATTTGTTTTTTACGAACTTCGAACCTAAGGTTACAACTTCTATGAACTATCGGGTATGAAGGTTGGTCTCTTTTGAGGAAGTGAAAAGGGCTACTTTTAGTGTACATCTTTAAAGTGCTCCAGGAGATAACGACATGACTGCAAAATTCTTTCAGAATTTTTGGGATTTGGTTTGCGGGGATGTATTTCAGGCAGTACGTAGTTTCAATACAGGTGGAAGAATACTAAAAAGTTTCAACCACACACATATACATTTGATTCCAAAGATTCCAGATGCCTCTTATATGACTCAAGTGAGACCCATTAGTTTATCTTCTGTCATTTACAAAATTATATCTAAAGTTTTTGTTCATAGACTTCAAGTTATAATAAATAAGCTAGTGAGTCTTAACCAGAGTACATTTATTAAGGAAAGGATGATCTCAGACAATATTCTTATAGCTCACGAATATATGCACCACCTCAAGACTAAAAGGCAAGGTTGTGAAACTGAAATGACTGTGAAATTAGACATGAATAAGACTTATGACAGAATAGAATGATATTTTTTTGGTTTATTCTAAATAAGTTGGGATTTGACGATGCTTTTATTGGTTGGATTCGAGAATTGGTTACTACTGTTTCTTATTCTATTGTTTTGGAAGGATAACCCTATGATTTTTTTAAACCACGTAGAGGCATTCGTCAGGGTAACCTTTTATTCCCATGCCTATTTTTTTGTGCAAAAGGTCTATCCTTCTTACTACACAAGGCAGAACAAAACAAACTAATTCAGGGCATTCAAGTAACAAAGAGATGTCCTAGGGTGAACCATTTAGCATTGGCAAATGACTCAATTCTTTTTTGCAAGGCCTCCTCCGAATCTTGTTAAAGAATTATGGAGTTGTTGGATTCTTACGAGAGCTTTAGTGGACAACAGGTAAATTTAAATAAATCGGTTGTGCTTTTCAGTAATAATACCCTCGAGTCAGTTCGGTTACAATTGGCAGCATCTCTAATGATTGATCATATTGGCGTGCAAGATAAATATTTTGGCTTATCTTCAACTGTTTCTAAATCTAAAAAAGCTACATTTGGAGAAACAAAAGAGGTGCGTAAGAAAGTAAATGGCTGAAAAAAAGTCTTTTATCTACAGGAGGAAGACGACTTAAGACAGTAGGAGAAGCTGTTCCAATTTATACTCTCTCTTGTTTTAAACCCCCTAATGGCTTATTGTCTAACATTCATAGTATTTTGTCCCAATTCTAGTGGGGACAAAATGAGGGTCAGAGAGAAGAATGGCTTGGATTGGTTGGAGTACTATGGCCCGACCTAAGAAGGAAGGAAGTTTGGGGATTAAAGATCTCAGTGCTCAAAATTTGGCTCTATTGGGCAAGAAATTTTAAAGACTGGCAACACAACCCAATTGCCTTCTAGCAAGGATTTTTAAAGTCAAATATTTCAGATACACGAATGCTCTAGAAGATGAAGTTGGGAGCTTAACTTCTTGGGGCTAGCGCAACTTATTGGAAGGTCGAACAGTTGTTGAAAATGGATTATCCTGGAGTGTTGGCATAGGCACTGAGATTAAAATTTTTGAGGATCCTTAGCTTTCACCTCCCTATCTATTCACAGTTCCTCCAATTTCACCGTTCCAAGCTGCTCAACATCGGTTGTTTTTGTTGAAGGATCTGCTCAATGAACATAAACAATGAAATCCATCTCAGGTGTTAGAACATTTTTCCCAGGATATCAATAACATAATTTTATCCAATACAATTAGTGATGGTGCTGATAAATTGCAATGGATAAATAATAAATCACAATGTTATGATGTTGCTTCTGGATATCAAGTAGCCTACGACTTTATGCATGAGCTAATTGAATTGTGTCTCCATTGTTGCAACAGAAAAAAATGTGGAATTGCCTTTGGAAACTCTCAATTCTCCACAAGATAAATATTTTTTTATGGTTTTTTTCTGTGGAAAGCTCTCCACGAACGACTCCTAGTCCTTCAATTGCTCCACTAGAGATTTCCATCAACCAGAGGCACTTGCCCTTCCTGCCATGAAAATCCAAAGATAATACTTCACTGCTTAATACACTATAACTTTTCCAAGGAAATTTGGGTGCGTTCTCACTTGAATGGGTTCCTCCCAGTTGTGCCTCCAACTTGCTTTCATCAGTGGTGACAAGCAATGGTTGAAAAGCTCAAATTGAACCCAAACTACGAAAATGATTTTGTTCTCTTGGCGATCCTTCTCTGCTATAGCTGGAAAGAATGTAACTCCTGGGTTTTCGAGAAAATAAGAATATCCCATTAGAAGTGATTTTCGCCTCTACCAAGTTGCTGGTCGAGCTCCAAATATTGCATGTTCCATCAAGTTTTTCTTCCTTTTGATTCAAGAAATTTTCTTCTTCTTAAGTTTATTATTTCTTTTCGCTGTAGTGATTTATTTGGGGAGACATCCTTTTTCTTTGTTTGGTTGGTCTATTGTTGGACATCAGTACTTTGTTATTAATTAATGAAGTACTCTTATCTTTGAAAAAAAAATATTAAGATTACTTATTAAACAAGTAGAATAAGTATACAGAATTAATGTTAAAGTAGTTAACATTAAACTTTTTTCATTATTAGTATTCTTTTAACTCTTATTTTTTTTGGAGAATTTAATATTTAGGATTAAAATTTAGTGTTCATAATTTAGAACTTAGTTAAGATTTAGAATTCAAGGTAAAAAAATTATTTTAAAAAAGTTAATATTAGCTAAAAAATTGGTTTCCTAGTTGATCTTAAAAAGATAATAATGAATATCCCTTTAAATTTTTTAGAGTATTTATCCAAATTGATCATAAAATTTTTTTATACCAGACGTATTAGTCTTTAACAATTTTTAATAGCTGTGAGTCCCTAACAACCTTTAGTGTCCGTCAAATTAGTCCTCTTGTCAACTCGACCTGTCAAACTCTAACAATAATGTTCCACGTGGTACATTAACCAGCTGAATTAGATGTTAACTGACACCTGGGATTGATCAAGGACAAATTGGTCTTTGTCTTACAAAACACAAAAATATAGTCGCTTTTTAGAGATTAATCTGACTGATAATATAATTCGTTGGGGACCAATATGTTTGACTATGTTCATTTTCTGTTATATTCTGTCTTGTGTTATGTGATTGATGAGTATATTGTGTCTTGTTTTTGGATACAACTAGGACTGCTGCCTGCCCTCTAAAAATTTGTTGCTGTTTTTATTTTTTTTATGGCTTTTAGTTTTTAAAATTCATGTTGTGTGTAATCACTGTTTATGATGTAATACCAAACACTTATTTTGATTGCCTATTGTTGGCAGGTAGCTACTATGATTTTAATACCAAACATTGAAGTTGGTTTTAACATAGAAGTTATTATTTATTTGTAATTTACTCTGATGTCTGCTTTTGATATTGTTCTTACTTTTTTCAGAGGTTGAACACTCTTAATGACATTTAACAAACTCAATGTTTTGCATATTAGGATCAACATTTACAACATGGTGAATTATAAGATAAAGATGTAAGTTTACAGATCTTTTTTTTTTATGTAATGAAAGAGAGATTGAAAATACTAGGACCCACATGTTGAACATTAATAAAATAATAAAAAATAACTATAAAAGGAATTTAACTCTCTCTCTATACAACCTCAATCTATATAGTAGAGTATCCCCTACAACATTCATTCTGACAACAATAACATCATGTCAATGCACCTTCTAAATACCTAAAAGCCACTTAAATCTTTTGTTAAGCAACTTACATCTTAGAGACAAGACAAATCACAAATCCTAGGGAAAAAATCACGCTTATACAACCCTGGATTAGCCTCTCTTCATAATTACAGCATCATTTTTCTTCTCTAGTGCATCAGCCAGTTCTCCTAACTTCTTGATTCTATCTTTAATTACAGTATTTAGCTCACTAGTAGCAACTTGATAATAAAAAATTCTATCAAATCATACAAAGAAGTCGTAATGTGAAAGCTTTTCCTGCAAAGACGAAATCCTTATTAGAGCCACATTACGTAGAGACCCATATTATAATGAAATCCTAAATTCACTCACCTTGAAATTAGGACAACTAAAGAAAGATCTCTTTGAATTTTTCTCCGTGTTAGACTCTACAACTATAGTGTAAGCTTCACAATGACATATAGGATTTTGACCCTTTTTTTTCAAGTCGATTTCTCACCCCGCTTGACACATTGCTACTAGTCCCATTATCACCTAACAAACTCCAGGAGTGCAAACAGCAGTCCCTACTATATCCAAGAACAAGACACTATCACACTCATCAATCATGTAGAACAAGATAGAATATAGTAGAAAATGAATATACAGATATATTAGTCTCCATCAAATTATATTATCAGTCAGATTAGTCCCTAGAAAATGGCTACAATTTTACATTTTGCAAGATAGGAAGCAATTTGTTCGAATTATATTATCAGTCAACTTAGTTCCTAGAAAATGACTATATTTTTACATTTTGCAAAATAGGGACCAATTTGTCCTCAATCCCACGTGTTAGATAACGTCTGAGTCAATTGATTAACGTGCTGTGTAGAACAATGTCGTTAGAGTTTGACAGATCAAGTAGACAGGGAGTCAATTTGACGGATGTCAATGGTGGTTAGACAAAGCTATTAAAATTTATTGGCATCTTATTTGGAATTCTTTCGAGACTAATTTAAGTAAATATTCAATTTATGTATTCGAGACACTAGAAATATAAAATTTTATTTTTCAATAATCATAAGACTTTTGTTTATATGGCATTCTAAACTATTAGTACTTTTCAACAGAATTACACCCTTAAAACTAGTGTATTTTTTCTTATGAATCAGTAGCATATAACATTGATAAGCAATTTTTGTGTTATTAAATCCCATGACATCAAACAAGTGTGGCAAGCATGTATCTCTCCTTAATTTGAATCCTCTAAAGTTTGAATTTTATTTTAGAAAGTAAAGTATGATCTGCTATTCTTGAATAATTTCTCTTTCATATTTATTCTTGGTCCCACCTATGAAATAAATAGTGAGAGATCACATTTTACTCTCTAAAATAAAATTCAAACTTTAGAAAATTCAAATGCTACGAATAAAACAGATGTCTTTCTCTCATCAATTAGGTCCCTTTATTTATTACTATATAACATTTCTCAACTTGGCATCATCATTAAATCACCAAATTATCCACTTTCGGATTATTTAATTATCTCCCAGTGTATTGATTGCATTTACCAAAATTAAACACTTTAAATTGAATACGAAAAGCGTCTGTCAAAGAAAAACAGAACTTTGAGCATTAATTCAGTTTATTCAATTTTATTTACCAAAGCTAAAACTTGCAGTAATTTGTCTAAACAACAATCTCCATTTTCATTAATGGAGGAGATTCAACCGAAATCAATAATTATTGCAGGTGAATTTCCTTAGTCTAACTCAAGCATACAATTCATCAACGTTACACTCTCCCAGAAAAACCTTGAAACTCCGTGGTGAACCACAGCTGCCTTCAGCGATAAGTGCTCTGTCATTGGCAGCCATGTGAGCAATAATCTTGTAAATCATTTCAATCTGAACATCCAAGGTAAAATATATTAGTAAACAATTATTCTTAATAAATTGGTTAATAAACATCATTGAGAAAAGTAAGAGTGTTGGGCAAGATATCTACATCTTCTGGCGCATGGCAACGATCGGCTACTTCATCAAGCGTTAATGGCTCAATAGGCTGTTTGCAGCTGAAAACAGTAATAGATAAACAGAATTTAGGGATAGAACTAACTGAAAACAAGAACAACAGCAACAACAAGAAGGATGCTAATGCTAGCACATCATTGGATATTGTTGGAAAGATCCCAGGAAGGGTAGTGTTGTTTTGAGCTCATAATCATACCTTGCCTCATTTAACACGGCCAAAACCCGCTTCTGAAGAGCCAATACTTCGCCTGCCGCTTTCTTTCCGGCTTCGACACCTAAGTGATTATCATATTTCAGAAATTAGAAATTAGAATTTAGATTTTAGAATGAATAAATTAACGGAGTCCGAGTTGGATATCCACTGCAGTATGAATTGCTGACAAGGTTAAGAGGAATATTTATGAGATCAACAAAATCATAAGACAAGCAAAATGACAGTTTACCAGGTTGATGATAAGCATTTATGTTGACAAGGGAGGCATATATCCCTACTGCACGCTCATATAGTGCAATAAGAGCGCCAACTGATTTTGGGGTCACTTCTTGTACAGTGACTGTGATTGACTCTCGCTCGTTAGCATATAGAGCTGACCTTGTTCCCTGTAGAAATTTTTAATCTTAGAACCGAGAAAAGAATGATCCAGAACAAATAATTTTATAATCAAACTACGATCTATAAGAAAATATGTTCGGTTGGCAGGTCAGACCTGTAGCATACCAAACAGGTAGTCACCACATGTGACACCAGGTTCAAGTTCCCAATCGTGACCCGGAGGTCTATCGCGGAGCACCTCAATGAATGTCACAAAGAAATTGTGTACACCCTCCCTCAGTTGTTGAATATACCTGTGAGGAGGCAGAAGTTAACAAGATATTAGTCAAATCCATGTACTACATAAAGCAAACACAAAAATTGAAAAGATTAGCATGAACACTCACGCATGCTGATCGGTACTTCCTTTATTTCCATAGACACTAATTCCCTGATTGACCTATGGAATCCAGAAATCGGAATTAGATCATTTCAATATTCATCATCCTAGGAAAACTTGGGTTCCTTTTTAGAAATCATCAATTAGGCAAGTTCCAGGTACAAGAAAAACTATTCAAAATTATTGTGGAGGACTTTCGGGTACCTTCTAATTATTTTCACAGGAGGAAATGCAAAAAAAAATTGTTATTCAGATTTGCTGAACAAAAGAATGAGACAATTTACATACCCGATTCCCATCCAAGTCAAACTCCTTGCCTAGAGATTCCATGACTAGCTGCTGCAAGTATCTACTAAACAATAACAGGCTATCCTTATACGGAAGGATGACCATATCCTATGGAGTATGAGGAAAAAGGGAATAATGAGCAATAGAGCAATAAAATGGAAGTAAATACCATGGATAAATTATACAAGTCTCGCACCTTGGATCCTACTCCATCTGTAGCCCAATACCAACATAGAGCCAGCAGCGCTGCAGGATTACTCCTTAACTGCACAAAGTTATATGTCAAAACAGAGACCCTTTTGATATTTTGCTTTACGATTGAGGAGAAGCAAGTTCAAGCAGACGAGATGGTAAAGCAGCATTTGAACTTCAAAATGAAATGTTACTATACAACTATTTCCACTCTTTAATAATGTCACTATTAAGAATGTAAGGAATTTCTGAAAAATTGGTCTTCGGCATATAAAAGCAGTATGTCTGGATAATTATTTCCATTTATCACCATATGTCATGTGTAATGTATTTGCAGCATGAAGCACCAGCAGCCCAGCGATGGATGACAAGTTATTGAGTAATATTTATTGCATCTTGCATTATCATACATGAATTTCGTTCGACTCCATGAGCACAACTCTGAAAGTAAATTTAAAAGATGATTTTTAAAACTGATACATACCACAGTAGTTCTAGTTGCCTCATCCATCAATGCTGCACCAGCAAGCATTTCTCTAATGTCAATGCCCTGAACCAGAAGCATTATAGGTGAATATAAAATATCAAAAACAAACTAATTAAATTTACATTAACCCTCACGTACCTGAAGGGCCGCTGGAAGCAGGCCTACAGCAGACATCTCTGACGTTCTACCTCCCACCCAATCAAACATAGGAAATCTAGCTAACCAGCCCTCAATTCTGGCAGTGTTATCTAACAAAGAGTTTTCTTGTGTTATAGCAACACCCTGCAACAAAACATGCGTTAGCAAATGATCACAAATGTCCATGAACCGACAGTGGCAGCAAATGTAAGTGATGCAGGGACGAATAACATTTAGAAATTCACAACAGTTAAAAAAATGGAAAACACAAAAGCAATAAAATCAACATTCCAATAAATGTCACTTTAATATCATATATAAGCATACAAAGTGACAATTTATCTGAAAATATTAATTTAGAAGGTATTTTTAGCAATTCAAGTATTTCAATTACCAATACTCCATTTAAACTGCAAAAGGGGGGGGAAAAGAAAAAGAAGATAATTCAATTAGTTTAATTATTTCTGCGCATGCTAAGCAAATCTATGAGAATTTGAAAAGGTAGCATTGAGCAAAACTGGATTTTGATTGTCTTCAGACGGGTGAATGTAAATCAATCTCGACAAGTAGCTTGTTCACCCTAACAAGTCTCATATTCAATATTATCTCCATCACACCACCTAAACTTCCATTTTGGCACAAATTCCTTGGTAACAATATGAGGAAATAAAAAGTTGAAACCTGAGATTAAACCTGTTTCGGAAAATCCAAGCCTGCTTCACGAAAGGCCTTCTGTACTTCTAATAAACCATTTCGAGTCTCAGGGGTACCTCCACTCTGAAGATAGTGACATTTTCAACTTTCAAGTCAGAAATCCTTATACACCAATAACATCAAAATCAATTTTTTAGAAGTATAATCTCCATACAAACCTTTGAAATGACTATTACAAGTGTTGAAGCTAGCTCAGGACCAAGTTGTGCAATTTGATGATCAATTCCAGCGGGATCTGTGTTGTCCACAAACCTTATCTGTCAAAAGTCCAAAATCCATTACTAAATATCTCAGGTTGCTAACATATTTTGCATACAACAGCAACTTTCAATAGCATGAACATATAAATGTAGGAACTTCGGTTGCTTTTGTTTTTGGAGACAAGACACAAAAACATGGACAGTGAATATTTAAAGTGTTCGAAAGCAGAGACATAGACACTGGACACATTCTCTCCGGAACAGTTTTCTTTATTTTTGTGTCCACTCTTTTATGAAGGACAATGATGAACACGGGATTTGGGAAGGTGGGCATGGATTTTTTTATGAAAATTTTTTTCCTTTTTTGTCCATAGATATTTTTTGTTATTCCACTGTTACCCCTTCTTATTTTCCCTATTCTGAGCTTCTTCTATGCACCGTCGTTCTCTTCTTCTTGTAGAATTTCTTATTTGACTTGATAATTCCTTCCTTCTTATTGTTCATTCTTTTCTCTGTGACATGTTGCAGGTTTATTCAATGGAAACTTAATTCACTCTTTTACGTTACTTTGTTTATTCTTAATTTTGTTACTTCAATACCACTTTTATCTTGTTGGTTCATAGACTAATTCTTGTAATCCCCTGTCTTCCACGTAGTCTCATTCTCTATTAAATTAGTTTATACTTGAGGCATAAAATTTGGAATCACATGACTATTTTACTCATTTCGCATAATATTTTAGTCTTGTACATGTCTATCCAAACATAATACAGGACATTACATTAGTGTCTTGTACATTATATCCAAACACAATACACGGAATAATTTTTAGTGCCTCTTTTCTATTGTCATGTTTTGTCATGTCCACAGAAACAAACATAGCCTTATAGCACAGCATGGAAGCTTAACAGCAAGTTAAGAAACCAGCATTTAACTAGTGAATCAGCAGACACCGCAAAATAACTCCTTGCTGTTTCAGTTTCATTTTAATAAAAGAAGGGCCAAACATAGTTAACGAAGATTATGGATTGCGAATATACCTTGAGCAAAGGATTATCAGGAGCCAATGCCTCCGCAACAAACTGTGGGCCAAGAGCTGAACCCCCAATTCCAACAGACAGTATCTGAGTAAACCGACCCTCCGGCGACGAGGGAGGCTTAATCTGCCAAACCACATTCCCATATACAAATCATTATAAGAAATTAGAGACACGAACATCATCAACAACAACAATAATTAATCATTCTCTTGGTGAAGCCATCTACAATCAAACTACACAATAGCATACTATCATAAAGCATATTTACATTGTTTTTCTTGCAGAATAAGTGTAGTTAGGTTCAAGACAATAACACACGCCTCTTAAGATTTTATTAATAAGACCGAAATACAAAAGTATTTTCTGTCCCTATAAATTTCAGGAGTTTACTGTTGTCTCTGGAACTGAAAAATTGACACCATCTCTATACATGTATCAGAAATTCCAAAAAGGGCCTAAAGGCTCAAAGAGGTATTTACATATCAATTGTGAGATATGAGACAGATTATAACCAATTATGTTAATTGTTTTTGCAAAGCATATCTACATTTAAACGATTCACATCTAAATCCCTTTTAAGTCCGATTAATAAGTGCGATTAACACATCCAGAGAGAGAGAGAGAGAGAGATGAAGTTACTAACCTTACCAGTGAGGACATCATCGGCGAAATTGCAAATAGCAACAAGAGTGTTATCAATCTGAGATTTCAAGAACGTGGTAGGTGCGCGGTTAGAATCCCTAAGCCAGTAATGACCAACCATGCGTCCCTCATCGGGGTTCGCAATCGCACCTTTCTCGAGCTCCTCCATGGCCTTGAACGCAGCCTGGAACCGCGGCTCCATCTCCGCCACGTACTCGTCGGTAAACCCGACCCGACTCACATCCAAGTACATTCCAACCTCCTTGTGTTGGTACAGCCACTCCACGTACCTCTTCCATAGCTCCCTCGGATCCTTCTCCAACGCTGTCTTCTTCTTGAACCCCTTCGCCGCCGGTACCGCGGCATCCGCGCCGTCGTTGGTGACCGGAGACACCTCCCGAGCCACTGACACGAGGCTTAGGGCCCGATCCGAACCGAGTTTTGGTCTGCTCGGGAACGCGGCCAGCTCCGGTCCGTTCCGGAACGGGTTGGTCAACGCCGGAGAATGATTCCGATTTCGGAGCTTGAGAGCATAGGAAGATGAACAAATGCCGGAGATGGAAGCCATTGAAGTATGATTCGTGATTTCACGAGGTATAGTTTTGTTTGGGCATTTGATATTTTTTTCCTGACGAAACACTAAGCAAGTGGTGACTACTTAAGTTATTTAATTAACTTTTCTTTGCGAATGGAGGCTTTTGTAATTTGCATTTTTTTTTAGTTCGGTTTGGTTTGGTTTGCTTTGTTACCTGTACTTGCTATGAGACGGTCGGAGGCAGGGCTGTTTTTGTCCTCTTGCTCAAAGTTACCAGCAGAAGCCAGATGAGACTACTCCAACATCGGAATATTAATAAAATAAAATATAAAATATATTAATAATGATTAAATCTTTCGTCTTTTTACTTCATTAAACATTTTTTTAGAGCAATGTTAATTCACGAACTTTTTTTATTTACTTTATATTTATGTTAACATTAATTAAATTTTTTTCACTAAAAACATTAATTTATTAACATATTTATTATAGGGTTACCTAAAAAGTTGATTTGAGTCTAAATGTAAGGTCCAAATTTTTTAATATGGCAGTGTCCGAACTCTTAATGTCTAAGTGTCGCGTGTTCGAGTTTTTCATGAGGAGGTAGGAGGTGGTACGGGTCAGTATATTTATAGTAGAGTCGATAATCACCTTTGTTAGAGTAGTTATATCTTTTCTGATAGATAATTGTTTCCTTTATTTTAGAAGTTTATTAGAACTTATCTTATCAAAAAAGATAAAGATTTCAGTCGAAATTTTCATGAATAATTACCTGTTTTGTGTAGGTAAAGCTTTATCCTTTTTACTAATGTTCTACCTCTTTAAAGAAATCACATAAAGAAGACTATCTTTTCTGTTAGGCCTTTTATCTTTTATTTATTGGGATAGAGTATGAATATTATCCCTATTAAATTAATCAATTTAGGTTGGTCGAGTAATTAGCTCACTCGTCCGCTTAAGCAAGTGTCTGAGTTCGAATCACGTCTTGTGCCTGCAGTAACCCATTAGCCAGCGACAGACCCCTTAAATAGAGTTTTAATTCGCGATTAATTAGTCATTGACCTATCGAATTAGGGAATACTGTGGACAACAAAAAAAAATATCTCTATTAAATTAGTGTTGATTTATGGTATTCAAGTAAATCAACATAATTTTTTAAATGTATATAAGATTTATATTTATATAATATATGATTTTAGATAGATAAATAATTGTGTATCAATTGTGTCAGGAAAAAAGAAAAGAGGAAAAAAAGCCCTTTAAGTATAAGATTTATATTAGATGGGGATAGATGATTGTGGTTGTTGGTGGCGGCGATATTCGGCGGGGTCAAGCGCTGATTGGTTGGTGGAATAGCCTGTATCTGTTGCCTCACCAAAATGGGTCCAGATATGTTGCAAAATTACGAGATTGCCACTTGACCTTGTCATTTTCCAAATTAGCGGCATCAGATCCAGAGGTGACGAGTTCACCGGGGAACAAGACAAGAGTGCAATAGATTTTATTTTGGGACCAAATTTGTTGGTGTTATTTATATGTTCTATAAATATAGTTTTGAAAGCAAAGAAAATGTGAGTGTATTTGTTTGTGGTGTGTTGAACCCAGCTAAACTTGTGTCACATCGGGTATATATATTCGAGGGAGATAGCTAGTTTTCATTTCTTGGCCCTGTCAATCTATTTCTTTAAAAGTTAATTATAAAAATATTAGGAGATAAAAGAATTGTTTTTAGTTTTTACTAGAGAGAGAGAGTATGTACCCTTACTCAATTAAATTAAGAAAGGATAACGTTTTCATGTTATGGACAAATAAAACAATAGTGTTACAAAGGAATATGCCAGGTTGCTAATGTTGGGATGGGTGCATTGTGAATGAGAAATACAAATAATGTTTTTTAAAAAATAATTTTATGTACTAAGAGAATAATAATATAACATGAATATGAAATATAAAAAACTGAAACAAAAGTTGACTGCTTTTTGTATATGTATAATATTTTTTAATTTTTATGTACGAAGAGAATAATATAACATGATAATCAATTCAAACATGAATATGAAATATAAAATACTTAAATAAAAGCTTTGCTTTATATTAGACTAATTATACTTTTTTGTTTGGTAGATGAATTAAATTTATTAATTGACAGCGCATCTTCGTATTTCATTATATTAAAAATCGAAAATTATTGTTTTTGGTGCTTTAACTTTACATCAATTAATTGAATTTGAATTTTTAATTTTTTAATTTTTATTTTAAAAAATAAAATATAATTTTTTACTTTTGATTTTTTTATTTTTTTATTTTAATTATAAAATAAATTATGAGAGATTATATTTTATCCTTTAAAATAAAATTCAATACTTTTAAAAGATTTAAATTTCAATTAATTTGCCAAAATATTTAAAACAGTGTTTTGTCGTATATTCACAAAGCTGGGCCAGCTCAATTAGGCCTAACATGACATAAGTCTGGGCCATTCTTTCTCAAATTTTATTGGGCAAAGTACCAACTTTACCCTAATACATTAGGGAAAACGCTTAATATTGATGACGTTGGTAATAATAATAATAAAACCCTGATAGTGATGATATGCTACGTTAGTCTTACGTAATTAGCCAATTACATTTTAACTACTTAACGATAAAAAATAAGAAATATTATCCTTGACTCAGTATATTTTAATTACGTTAGGACTTGGGAAATAAAAGCCTAAATATCGATGAAGCAAATTCAACACAGTATATTTTAAAAGCAAAAGCTTAATTCGATTTACCATTCTAAACACTATGTTTAAAATGGACACACATTTGCTAAATATTATCCTTGACACAGTATATTTTAAAAGCAAAAGCTAAATATAGTTCTACTCATTTTACTCAATCCTAACCCATGTTTAAAATGGACACACATTTGCTACAGAAAAATACATTTACACATATTTCTAAGCAGGAATTATTTCTGAAACACAATGCATTACCTTAATTATAAGGTAGCTAAATTATAAGTATCATGAATTTGATATCACAAGCTCATCAAGCAGCTCAAAAACATACAACAGTTTTCTGTCTTTGCAAATTTGGTCAATCAAATGCCCCCAGGAATCAGATCCTGGCTGGAATCCCATCTCCACTAAGGCAAAGAGTGCCATAGCAGCATCATTAACCATCCCAGCCTTACAAAGTTGAACCAATAATTCATTTGAGGTAGCATAATGGGGTACAAACCCCCTACTAAGCATTAGATCTAATAATTCCTTTGCCTTCTTCAACTCACCTCTTTGGGTTAAACAATTCAGCACAATCCTGTAACTACCTTTGTTCATATAGATGCCCTCGAGCGGAAGTCTCTCGAGCATATCCAAAGCCTCCTTGTATCTTTCTTCTCTGCACAGGCCTCCAAGTATTACGTTGAATGTAACAGTATCAGCCCGGCATGAATTTTCCTTCATTTCTTCAAGCAACTCTAGAGCCTCGTCAATTCGCTTGTTCCTACAACAGAAATTAATCAAGGCAGTGTAGCTAACTGCATCCGGTTTCAAGCCTGAGCTCTTCATCTCATCCAAAACCCCTTTTGCCTCTTGCAGTTTCCCTACTTTACATAATCCATTCACCAGGGCTGAGTAATTATAAATGTTAGGATGGCATCCGTTGCTTTTCATGAATTCGATTATATTTCTAGCACGATCAGGTTTACCTCCACGGCAAAATCCGTTGATCAAAACATTATAAGTCAAGGGATCAGGTACAATCTGATCCTTTGAGACCATTTCCTCAAAAAGCTCAAAAGCTTCTTTAAGCCTTTCATTTTGGCATAGGCCATCCATTAGGGTTGAGTATGTAATTAAATTGGGATAGGATGACTTGGAGTTCTTCATTTCTTCTACAACTTCAAATGCAGAGTCAAGATCCCCATTTTTGCAGTGGTACTTCACTAAGATGTTAAATATGCAGACATTGGGCCTATGTGTAAGACTCCTCTTGGCATGCAAGAGCAATTGCCGTGCCAAATCAACCTGATTCGAATCAACCAGGAGATTGAGGCAAGTGCTAATGGCTTTGGGCGAGGGCTTTTCCCGAACGATTGGCTGAATGGAGAAAAATATCTGAAGCACTTTTTCATGTAAGGAGGATTTTGAAAGATGCTTCATGAGGTTAATGAATATACCCTCATGAAACTTGCAAGTTTCATAGGTCATTTGATGCAGAACCCGGTCAACAGCCTGGAACTTCTTTGACTGAGCAAGCTTTTCGAGTATTATTCCATATGTAGCACTGTTGTGATTAAATCCCTTTTGTTCTGATACCATATTAAATATTTTCAAGGCATGTTGTGGGTCTTTTTCTCGTTTGATCAAGTTGATGGCAGATTCATGAGATATATATTTGTGTTTCTTCCGAGATTCGGGGGGAGTGCCACTGGTTTCAGGAGGAGGGTCTAGTTTAGGTTCTAGAGGTTTTGCTAATTTAAGGGGAGATATCCATGGCAGTGAAGAAGATACAGATGATGATGATACTGATGGGACACGGCTGTGCTTGCTACCGAAAGTTCCTGAGGTTCTCATGAAATATGACGATTATAGGCACATCCCTATCATCTCAAAGGACATCATTCATTGATGATTTATCTTCAAGGAATTAAAAAACAAATGAGAGTAGCATCTGCGTAAACATACGAAGGATTTCAAATACAGCAGATAAAAAGGAAATGAGGAAAAATTAAAAGGGAACAAACTTCACGTTATTGCAAAGAGAGACACGTATAAGATCCAGGAAAAGACATGAGCTATGGTAAAACATTTTTAGATATCTTTACAAAGATGATGAATATGAAATGAAGCTACTGCAAAGTAAGAGAAAAAACAGGGAAAAGGTAAAAGTTTATTGAATCGTTACCTGACTTTCAAGGGAACCAATCACTGTGGATTGTGAACCTTGAACTGTACTTCCATGTTCAAAGTGTTCATCACCCTTCAACTCCACATTTCCAGGATCATGAACTGCACAAGGAGCACACAATGAATGTGCAATTGACAAGGTTAACCCATTACAATTCCAAATTATTCACAACCCCAAAAAGAATAGATAGATATGGTTTGTTTTCAACGACAAATGACTTCTTAAGGTAAAATTTAAAAAAACAGGCATATTGCTGCTGTATCTATAAGACATAGAATGAACCAATTAAGTTTTGCAGAGGCTACGGGGACTTGCAATTTCAGACAATAAAGACATTTCAACATATCGAATTTGGCGCCTAGGTTTCGATTGCTCTCACTGATTGGGAATGGGGAATTGTTGTACTCTACTAGCATCTATCTTGCACACTGCACATAAATATAACTACTGGTACTGGTTCTTCAACTTACAACAATACAAAAATAAATAAACAAAACAGAATAAAGATTCAACACAGTAAATAGAAATAGTAATTAAATGCAGAACAATCGTATCACAATATTCAATAATGTATTGAAAAAAATTAGTACTACCTAGCAAAAACAATGAACTAAGTATCTAAAGTCATTCAAGTGATGCTAAGTTACCTTTAATCTATCTCTTCCACTTTTCAGTGTGGTTCCTTTGGCAGTAACAAGGGTCCAGTTTATACGCACATCACCATTGCTGCAACAAAACCATCATATATGTCACAATCACATTGTTAATGTCATATAAATCTTACCAAAGTGTCTATAGAGTAAAGCTTAGTGATGACAAGGTATAACACAAACAGCACATTATTTTGGACTGAAAATTCAGGTGATCATAAGAAAATACAAAAAAGAAACATCTCAACATTAAGGCATCAATGTAATCAATCATTAAGGCACCAATACAAAGTATAACCTTTTAAGTCTTAAGGTTATATAATAAGATTTGCATTGCATACAAAATCTTAACCCTGCTTTTGTCACAACTCACAAACAGGGACAAGCTTTGCTGGTTTTAAGCTAAATAAGTATATAGAAATTAGCCAGCGATCATATATATAGAAAAAAGTGTCAATAACTAGTTCATAAATGGACCTAGAAGTTACAAGAAAGCAAATTAATTAATAAATATCGTTACTCCTAATTATAACAATTAACAGGTTTCCTAATCAATCAATACAATACAGATTGAGGAACTTAAAACAGAGATGAAACAATCGTGACCTCAAATTAAAAGTGAAAACAAAAGTAGTAATAAGCAGTAAGCCACAACAATATCCCAGCTTGTTAGAAAATCCCTTCTTCTTTTCTGTTTTAAGCAATACAACGAACTCAAACTCCATGAAAAAGGATTCTTGTTGAAAAAATCCCAGCTTCTTTCCAACCATTTTCAATCTCGCAACATTTGAGCAAATTAAACAAGATGCTGAGTGTGCGTGTGATTTGATTAAAACATCAATCAGCATATGCGTGATTTAACAATAACATGAATTCACAACAGGCTCAGCATAAACTTGCAGTAAATTCCAAAAGTTTTCAACAAACAATTGAGGCCCATGAGTTGGAAATAAGCATCAAGAAAAAGGGATACAAATCAAACAATATGATCATATTAGCATAAATGTTTCATAAAAGAATCAGTATAACTAATCATCTAACCCAATAATCTAAATAGATTCACAGTCACAGTCACAGAACCTGTTATCTAATATGTAAATCTAATCATCAATTTATCAAATTAGCATCAACTTAACATAAACAATTTATCTAAACCTAAATTAAAACTGAATAAACTAAGCATAAAAAAACAATAATTAATAACTGAAAAAAAAAACTAACCAACGGAGCAGCTTCGGAGCAGAGATAGATGAATGAGACGATGCAATCGGAGGAAAAAAGCCCTACCGCGTCTCATAGCAAACCTTCATCCTCATCAATGGTTTCGACGCACAACAGATATGGCAGCAGATCGACCTACAATCGCAGGCTCTTCAGATAAGAAGCTTGAAATGATGATGAAACACGAAGTGTGGGGTTCACAACCACCATCTTAAAAAAAAAAAAAAAAAAAAACATCTTTTTGGTGCTGCGGAACCTAAAGCAAACGAGAGAAAGAGAGAGAGAGACCTATGATAGATGCGGTGGGATTGCAATGGACCAGTGGTGATAGTGAGATTGAGGGGTGGAGTTGATGGCTGCTGCTGCTGGTGTGAAATTTGGGATTGGATTAGGTTAAGAATGGATAATTTGAAAATTTTAGATAATTTTTTATAGTTTAGATAATTTTATTTATAAAATTTTATTTTTTATAAGTATAAAGTAAATTTTTTTCGGATAAATTAATTAATATTAATAGTTTATTTTATTTTAAAATTTATAAAACAATTAAAAAAATTGAATGAAAAAATTATATTCCTATTTATATTTGTACAAAATAAATTTTACAAAAAAGAAAAATTTTTGTACAGAAGAAATAAACATTTTATTCATATAAAAGTCAAACAGTATTTATAAATTATAAAAAAACATAAATTTTTTAATGAGTAAAGATAAAAATAAAAATAGAAATAAATTTAAATCTTTTGTTTTTAAATTTATACAGATGTATTTTATTGCATTGGAATATTTTTTTCTATTTTAAATAAATCTAAATACTAAAAACTTTAATGAATAACAAAGCTTTCATATTTAAAGTTGCAGGTTCGAGTCTCTTTATTTTTAGTAAAAAAAATCAAAACTTTTACACAACATCTTTTTAATTTTGAAATGGATAAGAGAGTAGTATAATGCAATGTTATTAGAGTGTTGCATGTTTAATGTCGTTGTGAAACAGACTAAACACAACTCAGACGGTTCCTATTGTCAGGAGAAGAAAACGAATGGTCCAACCGAGGTACACAAATTGAACGGTCTGATTTGTGTATTAATACCACTTGTCACGTAAATAACCTACTGAGTTAGGAGTGTTCATGGGTCGGGTGAAATCGGGTTTGCCCGGACCCAGACCCGGTCTTACATATACATTAGGTATATGTTTTAGACCCTAACCCGACCTTAAATCCGATAAAACTTAAACATTTTCGGGCCACAACTATACCAGCTCTAAATCGGATAAAAACCGGGTCTTTTAAGTTTTAAATTTATAAAGAAACTTATTTATAATGCACTTATTTATAAAGAAGAAACTTGTTACCGAAAAGTTGATATTCATACTTGAACTTGAATTTGTTCATAAATTATAATTTGATGATTCTTTGATTTATTTTCTAATTCAACAAGTGTGATTAAAAATAAAACAATAAGTTTATAATTAATATAACATAATATTGAAATAAGTTTAAAAAATATATATATCTTTTTTAGTTACCTTACGATGCACACGGGTCGAGTAAAGTCGGGTTCGCCTTGACCCATACCCGATCCGAAATAATGACCGGGCCTACTTTTGAGACCCATAGACTCGATGAAATCACGCCAAATAGCCCCTAAAGTATTCAAGGTCGGGGCAGGCCATGTGCACCCCTCCACCGAGCTGCCTTCCATTTTCTCGCCAGTTTTATTATCCCTCTCTCCCTCCATTAACTTCTCTTTTTGCGAAGCTTTGCCAATAAAAAAAAGAGAGACAATATAAAACCCAGAATTTTAGAAAAATATTATTATGAGTTAATTTCAATTTATTTATTTATTAAAAATTTTATTTTTAGAAATTATTTATTAAAAATATTTAAATCAAATTTTAATAATTAAATTAAAAATTTTACTTAATCTTATAATTATTGAATAATTTTTTATATTTAAATTATATAACTTAACAGTTGTAAAAGAATAAGAATTTTAAATGATTTAGTTGAATAATTGAGATTTTGAAATTTAATATTTTAATTTTTATAAATAAAGAAAATTAGTCATATTATTTTTTAATTTTAAATTGGAATACTAATTAAATGCTAATTAACAAATTGATAATTGAATAATATTTTTTAAGTAATTTTAATTATTAAATTAGATTTGAAATTAATAAAACATATCCTAATTTGATTAAAATTACTAAAGCCAAATATTCCCAAACAATATCCAAACCCTAACTTTAACCAAATTAACCCTAACCCCCCTAAACTAACCCTAGCCGCCATTCATTTTGTTTTCCTAACCTAACCTACAGAAGAAAGAAACAAAAAAAGGAAAAAAAAAAAAAGAAGAAGGGGGCACAGGAGGAAGGGAGAGTCGAGAAGAAGAGGGGGAAGGGAAGGGGACGGTGCCGGCGGGGCTGGGAGCCACCGTCGCCGTCGAATCAGAGAGAGAGAGAGAGAGAGAGAGAGAGAGAGAGGGGGGGGGGGCTGCCTCGCATCTTGTTGTCGCCGCTGCCGTTGCCCTCATCCCGAATCACCGTTGTCACCGTCGCGGGGAAAGATCGGAGTTGAAGGAGAGAACCACGAGAGGAGGGGGAGTTGCTGCTACCGGAGACGCGAGCTGGAGGAGCTGTGTCCAACCACCGCCGTTGCACTAGTCACCGCCGCTGACGTAGATGGAGGTCGTTGCCGTCACCGTGCACGTCGGAGGAGGAGGACCAGAACGTGATGAGGGGGAGGAAGCCGTGCTGGGTTCGCAGTCACTGCTGTGCGTTCTGTCGTCTGCTGCCGGCACCGCCGCCACAGCCGCTGTTGTCGGTAACCGCCGGTGGAATCCCTGTCTCCTCGGTAAGCATTTCATGTTCAAGCCCTTGAAATCAATATTCTGTTATAGCCTGTTAGAGTTTCTAAGATTTTGGTACCGTAGGGTTGAGTTCCAAGGAATTGCATGTCAAATTAAGGTTGTTGTTGAACCACCGGAGATTCTAGCCGCTGTCGAAGCTGCCGCCGGGTCAGCTTGAGATTGCGACTGCTCTGTTCTGCTATTACCGTAAGTGTACTTTATTTCGAATTCCGCCGTTAGTTTTTCGTTATGCGTTATTAAGGCTTCCGTGATATTTATGTTTTAGGATTGAGTTATCGAGATTGCCTTTTATATTAAAGTCGTTTCTGCCATTGCGGAAGTGAGCAGACGTGTGGTTGGAGCTGCAGTTGATTTCGGGCTGACAGAAAGGGT
The DNA here is from genome assembly GCF_014773155.1 of Arachis stenosperma. Lineage (NCBI taxonomy): Eukaryota > Viridiplantae > Streptophyta > Magnoliopsida > Fabales > Fabaceae > Arachis > Arachis stenosperma. The sequence goes on along the minus strand of NC_080384.1, from coordinate 17,122,281 downwards.
TTTTATGACACGTTTAGCTTATGGATTCGACTTTTCGACGTAGGGGTGTTTTTTTAAAAAGCTTATTTTATATTTTGGAGTTGTTATAAATGGATATAGATGTGATAAATATAATTTCTGGTGATTATGTAGGTCTTATGTATTGTCTGGATGTTTTGAATGAATATGACTATTGTTTGATTGGATTATTATTTGGTTTTGTTAAATTAATTCTTTAAAGTTTTGGAAATGAGTTTGGTTCGTTAAAAATGATTTGATTTTGTATCAATTTTCATTCCTTGGCGCTAGATCTTGTTAGTAAGCCTAGTAATAGGATAAAGTTAGGAAATTGTAGTAACTTGGAGATGAAGAAAGATTTTTAAAAGGTAATATGTAGTTAGAGAAGATAGTGTCTGATTGATAAAGATGATGAAAGTGGTATATGAGGCAATTAAGAGAGTAAAGTAATATTGAGAATGATGTGTGAGACAATTGATGATGTTAATTAATTGAGAATGATGAGATGAGCTATGAACTATTGTTGAGAATGAAAATGATATTTATGAGATATGATTGAATTATTATTGAGACATTCATTGACCCCCTGTACGTAAGATGTGACTGGGCAGGGGCGGAGCTAGAAATTATTTTAGAAGGGGCTAACATGAAAAATATAAGTTAAGAAGAAAGAAAAATTAAAAATTAAAAAGGGATTAAACTAAAAAATTAAAAACTTATACATACATTTTATTAGTTTGGGGGGGGGGGGGCATTGCCCCCCTTGCTCATAACGTGGCTCCGCCACTGTGACTGGGCACTTTAACTTCTCAGGTTCCCCCATGGGCATGCATATATGGATATGATTGAGTTTGGAGTGTTGTCTCCCTCATGTCAGTTTGAGATTCTTCACATGGAGTATTATTGAGTTTGGGGTATTGTCTCCCCCATGTCAGCTTGGGATTCTTCCCATGGATATGATTAAGTTTGGGGTATTGTCTCTCCAATGTCAGCTTGGGTTCCGTCCCATGGTTTATTTTTTAGCTTGGGGATGAGCGTATAAAGGGACTGTCCAATGGTTAGCTAACAAGACATGTCAAATTGGCTGTATAACCGACAGATGAGCTCATTAGTCATAGGACAGGCATACATCATGTGCATATTGTTTGAATTGCTTGCTTGTATATTAATTGGGATTGCCTAAATGATTTAATACGTTAATTGTTGTACTTGTTATCTGCATTACTTATATTCTATCTGTGTTTGCCATTGTATGCTTGTTTGTATATGTAAATCCACCGGAGTTGGAGGAATGGAAAAAAGCCAGAGAAGTTAAGGATTTAATTATGCTTAAGATTTGGTAAAGTTAGGAATCCCTAGAAAACCACCTTGACTTATAGTTTCCACTTACTTCTTTAAGTTTTATAATTTGAGCGTCGGTGTTTTAGCATTGCCTCTGGCATAACCAGAACCTTATATCTTATGTGTGTGGTATCTTTACCATGTTGAGAACCTCCGGTTCTCATTCCAAATAATATTGTTATTTTTCAGATGCAGGTCGAGAGGCACCTCGGTAGGCTTCTGGAGCTCTGCAGCGGAGTGGTTTCTGGGTTATTATTTTGGTGTATATTTGTATATAATCTTTTGTATTTAACTCTCCGACAACTTACTTTATTTTGGTACCTCCTAGATACTTGATAGAGAACTAGGGTTTTTAAACATGTATCTTTTGGTTAAAAGTTGTATATTTTGTATGTAAATATTCTCCGGCCAGCCTTAGCTTCGCAGGCTGAGTCGGAGGCTTATTATCTTATATTCTTGACCTTCTAATCCTGTTTTTTGTTTATTTGTGCTTGTAAGCTTTAGTTTTCTTCGCACGCAAGAAATCCTTAATTCTGAGTGTTGCGCTTTTTATTTTGCGATTTTACTTTATCCGCTTTTTCAAGGCTCCTCGTATACTGTATCATTTTCAATATTATTATGTATATATTTTATTTTTAGAGGTCGGAGGCTTGTTATCTTGTATTCTTAACCTTCTAGTTCTGTTTTTTGTTTATTTGTGCTTGTAAGCTTTATTTTTCTTTGCACGTAAGAAATCCTTAATTTTGAGTGTTGCGCTTTTTATTTTGCGATTTTGCTTTATCCGTTTTTTCAAGACTCCTCGTATACTGTATCCTTTTCAATATTATTATGTATATATTTTATTTTTAGATGTCATAATACCACACTACCTCTATTTTATAGCTTAAACGTAAAGCTCTGTGTGGTAGAATGTTACCCTTAGAAAATCTAAAATAAAATATGTTAATCATCCTATTTACATTGTTAATTATTTCGATCTTTCTGATTATGTAAGTAATTATTTTTAATACGATTTAATAAAAATTAATAGTGATAATGTTATAAGTTATTATTATTTATAGCGATTAAATGATAGTTAATATATGGCATTTAGAGATGTTATGTTTATGTTATGTATTTCTGAATTTAGTTAATGTTATTGACATATGTTTAGACATTAGAAAATATATATTTAGTGTATTTAATAATTATTATTATTAGAATATTATTTAGATATATTTAAATTTTATTCATTATTGCTAAAAACTAAATATAATTATGGGATTTTTCTAAAATAAATTTAGTATATTTTGAATAATTAATAAATTAATTGTTATTATAATTATATTAGTTATGTGTTATGAAAATGAGATATTTTTAGATTTAATTAATTAATTATTATTATAATTATATAATTAAGTCACTTATTATAATTAAGTTTTTAAATTTTTTGATATAATATTAACTAATTAGATATACGTGCTAACGATCTATAACTCAAATGACATAATCTTTTCACACTCACCTTGAGGTCGTAAATTCCAGTCTCATTTCTAATTTTAAAAAATAAAATTATTATTATTAATTAATTTATTAACACTAAATTTAGTATTAATTAGTGTTAATTTAATAAATTAATTGTTATTAGTATTAATGAATTAGTGTTAGTTATTATTATAATAATATTAGTATTAATGAAAATTACATATTTTGAAAATTTTGAATATATAATTAATTATTTTAAATTATTAATTATTATTGTAATACTATTAGCCTTGTATATACGTGTGAAGAGATGTGAATAGAATAAAAGTATTGGGTTATACAAAGTGGCGGATCTTGAAGAAATTTTATGGGGACAAAAAATTTTAACATAAAAATTATATAATAATAGTTATATTAAAATAAAAATTATAAACATAATTATTTTTAAGTTTATTATTAATACGGCAATAAATAAATAATTATATAGATAAATATTATAAAATATTTTAAAATTTTTAGAATTAAAATTGTAAAATAAATAACTATATAGATAAATAAATTAATTTTACTACAACTAATTCTAACATTAAAATCGTAAAACCTAATTGATCATGAGAATCAGTTTTAATTTGTATAAATAAGTCAACTTTTAATTTGTAAAAGTGCAATCAATTCCAAATCCAAGATGTTATTGTAAAATAAATAATTATATAAATAAAAGAAATTAATTTTATTACAACTAATTTCAATATTAAAATTATAAAATTTTGTTGATAATGAGAATAATAAATGAGAATGAGAATGAGATTTTAATTTGTATGAATAAATTTTTAATTTATGAAAGTTTATTGAAATCCAAATCTAAAATGTTAATGTTTAAAATTAAAAATGATTGAATAAATGTAAAAAATGAGAGTTAATTCAAAAAATTTAATGTAAAAATGTGACACTTAAACTAATAGAATTACATTTATTCTTTTATATTAATACCACTCATTCTTTTATAAAAATTTTGGGGCCATGACCCCATTATCTAAACTAAATTTCGTCCTCGATTATACTTTCTTTACTTTTAATAATAATATTAGTGTTATTAAAATTATACTTAATTATAGTTTTATTTTATTTTTTAGATAATTAATGATAGTTTGTTAACTATAATTAAATTATGTTAATGATAATAAATAATTCTATTTTTAAGGCTATAAATTGTGATAAAATAATTAAATATAAATTAATTAATAGATATTTTAATTATTCAGTGTTTATGAATAATTTTATTTGATGTATTATTTGGTTACGTTTTGTAAAATTTACAGATGTTGACGTATAACCACTTATTGCTGTCGAATTCGTACAATTCTATTGTAGATGAGCATTTATAAAAAATTGGTTATTATTATTTTTTTTTCGTATTGGAGTAATCTAATGTCAGTCAACAATGATAAAAGTTTTAATCAAGAGATGACACCCGGACACATTTCACCTTTCGATTGGTGAGTATGTTGTGACATTGAAAGAAGTGGCTGTAATTCTTGGTCTTTCGATAAATAATCTTTAAGTGAGTCACTATGAGAAGTTAGATGCCTTAGAGGCCGGATGTTTGCACTAGTTTGTGGTTGCACAAAGGAAGGTAGATCGTACGAAGTTTTTCAACCTCCGAAAATTTTTTCATTAATTTTTGCTTTACTAATCATGATTTGCGATAATTTATGGTGTAATTGAACTTCGATTGCACTTTTGCAAAGATTGATTTTATCTTTATAGAAGAGTCAGTCTCTACCAACGGCTTTATTGCTTCTACAATTGTATTAGAATCCAGTTTCGAATGGTCATAGAAAATAATGGATCTAATACAAGTGTGACTATCATTGTACAGTTGTATCTCCTTATCTTCCAATAGTACTTCTTGCAGATTATGCTAACTTTGATAAGTCAATCACAATTTATGTCGTACTGTATATATTTGGCATACCATGTCATTAGTTCTGACTCATATACTCGATAGTTTATACCTCTACAAATGATATAATCATTTATTGTCATAATGACATTCTTCCTGAAACTCAATTCTATTCCCACGACGAATTCATCGTCCGCCACAACAAGAGGTTCTGCTATAACAATGCCACAAAATAAATATTTAATAAATAAATATTAAATAAATAAAATTAAAATTAAAATTAATCTATAAATTATACATTATAAATAAATATTTAATAAATTAATATAAATATAATCGTATATATATTTCTAATAAAATAATTATCCACAATTTAATTATAAAATTGCCTAAATCTAATAAGATAATTATCCTATATTTAACTAAATAAATAATTAGATAAATATTAATTAATAAATTATATTCTCCACATCACATTAATCAATCTATAATATAAATAATGACAACATTTTATTCCTTTTCATACTAGTCAAATAATTACTTTAAATTTAACTAAATTTATAATATTAATCTATTATACAAACAAATATTTTAATTTTATACCTGCATTCATATATTTAAGAAATTCTAGCGCATACATGACCTCCAAATCTAGATTGATAATCTTGTAGTTGCTTTCAAATTCCTCCCCATTATCACTATTGTAATATTCTCATTCGATATTTTTCGTCAGCTTTAATGTGTTCGAATTTAATATACAACTTGATGAACGATATTTGCGAGCGAGTTTCAATATACATTGAAAACATCTCTTGCATACTCGCTTTTATTGGTTATGTACTTCGTTTAAAATTGAATGAATCCACCAAATACTGATATAGGATATCTGTACAAAATATACATTTTCTTTGACATTGAGAATATATCTTCTCAAAAATCATACATTTTAGTTCTTCAATATGTTTGTAACAAAATTTGAATATAATAATGTATTTTTAACATAATTTTATCATCTAATTTTTATTTTTTTTACTCACTGTAATTTCTAGAAACAAAGAACGAGAGTATGAAGAGGTGAGGGACGAAAAAGAAGCATATATATACAAATTGGACGGTCTAATTTGTAAATATACATTTTTTATTTTTTAAAATCACAAATCGAATTTACTGATTTGATTTTTTTTGAAATAAAAAAATTTAAAAGTCCAAATTGAGCCTATCAATTTAAATATCTCAAAATTCGAAAATTTTTTGCCAAAATAAATCAAATCATACTATTTGTATCTATTTTATGCCATAAAAAATTAAGTCCTATAATATCTTAATTTTTAATTTAAAAAGAAAAAACAGCTATCACATTACAATATAATACATCCCATATTTATATCAAAGCATAACACATATATAAAATTTAAATACAATTAACTTTATGTAAAATTAATATTTAAGAGCCGTTAAATAATAATTTAATTAAATCTATTAAATTATTTAACAATTCTTAACTATTAACTTTACATAAAATTAACTATACTCGAATTTCTAGCATTTAAAAAATGAGCCTTCACACAACTAGGACATTAGTAAGTCAACCGGAAGATGACTCGAAGAGGAGTGAGAAGTGAGAAGATGAACCAAAAATTAGTAAATAAAAAATTGTGTATAACGCTATCTCTCGAACTCATGAACGGTCGCTAAGCCAGCTCAATCCTACGCATCACTTTTCTAAATCCACATAAAAAGAAAAAAAGCACTTCACACACAATCAGCTCACACACACAACACTCACACTCACTCACTCTCTCTCTCTCTCTCTCTCTCTCTCCACACACAGAACATCAGAAAGGAAAGAAAGAAAGAAACAATCTCAGATTGATTAAGAGAGAGACAGAGAGGGAGGAAGAAGAAAAGAAATGGCGTCCACGGTGCCGGAGAATCTAACCAGGGAACAATACGTGTACCTAGCCAAGCTAGCTGAGCAAGCAGAACGCTACGAAGAGATGGTCCAGTTCATGCAGAAGCTAGTCCTCTCTTCCACCCCCGCCGCCGAGCTCTCCGTCGAAGAGCGCAACCTCCTCTCCGTCGCATACAAGAACGTCATCGGCTCCCTGCGTGCCGCGTGGCGCATCGTTTCCTCAATCGAGCAGAAGGAGGAAGGTCGCAAGAATGACGACCACGTGCCTCTCGTCAGAGACTACAGATCCAAGGTGGAGACTGAGCTTTCCAACGTCTGCGCCAGCATCCTCTCGCTTCTCGACTCCAATCTCATCCCCTCCGCCTCCGCCGGCGAGTCCAAGGTCTTCTACCTCAAGATGAAAGGTGATTACCACCGTTACCTCGCCGAGTTCAAGACCGCCGATGAACGCAAAGCCGCCGCTGAGGACACCATGCTCTCTTACAAGGCCGCTCAGGTTTGTTAGCTAGTTACTAACTATCGGAGTCAGCAAATTGGTGAATGTGTCTCGTCATCATTTTGATGTACTGATTAATCATTATTATTATCATTATTGGATGGAGGCAGGGAGGATTTAAGTTAGGGTTTGTTTGGATTGGGGATTGAATTGAATTGATGTTTTTGTTTATTATTTTAAAAATAAAGGACATTGCTTATGCGGATCTTCCACCTACTCATCCTATAAGATTGGGTCTGGCTCTCAACTACTCTGTTTTCTACTATGAAATCCTCAACCAGTCTGATAAAGCATGCGGCATGGCTAAACAGGTATGGATTTGAAAAATATTTAATCTGATTTTTTGGTTGTTTGATGTATTGTGGAGTGAATATATGTTGATGTTATCTATTTGATTACTTGGATTCTACATGATATATCTGTGTTTGTGGGCTTGAAACTTGAAAGATTCAGATTCAGATTCAGGTCAACAGATTGCAACTTATGTATCTGTGACCTTTTTCTTGTTTGGTCAAAGCAGTTATCCTGTTCTTACTTCTTAGGATACATTCTATTCCACAATGCTTTACTCAAGTGAGTGTTCTGTTCTTATCGCTTAGAATGAATCATTGACTTGATTGGATTTTGACCAACAGGCATTGGTTCTTTTTGACTTGGGTGGAATCTGGAAACTTTTTTGTGAATTTTTCTTGTTTCAGTTTGCTTTAGCAATCTGTTTTCTCTTAACGTGATAAATTTATTGGAGATTCACATTTGTAAAACGGTTAATCCGTGCTGATGGGAAATAATGAAAAGGTTGGCAGTATTGTCTATATTTCTTGTCTATGATACTGGTCGAGCTCCATGAACAATGAATTACATAGCACTAGTATTCAGTGCTTGTAACTGCGATTTGCATCCTGAGGTGGCTGTTACAACTGCATTAGGCAGTTATTACTTATTACGGACCTCTTTTGCCCACATCAAGGCAGAAGAGTTGAAACCTTCTTGTTCATGTGCGGTGAGAGTTATGCTACTTTGTCTGCATTCTTACTGTTATTTCAAGATTGCTGAATAGCTCTTCATGCATGGCTGACTAATACAGAGTTAGAAACAGTTTTTTGTACAAATCTTTAACAAATTGCTATCACCAATAGTGGGTGGTGTAAAGTAAAATTGTTTTAGTGATAACTGTTTAGAGATCATACTTGTCTAGCTTTATACTACAGAGCATTTTCCTCCTTCTAAACTTTTGGACACAGTAGAGAGTTGAAAAAACACTTTCGCTTTAGGTTGTGAGGAATGTTCTTTTGGTCATGAAATAGATTAATAATGTTAATGCTCATCTATAATTATTGTATTTAGGGGTGGCAAGAAGGCATGTCTGGCTTGCCAAAGCCTGCCAGGCTAAATGGTTTGAAAGTACCAACTCACCTGCCAAAAGAAGATGAAATTTCCATTTTTCCTTTTCAATTGCTTTGGAAAATTTTGCAGAAAAAAAAACAGTTACTAGCTTAATTAAGATGAAAAATAAAATTCATAAGAAATAGAGACTGCTGGAGGGCTTTGATGCAAAAAGGGGAGCTGAAGCAAAGGGCTGGGGAGGGATTTGCGCCAGCAACAACTGAGGCTGCTAGCTAGAGGAGTCACGCCATTTTGAAGCAGGTGAAGCAGAGGCTGGTGGCGCTGCTCGCCGAAGCAGTGACTGCTTGAAAGGGGTTTGCCACTGTAGAAGAGCTGAGCTTCTGCGAAAGTTTTGGGAGGGAATAGTCGCTGGAGAGGAGCTGAAGACTAAGACAGCTAGGTGGTGCTGGCTAGTAGTGGTACTAGCTAGGACCGAGAGTCTAGCGAGAGTAGAATAGAGAGTTTAGAGAGGATGAGTTTGTGGCTGCCTGCTCGAATAGGAAACTTTTGGTTGGTAATTTAGGTTATTTCTTTGGCTTTTATATTTGAAAAAGAAAAAATAAAACAAAAAAGAGATGTGGTTGCCCCCGGCCCGCCTTTGGCGTGAATTAGATGGGCTGGCTTGGCTTGGCCCGGCAGTTGTATAGAATCTGGTTATGAGTCCCCTATGCTTGTCTTTTGTTCTACTCAGTACTGCAACTGCAACGGAACAAAGTCTTATTGATTCTAAAATTCATGAACCATATTGATTTTCATTGTATTTCATAGGCTTTTGAGGAAGCAATTGCTGAGCTGGATACCTTGGGAGAAGAATCCTACAAAGACAGCACGCTTATAATGCAGCTTTTAAGAGACAACCTTACCCTTTGGACTTCTGACGTCCAGGTAAGTGTGACTGCAGAGCCTCCCCCACCCCGTATCACAGAATATATTCATCTGTCAAAATCATCATTTTGAATAATCACCTTATCCTAACTTTTGCACATGTGTGTCCATTCATCAAAATCTTAGTTCTGAACTATATGTGTAACTTCTTGCAGGACCAGCTAGATGAGCCCTAATATCCCTGAAGGGTGGATTCCTATTCTTCCTCTGAAGGAGGTGGGCTTTGAATGTCATTTCTCTGTGCTGATTCAGAATCCCCCTTTAGATTATAAATGATTGGTAATATGTGATATAATCTTATAAGAACAGCAAACCAGCCTTTTTCTCTTCTTCCCTTTCTTTTGTCAAGTGATTTGGAAATGATACTGTATAATATCAGATCCAATTGAATTATATTTGATGCAATCATGGCAATTGATCATATAATTTGTCTCTTCAAAATTAATTATTACATCCAAGGATCCACAATACACAAGGACAAGGTCATATATCTTATGACCAACATTGTTTTTTACAGTCAAGTGCTTGGAGTTTGAGGACTACCTCATTGGAAAATGATGGGGGAGCCGTTATTCAAGGCATGTGGTCCTCCACAGTGAACAAGGGAAGTGTGGCTGTCCCATTAAATTCTCGAGGGAAGTAGTATCATTATATTCATAACTATTATGAATTTATGATGGCGAATATTTTTCCTCTGATGTGCATGATGCTGACTGATGGACCACTTGCTACTTAAGTATAAAAATATCTAATTTGTTTATATTATATTATTGTAGCCAACGACAAAATAGCTGAAATCTTCTAAAAAATCCCAAAGTCTAAAAGCCAATAATTTTTCGCTATCAATTAATATGACACCAAGTTTTGACATATTGTTAGATTCTGGAAGTACATATATCCATACAGGGGCGGAGCTTAGTTGAGACAAGGGGACCATGGTCCCCCGAACTTTTATTAAAAAAATTAGTAATACTTCTTTAAAAAATAAAAGATAGTTTAGTTGATTCAAATATTTTACTATGACTTAAAATATCAAAGTTCAATCTTCATCTCTTATTTTTATTGCACAATAGTTTTTAGTTTTAAACATTCAAAACATGTTGGATTTGGAATGAACTGAGTGTATTCGCATTTCACAGTTCTCTATTCAATAAGCAATACTCATTTTATCTTGAGTTCAAATATAAAAAATTAGGTATTTTTATTTATGTAATTTAATATTATTTTATATTTTATTGTTTATTTAATTTAATTTTTTATATGATAAAAAAATATTAAAATATTCAATAAATATTGATATTATTGTATTTCTATAAATTAATAAAAAAATCTAATAAATACTATAAATTTTAATATTTATCTTTTTAACTTCTTTTTTACATATTTTATAGGATATATATTCAAATTTTTATATAAAATAATCATAAAAAAAATCAAAGAATTGATGCATTTTTTAAGAGGAATGTTAATATTCAAGAAGGAGAACATATAACATTTACAATATTAATATCTGTAGATAGTTCTTCTACTTTAATGAATCATGAAGAATGTGAGATATAACTTTCAAAAATTTAAGGAGTTGCATCTGATGAGTTTGATCTTAATTCTTTGGAACGAGACCCTGGAAAACAGCTTCAAATTTGGCAATATCACCCAAATCAGAGAGATGAGGTTAGACGAACTTATCTTAAATGGGGTTCACATCAAAAGTATCTTAATTATTTTCTATCTGGTCCCCCTAAAATTTTGTTTCAAGTTCTGCCACTGTATACATATAAAATAGCATGATTTGTATTTATATTATATAGTTTTACATATATGTATTAACAAGGCTAAAAAATTTTAATATGAAAAAAAAATGAGTTTTTGTTGGAAATGGTTTTTTAGTGTATATAAAGGTGGGTGGAGTTGCAGATATAGCATGGCCAACATGCAAGTATTGTGCTGACTTAGCAAGCATGCAGCGTGATGGACACGTCCTGATTAGAAGCCACACGCACCATCAGTGTTGCACACGCGTCAAATGTTGGTTGGATGACATTCTAACACGTAACCTACGAAGTGAGTTGTTGCCTATAAAAATCGAAATTCGTTGCCATTTTATTTCATTGCAAGAGAGGTGTTTTAGTGCATTGTTGTGTGATGGAGGGCACTATAAATATAGTGGTTTACCACAACGGTGAGATTATACGAAATACATACGAATGAATGAGTTTTGCATGTGAGAATACATTTTCGTTTGTGGTTCCATGCACTATAACGTTTGCGAAACTACAGTACGGTCTCTATTAGAGCATAGAAAGTGATATTTTAAAAAGAGTGAGCAGTATTCTCTACAAGAGTCCAGTTGTCGTATTTGGCGGCCTAATACAGTTTGAAATTATATCGATCGTTGACGAAACAAGTTTCAGTAGATGTTTCATATTCACAAGGAAAATCAGGTGCAACACCCAAGAATTAAGTTGTATGTTGAGTTTGAACATATACCCGCAGATGAAATTCAACATGACCCAGATGTGGAAGATGACAGAGCTACAGCGTACGAGGAAATGAACAATAATAGCAATGAGGAATTCGAAGCTACATACGAAGCCGGTGACGAGGACGAGGACGGCAATAGGGGAGGTTAGGCATCGACGGATTTGATCATCATCCCCTTATGTATCTACATGTGGTGAGAATGGGGGAAAGTCTGCATACTGGAATCCATGATGCATGGCTCTGCTAGCTATGGTGCTGACTGCACAAGATGTGCTATGATGGCCGAGATAGATGTAGGTGATGATGATAAGAAAATGACTAAAACACTGCATAATTCAGTGTTGTCTACTGGGGTGGCTGCTGAGATGGTTGCTGAGAAATGACATTCGACAACTTCAGGTGCATCCCGAATAAACCTAGGTACCAACTCTGGTAATCGGTTGACGGGCTAAAGTCAGAGATTGGTTGCAGATGTCTCTCTCACACTTGACTATTACGGCGATTACCCCATTATTGTATCCATTCGTCATGTATCCTGCTCCAGTCATGGCATTGTACACCCCGAAGAATGAAGCAATGCTGATCAACTGGAATGACTTGTGTAGGCAGAGGGGGGAATTGTGCACCCATACTAGCGAACCACTCGGTCCGCAGGAGGTCATTCGACATACTCGAATGACAGCAATGGCCCTACCCTATCACACACATTAAGGTGTGCATCTGGATCGGCAGGTATGATGATGCCGATGTACGGCCACCAGACAAACTGAAAAATATTACATGGGCCATTAGATTATTAATACCGTAAATTATTCTTGTAAATTAATACCCATACTGACCTCATTTATGTAATCTATTCCTTGCCTAATAGATGCCGCACTTCTCGACATCCACATTTTGGTTCGTGGATGATGACTCCACCTACAACACACATTAGAACAAAGTTTAAATTATGTATTGCCAGTAAAACATAAATAAAATAATAATTAAATTCTAATAAGTTATGTACCGTTACGTGTGTGCAGCCGGTATTTTAGCATATGCAAGCTGCTGACTTAGAATGGGTGCAAGCCATGGCCTTCGCTCCCACCCAAACAAACAAACCAAGCGGGTCATCCATCTCCTTGCAATCACATCGTGATGCACGACACAGTGACCTATAAAGATGTGCGATTGTTGCTGTTCCCCAATTGTAAGTGCCGATCTGCTCAAAATTTTGGATCAATGGTAGACACTTCGTTGACTTATCCGCAAAGAGGGTGATACCCAGCAGATAGAATATGTGACACCTAACGTATTATTGAACAGACTCCCAAGTGTCTACAGGTTGTATGTCTCTGAAATGACGAACTCATGCCAGCTTTATGTAGCTTTTAAAGGAACTACTCACAACGGGTTCGTTACCGAAAATCGTCAGGCTTTGAATAACCAAGAAGTCTTGACTACTATCGCTCCAATCGGTCACAACCCCTCCATCAATCGGTAGGCCAAATATGTGTAGCACGTCCTTGAGTGTCATTGTAACCTCACCAACTGGTAATACAAATGTAACAGTCGATTGCGAGAGAGCCATATGCAACCAATCGCCAACTTTAGCCCATTAGCTGGTTACCAGAGTTGGTACCTGGGTTTATACCTGAGTGTGTCTTATGTCATTCCTAAGCAACCACCTCAGCAGCCACCCCAGCAGCCAGGACAGCATTATGCAGTGTTTCAGTAATTTTCTTATCATCGCCCACAGCTATTTCAGCCATTACAGCATAGCCAGTACAACCATCATAGGCAGCACCACAACTTGCATCATAACCAGCACCACAGCTCGCATTACAGCCAGTAGAGCCATCACAGCCAACAGAGCCATAACGGATTCCAGTACGTAGACTTCCCCCATTCTCACCACATGTAGATACATTGGGGGATTATGATCAAATCCGTCGATGCCTCACCTCCCCCATCGCCATCCTCGTCCTCGTTACCAGTTTCATACGTAGCTTCGAACTCCTCTTCGCTATCATTGTTCATTTCTTCGTGTGCTTCAACTCTGTCATCTTGCACTCTGGGTCATGTTGAGTATCATCCACAGCTATATATTCAAACTCAGCATACAACTCAATCCTTAGATGTTGTACCTGAGTTTGTTAGTGCATATAAAACATTTGCTGAATACTTGTTTCGTCAGTGATCGGCATAATCTCAAACTGTATTAGGCCGTCAAATACGACAACTGAATTTCTGTAGAGAATATTGCTCACCCACTTTAAAATATCACTCTCTATGCTCTGACAAAGATCGTACTATAGTTTCACGAACGTTATAGTGCATGGAATCACAAACGAAAATGTATTCTCACACGAAAAGCTCCCCCATCATATGTATTTCGTATAATGTCACCGTTGTGATAAACCACTATATTTGCAGTGCCCTCTATCACACCAACAATGCATTAAAACACCTCTCTCGCAATGAAGTAAAATAATAACGAGATTCGGTTTTTACAGGCAGATCACCTTGCAAGTTACATGTTAGAATGCCATCTAACCCGCATTTAACACGTGTACAACACGCAGGGTGCGTGTTGCTTGGATGATTAACATATGTACAATACGCAGGGTGCTTGTTGCTTTTGATCAGGACACGTGTCCATCACGCAACATGTGTGTTGAGTCAACACGTTACCTACGTGTTGGCCCTGCTATATCTGTAACGTCCACTCACCTGTGTGTACACCAAAAAGCTCCATTTTCAGCAAAAACTCATGTTTTTTCCATATTAAAACTTTTTAGCCATTTTGGCACACCCATTGCCATTAATGAAGCCACTTTCCGGAGCTAGCCTTGTCTCCTGCATGGAGACACTGACCAAAAGCGGTCAACATGCAGGGTGCGTGTTGTTCGGGTGCTGCCACGTGGCATTCTTGTGCTTGGGGACAGTGATCAAAGCACTTCTGGAACGTGCTATGAATATCTAAAAAAGTTAACACGTAAGGTGCGTGTTGTCCTGAAGCTATCACGTGGCGAATCTCTGTTGAAAATCTTTGATAAAGTTGCCTCGAAACTCAACGAAGAATCCCTACTAAAGTAACACGCAAGGTGCGTATTGCATCGAGAGATGACACGTGGTGAATCTCTACTGAGAATCTTTGATAAAGTTGCCTCAAAATTCTGCAAAAAGTAACATGCATGGTGCGTCTTGTGTTAGTATTTTTTGAACATCCACATTTCTATAAAACACTCCAAACACCAATATTTAACAAAAACACCACTTTCTTTTCCATATCTAAAATAATTTATGTATTAACAAAGAGTATACAAACATAAATCATTATATATTTATATTTTACACCATTTGGTTATATGTTTGTTTAAAAAAGGAAAAATAATACTATTTTTACTTTTGATAATATCCTTTCACACGTGAGTTGTTTTTTTACATTATATTTACATAGATTTCTAGAATAAAGAAATAATATTATCAAAAATAAAAACCACAATATCAATTCCAAAAAAATCCAACATCATCATCGCTCTTGTATCAACGAATTGAAGAAGTTATAGGCCCACGAAGCAGAGTTAATGGCCGCACTCCTATCTCTCTCTCTCTCCAAAAAAGTTGAGTTTATCAACATCTCCAAAATTTGCCCTGAAATATTTTCTTCAAACTCAGCCTAAGCAACGGGGAAATATAATTTAATTATTGCTCATAGTTAAGCAAAACATGCCTGAGGAATGACATGGTGTGTCGATTGGGGAATGGATCCTATCAACACGTCTCTTGTTATTGTACTAATTTGTTTGGTAATTAATAAGTAGCATTCATCTATATCCAAAAAAACCAAAAAGGAAGTATGAGTATATAGAAAGATAGATAGCAAAAATAATCGTCAATCAGCCTAAAAACAAAAAGCACAATAAACAATTTAATGTGCATAAAGACACAAGATTACTACTCACAAGTCAAAATCTCAATAATATTTAACCTGTTTGTTACACCCAATAGCATTAACTGTTTAATACAATACTGATCCTCATCCTCTACATTAACAATGCTAACCCTTCATTGCCTAGTTGGCTTGGCAGCTTTATTTAACTACACAGACAGATGAACTCTTCAACTCGTAACATCAACTGGCTATAAACTTGATAGTCACTCCCTTGTGCTCTCCTTGATCCATTCTAAATACTTGAGGTTCCCCCCTGTGATGGGTAAGGATATTACTTCTGGCACACTGCAAAATAAAAGGAAGAGGTAAAAAGCAGCAGAGTGCACAATTTCGGAGTTAAATTAGGTAACCAACTATTTTTCAGCTAACATCAGTATACTTTTTTGAAATTAACCCTTTTTTCCTAAATTCTAAACCTTAAACCCTAAATTCTAAACCTTAAACCCTAAAGTCTGAATGCTAATTCCTATTTTAAATCATAACCCTAAACTCTCCAAAAGGTAAGGGTTAAAAAACAACTTAAAATAAAGAAAAAAATAACTAATGTTTGGCTAATTAAAAGTTGGTTCTCTATACTTATTTACAATTTCGTTTTCCAACAGTTCCAGCTCAATTCATTTCAATTTTAGTACCAATTTTCTGTAGTCTAGTCACAAATATAATCCGTCCGTTTCGCACAATATAAGTAAATATTCAGTATTTGCATGGTAATTAAGTACGTTAAAATAAAGAATTCATGACAGTTGTTTACCAAAAAGCTCTTCATTGAATAAATAATTTATATTGTAATCACAGAAAAATACTTAGTCGATGTTACATTAAAATGTGAGCAACAGATATTGTTAACCAAAGAGAGTCTGGTTTTTAAGTATGTCCTTTTTCAAGCTTTCTTTTAGTATCAATTAGTGAATGCAACTCAAACTATGCTAACCGAAATTTGAACTTCTAGCAATATTGATTTTACTAGATGTTCAGCCTTACTCATATTCATGATTTGCTTTGACATGCTCTGTAAGTGCTTGCAGAAGGGATTGCCTAGTCTTGATTATAAGAAGTTCCTCCGCATCAGTTTGGATCTGTAAATTTCCAAGACAAACAAGGCAAAGTCAATGAACAAAAATACTTCAAAATAAACTTTCCTAAAACATATCCACAAGAACCTAAATAATGCATACCGGAGAATAATAAGAACTAATATCAGGAAGAAAATGGGTTTAAACAAAAAGTTCTGTTAATGTTGCAGTTTAAAAAAGAGAATTCGATCAACTAAGAAATTCCAGTCTATACCTCTCCCTTCCACTGGTACACTGATTCGATACCTGCACAAGACATCCAAAACATGGTGTTCAAAAGACAAACATGGTAATCAGCATATACAATCAACTTGGTTAGAGAACTAATTAAACTCTAGATCATATTATACAACAAAAACATGCACTGGATCAGAACCATAACACGTTATTAGGATCGATCAGGCATAACTCAACTGTAAAAGCTAGTTCAACAGGGGAGAGTTTCCCAAGACGTATAAAGGCTATCACCTGACCTTATCTCTAGAAGATATATGATTCTAATTCAGGTATTCGAAGGCACATCCCACACACCATATATGAAAACGCATTATAAGCTAGAAGTGAAGAAAGATGATAAAAGGACAAAGAAAAAAGAAAAACAGTAGCAGAATTCAATAATTCATCAAGTCTCAGTCACATACATCAAGGTAAATCTATCAAGAGGAACAAGTTAGATCAATAATTCAACTTAAGGAACCAGTTTCAATTAATGAAATCAAACCACATTTCATTGCTTTAGCAATAAGCATAGTAAATACTAATCATAAGCATGTTGATACCGGGTACTCTGTTGACACAAGCTGCAAGCTTTTCTTTGACAATGCTCTCAGCCAACTTCTTCCCTGGCCAATCAACTAAACAAGATTATTATTACAGTAAATGGTGTAATTAGGGTTCACAATCGAAAATCCCCAAATATTATTGCAAAAAGGAAATGAAGAAGTAATTGAGGACCTGCTTCTCTGTTGGGAACAGTGACGTAAACAACGATGCTTGGAACAGTGTTGTTGTTGCTTGCTTCCATTCTGATAGAGCGAGTGGCGCCACTGAATTTCGATCTGGAAACAGAGAGGGGCAATTCGGTAAAATGAGGAAGAGAAACGGAGTGTTGCAATTACCGGAAGAGAAGGAAGAGTGAGAGAGAGAATGAACGCACCCCGTTTTGAAGGCAGAGGAAGACAAGGGAGTGTAGAGGTTGGTGATGCCCAAGCTGAGCATGCAAAACGCACCTACGAGTGGCAAAGGACGTCGTATTGTGGAGGAGAATGTTCCAGAAGGCGCAGCAGAGAGGAGTGTGGAACCCATCTTGCGTGGTGAGGGAAGAGGTGATTTTTATATGGTGGTGCGCATCTACGTCAACCTTTCTTCATGCGCTCATTTAACAATCATAATCTGCAAGCTATATTTTTTTATGGGAAAATATCTGGAACTAACTAATAATCGGCCAAGAATGGAACAATATAATTAATTATAATTAGTTTTATTAATTTATAATTTAATTTGTTTGTTAAATTATTATTAACCACCTTCAAAATATGAAGAAAGATATGCTAGTATTAGGAGAGAATCACGGAATAGATGCTTTGATCATTCATTAGTTGGTTCTATATAATTAATTATGTTTTATTAATGCGTAATGAAACATAGAAATCATATCCAAAACCATCCAATTTACAAGAAAAAAAACATGCGTGTGTCTATCAGTAGCAACATCCGGTTAAAGTTACCGGTGCCTCTGGTTTACCAGTTGGCTGATTCTTGGCTTATATAGAGTTGGTTGATTTTTTATTTATCACGAATATTATTGGTAGAAAAAAGTATAGGTAGATAATAAAAATATTGGACAATAAATATGTTGGATATTCAATTTAATAGATATATAGATTATTATATTTTTATTTTTAGTTAGATGATTATTTTTTTTATACGATTTATTGATACACAGTTAACAATAATTGAATGTTCAGTGATAATTATCTTATTATTAAAATTTAAGAGATAATTTAAAAGTGGAGTATTTTTTTATTTTATTGATTTAATTTTAGTATCTATTCACATTATTTACAAAAATTATTGTCTACCTAATAAAATTATTATTTATATATTAAAAATTAAAAATTAATTATTAATATATTTATATATAAATATATATTATTTAATTTATTTTTAATATATATTTATATTTTAACATAATATTTGATATTAATAATTAATTTTAATAACAAATTTTGATATACATCTAATATGATCGATAATTTTAAGCTATAAAAGTTGCTTAATCAACTCAATAGATTCTCAAAAAAGTTAGAAGAAAAATAGTTGGATTTTAAATTTGAAACAGCTAAAAATAGATTTGTTAAAATCCACTAATTTTGTCTTCGTTAAAACTGAATTTAGAGAAATATGTAGCAAGTGATAGAAAAATTGTGCATAATAAAATCATTTAAGATCGTGTTTATAATTATATCATAAATTTATATTCGAGAACTTTGGAGTATTCTCATGAATTCGGACTTAGTCTTGCAAACTGAACTGGATAAGTTGGTCGAATTTGATTCTGTTGTCACAATTAAGCTTTGCAAACTTATTGATTTATTTTTCATGCAACTAGAAGTTAGTCCAAACAATTTGATACCGTTAATCTAGGTTTGTTTAATTTTGGTATCCAGTATGAATTTAAAGAGGCAAATATATGTGCTAAACCAAAATATATGTGTGTGATCTTTTTTTTTGGAAAATAAATCAATACATGAAGATAGATGTTAGGAGCAGCTCTTGTATTTTAATGGGGTCTGGAGAAGAGGAATGAAAGAAAAGAAAAAAGGAGACTAATATTTTACGGTTAGAAGCAAAGATTCTTGAGAAATAAAGCCAATTGTATAAATTAGTTGGTAAATTCTGTGGTATCTATAATTTTAGTATCGAAATTATCGAACTTATTTTTTATGATAAGATTTAAATATTAATTTTTATTTTTTTTAGTAAGTTAGGCAAATATATTTAGGCACCGTATTATACACCAAATTAATTTTCAGAAATATCTGTTTGTAGTACAAATATGAGAAGAGTTTTAAATCTCTAAAGCAATGGGACAGATGGCAAAAAAACAAAGATAGCAAATGAGTGCAATAGATACAGCGAAAATTGTTGATGCATGACTGCTGAAAGTGATTAAAATAGTTAATAATTGATTCAAAGCGAATAATTACTGAAAGTAATTAAATTAGCTAGCGTAAGTATGATCAGTTGCTGTATGTGTTTGAAATAATTAATCTAATGATAAATTTGTTTAGAGAATCATTTATATCACTAAATGAGTTTAATTTATATAGTTATTTCAAATATACATAAATACTAAAGATTATTAAACTGTTTAATTAACGTTTATTTTTATCCTGAATAATATGAAAAGTTTTTTGGTTATGCAATTGGATTCAGGTAATTAGTTAATTAATTAACTTTTCTAGTTAAATAATACACGAAGAGTATTTGTTGAAACTTTTTTAATTTCATGTCCTAATCAATATTTGTATATTAAAAAAAATTTTAATTATTCTGTCGGTCTTTATAATTTTCTAAAATTTTCTATTAGGTCCATATAATTTTTTTTCTTTTAATTCTGTCGCTCAACCCATTTTTTTTCAATTAGACCCATATTGATAGTGATTCGCTTAATTGTATCGGAAGTTGTTTACAACAAAAAAAATTGGTGCACGGATTCAATTAAAAGAAAAACAAAGTCTTGGGAACCAATTAAAAAAAATGATGCAAGGACTCAATTAAAATAAAAAATATATATATAGGCATTTGATTAAAAATTTTACGGAATTCTATGGACCAATAGAGTCATTAAAATCTAAAAAAATAGAAAATAATTCTAATAGTCATTTAGATTATTTAATTCGAACTTAGACAATTACTATAAGTGATTAAAATAATGAAATAAAATCTATTCTAACATTAAAAAATATCGAACTGTTCTTGAATGTACATTAACCTTTATTTATATTTAGTTAGTTAATAAATCAATGTTTAATTCACATTGGTTTTCATAGTTTATTATATTTTTAATGTTCAATTTACATGTTGATTATTAAATAATTAATTGATTTCTTATTTGATCATTAAGTTTTTTTAATTTTTGGTTGTCAAATATTTATTAACATAAATTTATGTTATTTTAAATCAAAATAGATGATTTAGACCAATAAAAAATATATGATCCTTCGATAAATTGATTCAGTCAAATTGGTTCTGTTATTGATCATCCTCTGTTCTTGCAAAGTGAAATATAAGGTACGTTCTCTTTCTTAAATCATCTATTATTCAAGAATAGTAAAATAGAATTCTTATTTAGTTAGTGTTAAAAGATTTCGTTGTGCTTCTGTCATGAGGTATTATTCGGTCAAAGTAAAATAGAAGTACTATTTTGTCATATATTTTTTTGACAAAATTTAAAGGAGTAAAGTATTTATATATATTATATCTGTATACTAATGGTTTATTCATTTTATGTCGAATATATTTCATGTCATATAATTGAGATGAAATTTTTTTTATTGTTATGCATATTTTTTCCCCTTTATCTTTACCAGGTTGTCTTGATGTTGGTGATCCTAACTATGAATGTTCAATATGTGAGACGTGTTTCTGGTTATTAGAATGTGTTGAAAGAGACTCTACAGTTAATCATCCTATTTTTACTGTTTGTTGCTTAAAAGAAAAAATTCAATTGCCTTATCTCCGAAAGCCTCCAAATCTGTTATATAATTTGATTAACGGACATGATAAAGAGTTTGTACTTCCAAAAAAAATATTCGATCTTATAATAGTATGTTGGCCTTCACGTCTCTTGGTGGTAAGGTATTGGATTCAATGAATGATGGGAGTAGTGCACCACAATTTATAATAGCTGGTCAAAATTATCATCGGATAGGAAGTTTGCTCCCAAATGCTGGTCAGAAGCCTAAATTTGTGAAATTATATATATATGACACTCAGCATGAGATAATGCATAGACAGACAATATTTGGGTATGTGTATTTGAAATTTTGTTGTTAAGCTTTTTTTTATTATATTTTTCTGATGTTTTAGTGTTATTTGTATTGAAAAACAGGTTTATAGTTGTCATTGTATAGTTATACTATGTTTTACTCTCCTTATAATGTGTTATTAATAATTTTTAAAATAATGATGTATTAAAATATATGATAATTGTATTCTGTGTGATTCTTAAATATATTTGTGCTTAATGTATATTTGTTTTAGGCAAACATCTAAGATAGATAAAGAATTGATAATTGAGTTGTTACAAATGATCGATACTCATAATGTTATAGCATAATCATTTCGAAGAGTTAGAGAATTCTATCAATGTCATCCATCTGAGATTTTCTCTTTGAAATTATATTCCCAAAGGACAGTTGATCGAAGAACTTACAATGCTCCCTCTTGTGATGAAGTTGCTGCTTTGATTGTTGGAGATTTTGATTCGTCAGATCATGGTCATGACATTATTGTTTGATCTACTGCTAGTCAATTGCAATGTATCTATGAAACTCATGCTCTGTATTGGCCCTTACAGTATCCGTTGTTGTTTCCATATGGTGAGGATGGTTACCAGCTGAATATTCCTTATCGAGATGAACATCATAGATATGTTCTTGGAAGGAGAACAAGGGTTTCTCTCAGGAAATTCATCTATTTTCGTCTGCAAATTAGGGAGCACGAAGATGGAATTATTCACAAGTTTAGGTGATTATGTTAACAATTTGTTGTTGATTGTTTTACCATGATTGAGTCCCAAAGGTTGTATGAGGTTAGAAAGAAGCAAAGTACAATTACAGGAGAAGTCCTTCAAGGAATAGAGGAGGCTATGCATCGTGGTGATGGCAAAGCTTCTTCAATTGGGACACGAGTCATTTTGCCTTCTTCCTTCACTGGTGGTAGATGTTATATGTTTAACCGTTGTCAGGATGTCATGGCAATTTATAAACATTTTGGGTATCTATATTTATTCCTCACTATTACGTGTAACCCAAATTGGCCTGAATTTCAGCGATTCACAGAGCGAGAGCGAATTCCTATTGCTGATCATCCTGATATCTCTTGTCGTGTCTTTTATGTTAAGTTGAAATGCCTCCTAAGTGATCTTAAGGAAGGTCTGTTTTTTGGTCCACTTAATGCATGTATGTTATTTCTCGCTTAGCATTTCAATTTTTATGTGTTGTCTTCAGACATGTATTTGTCTGGCTTCTTTAGGATGTTTTTGTATTTTTTAGGTATGTATACTGTTGAGTTCTAAAAAAGAGGTCTACCACATGCACAGATGTTACTTTGGCTTAACGGGGAAAGCAACTTACAAAGTGTTGAAATTGTTGATGAATTGATTTGTGTTGAGCTACCGAATCCCCAGAAATTTTTAGCTATTTATAATGTCATCACCTAGTACATGATCCATGATCCCTGTGGTCGACTTAGACCGAGTTCTCCTTGCATGAAAGATAGTAAGTGCTCAAAATTTTATCCGAAAAGATTTGTTGACCAAACGAGGTTTGATGAAGATGGCTATCCAATATATAGACGTCGTAATATGGGTGTTACAGTGAAGATCAACGATGTTGATATTGACAATAGATTTGTTGTGCCCTATAATCCACTGTTGTTAATGAAATATCAATCTCACATAAATCTTGAATTTTGCAACAAGTCAAATGTCATTAAGTATCTTTTTAAGTATGTCAATAAAGGTCCAGATCGGGTAACTGTATCTGTTGGAGAAACATATCAGGTTGGTCAATCTTCTCAGGTAGTTGATGAGATCAAACAGTATTACGATTATCGTTATTTATCACCGTCTGAATCTGTATGGAGAAGTTTTGCTTATGATATTCATCATAGATGGACATCAGTACAGATGTTGACTTTTTATTTGCCGAACCAGCAACATGTTGTATTCGATGATACTAATATCATTACTCATGTTTATTTGCATAACAAAGATTTGGTGACAATGTTTACGGGTTGGATAATAGCCAATAGGCGGTTCCCGAAGGGGCGGGCATTAACATATGTTGAATATCTAGGCAAATTTGTCTATTGTTCGAATAGTAGGGAGTGGAAGCCAAGACAGAGAGGATTGTCAATTGGAAAATTGAGTTTCGCTCATCCCTTATCTGGTGAACTTTTCTATATGCGGATGCTGTTGAATGTATAGAGAGGTTGAACTAGTTTTCGAAGTATAAGAACCGTGAATGGTGTTACTTATCATACATTTCAAGAGGTATGTTCCGCCATGGGATTCTTGATAGATCATAACAAGTTTGTTTCTCCTATTAAGGAAGTCACAGAGTTAGCATCAGCTGCACAGCTAAGGAGGCTTTTTGTGATATTGCTGCTATCTGGTTATGGAAAGACCTTTGTCAGTTTGGGAACAAACTTTGACTTATTTGTCTGATAATATTCTTTATCGCAGAAAACATGAGCTGCAATATCCCGATAAGATTTTTGTTCATGATGAATTTATTATATGACAAGCAGGCACACACGCACACACACAGGACAGAAATGATATTATGGTGCTAATATTTATTAATTATCGTTAAACGTAGATCTAACCATGAGTCAGGAAGAGTTGCAAACATTTTGTTTGTTGGAGATTGAGAAATTACTGCAGAATAATGGGAAATCATTGAGAAATTATGCTGGCATGTTGGTTCCTAATACCTCTTTAGTTTCTCAATTTAGCAATTTGATGCTGTTGTGTGAGTTGCAATATGATACTATTTTCTTTGACTCGTGAGCACGATACAAATATCTCAAAGTTAAATGAAAAACAGAGGGTGGTCTACGATAAAATTATTGATTGTGTTTCGAATAAGAGGCATGGATTCTTTTTTGTGTACGGGTTTAGTGGCATTGGAAAAAAAAATTTATACAGAGTTTTGTCAGCTAGATTGCGATCTGAGAAAAAGATTGTTATAAATGTTGCTTCTAGTTGTATTGCTTCTCTGTTATTACCTGGTGGTAAGACGGCGCATCTATATTCAATATTCCTATTGATCTAACTGAAGATACTGGTTTTTGGATTAAGAAGGATAGTCTGAAAGCTGAGGTAGTCCGATTGGCTGATTTGATATTTGGGATGAGGCACCAATGACTAACAAATTAGCATTTGAAGCGCTCGATAGGACGTTACGTCATATAATGGTTTTGGTCTCTGATAGGAATAAAGATTTACCTTTTGGTGGGAAGGTGGTCGTTCTTGGTGGTGATTTCAGGCAGGTCTTGCGAGTTATTCCAAAGGGTTCTCGTGCTAAGATTGTGATGGCTTCCATAAATTCTTCTGTTCTCTGGAAATATTGTAAAGTTTTGCGATTAACAAAAAATATGAGGTTAGCAAGTGGATTGGAACAATCAACTGCTCAGGAGTTAAGGTCGTTTTCAGATTAGATACTTCAAATCGGTGAAGGTCAATGTGGAACTGTGGTCAATGATAAACTTCTTGTTGATATTCTTTCTGATATAATCATTCGTGTTTTGGAAAATCCAGTTAAAGATATTATAAATACAATATATCCAAATTTGGTTCAGAATTTTTTTTATCCAAGTTTTTTACAGAATAAGGCAATACTGGCTCTGACTGTCGAGAATGTTGAAGAGATAAACAATTATATAGTTGACTTGTTGCCCGGTGAGGAGAAAAATTATCTCAGTGCTGATTCGATATGTGGTAGTGATGCATATTCTGATGTTGATATTGATTGGATAAACGTTGAATTCTTGAATCAAATTAGGTGTTCTGGTCTACCTAATCATTCTTTGAAGTTGAAAATAGGCATGCCTATTATTTTGTTGAGGAATATTGATCTAGCTGGTGGTTTGTGTAATGGAACTCGACTTGTTATGCGAGATATAGGGACAAATATGATCGGTGTAGATGTTGTTTCTGGTAGCAATGTTGGGGATAAAGTTTTTATCACCAGAATGAATTTGATTCCCAGTGATATGGTTATACCATTTAAATTCCAACGCAGACAATTTCCAGTTTCTTTGTCGTTTGCGATGACAATTAATAAAAGCCAGGGTCAGACATTATCAATAGTCGGTTTGTTCTTGCGTCGTTCTGTGTTTTGTCACAGTCAACTTTATGTAGCTCTTTTTCCCGAGTTAAGAATAAAAATGGTCTTAAGATTTTACTTTGTGATGAAAGATTAATTGATCCTACCAAGACTGAAAACGTTGTATTTAAGGAAGTTTTTGATAAGATGTAATGTAAATTTTTGTTATATTTTTCAATCGTATTTGTGTAATTTATAATTTTGTTTTGGTCTACGTTTTTTTAGAGAGAGACATCTTCTTTAGTTGATAGAATTGATGGTTCATATTTTCATATCTTTGTTGGATTGGTTTTTTCCGTTGAAAAAGCCATTTTTTAAACAGTTATTTTATCCAATATCAAAAAGCTACCTGAATATGTCTTTTTGGAAAATTTTAATTTTATTAAAAAACTTTATTATTTACTTTTCTAAATCTAACATTGTTTTTTCCAAAAAAAACATAAAGAAAATATATTGTTAATATTTCAAATTTAGTTTTTGTGAATTTATCTAGATCTCAATAGATTTTATTCTTTTCCTTTTTTACTTAAAACGTATCTCTTTAAACAGACAAACAAAATTTTTGTTTGTTAAAAAAATCAATTCAAATTGTTTATTTGAATACATTGAATTCGTGTAAATTAAAAAAATTAAATATCTAAAGGTATTGATCATTTTTTCTATTATCAGTCTAAAAACACTTGGTGGCAGTATTTTTTTTTAATATAATAATCTCAATTCAACCATAAACATAATTAAAGTGAGATAATTTGAGTTTGTGTCAAACCCATATAAGATACAATTTCCAAGTTTTAATTCTAATTTTTTTTATAAAACTCATCAGTTTCACTTGATTAGGGATCGGTAAACCACGTTAGTAGCTCACCACCATCTCCTCCATCCCTAACCTAATCTCCATCCTGCGCAATATGTCGCCACCTCAGTTTGAGCTTCAGCTGAGCCTTCCGCTTCTCTCCTCGGCGTTGGCCACATGCACAAAAGCTATGGGTACCTCCGCGATTCTATTCGATCCCACCATGAGGGTCCTGTTCTATTCATCGCGTATGTTCCTTCTCCCCAACGTGCTTCTCTCTCTGTCTCCATCATACCTCATTCTCCATCTCGATTTCTCTGTCTTGGATAGAACACGTTGTCGGCGCCGTTCAAGAGGTATATGTGGGCTATCGTTCCATTCTCCTTCTTTTCAATCCCTTCCTTGATTCCTTCTCCAGTTTTATTTTTTTGTGTTAATTGTAACTTTTTTCTAGATTCATCCTTTAACTTTGAATTGTTTGGTTTCTGATTTAATCATCGTGATTGTTACTTGTTTTTGTAAATCAATGGTTCTCTCCTACCTTTGTACTCTTGGTGTTAGTGTGAAATAATTTTTTGTTGGGGTGCTTGCTGATTATAAATTATGTATTATGTATGTTATATATATATTTTTTAAGAAATTTGGTTTTTCCAGTATCGAGTACAGTGTGATGTGTTTTCTCTGTCTCGTGTTCTCTTCCAATATTCAAACCTATTGGACTGAAGTTAACTGTAGTGGTAGATATAGTTGAGTGATAAAATTTTGTTTTATTTTAATAGATTATCTTCTATTAATTTTTCTCCATCTTTAGCGTCGTGAAAAGCAATCACCAACAAAATATAAAAAACCAAAGGTCACCCACTTCTCCCTCCTCTCCCCCCACGCAAAAAAAAAAAAAAAAAAAAAAAAACAAAAAAAGTCACAAAAGCTAATCTAGTGACCCTACGTCATCTCTCTCTGACGTCTCACCTCACTCAACCAAGAAACCCCACCACCCAACTTTTCCAGGGTTAAACTCAATATCATCCTACAACATATGAAGCTGTCGTCATCTACAGTGGCTCCCGGTGCCTCCAATTCGTCCAACAAACAAATTTCTGGCAGTTTCTCAGCAGATAGTCCTTTTTCCTTGGGCTCTTGACAGATCAAGACTATATACTGCGTTCAACTAACAAGGGACGTGATGATGAGGTAAATAGTCTGGAAACCGAAGAACAAGTTTAGCTTTTGCCCTAATCGTTGCACTCCCAACACAATCTTTTGTTTACTTTTTTTCTTTTGCTTTTCTTTTCACTTTTGGTAGCTTTTGTTTCGTTAATTTGATTAAGTGAAGGTTTGGGTTCTGAAAATATTGAGTTAATAAGTTTATGTGAATGTTCTAAGTTCAAATATGCTTCTGATTATTTTCTTCCTAAAAGTAGTATTTCTGTTGGCTTGACATGGTGCTGAATCTTATTGCGAACCAATATAAGATATCATCATATATTTTGACATGCATGTATCATTTAATGAAACCTTAGCTCCCAATTTAAACCAAAAGAAAGAAACATTTTATTTCCAAAACAAGGCATGTCTAATACTTAGTTGAGTACAACATCTCATTCTTATTAAGTTCTTTTTTTTTTATGCTTTTTGTTACCAAGTTGTGGGATGTGGATAGGAGCCAATTTTGGTAATCATCTTGATTAGCAAGCTAAATTTAAGGTAACATGCTAAAATGTAACATAATAACATGAGAGAAGTTCAAAAGATAATAACAAAAAGCTAAGTTCTTTTTATTGTTTGATGTTTTTCCTATTTCTAATGTTACTCTTCATTTTGAGTTCGAATATATTGGTATGTGGGATTTGTTAATCCACAAGTTTAATTTTTTTAATCTTCCCATGATTTTAATTTTACATTTAAACTTTTTTTTCTTCTTTACAAAGATCAATTATTTTGTAACATACTCCAACTATTAATGCCAATTTCATATTATCAGGTATGACTTTATTCTTTCAAGTTTTGTAATCTCTTTCTTAACTTAAAAAATATAATTATTATTTACATTATTTTAGGATTTTTTATTTATATAAATAAATTAAATATATTAATTACCGATTTTCTTAATTTGTAGCGTTTTTACGAAAATGCGTAACATGTCAGATTTTATTTACAAAGTAAACGAATTGAAATTACACGTATTTCGTTTACATACGGTAGCCGACACGACACGTGTGTATTTCGTTTACAGTGAAAATGAAATACGCGTAATTTCAATTCGTTTACTCTGTAAATGTAATACATGGAACAATAATTCATTTACTGTGTAAATGAAATACAGTAGGACAAACTTGAAGCAACTATAAAAGGATATACAACCCATTGTATTCTTCACAACAAGTTCACCTCCTCCGCCTAAACCTTTTTCAAACCATTCATAATGTCTACTAGTAGTGTATATTTGGTTGTGTGTGTGTATCCCAATTGCCTAATGAGGAACGGGGATAACGTAGTCGTGTTTGAGTGTGAGAATCTAGTGCTGTTGCACACATAACGAGTTGCTTCGTTGTCGGAGCTGAAGAGTCTAATATTGAGTAAAGAGATTGGGAGGATACGGTATAGGATGCTAGCTCCGATGAGGAACAGAGTATTCCGATTTTGTCTATTTTGGTTGTGCTGCGACGATCATGTGCGGCTAATGTTCGCCGTTGAACTGGCGCTTGACCCTGTCAGCCTGATAAAACTCCACGATGTTGAGCAGATGAGGGGGACAACGGACATTCAAGTCCCGCACTCTGCCTCCTCTCTCAGCCACTGCGGACACATACCCTGGAACACGGGATCATTGGACAGGGTCCATACAAACTGCAAATTATACATATAAACTACATTTTAGTACCGACATTAGTGTAAATAATTTCAGTCGCAGAGAAAAATGTTAACATACTAAATCTGTAACTCACATACCTCATCAAAAATGACCCTATCCAAATCCCGGCGCCATCGCAGGAGTCTCTGCTGGTGGTGATCCCTAGTCTGCTGCTCAAGTCTGATCAATCTGTGGCCAACACCAAGTACAACCAGTATCTCATTAGTTGACAATGTAATTGAAGCGCAAAAACAGGTTACAAACGTAGCTAAAGTAACGTTATATGTACCTCGCAGCCATCGGGAACATGTAGACTGCTCAATCAGGTGGACACCATCAAGGGATCCTCTGATAGATCCAAGACACCAACAGAGGAGTACACCCCGCGATGTCCGTGGTCCGGCAGTGGGTTGTATGGCAAAAGGAATGGTACGTCCACGCTAGCACCGCAGAACCACATGACAACCTGCGACACCTCTCAAAATCATCTAGAAACGGCATCCACCTGAGATGAACAGTGTTGTTCGATTTATTACTCAGTAAGTAGCCCCCGATCATCAGCATGATGTAGAACCTCGCATACTGTCGCGAGGTGTCCGGATCAGATGTATCTGGCGGCATCTGTCGTAGCCGATCGCGCAGCCATGTCACCTTCAGCGAGAAAGCCTCTCTCTTTTGTGCTCCTTGCTGGACAACTACAGGTGGCCTGGCTCCGAGTAAATGCTCGACCAACTCCCAAGCTCCAGTGTGGTAGTGGGCCTAGAAGTCACGAAAGTAACCACCAACAGGATCACCATCTGCGCGCAATCCGAGGTGGTACACGACGTTCTGCAGTGTGATCGTACACTCACCCCATGGCATGTGAAATGTGTGAGTCTCCGGTCGCCAGCCTCCCTTAATGCTGTGATCATCGCGTTGTCGAACAAGAAGTCTCTTAGTGGGACGGCGTCTCCAAAACCAGTCTCCCTCAGGTATGGGAGAATGGCATCAGGTGATGGGACTCTGTGGCTAACTCTCCGGGGCAGAAGTAGTCGTGCTAACTGGTAAACAAACACAAAGAAAAAAAAAACAAAAGACATTCATGATCAAATGTTATGTACAACCCTATAAATCCATAAAACAAAATGATACCTAACTCATAGGTATGATAAATGTTTTCACATTCCATGCGGGCCTCTCGGCCATGTTACTTTAAAGTTAATATATAAAAATTTAATATATTCTTGCATATATAGTATCTTATTTAATGAAAAAATAATTACATTTATGAAATGGGACATAACATAATTAAATGCAAGGTTTTAAAAACCGGACCGGACCGGCCATTCGAACCGGTTCAATTGGAAACCGGCAATGCAAGCGGTTCGGCCCTCTTCCTATAACTGTTTGGGAGAAAACCGCTAGAAAATCGTCGAACCGGCCGAGAACTGGCCGGTTGGACCGGATCAGTAACCGGCCGTTTCTCCTAAAATGACGTCGTTTTTAAATTTGTAAGAAAAAAAAAGAAAACCAAACAGACACGTGAACCAACCCCCCTTCCCCATTCATCATCTCACTCCATTATCGCCAAACCCTAGCCCTCTGAAGCAAAGGAACCCCGAACCCTAGCCCTCCATCGTCGCCACCGTTATGTGGTCGTCAGCGCCGCCGCCGTTCTGTGGTCGTCAGCACCGCCACCGTCCACAGGTACTCAGCACAGCCGCTTCTTCCTCTCCCCGTGTCCGGAACCCAGTAACTCGGCACGTCCTCTTCGTCTTCGCTGGCTTCTCGAACCCAGGTGAGTGCTCCTCGTCTTCATTTTCTCTGAACTTCTTCTTCAATTTTTGTTCCATATTTCTTCAATTCTTCTTGGGTCTTCGCTTGAAGTTTGGTTCTTCAATTCTTCTTCTTCGATCTTCAGTCTTGGTTTGAACTTTGAAGTTTGGTACTGTCTTGTATTTGCTGGTTGCTAATGGTGGAAATTTTACAAATTTGTAAATTTGTATGTATGGTACTGACTTCTAATTGCTCTGTTACTCACTTACTCTTTTAAATACTTAAATCATGTATATTAAAATAAACTTACTCTGTTATATCATTTGTATCAACTAGAACACTTAATACAGTAATACTTATTCTGTTACTCTGTTTTAGTGTTTTCTAATTGCTCGATGGCTCTGATAGTATTTTACTGGTTTACTAGTTGCTGTTGGCTCCTAATTTGTTTGTTGCAATATTGTTGAACGTTGCAGGTAGAATTTAGATATGGGCTCTGATAGTGTTTTTGCTTGAATTTTAGAAGAAAGAACAATGTAATGTATTCCTTTTTATGATTCCATAAGACCAAGGTTAAATTAACAATTTAGGATTGCTAATTTTTTTTGTGACTTTCATTGTTCTTTTCCCCTTGTTGTGCTGCTGCTGTCGTTGTTATGCTGCTGTTTTGTTATGGCACTGTGATTCTGCGATCATTGATCGGTGTTTTGAATTTGGAATTTCTTATTAGTGACTTGTTAAGCTGCTGTTGTTGTTGTTATGCTACTGTTTTGTTATGGCACTGTGATCATGATCACTGATCAGTGTTTTGAATTTGGAATTTGTGATTAATGACTTGTTAAGCTTCTGCTGTTTTGTTATCGCATTGTTGTTGTTATGCTGCTGTTTTGTAATGGTTGTTGCTGAATGCTCAAAATGAAAATCAAATCAAATGCTGGTTGTTGCTGAATGAGTAGGGTAGCTACCTGCCAATGCCATATATAAATAAACTAATGAATGATGATGATAATAGTGGAAGGAGAGTCAAAGTGCATAGGTAGTTGGTGATATGTTATGCTTTCTTATTCAATGACTACTTGTTATGTTGATACCTCAACTTGGAAACAACACTAGGTTCCATTTATGGCTTCTTCTCCAAGAAGAATCTCTTGCTAAGAGAGCTCTCTTACAACAGATGAACGCAACATTGCCTAAGATTAAACCGAGAAGGTATCTTGCAAGGTTCAGGTTCATGTTCATTTAGCATAATACCACAGAATGATCAACATTTTCTAACTGAACTAGCTCAACATTCTTTTGAAATTGATAATCCTTTGTCTCCTGACATTTCTAAATTAGAATCTGAGGTGTTAACGGTTAAGTGATCATGTTAACCCTCAAAGTCAAAATTTAATATTTAGATATTTCTTTTTACTATTTAACTTTTGAGTTTGTATTTTGATAAGATCATATGAATTGGGTTGTTGATTTTTTGTGTAGCATTTTAAATTTGGAAAATATTTTAGGATGTTTATTTATAATTTATTTATAATTTTTATTCTAAAACGGTTTTTTTGGTTGAACCACTGGTTAGACCAGTTGGACCAGTGAACCAGTGAACCAGTAACTATAGCGGTTTGATGACCGGTCCGGTTTTCAGAACCTTGATTAAATGTGTTCGAGTACTTAGTTTAAATTTCGGTGACATAAATTACATTGGTAAAAGGTTTTTGATTTTAACATACATAATACCATGCAATAAAGTAGCGTACACCAATCGAATCCATAACTCAAAGTTCTTCTAACATCCTACAAACACGTTCGACCTACTTACAACTACATATTGCTATAACTAGAATCTATTTAGGCACTACTTTTACAATCAACTACGTATAGGACTAACATGGCAACTTGTCTCAAGTACTATAAAAATATATAATAAAATAAACAGCAACACCAACCTCAAAGACCTCTACCCCGGCGACATGCCACGTGGCGTTCAGCCTGTTAATGTCCGCATAGTCCGTCATAATGTTCAACTGAGTTGTCGATTTGGTCAAACAAGGATAAAATGGGTAAAAAAAAGGTAAGATAAAGAGTAAATTTTGACTTCTTCTTCAACTGTGAACGAAACCCCTTAAATAGGTGTCATTGAGCACATTTCTGTTACAGAATAAACGAATTGAAAGTACACGTATTTTGTTTACACTATAAATGAAATAGAGGCATTGCAGAACACATGTGCACACGTCATAGGACTGCCCATTTACAACCTTATTTCGTTTACTGTGTAAATGAAATGTGACATGTTACACATTTTCGTAAAAACGCTATAAATTACGAAAATCGGTAATTAATATATTTAATTTATTTATGTTCGGTGTCGGTTACCGGACAGGTCGGGTGGTTACGGGATGGGGTGAGGACGCCTCGCTCGCGGTTATGCTAAACCCGGATTTGCCACGTAGCCGAGCTTCCGTTGTGAAGGCAAATAGGGGGCGCCACCTGCAAAGACACTCCGACGCTCTAGTCAGCTAGTGTGCAGGCGGGGGAAAATGATATGGAAAAGGTGACGTACCTCGGGGGAAGAGCCAATCTTCCCTTTATATACATGTCAGTAGTGGGCCCCTCATGGGGACAGGCCCATATTCTCAAGGACGCTGTCCTGTAGCCGTGTGTGAGCCGTACAGGACACGTGTCCAGGTTGGTTGAAGGGCGCGTAACCGGGTCGGGTGGAGCTTGGGCCGGGTTGACCCGTGGGAACCCTGGGCCCGGCCGCAACAATTTATATAAATAATAAGTCCCATTATTTTATCAATTATTTTAAAATATAAAAAGGATTTTTTTTATCATTGTTATCATATTTATATTTTTTGTGTATTCATTTTGGTTTTTTATATGGTGAATTCTATGATGTAGAAGGAAGATTCTTTCTATACCTATATATTTTTGTTGTCAAGAATAGTGAGTGATAAGTGTCTAGAGAGAGAAGAGTTGAGGACAATGTCTTATCATATTCACGTAAATTTCAGTGTGCTTTGTCCCATAAAACACGTGAAGGAATTATTGATTAAGTATGACAAATGTGATTATGATGATGGGCCTCAGTTCAAATGGTTTTTGTAAAATTCGATCAATTATGGGTCATGTCATATTTATAAAATAGTTATATTTTTGTTTTGCATTAAAATACGTACTAAATATTTATATACTTTAAACCTATTTTAGTTAAATTCATATATGAAACATAAACAAAATGAAAACGCTCCCATTTAATTTTATAAAAAAAAATACAAAAAATTCATCAACTATCAATTAAGGAGTAATGTATAGTCCTTTTTTTCCACTAAATTTTAAATTGTATTTTTGTGAGTTGCTAAACTTACAAAAAAGTTATATGTACTCATTAAAGTAATCCCTCTAAACTCACATAGAATGTACACTCCCTTTTTTATGAATTAATTTCTTTTATTTATACATAAAAAAATAAAGTTAACTCCCAAACATTTATTAATAACTACTTATTTTAATATGTATATATAATTATATATTCATATATAAATATATTTAATTATTTATATATAAATAAATTAATATATTTTTTAAAGTATATATTACTAATTAAAATTTTTATTACTAAGTAATTATTATTCTAATCGTATTTCTACTATATTTCAATAATTATTTCAAAATGTTTATTTAAATTAATACTTTAAATATTAAATGTATATCGCCTAAACCATAAACACTCATTTATAAATATTCAACGCTAAATCACTGCATATTCTAAATCCTAAATTGTACATTCTAAATCCTAATCCATAAATCTTAAACTCTAAATTTAAATCCTAAATTGTAAACCATAAACTTTAAACCCTAAATTTTTAACCTTTATTTTTAAATTCTAATGGTAAACGAAACATTCATAAAATTTAAAACATAAACCATTTTAAATCATGGACCTATTCCTAAATCTTAAATGTCAATCTTTAATCCAAAAACTCAATATTTGTATGTTAGCTTTTGTTTAAAATTTTAATTAGAGATTTTTAGAATGACATAAACATTATCTTATTTTAAAGGTAAAGACCAAATAATTTATTAATATTGTCATTTAACTCTAAATCACCTAACTAAGCAACTTACATAGCAACTATTTTTGTATTGATTAATAAAAAAATAAAAAAAAATTTACAGAAAATATACATTTATCAAGAGGAGGAAAAATTGATTAGGTAATAACTCATTATTTTTGTTTTGTTTTTTAATCAGCAGTAATATCCCCTACAACATAATCGATAAACCAACTTACATTCGTCCTTAATTAATAATTGATGAATTTTTTGTTTTTTTTTCTATAAAATTAAATGGGAACGTTTTCATTTTGCTTATGTTTCGTATATGAATTTAGTTAAAATGAGTCTAAGCATATGAATACTTAGTATGCATTTTAATGCAAAACAAAAATATAATCATTTTGTGAATATAATATAACCCAAAATGAATAGTATTTTACAAAAAAAATCATTTAAACTGAAGCCCATCATCATAATCACATTTGTCATATTTAATCAATAAATCTCTTTACGTGTTTCAGGGGACAAAATACACTGAAACTTACTTGAACATTATAAAATATTGTCCTCAACTCTTCTCTCTCTAGACACTTGTCACTCGCTATTCTTGACAACAAAAATATATAGGTATCATAGAATTCATCTTCTTATATTTTATTATTAATTTAATTTTTATATATTTTATTTTTTTTCATATTGTTTATTATGCATATTCTTATTAATAAATTCATAATTCATGATTGCTTGTTTAAATAATTGTTAGTAGTAGTGGTTAGATTTCTGAAACTTTTGAAGATTATAATTAGAATTAGTAGAAATTAAATTTACTAAAATAAATAACAATATTTTTGTTCTTGCATTTCTTCTTTTAAAATCGTGATAAAAAAAACTTTTGAGATTATGTTTCACGTTCATTATTATTATTATTATTATTATTATTATTATTATTATTATATCAAACTATTTTATATATGTGATAAATTTATCTTTGAATAATTTGGTTTTGTTTATTTACAAATTAGTTTTTTTTATCAAAGGGGAGATATAAAATATCTAAAATTTTTATGTTTATTATTTATTATTTTACTATTTATAAAATATATTTAGTTAATTTAGTAAGTAATTTTTAATTTCACTCTTTTTTAATTTACTTCAATCATCTTCCTCTTTCAACCCCTTTACCATCTCTTCGTCACTGCGGATCCTGACCTCCCGATTCGGAGCTTTTCTCTTGTGCTTTCCCTCTTTGACAGTGGTCCGTGCATTTCTCTTCCAATCCCTGGCCAGTCTTCTTCAATGCTTGTTGTTCTTATTCCAAATTTTGTTTTTCTAAAATCCTAATTATTTATTTTTGTTTCTAGATTAAATTTGATTACTTGTTTTTCTTTAATCCGTTGAAATCTTCTATTATGATTTAGATTATTATAATGTTCTGTTTTTCAGTAAGAGACAAAATCTTCGATTTGTTCTCCAATCTTTATATGAATTCTAACTATCTCATAAGGGTGAATGGCGATGCATGCAGATAGAGAAGATCCAAACAGCCAAACAAGTATGGTGCTGAACATTAGTAGAAAATCTGTCACTTTCATCAATTTTAGCTTTGCTTCATATTCAATTTGGTTTTCTCATCAGAAATTTGTTTTGGTTTTATGTTTCATATGTTCCTTTTTTTAGAAAAAAAAAACAACGGCCATAAATGAGTTGAAAAACAGAAGGAATAATTGGTTCAAGAACAAGATCACTGAATTTTTCTTTCTCCATCCTTTGAAAGCAACTTTTACGTTACAACTATTCATATATGAAAAATAGTTTAGACAAAAATTTTGTTCTCATAAAATCAGCATTAGAACACCTCCTGGAACATAGGCTTAACTTGATTTGTTCAATGTTTGGATTATGTTATTATGGTTAATATTTTCCTTTAGTTTTTAAAATACGTTTCTCGACACCATCAATCTTTGTAATTATATTTGTTAACTTGATATTTAGGTTTGTTTTCTTTGCTGCATTTTAGATTTCATTCAAGTATGATCTATCTTTTTATTCAATGTATTTTACATTAAATTGTGAAGATTTTAATGTCAGTTGAATTTTCATATTATGCCATCTGTAATTTTTTTTAATTCTTTCTCAGATATTTTTCATGTTCTAATTCAATTTTATTACCTTTTCATTTATATCTAAGCCACATTTCATAAGTTTCCATAATCTCTAAAATATGTTGTATAGTAATTTTGTAAAGTATTTTTTTTGGACTTTAAATTTGAGAAATCCAGCATTATTATAGACAGGATAGGGTAATAAGTTGCATTGCCTGTGATATTTAATTCTGTTGGTAGCTTCATGTCTGTTTGGATTTCAAAAGTAACCAATTAAAAAGTGGTGGTCCTTTTTACTCATATTCGCCATATTTGGTGTTGTTAAAAATCATTAGTTAGTGAGGGATGAAGCTTTTGGTAACAGTTTATAATGTTCATTAATATGTTAATTTTTTTTTGGTATACTTAGTTACTTGTTTCGTTGCTTAAAAGTCTCAGTCTTAACCTGTAATGATACTACCATTATGTGCTAACAGGAGGTTTGTAGCAACTCAAGAATATTGGCACAACGAAAAAAAACGAATTTTTAGATTTTGCCTTTTTAATGAGCAGGTAACCAAATATATTAATGCAGTATTATATCATGCATGTTAACCCATTAAAGAGGTGGGTTAAATTTTTAACTTCGAATGCCTTGTTTTTAGTGTATATTCAGTTAGTGGTCTTTTCCACTTTCCTTCTCTTGCTACTTTCTTTTTCGTGTTAGATAACTTTGATTAGCTAACTCTGTGTACTTGATCTTTTTAATCTGAAATCTGTGTAGACTACAACAACTCTAATAGACTTGCGAGATGCTTATAAAGATTAATTTTGATAAATTAACAATGTACATTCAAAATAAACAAATACAATGTTTACTAATCATACATATAATGATAGTGACTTTAAAAATCCAGCATTTATTCATACGGAAAAACATAAATGGATACTGAACTTACATGACTCTTGTTTAAAAATTCTCTTTGCTAAATGATTATGTAATATTATGTGATGTATTTTTACTATGCTTTGTTAGACATAAATTAACTTTAGGAATAAAATCGAATATAGGGTGAGAGAGCTCTTTCCCTAAGTTTTGTTTCAACTCATGGAGAAGAATTAGGGTCAACGTTCTATGTCATTGATGAGCTCGATAATTGCTTGGTGCTAGAGTTGAAAAGAAACAATGATCAGCTACTTATAACTGACACCTCATTTGAACAAATTAATTAGATCTTTTTGTTTTATCAATAGAGGGGCATGTATGCAATTTAGATATGTCAGTTTCAGAATCTTTTTTATTTCACTGTAGAATCACATGAACCAGCCTATCCATAGTCATCTTGATCCTGACTCATGTGACTGACCTAATGGACCCAAAAACCCTTGATAACATATACAGAGTGTTCCACTTAAAGTATGCCAGGAATGGTGAGCCCTCATCACCTGATGTGATAGTTCTGTCTAGGACTGAACCATCTGATGATGAGTTCTCATCAGACAGTAATGAAAATGATGATGAAGATGAGACACTGGAAGGGGATGATCCTCATAATTTCATAGATTTGTGTAGTGCAAGCAATTCATCAATGGAGGTCAGCGAATAAAATAATGAAACAAGCGAATTTTCTGACAACAGGTAATGCTAAATGTAACTTTTTTTTCTTATGTTTTGCGTTTTAATATCATGGTATAGATCGATATCTTTTAATGTGGTGACTAACAAGTTTAAAATATCTTGAATTAGATACACTCCAGATGCTTATTATGAGAAGACCATCACAAATTCGGATTTGAGTCAATTTAGACTGGCAAGTTGATCTCAAAATAGTTATTTCTTTTTCTTTTTTTTTTACAAAATTATTAAATATTCATTCTATATCTGTTATTCATTATATATGAAAATACTCTCTTTACCCTAATTATGGATCATTCATTGCAGTATTTGTCCTGAAAATTTACTGCATATCTTAAACTCTCTGGAGATGGTTTGATTTGGAAGATCACTGGTCCAACTTCTAACGTAGGCAAGAATGTATTCTTTTTTCACTTACTGAAAAGTGGAGGAAGAGATGGAGAATGGAAGTTTGGAGTTGAATGAAAAGAATGTTGTAGAGTATACAATTTAAAAAAAGGGGACAAGATTATCTTGAAGCTCAACTCCCTACCTAACCGCTAGATAGAGTTGTTGATTGAACGATCTTAGACCTTATAAAAAAAAGATATTCTATGTATTACTCTGTGTGATACATATTTTGAACTATATGTTGAACTGTCTTTGGACATATTTTGTTTTCTTATTTATGGGCAAGTAATTATTTAGGTGATTTGAAACTTTCTATGTTATTTTTGGATATGTATTACGTTTTAGAACCTAAGTTTTTTATGTTCTAAAATTTAAAATATGTATAGTATGTGAACTTGTTACTTAATCTATGTAATTTTTTGCTATATAGTATGAATAGTTGTTGTAAATGAATATGAAATATTTGACTATATTTTTTCTTCTCTTGTATTAACAATTAAATTAGTATGGTCATTTTTTTTAAGTATAATATTAATATTAGATATGAGAGTTTTGTTCAAAATATGTTAGGTATATTGAATAATTTCATTTTTCATAAGGTTAACAAAACTTTAGTATGGACGGATCTTCACACTAGTTAGATAGATTTAGGGATGGCACTCGGACATAGCAGGTAAAGGTGATAATAAGTACGGTAGAGTAAATTGTGGATTCAATTTTAATTTTATTTGTAAGTAGAGATTTTTATATAAATTCATCCTACTTTATTTACAGGTTAAAAA
Source organism: Arachis stenosperma (assembly GCF_014773155.1). NCBI lineage: Eukaryota > Viridiplantae > Streptophyta > Magnoliopsida > Fabales > Fabaceae > Arachis > Arachis stenosperma. The sequence continues at coordinate 17,081,944 of NC_080384.1, read as the reverse complement.
TATTTTAGTTTTAACTCTATTCGTTTTTAATCTGTGTGGGTTATAAAAAATGTAATATTATTATATAACTTGATGATAATTTAAAATAGAATTAATTTGTATATAAAAAATATATTAAATTATCAATTAATAATCATTTTTTAGTAGCTAACCATTTTTTGTATTTAGTGAGAATTTTTTTATTTAACATTCATTTGAAACATATTTTTATATAAGTATATACATATATAGAGTGTCGATTGATCGGGTAGGGTTGAGACTTAACCCGCATCCTATCTGACCTACATGAAAATTTTACTCGCACCCTACCCTACCTGATGCGGATCGGGTTGGCATATGGGTGGGGGATGCCTCCCGCTTTTCGTCCCGTCGCCAGATTTATTTTTCATTTCCATTTTCGATTTCTGTCGTGGGCTAATATTGTCTTTCATTCTTATTTTCCATAGGCTCCATTCTCTGCGAGAACCTCATTCTCTATGGAAACTCTATCTTCCGTCTCTCTATATTAATAATTTATATAAAAATTCTAATAAAAAAATTATAAAATATTATCACAATATATAAATAGAGTATTGTCTAAGATTACAAGTTCAAAAATATAAAATAACGCATTATATTTATGGAGAGAAGAGACTGAAAATATGAAATGACATAGTGTTAGTATTTTGGAGAAAAAAAAAGACATATTTTAAATTAAGGTTAAGTTTTTCAATATATATATATATATATATATATATATATATATAATGAAATGACTTAAAAATTTATATTAGAAATAAATTATTAAAATTATTTAAATAAATTTAATAATTCAAAAATTAATGGAGACGAAACAAAGACTTTTATTCGAGTCTTTGCACTTATTTCGAAGAATTTAATCCCTCATTTTTATCTTTGCAAAAAAAATTTCTATTTTCGAGTCTTATTTGAAGGTCTTCATGAAAATTCTCACGTTCCAAGAAATTTTGCAATTTCTAGATGGATTAACGGGATTTATGTTATTTTTATGATATTTTTTCCTATAATTTATAACAAACCATTTTAAAAAATCTTTTAGTTTGTGTTATTAAGTACTTACTTAGTAATATATTTTTATTTTAATTTTTTTCAAAAATATATTGATATAAGTCTGGGCCTATTGCGGGCGAGTATAGTAACTTGTGATAAAAAACATAAGGTTCATAACAGGACATAGGATTCAAAGGTCCAAAGGGCCTTGCAACATTTGCATTCAATCTGAAAATTTGTTTGGCAAGAGAATTGAGAATATAAATTGCCAATTGCCAATTCTGATTATATGACTGTAAAGAGAAGAAAAGAGAATTGGAAAACAAGCTTCAATAAGATTAAATTGGGAAAGTTTTTTTTGTGTGTTTAGCTCATACAATTATACAAATATTTATAATTACAAGCAGTTATTTTTAATTATTTCTTGTTATTTTAAGAAACTGGTAGCTCTATATCCTAATACTCTCTCCCTCCAAATTCAGGATGGTTTGTTTGTCGATTTGAGTTTATCTTTAAATTTGTCAAAAGAAAGATTTAGTTAAACTAATTAATCTAATTCGCACAAACCATCCAAATCAAAACTATTATATACGTTATGTTTTTATTTATAAAGATAGAATACTGAAATATAAATAAAAAAATATAAAATTGTATTTAGCTGGTGAGATATTGACGGAGAAACGTCTTAAAAATTAGGCTGTGTTTAGTTCTGCGAATAAGATAAAACAAGATATTAAAAATAAAACACATAGAATAAAGACATAAAATTAATGTTTTTGTATTTTGTTTAGTAATAAATTAGAACAATTTATGAAAGTTAAATTTATTAATTTTATTCTCTTTTTTTTTTAAATTTGAGGAAAAAATATAATAATAAAAAATATAATTATAAAAAATTAATAAGAATAATAAAAAAATAAAAAATAAGTTGTATCTTTTATTAATGTCTTTGTCTTTTTCCTGTGAATATGGATACAAAATACAATAATTTGGTATTTTTGTACACAATATCTTTATCCATGTCTTATCTGCCAAACAGAATTTTTGTGTTTCTGTGTTACTATTTCAGTGTCCTATGCTTGTAAACAAAGACAAGCTTAATATATTTTATATTCTTTTTTATAGGAATGACATAGAGACATTAACTAGAGACATAATTTATTTTTTTTATTATCACTATCAAATTTTTGTAGTTATATTTTTTATTTTTTTATTTTTTATTCTAAATTTTGGGTGAAGACAAAAATAAGGTAAAAATAAACTTTTTATTATGTGTTTTATCTTATATTCAATTCACCACAAAACAAAATACAAAAATATTAACTTTTGTGTCAATATTTTTTATGTTCTATTCCCAGTGTATGTTTTTATCATATTTTCAAAACCAAATGCATTGATAAAAAATTTTATTAACACCCTTGTAATAACTTCTTTCTCTTTTCTAGAAAATTGTAAATATGTTTAATTTGCTATATATTTTTATATTATTCATATATTATTTTTTAATAAATATTTTATATTTAAAATTAGATTTATTTATTTATTTTAACTAATCTATAATTTTATTTTTATTATTATACTATTATTATTTTTTAAGATACTATTAAGACTTATTATATTATTATTAATTATTTAAAATTTAAATTGAGACTTATTATGTATATTTTTTTTTATTTACAAAACCTCAAATTCAATCCAATCCAAATCGCTTAAAATTATATCGGATTGAATTTAATTTTTTAAAAAAAATATCCACTCCAAATGACACTATAAATAAAATTAATATTCAGATCATATAAATTTTTTACTCAAAACTAATTCAAATTACACTGCAAACCCCTACTCTTCCCCAGTTACTAAACACCACTAATTTTTCAGATTTGGATTATATAGTAATATTCAATATACTTATATTTCCTTATAGAAACGTAACATGCATTAGCTTCCCTTTTAGAGAGATTAAATGGTAAGTTGGTAACTAATACATCATAATATTCTCAAATGGAGCTTAAACTTTGCCAAACTTAATATTGACTTTATTCACTTTTGACTCTAAGTTATAACTGGTTGCATAAGTGCAAATTAAGAACTTAATTTTGTCCACAATTTATAACAAGCTCAATGTATTTTTGGCTTTTTGTTAATGTCACTTTCATTTATATTAATCATTTTGTTTGAGCTGACAATGGAATATTATTCACTCTTGTTTTATGCATACCCATTAGACTCTGTACTTCAACCCAACCCCAAATTAATATCATTTAATTAATTAATTAATTCAATACATAGCTTTAATTAATTTCAGTCTGTACAAAAAAATATATATGCATATATAGTAACACTTGCATCAAATCCGTTGCCATTTTTTATTAATGGCTTTAATTTCTCTACTCGTCAATGCCGTTGAGACCAGCTGATTAAATTTAATTAATTATTAATTATGGTTGAAGAAAAATGTTCCATCCACATTGATGAAGATTCGATTTAAGGGTCTTTGCATGAAACCAAAACTCTATTAATTAGTACTTTACAAACAGATCGATCTCATCATAGATTTATTAATCTTTTGTGGTAGTTGTTAATGACAAGCTAAATGTATCATCAAAAATAAAATAAAATCCAAAAGAAAGAAAGAAAGAACTAAATATATATCACGTGGTGTAGAATTTAATTTTATAGAAAATGAGAAATTTGTTATCAGTGGATGTGCTTATATATGTGTTATAAAATCCATATTATTCATTTTATCTTCTACCCTTTTGTGGACAGAGAGAAAGCTTAGCATCCGTGTAGGGTTTTTTTTTTTCATTTAAAATTACTTTAAAATTAATTTGAAAATATTATTATGATAATTACACATATTGTATTGAGAGTTTAAAATTAATTTGAATCATCGTTGATATACAAGTTCTTTTTTCATTTTAAAATAAAAATTCTAAATTTCTAATATGACTCGCTGTATTATTTAAAAAAAAAATAACAAATACTCTAAAAGCATTTTGCTAAAAATTTTAAAAAGTATGTTTTTTTTTAATATACAAACTACTAAATTGAAAAAAAAAACTTCTGGATAATATGTATTTAAAGTTTAGAAAGCCAAGTTTTTTATAATCAACTTCAATTAATTTTTGTTTTTCTTAAAATAATTATTTTTTACTCAACTTCTCCTATATTCATATTTATCAATATTTTGACTTTAATTCCAACAGATATTACACATTTCTTTTATCACTGATTTTGGATATTTTATTTCATTTTCAAATGTATTTTTGGTGGAATTAATTAAAAATGTGGGTCTAGTATGTGATTTTTTATATTAAGTTGAAAATAAATATATAAAATTTCGACTAACGGAAAAATAATTAAGTTAGATTGTTATCATATTAAGATGAAATCAAACCAAAATCCAGCTTGTTACATGAAAGAACTATATTGTAAAATTAGAGTATTTAATTCATGGTACAAACTAACTTGGCATAATTTCTTTTTTTTGGATGGTTTTTTATGGTATTTTTCAGTTCGGTAGACTAATGACTAATTTGTCACGGATCGAACCTCTATTTAAAAGTTTGTCTCTTTTAACTCGATAAGATAATGACTAATTTGTCGTAGATTGACAGGGTTGTCAAACGGGCTAGCCCAATCCATTTAGGCTCGGCCCGTAAAACCCGTGGATTAAATGGGCTTGCCCGTTTAAGCTCGTTTTATTCACGGGTCAGAATTTTCTAACTCGGACCGTTTATGGTCAGCTCGATAAGTTAAATGGGCCAGCCCGTTTATCATTTAATTTAATTTTTTAAAAAATACCATTTTTAGGTAAAAAAAACTTTAAAAATAATATTTTTTTAGTTGATGGGTCGAATTTTTAGATCGGATCGGATCGAGAGAAATATCGACTGAAAGTACTATTTTTTTTTTAAATTTAAAAAATAAACGGGCCACCCGTTTAATCCGTCATTTTTTTCGAGTTAATCGGACTCAGCCCGTTTAGCCCGAAATTTAAATAGGTTTAATTTTAAAGGCAAAATCTGTCCATTTAAATGGGTAAACGGATTGGTATGATAAATTTAGCCTATTTTAATAGTGTTATAAATCAAAAATTTATCTAAAAATTTGTTATTAACCAATAAATTACTACATGTAAAAGACAAAGTTCGAAATCTGAAGGCATAATTTCATTATAAATATGATTTAGCCACCAATTGGTTATTGGAAGGAGGTCCAATAGAAGCAGTGGGTTGAAGTAACTCCAAATGGGAAAAACCCAAACACCCCAAAGTAACATGCATAAAACAACATTACTAGCCACATATACATATATATATGTTTTCCCCTTGGCAACATTAACTGGTAACACTATGCTCTAGTTAGATTAAAGGCTGTACATACCTTTTCTTTTCATAAAAAATAAATACATAATTAGATATTTAGATTAAAGGTTGTAAATAGTTTTTTAAGAAAAATAAAAATGATTCAAGACAAGACACATAGAGATCCGTTGTCACATTCAGCCAGAAGGCAAACAGCGTGCGCACAAGTTAAGGGCTGCCAATCTTCAATTGGATTTTTTTTTTTAATATGAGTTTAATATGTTACTTTTTGATATATTTTTATAAATAAAAGTACCAAAATTTATTTTATTATGAGTATATATAAAGATAATGTGGTAAAATTGGGAATATACAGCATTCTTGTTTATTTATTTATTTTTTGGCATACAATCTCGCATGATTATATATTTTGTTTAACATGTTGAGAGTAATATCCAAAATTAAATCAGTTTCCAACAAATTTTTAGTCAGACATTTTAGTTTTCAATAACTTTTAATTATTAAATTAATTTTTAAATTTTTATTCTGTTAAACAAATATATCTCTACATTATATTATTCGTCTATACAAAAGAACTAATTTAAAAAAATTTAAAAATTTTTATGAATTATATTATGTCTTTATTAAATAACAATAGAAATTAAATTGTCTAAACTTTTATTAAAATTTGACATAAGAATTATTTTGTTTAATAAAATAAAAACTTAAAACTTAATTAAAAAGTAAAATTATCAATAATTATTATAAATAGCACATCTCCTAAGAATATAAGCTTTAGAATATTTATAAATGAAAACATTTCTTACCTGGAGTTAATTTTTGGGCTACTCAATTTCACTTTATTTGATTTGACTAATGGAAAAAATGAAAGTTTTTGGGATTAATAATAAGAAGGAGGAGGAATTAAAATTTGGTTGCTAAAGTTTGAACCAAACACAATGTTCATTATCCCATTTTCCCAAGCATACATTGGCCCCAATGTCCCCATTACCCAATTGGCTTTGGTTGTTTGGATTTTGTTATGGATTTCGATAAAGACATTGCTTAAGCCAAGACAAGCGACTTTTGCCAACTCACTATTCCCTTCTAATCTCCATTATATTTCTATCTTTCTTTCTTTCTTTTTTTAGTTTAAACTTGTTATAAATTTAGGGTTCCTTTGAATAGGTTCACAAGTTATTTTTTTAATTTTTAATTTGTAAAAAAATATAATATTAATATTTAATATAATTTTTAAAATTAAATTATAATTTTTTTTAAAATTATTTTAATATTTATAAAAAAGTTTAAAAAAATAACTTCTTTTATAATAAAAATTTTTTTATTACTCTTTTCTTAGATTAAGTATTTTTAGAACTAAAAAAACTAAATATAAAAAGTTTTTATTACTTTTTTCTTATAAGTTATTTTTAATATAAGTATTTATTATTTAAAATATTTTTTTAAAATGAGGTTAATTAAGCTGTTTATTTAAACTGGGTTTAGTATCTTAACCAACTTAGGTTTAGTATCTTAATACAACTTATATTTTTTATTTTATTCATCAAAATTACGATGCTATCACTATTATTTATCCAATCAATTAACTATAAAATACAAATAGCTTTTATTTTTTTGGCATAAGACAATAAAATTGCACAAATAAAAAAAATCATTTAGCTAGAACCTTAAATACAAATCAGCAGCAAAGAATACAACCTATGTTCCGAATTCTCCAAAATCTTCTTTGTATGGTTGATACAAATAAAGAGAATGAAATAATTTTTAAAGAGAAAAATATATGATTTAGTGAACTTTTGGCTAAAAATAAATTATTTTATTATTTATAAATTTTAAGAGAGATGAGAATAAAAAAAAATAGTCTTGATTTATATAATTTAATACTGAGTATTGTATTTTTTTATTTGTAATTTAGTCTCACTTTTAATAATAAATACAAATAAAAAATTTATTGCATGTATATTTATATTTTTTAAATTATATTGTGAAATGATAAATTAAATTTTTTTATTTATGATATTATTTAAATAGTATATACCATTAATTATTTGTTTTGTAATTATTTTTTAGATAAAGATTAGTAAAACTATTTGTTTTCATACTCAACCTAAACCGCTGCTCTCTCTAGCGGTTTACACACGTGTTCCAATGCACATAAACCGCTCCTATCAGATTTATGACCAATCATAATCATGCAGAAACCGCGGTAGGTAACAGCAGTTTCCATGCTGCCACAACTCAACATAATTCGCGTTTGCATCTTCATTTTAGAAACAATGTATTTGCATAATTTTAAAAGTGAAACAATTTATTTAGGTGAATTGCCCTATTTTTTAGAATAGAAAATGATAATATTTATAATTAAAATTTATAAACAATATAATTAAATTAGATTTGTATTTATAATTAAAATATAAAAATATAGTATTAACTAATTTTTAATATTTATGAAAAAACTTAATTACTCAGTTGTAAAAAAAGTATTATTTTATAATTAATTATTTATTAAAAATATATGAAATAATAAATATAATTATATATAAATATATAGTGATTAATTTCTGACAATTATAGAAACATTTTTTGTTGTCGATAACGATCTTCTTCTTCAGTTTAGATTAAATTCTAAACTTAAGCACAATAATTTTTTTACCTCTTAATTAAATGTCATTCTTAACATAGATTATCCTTAAAGTATAAATTTTGGTTGTTTACGATATTTTTTAATTTGATTAATTAAGAATTAATTTATTGTGAATTTAAATTTTATTTAAAAAATATATAAGACAGAATTTAAAATTCTAATATTTAATTAAATAGATGAATGAGCTGATTATTAAGCTAATCTAAATTGGTTTTAAAGTATAAATGAACAAGAAAGTATGTAATAAATTTTAGGATTGAATAAAGAAAAAAAATCCAAAACGACCTTGAAAATTATTTTGAAAAATAACGAAATTTTTTTACAAAAAAAATTCAACCTAATTCTTAAATTTTATTTTTATAAGACTAATCGATTTTTGTGTAAAAAAAATTAATATTATTTTTTTTACACAAAAATTAATTAATTTCAAAAGAAAATTAAGAGCTAGATTAGATTTTTTTTAGAATTTTATTGTCTTTCTAAAATAATTGTGAATCGGATGAAGTATTTATTCTTAAATAAATAATGTTTGATTAGGGCTGACGATAGAAGAAAAAGTGGAGTGTGTTGGAAAGAATGTGAAGGCGCAGGGGAGAGTGAGGGTAAACAATCATTTAATCTGTAATGGACCCAATCTCAGTGCACGTGGGAAGTGGCAATCTACCTTCTAAAGTGTGGAAAAAAACAAAAGCTGTATAGTAGAATCGGTATACTAATTAATGTTTAATTTTTTCTTTAATTACACATTAAATTGCGAGTGGCATATTTAATTAATGAAGAATCAAGAATTAGTTGTTGTGTCGTGGAGACACTCAGAGAAGATACGGCAGATGTTGTGGCCTTTTGTGATTCGTTAAGCTGCCACCCATTGGACTATTATAATTCATTCATTATTGTCGACTTCATTCGTTTGTTTTAATGAGTTGATATTTAAAATTTGTTTTATATATAATAATTTACTAGCCAATATAAAATTACAAATTCTTAAATAAAATTTAAATTTGTGACCAATTAATATTTGACGAACTAAAACATATCATCTAATTAAATAAAAATATATAAATAGTTGGATTTTATATTTTCTATTGTGAAAATTTGGCTTTTTTATTAAAATAAATAAGTAAAAAACTTTAATTTCCTAATTACACATGGATGAAAATAATTTTAAGAGTACACATTTTTAATTCATGCACGTCACTCACGAAATGGATTTGCATGCCAATACAAGAGAGCTGCCCACGAACTGGATGAAGATGGACTGATAAATCTGATTGAAAGTCCAACTCCCCCATAGCAGCAACGAATTGGATCATCTCCTTGGCAACGGCAGTGAAATGGTCATTCCAGTAGAGGCGGCCACGAAATGAGCCAAGGCGGGCCCGGCACACGCGAAATGGACGACCTCAGTTGCGGCGTCCACGAAATGCCCACCACAATGGCGGCAGCCACGAAATGCATGGCTGCAACTTCCAGAGCGTCAGTCCCCGTACATGCATGCATTGGGTGCTTGTGGTGGCAAGATTGGGGTTGATGAATTGATGTGTTTATTTAAAGGGGGTAGGGGACCAAGTGCTTCATGCAGTGGATAATATTGGAAGAGAGGGTTTGTTAATGTAAACCGTGGAAGAGAGTCGGAGAAAAAACTAAATTTTTGCTAAGATTTTTGTTTTGTGGCTTGAATATAAATGTGTAACATAGGGATGGTAGTGGTATGAACGTGGAAGAAAATCTTAATCGGTTAGACGAAGTGCATATTGCCGCGCATTTGATTCATAAGGTAAGTGTCATGTGTGGTTAATATTGTTATTAGTCTCTATCATTATTTAACATTTGGTAGTGTAAACTTAAGTGTGGTATTCCGGTTTCGATGTTGCAGCCCGCACGTGTTCTGACGCCGCATGGCACACTTGTTGATGTTTTCATGTCGGATCTGGTGGATCCAAGCATGGATCTCAGGCAGCAGAGACTTGAACCATATTTACGACGAGCAGGATTCTATTATGCATCCTTAATAAAGCGTTTTGAGTATGACAATCCGCTGATAAGTGCATTTGTTGAACGATGGCGATCCGAGCCGCACACGTTTCATCTCCCGTTGGGTGAGTGTACCATAACACTAGAGGATATGGCTATGCAGTTAGGGTTACCCATTGATGGCGAGCCTGTTAGTGGAACTCTAAGGTCATAGAACAAGTTTCACCAGAGAGATATATGGCAATGGTGCGAAGAGCTACTTGGTGATGTACCAACTGGACATGTAGGGACAACTAAGTATAACATACGGCTGAAGTAGATCAAAAGTCATTTTCAACAGATGTCGCTTGATGCAATGGATGATGTCATGATCCAGTATGCCCGTTATTACATTTTATATTTGTTGGGCGGCGTGTTGCTACCGAACAAGGCCAACAACACAGTCCATGTTCTCTACCTACCTTTGCTTGCCGATTTTGATGCCATCAGCACTTATAGTTGGGGGAGCACATGTCTTTGTTGGCTATATCGAGCCATGTGCTTGACAACAGATTACACCGTCGAAGGTATGGCTGGCTGCCATACGTTGTTAATGTCATGGATTTATTACAAGCTATCGTTCTGGGCACCAGATGTTACGACGCCGCATACCTTTCCGTTAGCTACAAGGTGTGGCAACTTTTTGGCATATCCTACTAAATTTCGTTACATTATACATTTCGTTCGTTGTTTACTATACAGTTTATTTACACGTTTTGGGGTTGCATCAGGTGGGCAGGAAAGAAGGGACACAATGACTATGCTGAGCAAGGCCTTCTTAGAAATCGTCTAAGGTTGGACAATTTGCAGGTGGACGAGGTACGGTTTATGGTCTTTTGATAATCAGCTATGGAGATGCCTTAAGTATGTGTTTACGTTATATTCTGCTTTTTGCAGTTTAATTGGATGCCGCACATGGATCCTCATATTCTGTCAAGAGTTTTCGCTGAATTTCTCGGCCATTCTCATGGAGACTTCTACCACCCGGTTGTACCTCTAATATTATTCCGGTGGATTGAGATTCTCAATATCAACAGGGTATTGCGTCAATTTGGGGGAAGACAAGGACCACCAAGCCTTTCGCTGAATATGAACACATTCCATCGACAGTCAGCCCGAAATGATGATGGGTGGTGGCCCATCCGCCTGTTAACTTGGTTTAAGATATGGGTTAGCCGTCAAACTGAGGCATATCGCCTGCACATTAATCGGGCCAACACCTTGCGTCCCGGTCAGGATTACTATAGATGGTAATGTGACAGGACCCGGAGGTTTCTCTCCGCCCCGGAAGCATTGCATGATCCGCGAACCGATGACATTCCTCCTGGTGTACCGACAGAGTATGGAAGAGCACCGGTGGTAAGGTTACCTGATGTTCCATAAGACCATAGGCGCCGATGAGCGCGTCGAGGAATACATCAAGGAGTTTTTGGGATGGGGTTCGAAGAGGGAGAGTTTCCCAAACAGGATCGGCCACAAGATGAAACAGAGGTCGGACCACATGATCCACAACACCAAGTTCCTCTCCACGAAGATTTCTACTACCCTCAACCTTACATGGCCGGGGACCAACCTCAGCCAAGTTCGATGCAGCAATTCATGCCACATCAGAGTAGCTACGAGGTTGGTGGATCCTCTCAAGGCGGTGGTACACAGGATCTGATTGATTCCATGGATAGATTTGGATGGACAAACTTTTCTTCCTTTTTTGATGGCTTGGACCATTTCATCCCTCAGCGGCCGTCACCGCATACACCCACGGAGCTTGGTCTAGCCCTTTCATGTTTAAAGACCGACCCACAACCCCTAATTGCAAGGAGGAGATCCGCATCTATCACCGACACCGCAGTGTCATCTCTACGTCCAGCTTACGATATCTCCTTCATGCAGGGGCGACGTCTTTCTTTCGTAGGGGCTGATCCTTCTGTGAAGGATGACCACACAGGTCGCCCTCGGCGTGACATTAGAGCACCTTCATGCGGTACAGGTGGGAGATTGGGTTATGACCACCATTACTGGAGTCTAGGTAGTATTTAGGGTCATGTACTTTTTATTCCAAGTGATGTTGCATGTAACTTAAGTGCGGTATGTTTGAGGTCCTCACTGTTTTATTAACTTGTTGAAGTTTGTTGTACCCACATTTCGGTAATAAAGGTTACTTATTCAAGTCTCGTCCTAATTAATATTGAAAACATGCTTCATTAAATCACTATTGTAAACTTATGTAAATTCAACCACAACAATAAGCATGCTTAATTACTATCATAAAACATACAACGTGACTTAATTGAAAAGACATAACTCGAAACATGCAATACTAAGTATAGGAAACATGCAATAATAAGTAGAAAACACATGCGGGCAGTTTCGTCGTGTATGACCCGGTTGCCTACAAAGTCCGCAACGCTTTCCAGGTCCTGGCTCTATCTCGTCCATCTCATTCCTGATCCTGGTCGACAACGGACGTCCTTCCATTGTTCGGCAGAGATGGGGGTTTGGAACGACGCGTTCACCCTCGTACGGTGGCCACAACTCGTCCGACATTGGAGAAAATTCCATCTGGTAAACCCGAAACATGCTCTCAACCCGAGAAACAGCCGCGACATAACGAGACCAATGCATGTGCATATGCAGCCAACGCATGAGCACATGGATAATGCAACACCTGAAAGTATCCACAGTCACATCTGCCATGTTCTCGGTGAACCCTGAACCGCAACTGATACCTGATGGCTGCTATCTCGTCTACTGTAAAGATAGACCGCTCCATCATAAGACGTGACAAGCATCTGCGAGATTCCATCTCTATTTGCCAATATAGCTTTTTGCAGAAATTATGAGAAAACATGACTACACGCGATCTGCGACTATACCTCTCTACCCTTCTTGACAAGCAATGCATTCAGTCGATGGTAGGTAGACTTCACAATAGCACAAACCAGGAGGTTTCGGGTTCCCTTGAGAACTGAGTTGATACACTCTGACAGATTGGTTGTCGTGTGACCGTATCGACGGCCTTCATTAAGATGTTGTAACCACTTCGGCGGCTCTAACCCTCGAATCCATGCTATCATTTGCAGAGATTTAATTGGATCCTCGTTGCTAATTAAATCAAGGTAGTACTTGCCTGCTCTTGTGTCTTTGAATACGCCGCGTTAACTAGGTGCTTTTTGGCTTCCTTGCTCTTGAAACTTGTTGCAAAATTAGAGGCAATATGTCTCACACATAACTTATTGTGTTCCCATCCACAACCAGCCCGCTCTAAAGCGGCCTTTATTGCTGCATGCCGGTCAGAGATAAGCAGTATCCCAGGTTGAGTGGCTACATATCTCCTTAGATTCGATAAGAAAAAGAACCACGAATCAGTGTTCTCTCTTTCGACAATTACAAAAGCAATTGGCAGGATGTTGTTATTCCCGTCCTGCGCTATGCCCATCAACAAGGTCCCTGCGTACTTTTCATACAAGTGTGTTCCGTCCACTGAGACAAGTGGCTTGCAGTTTCTGAAGGCTTCAACACAGGACGGAAAAGACCAAAAAATATGATGAAAAACAACACTATGATGGTCCAAGGTGTTGCCGACATAGTTCGGACGTGTTTGGAGATCAACGATTGTACCTGACACGACTACAGTTAATTAGAATCATGCTGGTTGGACTGCAAGTCATAAATTGACAAAACTTTCAATTGACATGGTTACCTAGAATGAAAGTTTGTAGTGCGTTGAAATATCTCCGCAGCTGGTCATATGACTCATCCCAATCACCATAAATTTTCGCAATTGCCTTCTGCTTTGCATGCCACACCTTCTTGTAAGAAACCTTGTACCTATATGCTGATTCGACTGAACCTTGCAGCACCTTTATGCAAATAGTAGCATCTGCTTGTACCATGGGATATATATGGTGGCAGATGACGTCGCTATCAGGTTGAGCATGATCTTTGCAACTCGAATCGACTAACGGCATTGGTCCCCAAACTGCTTGCATCGACTTACATACCTAGCCTAATCCGACTCTACAACCTTGTATTCCGCACTTCTACGAATACTGTAGTTCTTTACGGCAAGCATAGCAGTTTCTCTATTAAGAAATTTTAGACCGGCCTCCAGCTCCATCTAACCGGACAAAGCATAGTTGCTAGGTGTGTCTTCAGCGGTGGTCGAACCCATTGCACCGAGATTTAAAGACAGAAAGGGGCCTGGAGTACCGCTTGATCCACCACCTGATTCAACACGACTCGGAAGATCCCTCTCACGGTGAACGGGTTGGGTTTCAGGAACCACTTCTGCTTCTTCACCACTATCGTCTTCGATCTCAACTTCGTCGAACGTGTCTGCCAACCAATCGACATTACCTTCTGGGGATGCAACTCGGTTAGACGGGGGAGGACATCGAGAACAATTTCCTACTGCTTGTCCGTGCGTCACAAAGGCGTTGAATGTGGGACTCCGAGGTCTAAAAATCTCCTAGAATGGCATCAAATTAGCGGCACCAACATTTCCATGTTGCACCACATTATTGGAACTAGAGGAGCTTCTATCAACATGTTGGAGACAAACACATAGTTCCAACGAGTATATACTTTCAATGCTCCGATGATAAGAAAACATCATCGAAACTTGTTGGTCAGACTTAATCTGCATTTTTTGATATGTAAACGAGTTGGCAACCGCAACTTGCATTCTGTAAGTCAACTTTGTGATCTCCTTCTTTCCAACCAGACCGGTATTCATTAGGATCACATTCTTCTGCTCTTCGAACGGCGTCTGCGGAGGAATCATTATCCACAGTGGATCATCACAAACAAATGTAACACCTTCAGATGTGAGAGAAATTTTTCCATTCGGATATACAACAACGTACACATTTTCAGTGGCCATGGACACTACAAAATACCCACTACAGAATTTTACATAGAAGAGAAAGACATAGAGAAAAGTGAGAGTCGTCGGAGTAGAAATTTTCCGTCATAAAATAAAAATTTTAATCCATGCTTGCAAACTGCATGCCCCACTCCTTTATATAGTGAATTTCGGACTCCATTTTGTGTGGAGTACAGCTGATGTGGTTCCTTTTCGCGTCTGGCCCAATAGAGTTGGCCATGGCATGCCATTTCGTGTGTAACAGCTTGGAGTTGCACCAATTTGCGGACGTTGTACCTGAGGTACCATTTTGTGCCTGCTGTCCATGTATTGGAACCCTAGCCCATTTCATGGGCGGCTCCCCTGAATTGGCATGCAAACCCATTTTGTGGGTGACGTGCATGAATTGGGATTGCGTACTCTTGGAATTATTTTCATCCATACGTAATTAGGGAATTAAAGTTTTTACCTTATTTATTTTAATAAAAAGCCGTTAAAATTTTTCTATTATATTGTTAAAATTTAAAAAAATATAAATATAATTTCAGTTTAAGACAAAAATAAATATATGTATAATTCACGTTTTAAATATAAAAACTTCTTACATAATATTATTTATATAATTTTATTTAATAATTTAAAAATTCAAACAAAATTTCATGTCATAAAATACTATAGAGTAAAACTTCATTTTAGTTCCTGATAATATCATGAAACTCTTTTTCACCCTTTAATAAAAGCATAATCTCATTGCGACCTCTATCCATCACTTTCGTCAGATATTCTGGCCCTTCATTTAAAGTTTCCATTAATAGGAGACAGAGACAATCTTACGTGTCACGTAACATTTCTATATGTAACAGAACGTTCTTACGTATTATCTGATAATTTGTTGGGATAAATTGACCCCTTGTACATTAAGCAAAACGCCAACATTATGAAGAGTCCAAAACGTTGTGTTTCACACCAACAACATTATATATAGGAAGACTCTTCCATTCTTCTCCCTTCTTCACGTTAACAATTATAGAAAATTCTAAAGCAAAACTATTTTTTGAACCAAAAATTATCCAGCAAGAGATACCGTGACGAAGGGCAAACGACGACGTGACAATGCAATGACAGTAAAAAACTGACGTCATTGTGACATTGTGGTGACGGGTTGTACAAGGAACACAAAGTAGGTTCTTTACTTTGTTTTCTAGCATTTTTTATGTTTGGTTATGGTCTTGTGAGTGTGATCCTGTTGGTGGTTCTCCTTTATAACTTCATTGCATGCAATTTGGAGTTAGTGACTTGTTTGGTTGTTAGAGCTACAAATATTTTCTGTTTTAAAGTTTAGTAAAGAAATGAAGTAATGAAAATACGTTAGCAATTTTAAATTAATGTTAAGTGAGGTATTATGCGTTAATTAAAAAATTGTTTTTTTTTAGAGTTTAGTTTAATTTACTATTACGTTTGCTACGTATGGCTTATAAAATTGTGCCAGTGTTTCGCCATGGAGGATGGTTTGAAAGAGATGAGGATGGTGTGCTCAACTATATGGATGGTAAGGTTCATAAGTTTTCTAAGTTGGATATAGACTTTGTGAATTTCAAAGGCTTAGTGAAAATGCTTAAGGGCTTGGGCTACCAGACTTACAAGGAGATATACTGGCTAGACCCATTGTAGGGGATATTGAATCTAGGTTTCACATTCTCAAAGGGGATAGAGATTAATGAGATGTGTGATAATAAACTGGCTAATATGGAGACTGATGAGCTGCATATCTATTGTGATCATGATGTAAATAATCCTGAGTTGTTGGAGGCTGCTACTGATGTGGGAAGAGATACTGACTCATCTAATGGGGGATGGTTATGAGAGTGCAGAAGATGAAGCTTACAAGCTTCCTCCACCTGTGTTTAAATTTAATAAAAGTAATAGTAATTGTGAGATTTTGACTCCAAAAAAAAAGAAATTAACAACAAAGAAGAAAGATTTGACCCCAAAAAATGCTACTGCAAAAAAGAGAAATATCACTCCATAAAAAAAGAATATTAAGACAAAAGAAGTTGTGGGTGACTCTCTTAGGACTCAGAAGAACAAGGTAGCAAAAATATATGTGCACAGGACTAAAAAATTTATTTTAGCTCAACCAGATGTTATGAATGGACAGAATGTTGGGTCTACAACAACAGCAAACCCAAATAATGATATAAGAGGCCCAAATGTCAATAATAGAGGCCAAAAATGCTAATAGAGATAAACCCAACTCAGAACCAATTGTTGAGGAGGTGGATAGTGATATCGACAAGTCTTATGTGTATGAGTCTGAATCTTTTAACTCTCCTATTTCATCTGATTATGAGAAAATACCAAGGTATTCAGAGTATGATGATGAAATTGATTATGGAGATGTTGAGTTTGAGGTAGGGCAATTGTTTGAGAATTAGGGCTAAGTGTGCTGAAGATGGCTATCCTTGACTGATTTTTATCTCATGGAATAGCCATGAACTTTGCTTCCAAGTGAAGACTTATTAAAAGGAGCATGCATGTAGAAGAAACTTGACAAGTAACATGACCACTAAAACTTAGGTAACTAGCAAATTGGTGAAGAAGATGGTAACACACCCAATACTAATTTCTAAAAAATCAATTGAGCACTTGAAGCAAGATTATAATGTGCATATCAATGGAAATATAATAACCAGAGCATTAAAGGCAGCAAGAGAAGAAATAACAGGAAATGAAAGATAGCAAGATGGCAAGGTCCCAGACTATTTAAATAAAATCATTCTAAGCAACCCAGGTTCAACAACTTTGTTGGCCTTAATCTCACAGCCCGAAGCACCACCACTATTTGATAAGCTCTATATATCCCTGTAGATGCATGCAATCGTGGGTTTAAAGATGGCTGTCGCCCCCTTATTGATCTAGATGGTTGCTTCCTCAAGGGATATTTTGGTGGTCAGTTTTTATCTGCAGTTAATCAAGATGTAAATAATTATTTTTTTGTGATCGCATTTGTCGTAGTGAGCACTGTGTGCACAGATACATGGAAATAGTTTTTGACCATGTGTGAAAATCTAAGATGTTATCTTATGAGAAAGATGGCTTTCCATAAGAAGAAGTTGATGAACTATACTAAAAAATTGGCTCTAGTTCAACAACAAAGGCTAAATGAGATTATTAAACTAAAAAGTAACAAATAAAATGCTAAATAGATAGGTGATGATGATAGAGTTATATTTGAGGTTTAAATGAGGAATCACAAAGTTGGTGTAAACCTTAGGGAGAAACTTGCACTTGTAATGCATGACAACTAATAAGTATGAAATTAAGATTTTGTAATTAAAATTCATTATGCATTGATTGAAATTGTATTTTGCTAAATTGTTGATTTTTTTTATGCATATACTATGATTTCTTAGGTTTGCCATGGAAGCATGCTGTAATTACTATTTTTGGATTTCTCAAGTAAATCTTAAACCAAAAGACTTTGTTCATCAGTGACTTACCATGGGTGCCATTCAAAAGACTTATAAGATCATTATCAAGCTGTGAATAGTAAATAATACTGATAAGAGACATCATTAGCTGACTATAAGCCACAAGCACCATTGATCAAGAGACTTTCTGGACGTCCAGTACTAAAAAAAAGTGGACAAAATATATGAAAGTCAGTTAGTTGAGAACAATGACACAAAAGTGAAGTGGTCATTTTAGGTTACATGTAGTAAGTATAGAAAAAAATGTCACTATTTCAAAACATGCAAATGAGCTCCAAGAAATTCCAATTGGCAACAAAAGAGAATGAAGCAAAGAATTATTGAGGCTATTGATAATCTATCAGGATAACAGCAACCAGTCCAGTAAACTTTGCAACAGGTATTATGTAATGTTAGTAGTTTTAAGTGTCTTTGTATAAAATTGACAGGAATATAAGAATCCCTTATCAAAATCTTTATAGATTTAGATGTTTAAAAAAATTGATTAAGATTTAATTGTCTTTGTTTAATTTGTAACATTAGAATGTGCCTCCAGCAAGTAATGCTTCAAGGCCAAATAGAATAAATTTAGATGTGACAAATGGTACACCATTGGAGAATGAAGCAATTGATCCTATTTGTAAGTGTTATTTGTATATAATTCTGCATTTAAAACTCTACAAACATATTGTGCCTAAGTTTTAAGTTTGGTTGTGCATATAGACTAAAGTTAAGAAGTAGAAGAAAAAACAACTAAAAAAAGAAATTATAAAACCACCACAAAAAAAGGATAAAAATTCACTTTTTCAATTTACACCACTAGTTGAGGTATTGGAATATAACATATCAATAATAGTGTTTGTGAATTTAAGAATTTAAATTCGTCATTAATTTGACTTATTTGCCAGGTTCAAGAGGTTAATATTAATCCTCAACCCAATTCCACAACTTATAACGACATACCACCAAGGATCACATCAATAGCAAGACTATAGAGAGCACAGCCCATTGTAAGGCCATGCTTGCTCAATGTGAATTTTTATAGTGTCAATTTCGTTGCTAAACCAGTTGTGACCGCAAAAATATTCATATCAATACCTCCTAAATCAAGTAACAACAATAAAATTTTTACAGAGATATTGGCAGCCACAAACTCTAGTACAACAGCAATACTTTTTCAATTTATCTCAACTCTAGGTCTTAATGAATCCTCGGATTTAAAGGCACCAACTAACTCTAGTGCACCATTTGCTTTCAATCCTCCAAAAAAGAAATGAAGACTAGGATAATCACCCACGATTATATCCTCTCTCTCCTGCTCTGCTAGGGCAAAACCAAACAGGGAAGGGGAGCGTAGTGAACAGCATCCGTAAAATCGTGTACAACTCCGTTTGCAAACAAATCGAAGCCAGTCGCCAAGTGTAGGAAACCCAAGATCTTCAGTATTTGGGTAAATCTGAAAATGGAAGCATCAACATCAGCAATCAATGAAAAAGATCCAACTCAGCAAGAGACCATTGAAGAAGAAGAGGAAGCACTAGTTGTCTATGATGAGGGAGACATTGAAGAGGGAGTCCAAAAATGCAAATATAGCATTGTGGGAAAATTAATCACTGAAAAATCTATCAACCCTAGCTGGGTACAAAGTGCCATGTATAATATATGGAGAAAACCAGAAGGCTTTCAGATGAAAGAGATCCAGAGTAAACTGTACCAGTTCTTTTTTAAAAAGGAGGGAGATATGAAGAGAGCACTAAAAGAAACCCCATAGACCTTCAGAAACTCGTGGCTTCTGCTGGAGAAATGGGAAAGGAACATCATTCCAGAAGAAATGGACTTCTCAGAGATAAAGGTAAATGTGCAGATTTGAAAATTGCCAGAACACTACAAAACAGTAAAACTGGGAAAGAAACTCGCAGCAACTATAGGGAAAGTAGTAGAATGTAGCATTTTTGAAAGTGGAAATGGGCAAGGACAGTTCATCAAAGCAAAAGTGCGAATGAAAATAAATAAACCAATTAAAAAGGGAGTCAATATTGGAAGCATAAAAGATGGCATAACCTGGGTGGATTTCAAGTATGAGAAACTCCCAACCTTTTGTTATTTCTGTGGGATGCTAGGACATGATGAAAGAAACTGTGAGAAGAAAGAGGTGTCAGAAGAAGGTATAAAATGGCAGTCGAAAGAGTTGGGTGACTGGATAAGAGCTGATACGTTCGGAATGAAGGTGAAAAAAAAAAGAAGAAACAGGTAAGGAGAAAGAGAGGGAAAAGGACAATCCACAACACGAAGGAAAACTCAGAAGAAACCAAGAAAAATTGTTAAGCAAGCTGGCAAACTTCACAATGTCAGATTCTAGAGGTGTAGAAAAGGTGAAAGGGAAAGATCTCGAATCCAGCAGAGAGGAAGCCCACAAAGAAATCAGGAAGGAAAAGCAGAAACAAATAGAAGAGAAAGAATCATGGAAGATAAGAGAAATAGAAATAGAACTTGCAATCCAAAAGATACAAAGCACAGAAGTGCAAAAGGAAGATACAAGGAAAGAAGTTCCAGAAGGAGACAACAATAAAGATGTAAAAAAACTAGAAAAAAAACAGGAGAAAGGAGAGCAGAAGAAGTGGAAAAGAATGGCTCGAGAGGTTGTGCAAGAACACAACAGTAGGGAAGAGAAAATAAATCCAGAAGGGAAGAGGAAGCTTGGAGAAGGAGCACCGATGGAGATTATAGAAGAGGAGACTCAACCAAAAAAGCACCAACCTAGCACCCCAACGGCAGAGGCTGCAAAACAGCCCTGCCGAGATCAATGAGGCTAATAAGCTGGAACTGCCGTGGGCTTGGGAACCCATGGACAGTTAGAGCTTTGAATAAGCTCTTAAGCCAAAAAGGTCCCAACCTTATTTTTCTAATGGAAAGAAGGAAGAAGGCAGATGAAGTAAGTAGATTAAGAAGAAAATGGGGGCTTGATAATATTATAGGGGTAGATTGTGAAGGAGAAGGAAGAAATAGATCAGGAGGGCTGGCAGTTATGTGGGGGGAAAATACAATAGTGGAGATAATTTCAATGTCCTTAAATCATATAGATATGGTAATTCAAACAGACGGAGCCAGCAACCCTTGGAGAGTCACAGGCTTTTATGGATGTCCAAAATCAAACAACAAGCACAAATCTTGGGAATTGCTTAATTCTCTTGGCCAGTCCAACAACATGCCATGGATGGTCTTTGGAGACTTCAACCAAGTGCTGGAACAAAGAGAAAAACAAGGAGGACTACCGGTGACATATACACAAATTAGAGGTTTCAAAGAAGCCTTAGAGGTAAATGAACTTCTTGACTTGGGATTTGTAGGACATAATTTTACTTGGTCCAATAACCAGGCTGGAAATCAGAATGTGCAAGATAGACTTGATAGAGCTATTGCCAACATAGATTGGAGGGAGGCTTTTCCAAGAGCGGTGGTCCAGCATCTTCAAAGATATAGATCAGACCACTACCTGATACTTGTAGATATGCTGGGAGAATCAGAATGAAAGACAAAGAGAACACATATTTTTAGATTTGAGCAAGTATGGCTGGAAAATGAAGAATGTGAAGAAGTAGTAAGGAGAACATGGATACCGGGAACACCTAATCTACAAGGAAAACTAGAAAATTGCAGTAAATCTTTAGAGGAGTGGGGCAAAAAGAACTTTGGTCAGATCCCAAAGGCCATAAAAGAGAAGCAGAAAAAGCTACAAGAAGTGCAAGCTGGAGATCAAACACAGGCAGCAATGATACAATCAAAGAAAATCCAAGAAGAATTGAATGAGCTCCTAAAGCAAGAAGAAATCTGGTGGTCACAAAGATCAAGGGCAAATTAGCTAAAGGCAGGAGATAGGAATACAAGGTTCTTCCATTAAAAAGCATCTCAAAGGAAGAGAAGAAATAGAGTACAGAAAATTTCAGATGATGCAGGAGTAATCTACGAAGAAGAAGAAAAAATTGAAGAGGTGATGACAACCTATTTTAAAAGGTTGTTTGCTGCTGAAAATACAGAGAGAATTGAAGAAGCAGTTGAGGTTGTTAGGGGAAGGATAACACAAGAGAGACTAGATATAATTTAAAGCGATTTTACCAAAGAAGAAGTCAAGATAGCCTTGAGTCAAATGCACCCAACAAAGGCACCAGGGCCTGATGGATTACCGGCTCTTTTCTACCAAAAGATGTGGAATACAGTGGGAGAAGATGTGACAAAGTGGACACTCAACGTTCTTAATAATGGAGGAGATCCCTCAAAGGTGAACAAAACCTTTATCTGCCTCATCCCTAAGATCAAAAATCCGAGCCACACAAAAAATTACAGGCCAATATCTCTTTGCAACGTTATTTTCAAGCTTGTGACAAAGACAATTGCAAATAGGCTAAAACTGATCCTGCCAGACATTATAGGAGAATTCCAAAGTGCTTTTACACCAGGAAGACTTATAACAGATAATGGTCTAGCAGTATTTAAGATCTTTCATTTCATGAAAAAAAAGAAGGATGGCAACAAAGGATACATGGGAGTGAAGTTAGATATGGAGAAGGCTTATGACCGGATTGAGTGGTCCTTTCTCATTGAAGTGCTCAGATCTATGGGCTTCCCACAAAGATGGATTGATCTAATTTGGGTATGCATAAGTACAGTATCTTTCTCTATTTTGATAAATGGCTGTTCATCAAAAGAGTTTAATCCCGAAAGAGGAATCAGGCAGAGAAACCCGTTATCTCCTTATCTTTTTATCTTGTGCGCTGAAGTTTTCTCCAGTCTTCTAAGAAAAGCACAAGATAGGAAAGCTATACAGGGGATCAAGATTGCAAGACAGGCACCAGAAATTACCATCTCCTTTTCGCGGATGATAGTATCCTTTTTTTGAGAACAACAGATCAGAGCATTCAAATACTGATAGAGATTCTAAAACACTACCAATTAGCTTCGGGACAGAGAATTAACTTGGACAAGTCGGAGATTTCCTTTAGCCGAAATGTACCTCCTACCAGACAGATGCTTATCAAAGATTGGCTGAATGTAAAGGCAGTGGAAAGTCACTCAAAATACTTGGGAATACCAACTATGGTCGGTAGATCCAAGAAACAGGTTTTTGAGTTTGTTCAAGAGAAAACCTGGAAGAAGCTAAAAGGTTGGAAAGAGAAAACTCTATCAAAAGTGGGAAAAGAAATTCTCATCAAGTCATTTGTTCAATCTCTCCCTTCTTACATCATAGGATGCTTCCAATTACCTAAGAGTCTTTGCAACCATTTGGAGAGAATGATTAGCAATTTTTACTGGGACAGCAAGGAGGGGGAAAGAAAAATACATTTGGTAAGTTGGAACAAGCTTAGCAATGCAAAAGAAGAAGGAGTATTGGGCTTTAGAAGTTTTGAAGCATTTAACCAGGCCATGCTAGCCAAGCAAGGATGGAGATTAATGAAGAGACCTGATTCACTGACAGCAAAAATACTAAAAGCCAAATACTTTGCAAGAAAAAATTTTCTTCATGCAAACAAAGGACACAATCCCAGTTATACTTGGAGGAGCATATGGGGCACAAAATGGGTGCTGAAATTAGGCGGACTTTGGAGGATAGGAACAGGGAGGAGCACCAGAATTTGGGGAGATCCATGGCTTCCTAATCAAAACGGGCACAAAATTTGGAGTCCCAGAGCAAGTTTTGATCAGGAAGCCACAGTGGACCACCTTATCAACCAGGAAAATAGAACTTGGAACCAAGAATTAATCACAAACAACTTTCTACCTTTTGAAGCAGATCAAATCCTAGCACTACCATTACATGTCCAAGAACAAGAAGATAATTTTTACTGGAAATTTAACAGAATTGGGGAATATGAAGTGAAGAAAGCTTATCACCTGATAAGGAAGCACAGCCAAAAACAAGGGCACAGTAGCATACCAACCCTCAAAGAGAAGCAGCGATGGAAGCACCTTTGGAAGATGAGAATACCACCCAGAACTTTGAACTTCATGTGGAGGCTCATGCATAGATCACTACCTACAAAATCAAATTTACAGAAAAGAGGAGTCAGATGCATTTCAATTTGTCCTAGATGTTTTGCAAAAGAAGAAACTGAATCTCACATTTTCAAGGATTGCAACTGGAGAAGGAGGTTTTGGTTTATCTCTCCCTTCACTTTGAGAACAGAATCAGCGGAACAAACTCCTCTATTGGACTGGATTGACGTAACCTTGAAGAAAATTGGGGGAGAAGAAAAAGGGCTTTTCTTGTGCAGCCTCCATAGCCTCTGGCATGGGAGAAATAAATTGGTGTTCGAAAATGATCAATCTCCACCAGAAGTATTGTTGGAGAGAGCCCAAAAAAATTTCACCGAAGCAAATTTCATGGCAGAAAGATCTGTGTTGTCTCAGGAACCTCCACCGGGTAGCCAAAGTAATGACTTTTGGAGTGCTCCTCCACCAAACACCTTTAAATTAAATGTTGATGCAGCTACTAATAATGGAGGAAGAGGAGGAGTTGGTGTAGTCATTAGAGATAGTGAAGGGGTAGTTGCAGCAGCTGCCATGTTAGAGATTGCCTCATCTCTTTCAGTTAGAGAAGCTGAGGCTATGGCTTATTATCTGGGTCTGGAATTTGCAACCCAATGCTGTTTTTTGGATATTGAGTTGGAAGGAGACAATATAGAAACGGTGAAGACCCTTAAATCTGAATACCCATGTGGAGATTCCTTTAGAGTGATAATTTCCAATTGCAAAATCTTTTTGAATAGATTCAGGTATTATAAAATTTTACATGTAAAAAGACAGAGGAACTTAGCAGCCCATTACTTAGCAAGAGTAGCTCTTACCAAGCCAAATGTAATGTGGCTGGAAGAGACACCCTTAGAAATATGTAATTAGATCTATCTTGATATTTTGAATTGTAGAGTTTAATACAAAGAGAATTTTTTTCAAAAGAAAAAAAAGAAATGAAGACTAGGACTTACTTAATTTAAGTTGTTATTTGTTATTACTAAAATGATATAGTTATTTGTGTTTATTTTAGAGTGTAAATTATGACTTTTATTATCATATCTATTTATGGTCATGTTTATTAGATATTATGACATAAAACTATAGATGGTTATTTTGGTGTGTTTAGATTTTGTGACAATGCACTAAAATTACAAAAAATTAATGGCTAATGATGTATTGTACTTTTGAATTATATTGATATCTATTAATGTTACAATTTAAAATATTAGTCTATTAAGTAAGTTGAAACAATATTTAATGACTTCATACATAATTCAATTAAAATTACATAATATTATCATTTGATCAATAAATTTTCACCAAAATTACAACAATTTTAAATTAAGTCATATAACTCATACAATTAATACAACACAAACTTCACAGCAGCAATAAAAAATATTAAGAATTCTAACACACTCTAAAATTCTAATAATGAAACTCTTGTTTTGGTCTACACTCTATTATGTAGTAACAGCTCTAATTTTGTCAGTCTCTCATTTATCTATAACAATTTATTTTGCATCTCAAATTCTTGCCCTCCTGTATCAATATCCTCCAGTTTGAAATTAATAATTTCTGCAATCATTTCATCAAGTCATTTGAAATATTTACAATGCTGTTGTGAAATCTACAAATAACAAAAAAAAAATTCTAATATAACACAAGTACCAATTATTAGATTCAAAATGAATGGTTACTTACCTTGAAATAATAGCAGTTCAAAAATAACCTACTAGGATTTAATCTAGTTCCAGATTCGAACAGAATTGTATAACGTTTACAATTGCAATGTGGGTGTTTAAACTTTTTTTTCTTCGTTTCGATGATGTCCACCTTAACTTCTCCACAACGCATTAATCTCTTGATAGTCCTCCATGAACGTCGATTTGAAGATGACGATTGCTCTGTGTAGTCCATTCTTTCTTGTTGGAGTTTCAAATTCTTTTAGTAACAAAGAGAACAATGAGAGTGAGTGATTTTAATCCTTTTTCATAACAACAAATTACAAATATTTTGTTGACCGTGTAGGAATAAACTATCCTAAATAAACTGCACTAATACGTAAGAACATTACGTGACACGTAAAAACGTTGCCGTCTCTTATTGTCGGAGAGTTTCATATAAGGGTCAAAATATCTGACAGAAGTAATAGATAAAAATTACGCTGAAATTATACTTTTTTTAAAGGGACAAAAAAGAATTTCATGAGATTGTGAGGGAGGTAAAATTTTATTCAATATTATATATCTAACAAGCTAGTTATATTATTTATCTTTACAATAAGGATATTTATGTATGCATGTATATTTTATTATTATTCTATGAATAAAGTATTATTTTTATTTTTAATATTTAGATTAAATTTTAAAGTTGTTTTTAATATTTTAAACCGCCTATTTAAATTTAGAAGATTTTAAAATTGTGGCAATGTTATTTCACCGTCAATACTGTTAACAATTCTAACGAAGATGCGCACATGAAGTTATAACTTACTATAATAGACTGATCTTATATTAACGTTAGTGAAAAATAAAAAATTAAATAAATAAAAGAAAAATAACACTGAGAATACAAAATCTTAACTACATTTCGCTCCCTCGTATGCCATAGTTATTTTATTTTATTTTATTTTATTTTTTTCTAATATAATATTAGTTTTTTTACAGTAAATTATAATATCTCGTTACAGAATTATTAATAGAATTAACGATAAAATAATATTATAATAATTTTAAAATGTTAAAAATTTAATAAAATACTTAAAATTTTAAGAATAATTTTGAGACTTGATCTAAATATTTGAACAAAAATAATACTTTATTTTTATTTTATCTTGTATTCTTGTTAGTATATATATGATACGAATTGGGGAGTTATACTTAATGTGGGAGTCAAATTTTATTTTACAATGGTGAGATAATTTTAAATAAATACATACAAAAATAAGTTATTTTAAAATGTAATAAAATAGAAAGTGTACATAAAGAGTATGTAAAGATAATAAAATTATGAAAGAATAAAGAAAGAAAAAAATGAAGAAATTTTATTGATTATTGATTAATTGAAATTGTAAACTATAAAGATAAAACTAAATATATATAAAGTATTAATTTAAGAAAGATAAAAATAAATAAAGATAAATAAATATAAGATAAAGATAAGATAATAATAAAGACTAAAATTATAATTAAATTTATATATTTTGTTGGATTGAAGTGGAAGAGTGGTTTAATAAAAGGTTACAAAACAAACATTTTATTGGATAATAATATAAAACTTATTTATATTGTTATTAAATACTTTTTATTTTGAAAATATCTGTAAAAATAGTTGATGGTTGAAAATATATAACTTTTCGCTTTTAATTTTAAAAATACACACTAAAATAAGTTATTTTAAAATTATAAAAAACAAACATTAAATTGAATAATAATATAAAACTTATTTAATTATATTGTTATTAAATACTTTTTATTTTAAAATATCTATAAAAAAGTTGATGTTTGAAAATATATAACTTTTCACTTTTAATTTTTAAAAAAACACACAAAAATAAGTTATTTTAAAATTATTCAAAACAAACATTTTATTGGATAATAATATTAAACCTGTTTATATTGTTATTAAATAATTTTTTATTTCAAAATATTTCTGTAAAAAAAATTTATGTTTGAAAATATATAAACTTTCACTTGTAATATCAAGATGATATTAATTACTTTTTTCAATAAAATTTTTAATTTAATTGTAACTATTGAATAAATTCAAATTTACAATGTATGTATGTAAGGCTAATTTTATCTCTTCATGTTACTTTTATTCTTACCAATATTCATTTATTATTTTTATTGATTGATAACTTTGGAGAAACAATAAAAACTAACCAACAATAATAAACTAATATGGGTTTTAGATGTGCAATTTTAGCATGTATAATTTGTTACTAATTAATTATTGACTAATTTTTATCATTTTCCTAGCATATTATTGTTTATTAATATGCATGTTTTTCTTTGTTTTGGATAATGATTTTAAAAGTAATATTGATATTTTTTGTGTTTCTTCTACTAAAAAAATAACCTAATAACTATTTGTATCCATATAATATAAACCTTGAGCACATTAATTAGAATAATTAGGGGACTTGGTGCAAGTAGTTTATTAATGGAATGCTGAATCTCAAGGACTTGCTTGAGTGGCTGGAAATCATTTATTATAAAAAAGGAGAAGAACTCAATCTATCTATCTCTCATGACCAAGTTGACATGTTTATTATCTTCATATCCCACAATTATTTTATATGTGCTCAAGTCTCTTTTGTACCAAATATTTTGGTTTTTTACAGTATCTTTTAATTTAATAATTCAAAAATTAATCCGTTGTAAATCAGAATTTTATTTAAAAATTTATTATTAATTAATAAATTACTATATACAATTTCTAACATTTATTTAAACGAATTAGTAAGTTAACTACGATATCACCCTGCAATTTGGCATGTAACAAATATTTTATAAGATAAGGAGTACCAAAATGAATGTGATCGATCTGAGTGGGAATTAAATTTACGTGGGATCAATAATACTAACGTATAAAACAATACTTGTCTTTAATTATTTACCTAGCTAGCTACCACTTCCTGTAATAAAAGTCATCGGTGCAATAATTACATTGCTAAGGACACAATTCAAATCAAAATTATTAGTATGATTTAGCCGTATGTTAAATAATAAATGAGAATAACCTAGAAACTAAATTTATTCAGTAACAACTAAAAATATGAATGACTGTAAGTTTACTTGATTCAAGGGTTAATTGTGCTGTCGTATTGATCGAATGTTGATTAGTGTAAAATGGGTTAAAAAATTTTTGAGACACAGCTTAAAGGTGGATAAAAAAGTTTATCAGACCATTGTTTGCTCATGAATTTTGTGTTATTATCTAAAATACTTAGCTAAAAAGGGATGATAGGAATCAAGAAATAGGTGTTGCGAGAATTATCAACAACTTGATTATATTAAAAATTACATAGAGTGAGTTGATTTTGATCTTTTTAATTGTTAATGACAATATTAAAAATAACTACAGTTTAATTTTCTGTTTTATTATCTAATAACTTTATACTTTTTAACTGTTCAACCTTATTGTATGTATTAAGTTTTTTATTTCAAAAAAAAAATTAAGAATATGAATAAATATTTGTAATGTTTAATTTTTTTTTTTTTGTTCTTTTAAAAGTTAGCATGATGGGGTAACGTTAGGAAGCTTCTGTTGTCTTTATTAGTTTAAATCTATGATTCATTTTGGGACATTATAAACATTGGATCCAATGTCACATATGCGTATAATACACCTAACCAAAGTTATTAGATTAGATGCAACGTCTTCTGTTTCATTTGTGTGAGTTCTTCATTCATAGCCATGTGAGGCTGAAACGTGATCACATATTACATTTCTTTGTAATAATAGGCAAAACCAAAATAAAATGTACAACAATTTTATTTGACAGACCATATATAACTAAAAAGCATCTCTAGCTATGTGCCAAGTATTAATATGTGGGGTGAGATGGGAATTTACAAATATCATGAATAATTTATTCTAAAAATTTAAGCTAATTGGAGGAGGTATATATACGAATGATTATATTTTTAACACGTTTACTCATGCAAGCGTAATAATTTTTTTTTTAGGTTTTGTGTGAATTTATTTGTATAGAGTTTTCTTTCTGTTTTTTATTATTTGTCTTATGATAAAATTTTTTCTTTTACGATATATAAAATTCAAACTTTAGATTTTTAGATCAAAAAAATTTTGATATTATGTCATAAAATTATTTTTTTTAAATTTAAATTAATAGAAAAAACACGTAAATAATTATATCTCTAGTACAAAAATTTGTATAAAATAGAATGTAGTAACTCATCAATGGAATAACAGGGTCCAAAATGTCGTAAAGATTTAATTAAATTAATGGACCTGATTAACTGAATTATAAACTAGGTTAGATGATATATTTTCACTCAAAATTTTAACAAATACTAATATACTATAGCGCAGCTTTGTAAAAATAAAATATTGTGTGACTCTTATTTATACTATTGAATAGTAATAAGGACTTATGAAATATTGCAGAAGGTTATGTTGTGTCTTAAATTTGAGGTAGGAGAATATTGGAATATCAAATATAATAGATGAAGATATAAAATAGATTGTTATTATTCATTGATATAAATCGAAAATATAATAGAATTGTTGGGGCCAAAAATAATATCAAAAAGGAATTTTCAAATATAGTTTAATAATCGTTATATGCATTCATTGTAAGCCCAATAATTAACGCACTCTAATATTATCTTTGACTCATAATTTGATTTTCAATGAATTTTATCTTATCTTATTTTATTTAGACGAACACAAAAATATTTTTATAGATATGAATATTTTAAAATTAAACTACTAATCACTCTTATCCTAATTTCATTAATCACACAAACTCATAAATCATATATGATATTTGTCCTGTATTCTTTTTATATGAGCGTCAAATTTTTTTAGTAATTCTTTATCGTTTGTCGTAAAAATACTTTTTTTTAATTTAATGTAATGTGAGAAGATAAATAATTATATTTTTAATAATTTTTTAAAAAATTTTTTAGTCAATAAAAATCGAATTTTAAATTTTTAAATTATAAAAATTTTAACACAATATCATAAAATCACTTATGTAAAAATTTAAATAGATAAAAATATACATATGAATGATTATATTTTTAATATTGTCGAGTCAAAGAAATGACCAAAAAAATAATAAAAAATAAAAAACAGATAAGATGATAGAAATATATACATAAATGATAATATTTTTAAGATATATAGTGAAATCAAAGAAATGACTTAGAATAGGAAGAAAGATAAAAACTAACATTTTCTTTGGATTAAGAGAATATAAAAAAAAAGATAGAAAACGTGAAGAAAGAAAATAGATGAAAATGTGAGTCTTTTATTATAAAATAAAGTGAAGGAAAAAAAATAGTGTAGAATTTATCAAAATATTTTTTTTCACAGATGAGATGAAAATAAAAGAAAAATGTGTAAATAAATATAAAATTATTAATTCACTATTTGATCAATTAAAAAAAATAAAAGACATAAAGACATTAATGTAATTTTTTTATTATAATTTTCTCTTATCTCATTTTTTTATCAAAACAAAATAAAATTTTATCTTTATTTTTTTTTATTTTTTTTTTAGTAAATTTTATTCAACATTCTTTAAAATAATATATAACTTATCTTCTATGACGTATCAATTTCTGATTGGTCGATATTTTAATATAGATCATTGCCCCTACCATAATCTTCTTTGATATTGAACAAAATAAAATTTCTTCTCCTCCAAATCTGATTACTCTCTCTCCTTCTCATGGCTTTCATTCCATTTTAAAATCATTATACACTAATCCAATTTTGCAATTTAAAACCATAGAATTAATAACTATTAGTATATGTGATATGGTAGAAAGTAACATTTGACTGGACTTTGGGGATGTAGATAACGGAAAACTAAGAGAAATTAAAGAAAGAAAAGTACTAAAACTGAAATGACGAGTTAAAATAATAAGGGTGGGTGAGAATGACACTCTGTGAAGCTCGGATCTCAAACACTGAAGATTGAAGAAGACTCTCTTTTGGACCATAAAAGTCTTAGGGAGAGGGTCCTCACCCTAATTAATTCCCACGTGTCACAATCTTATTGGTTCAAAATAAAAATTACCAATCATATTATAATAGTGTTTGTGTGTGTGGAATTCAATACAAGACTTTGATATTTGCTACAAAACCTGACATGAAGCATATGCGATAAGTGTGTTGTGTTCTGCATAAGATGGAATTGAAGAATTATAAATTTAAAACAAAAAAGTTGAATTTCAAATATTAGTAGTAAAAGGGTTCGAAATTTGTGTATGTTTTTGTTCCCTAAAGTCTCTTTTTAGAAACACATGTTATATGGCACGTCTCTTATTGAATCCAAGAAAAACAGGCATCCTAAGTAGGAATCAAAGATTTCATCACTTATTATTAACTACGTTTGCTATGCCATGCTACATCTTTTATGTGGTCCAAAACTCAAAAAATTAAAAATTACGTTTGATTTTGGTTAATAATTGGTCATGCAAAATGATGATATGTGGTCAAACGGCTACAAAATTAAGCTATGGGATCTTATGTTAAGTAAAATTACAATGCTTAATTGCATTGGACCAAAGGGATCTCAAGTAACTATTGGTCGATGTTTTTTCTTCAAAGCTTGTTGCGTTTTTGAATTTTTCATTGACCATTCATTATTATTGGTGATGATGCATGAATCCAAATCACCAGAATTTTTTAAGAGTCAATTTTGCTACACAAAATTATTGTATATACCTGTTAATTAATCACTAAATTATTTTTATTATTTATTTTTAAAAGCTTAAAAAATGCATGTAATTATGATTATTGATTATGATTATGATAATATACGATATAAATTTACACTTTATTGTTGAAAATGTATTAACTTAGCAACAATACATACAATGTAATAGTTTACACCATGATTCATAAATAATAAATTACCATTTGTACTTATAAAAGATACCGACACTGATAAATGTATTCATATAAGAGTAAAACGACAATTGTAACTACAGAAGATGATTTATATGTGCCAAATGTACCTTAACAAACCAATTATATAACTAACATCCGAGTACTTTTGGCACACGAAGACTATCTTCCGTAGTTATAATTATCGTTTTATTCTTATATGGGTCATTTGTCAGCGTCTATATCTTTTATGAGTATAAATGGTAATTTATTCGATTCATAAACATTAAATTACGATAGTTTTTTCCCCTCAGTTTTTGAATAAAGGTTTATTTTGACTATAAAACAAAACTTAAAATGTGATTTGAAGGAATTAAGGCGTGATATTCTCACAACGCTAATCATGTATTTGTACAAAAATGTCATTGTTTTGTTAAGATTCTAAAATTTAAATTTAGATTAGGCTTACTTAAGTTTAACTTTTTTGTCACGTGCTTTGCTTAGTTTAACATTTTAATTGTTTAGCCCAAGGTAATTTTCTTTGATTAAGTTTAATTTAATGGTTTATAACACAATGTAATTTTTTAGTAACCTCATTAAATGCTTTGATTCATGAGTATTCAAAAATAACAAGTTGACAAGAGTATAATAATAATAATAATTCACCTTTTTCATATAAATAGTGTGACATTTATTTATATATTGTTCTTCAAATCTTTCTTTGTGGAAGTTTGTCGTAGAAAAACCCAACGGAAAATATTGCTTTGCCAGCAACGAAAGAGAAAAATATAATATTTTTATGGCCACAAACCACAACGAAAGATTCAAAGAGCATTGCATCAAAATTTTATAACTAAATATATAGCATTGCCTAGTCGAGGCGCATCTCAGAGTCTTAATTATACAAACAAAACCAAAAACACGTTGGATTATTGCTCTAACTTTCTCTACAAAATCTATTTCATCTCAACGGCCAAAAATGAGTTGCATTAATCAACTTGAATTGATCTAATAGTTAGTTTATTAGTTTGCTTAAATAAGTATCAGAATTTTAAATCTTGTATTATACATGCAATAACTCATTAAAAATATCGTAAAAAATAAAAAATAAATTACATTATTTATTTAATTGGTTAATTTTAACACATTAATAGTATAAAATATTTTTTATGATTATTTAATTAGATTTATGTGTTTAAATTACTTTTTAAGTACTAAATTTGAAAAAAATTTGCTGATTTGACTATATATAATTGATTATGTGTGTTAATTTTTTTATACCAATAAATTTATTCATTTAAACCGTTTTTGAAGTAATGAATTTAAAAATTAATTATTTTTATTAATTAATAATACATAATTAATTATTTGTATGAAACTCTTTTACACCGATACCACTGCATATGATTTAAACCTGCATTAGTATGTAAAACACTAAAGTAATTTATATTTTATATACTATTCATGATTAGATGAGATATATGCATATTGGATGTGAAAGTTATATTTTATGGTGAATCTCCAATATTATGCTTGCTAATAACATTGTGGTATTTTTTTTGGTAATGTAAAAATATTATGTCTATTTCTATTATTAATATGACAAAATATAAAACCAAGTTGAATTGTGAAATAGTTAAGTCACTTGTTTATTTAAGTAAGTGCCAAAAATTTAAATTTTATATTTTGTATGTAGTAATTTATTGGTTAATGATTTACTAGTCTAAAAAATACTGTAAACAAATATGATTATTATATGTAAGAAAAATTGTAAATTTTATTATTTATATTATTATTTTTCCAATTATTACAATTTTGAGAGCTCTCTAATCTCACTGTATCTAGCATATCATATGCACAGTTGTACTCATTAACACATAGTATTATTCTGTCCAAAAAATTAAAAAAAATACAGTATTATTCTTTCAAAATACAAGCCATCATCACTTCTCGATCTCCATAGAGAAGTTAAAAAAGTTGCAAAATTAAAAGTGTATGAAAGAAGATGAAAAAAAAAAGGCATTACTATTGTTAGAAAGGAAAGAAACATACACAATATGTGTTAGTAAGAAACCATTCATTGAAGTTTTGATAATTGCAATGACACTGCTTGAAATGGAAAATTCATCATCTCTAATAAGTTGTATAATTAGTGATGTTGTAATTAAAAGCACTAAGCTAAAGGGGTTAATTAGTTTACTTCAGAATGTGACCAATAATTATTACAAAATGTCACTCACTAATTTTGTATTTGTGAGTTAAATACTACTCTGTTTGTTCACAAATATAGAACATTAAAAAAAAAATACAAAAATATAAAATTATATTTAATAGATAAAATATAAACAAAAGTATTGTATTTAGAAATATTAAATTAGTATATTTTATATTTTTTTATAAAAAAATATAAAAATACTAACAAAAAGTATAATTTATTTTTTTATTAAATTTTTATAAATATATTTTTTATTATTATATTTTTTTATAAAAAAATAAATAAATTTTTTAAAATTTATTTTAATTTATTATTAAATAAAATATAAAAATACTAATTAGGAAGAAGATTTGGTCCTACTGAAGGTGAAGGTAGTGGTCAATGGCTAATAACAATTTTGTACTTAGGGGTAATAAAAAGGAAAACGCGCCTAAAAGTGATGAGAAAGCGGGAAAAAAAGTACATCTCTTTTTCTGAATTGCATGGAATAATGGAATAATAACCATAAGAGACAAAAGTTTTTTTCAAAGGCACAAAGAATAGTAATTCCAAAAATGTATCTTTTTAATTTTTTTTGTCAAATAATATGGCTAAATGCAATTTTTTTTAGTCTCATTAACAAATTCTATGTTGAGTAATTACTAATTACATTTGATAATATGAGTTTGTTTGAGAGAGTTTTTAAAAAAATATTTTTTTGAGTTATCTTTTTTTAAAAAGATTTTATAAAAAAGTAAAAATAATTTTATATTTGGATATTTTATGTAAAAAAATTTTTTTATCAATTAATTATATTTGGGTATAACGATACAAAAATATTTTTGTTTATTTATTACATGAAAAATATTTTTTTTAAGAAAAAAAAGATCTTTTAAAAAAAGAATATGAATTATAACTTTTTAAAAAAGATGTTTTTTATTTTTCTAGTATTTTTATTTTTACTTCTAGAAATTTATTAAATATGCTAAAAAAATTTATTAAAAAAATATTTTTTTATCAAAATAATATCGTCCAAATAAATACTATGGTTTGAAAGAAAAATAAAAAGAATATATTTTTGTGATTTAATTGGTTACGGAATTTTATATTTTTACTCATTATATCATTATTTGTGTATAAAAATAAATCATAAACTAATATTTGCATAAATAAATTTAATCTAGATATTAATTTTAATATATTATTAGGAGAAATAACGTTTGGAAAATTGTTAATGATTTGGCGGGGAAGGGTGGAGGGAAATGTGAGAGGCATTTGCATTTGGAGAGTGGAGAGTGAGTGTGACGTGGCCTTCAGTATCCGCTGATGTCAGCTATGCACACGTGTCCATACGGGACAACACATCCTCTTCCCTCTTCCTTCCTTTTAAGTTTTAACCTTTTACACAACAATCTCCTTCAGTCCTTTCTCATTTTTACCCATGCTCTCTATCTCTCTCATATTATGAGATTTTTTAATTTTATTTATATAAATCTATATTTTAATCTATTATTTTTACTTAAATAAATAAAATTTCAAAAAGAAGAAAAAAAATTGTTGAAGATGACGACATTTTTGAAAAAGAAGGCGACAACAACCACGTTTAAAGAAATGGTCGGTAAAATTGCTTAATCCCATAACTTTATTGTAAAATTATATTTCAGTTATAAATTATTATCACTTAATTAACTTTTTAAAATATGTTATTTTTAAATATATATATATTTAAATAGGTCTTTAAATTTTGTTGTGTTAGACGTTTTTGTCTCTAAAAAATATTTATTATATTGAAATTATAAATTTTATAAAAATAAAATATATAAGTCATTATTTTAGTCAAATTTATTATTTTTATTTGGACAAGTGTCTAAAAGTGGGACGGAAAATTGAAAAAACTTATATGTTTTAATTTTGTAAAATTTCAAAACCTCAACATAATAAAATTTTTTTAGAAATAAAAAGGATTAATACAAAATTTTTTAAAGACCTATCTACATGCCTACTCTTTATTGTTAATTATATATAATATATAATATATTTTTATAGTTTATATATTTTTTTAAAGATATTAGATATTCATTTATTAGATGAAGAAATAGTCTTATTAAAATGTTAACAACCTATTTATCTTTATTTATACAAAATACACATTATTAATAATTTTTTTTTGTTCATAGTATTTTTTAATTTAACAGATTAATGATTAATCTGTTACAAATTTAAATTTTATTTAAAGGTATGTTACCAACATTTATTTAATTGACCGACCAACCAAAATTAGTTACCAATAAAAATATTTAATTCAACGAATCTACAACTCTATTATACAGTGTGCTACTAAAAGTTTTAGAAATAGAAATATTTGAGTGCGCATTATTAGAAAGAAAATTAATGAATGAGAGTGAAAATATTTGTATTAACTTTTAAGTATTAACTAACAGTCGCAACGCTCCGTGTATTTGGAAATTGCGTTGCAGTAATTCTTTTTTTGACGTGATTTTTGGTAAATGATGATTTGAGAGTAATCCTTGAGAATATAACTCTCCGTGTTTCCATAATCAATAAAACCTCCAGGAAAAAAAAAAGGAAAATTTGTAGAAGCTGTTACTACTCAAGAAAGAAAAATTGATTAAATTTTAAAATAATAATTATAAATAGTAACTATTTTTATTTACATTATTGCTATATATAATTAAAATTCAAAATCACTCGAAAGGATTTGACTTCAAATTAAGAAGCAAATAAATAAAATTTTCATTAATCATTAAGTACGAACAATTTTCATATATTATCGAAGTAAAATAATTTTATATTTATATTTAATAAAAAATTAAAATTAAAAAAATTATTAATAAATATTTTAAAAATATTAATAAAAATACAAAATAAATATTTATTTTTTAAATATGTTTAAAACGCTCCTTAAAAAAAAAAACCATCATGTCATTCAATAATTACGTGGTATCCTAATTTTTGTTTTTCTTCTTAGCGTTTGCCCTTATTACAATAATTTTAATTAAGGTAGAAATTCAGGTGTAATCGACTTTACGTGAAGTTGATAATTGAGAGCGGTTAGATAATTTGATTGATTTGACTAAATTTTTATCTAACAGTTTTTAACTATCAACTTTACATAAAGTTGACTGCATCTAAATTTTTACTATTAAGTAAACATAAAAAAATCTTTTTTCATAACTAAAACTATAAATTGAAAGTATTTTAAAGAGAAAATATTAACCAATAATATCACACATAAAAAAAATAAAAAAAAATTTAAAAATTATTTTGTTTTTACTATCAAATTAATTAAATTATTTAATTAATTTTAATTATCAACTACACATAAAATTAAGTTACGTAAATTTCCACCTTAATTAAAGAAAAAAAAATGTTGACGTTGATATATGTTTTCCTAATGTTTCTCCGATAAAAATGTTTCATTATTAACAAAACACACGCCTTCTCACTCTCCTCCTTCCTTATTTGCGAAGAGTAGTAATTGCCTTTCATTCAATA
The DNA here is from genome assembly GCF_014773155.1 of Arachis stenosperma. Taxonomy (NCBI): domain Eukaryota; kingdom Viridiplantae; phylum Streptophyta; class Magnoliopsida; order Fabales; family Fabaceae; genus Arachis; species Arachis stenosperma. The sequence goes on along the minus strand of NC_080384.1, from coordinate 17,043,306 downwards.
TTTTCATTTTCATTTTCATTTTTTCACAAACACTCACAACTCTTCACTCCACAGGGCCCCTCTTCTCTTCTCTTCTCTTCTGTGTCCCCCCCTTAACCCCACTATCTCTCTCTCTCTCTCTCTCTCTCTCTCTCTCTCTCTCTCTCTGCCTTTTACCCTAAAAGGAGTGTTCGTTTCTCTTCATAAGCGCCTCTCATGCGGCACTCTTTTCAGCCCCAAAAACCTTTCAGACACGGATAGAGAGAGAAGAGAAGAGAAGACAACAAACACGCACTGCTTGGTTGGCTTCACTATACACTCTTCTTTTTTCTTCTTATTTTCTTTCACTCACTTCTCAACACACACCCCATCTCTTATATTATCACAAAGTTTCATTCTTTATCGCTTTTTATTTCTGGGGTTGGATTTTTTGTTCAAAAAGATATATCTTTATTTATTTATTTGAGGCTTCTGCAATGGCACCAAGCTTTGATTGCGTTTCAAGCCTGCTCTGTGCAGAGGACACAAGCTTCTTCGATGATAATCCTTATGGGGGTAGTGGTGGTGCCATGGATGAAGTGTTTGATGAGGATTCATGGCGTCCTAGGTGTTATAATAATAAAAAAGGTTGCAACTTTGATGGTGATGAGGCAGATGGGTATCCATTGCAGAGTGATGAGTGTGTGGCAGTGATGGTGGAAAAGGAGTGTGAACACTGGCATGGTGGTGCCGCTTACTTGAACAGGTTACAATCTGGGGATTTGGATTTTGGGGCCAGAAATGAGGCCATTCATTGGATTGAAAAGGTGTGTGTTCAAATACAGAAAGAGAAAGAGAGACTTTGGTTGTTTTCTTTTTCTTTTGTTTTTGCTCTTTCTTAATAGAGTCTAGTCCAATCATCTGATCTTTTCTTCTTCGATGTTTACTTGTGAGAGTAGTTTGGCTTTTTCTGACTCTGAATCATGATTACATTGATGGCCTAAAAATGAAATCTGAACCAGAACTTCTAAGCAGGGTTAATCGGTTTTTGGCAATAGGATTTGGATTCGGATGTTGAGAGTTCAATCAGGAAAGAGTTTGAAACAGTTTCTTAAGTAAATTTGGACTAGATTTTCATTATTTGTTTTTATAATAAGGATTTAGATGGAATCAAAATAAGATCAATGGTATGATTAGCATTTTAGACTTATCTGACGTGTTATTGACTAATGGATGAACACATATGTTTGTTTTATAGGTTCGAGCACATTTTGGTTTTGGACCTCTATGTGAATATCTATCTATAAATTACTTGGATCGATTCCTTTCATCGTATGAATTACCAGTAAGTCAAGGAATCTGATAAAAAAAAGGTTTCATCTGCATTTTGTTATAATGTGCTGGTTTTGATCCAGCGTTTCCACTTGTAGAAGGGAAGAACATGGACAATGCAATTGCTGGCAGTGGCCTGTTTATCAATTGCAGCGAAAATTGATGAGACTGAAGTTCCTTTCACCCTTGATTTGCAGGTAGAATAGAAAAAATTTCAATTTTGTTTCTTTACCATGCTTGGTAACTTTTGAAGTTCAATGCACTAATTTTTGCATGATGTTGATCACTGTCTTTTAATGCAGGTTGGTGAATCCAAGTTTGTATTCGAAGCTAAAACCATACAGAGAATGGAGCTTCTAGTACTAAGCACATTGAGGTGGAGAATGAATGCAATTACTCCATTCTCCTTCATTGATTATTTCCTTTCCAAGATCAATGATGGTAATGAGAGTCCATCATTAAGATCGTCGATCTTGCGATCCATCCAGCTTATCTTGAGTACCACAAGAGGTGAGTAATGTAATCTATTAGGATAATTATGAAATGATGAGTTCTCTTTGCTTCTATGTTCATTCTCTTGAAATGATTAATAATTATGAAAAGAGTCCGAATTAGAGAATGAATGATTTGTAATTGTGGAATGCAGGGATTGAGTTCTTGGAGTTCAAGCCATCAGAGATTGCGGCGGCAGTGGCAATATCAGTTGTCGGGGAAACCGAACCGGTTGACACTGAGAAAACTACTTCTGTTCTGATTCAATACATAGATAAGGTGATTGATCATATAAATGATGATTTAACTTTTTCCAAGTTAGTCACCATTTCTGATTTATCCAACTCGAGAGTTTAGAGTTTTGTTTGATGATAACTTTGAATACAATGAATTTGTGATGGTTGTTGTTTAATTGATCTTCTTACTTTTGTGTGATTTTTAGGGGAGAGTGCTCAAGTGTCTTGAATTGATCAAGGAACTTGCATTAAACATTGTGAATGTCAATGATCCAAATGTTTCTTCTTCTACAATCCCTTGTGGTGTGCCTCAAAGTCCAATAGGAGTGTTAGATGCATTGTGCTTCAGCTACAAAAGTGATGACTCAAATGCAGGTTCATGTGCAAGTTCTTCACACACAACTCCAGATCCTAAAAGGAGGAAGCTAAACAAAACTTGTGGATCAGAGGCACTATTGTAGAGTCTTGTGGACTTGGGAATTTTATTTATTTATCAAAAGTTTCACCATCATCCATGGGATGCTTCTTTATTTTTATTTATTTTTCTTTTTTTTTTCACCCCCAAGAAAAGGACACCATGTTCATTTTGTGGAAGGTTCCCCCTCTCTCACAAGAATACCAAAAGGGAAAATCAGAAAAGAAGAAAAAAAAAGAGCATAAGGAATAGTTAATGAAAGTATAAGGTAAGTCATGAGTGGAAGATGGGGACATGAAAATGAATAGAGAATAGAATCCACACATTGCATGCAATTGGCATGAATGAAGAAGGTTTAAGTAATCAAGAGCTGTTAAAAATAATTTTTAGATATCTTAACAGCTACACAATAGAGGAAGTGATGGAAGAGAGTGGGGGAACAATGATCATTATTGTGTGTTTTTTTTTTAAAAAGAAATTTTTTTGTGTAAGTACAATCCTAGTTGTTTTCATAATTTCATTTGTTAAATTGTTCTACTTATGTAGTGAGAAAAATAGACCAAAAAAAGAGGTTGAGTTACTAGCACTAAGTTATATTTTTGAGGGACATATTTTGTTAAGTTATAAGTATTGTGTCATTTTAAGTTACATGGAAAATAAAAGTATTATCATTGTTCTCATGAAAAGGATTTTATACTCTTCTGTTATATTTCTTCTATATTTTTCTGTTTATCTTTGTATAAAGATTAAAGTGAGAGATAAACCTTTAGGTTGTGTTTGTTTTGAGGTATTGGGTCGGAGACTGAGAGATTGAGATTCAGTATTATGTTTGTTGGTTCAGAGACTGGTATTAAAATTTCGGTCTTTGTCCCTAAAATTTAGTATTTTAGTGCCTTCAAAAAGTGGGGATATAGGAGATTAAAATTTTTTGGAACGAAAATTGAAATTTTAAAAACATTTTATACTTAGAAATGTTTTTATTTCAATTAATTAATTACAACTTTATTTTTTATGCAAATTAATTAGAGTTTCATTCTTATTTTAGTGTCTGTCTCTTATTTTACACCAAATATAATATAATACTTATTTTAATCTCTATCTCTCGATCTCAGTCTCGTAGTCAAGTAGTTCAAATTAAAACTTTCTACCTTAATCGGGATTAATTTGAAAGTAGTGTATCTACATTTGTTATTTTAAAAGACTTTATTAAAACTTTAGTGAATAATCTGTTCGAAGTATACATTTTTAAGGGTTTATTTGTCACTTTAGTCTTGTATTAATTTATTTAGAAGAAAACTATTATTCTTAATGATGTAATTGACAAGATATAAAAAAAAAGTAGGAAAACTTTATTAGTAATGGGATGAAATGAATGTGTGTGAATATTAGAGCATTGCTTAGATGTGTGGCAAAGATGATTGGTGTGTTTGAAATGAAATAACACATGCAATTAAAGGGTAAGCCCAGAAAGAAATGCACAAAAAGAGAACACTGTTTTTGTCATGTGAAGGGACAAACTTTAATCATGATTACAACAAGAATCACCAATGATCATGACACATATAGAGAAATATCTACTACTACACACAAATTTTAATAATTGAATTCAATTATTCCCTGAACTGATTAAAACTACACTATCACACACAATAATTTCAAGATTTTGTGTTTTTCTCTTGTATTACATTTTTCCTCTTTAAAAATAACTTTTTGAGTATCTCTTGCATTACTATTTGGAAAACCCCCCACACATTAAAATATTATTGTATTGGTAAATAAAAAATGAAATGAATTTTGTTTATGCTAAAGTAAATTTTTCATTATCACCTAATACCAAATAATCTTTTAAAATTTAATTAATTAAATAGTTTTTATCAAGAAACTTTAAGAGAATAATTCTATGAAATCAACCTCAGAACATTTTGAGGTTTTTTTAATGCGATGTTTTTTTTATAATAATGACCATCTTTGAGGTTTTAAACTTATTTATTATTATATTTTTTTTCCAATTTTTGTTGGTATGAACTGATCAAATAAGTTTCATAAATGAAATTAGATTAAACTTCTTGTTGGTTTTATTTATGAAATCATAATATAATGAAAATCAAACTCCATGGATGTGCAAGAAATTATTGAAAATAACCACCAAGCATATTATAGGAAATAAATCCCTCATACTAGGAGGAAAATGGAAACAAGAAATGAGTCTGTTCCTTTGTTTTTTTTTTTTTTTCTCGTTAGGTTTCATAGTAGATCCTCCAACTTTGGGCTTGGGATATGATTAGTTTCATCATGAACAAGGGTGAGAGATTTATAGCACAAAATAATATGCTTCTTACAATGGTCAATGGACAAACCATGCATCCAGGTTCCTTATTTTTATTGGAATCCACTATCCAGGCCCGTTTTTGTCAGTCCAGGCCCGTTTATTTATTTATTCTAGAAAGATGTTTTTATTTTTAAGTTTAAACTCGCAAAAAACCCTTTGTAGTTTGAACAAAGATTGGGCCCAAAAAAGTAATTGTGTGACCCAAGCATTCTAAAGAAAAGGATAATGAGATGTTATTGTTTAGTAGATATTTGGTTTGTATTTTTATTTTAATATTCTTTTTATTTTTTGTTAAGAAAAAGAAAAATAATAAAAAATAATAAATCTTAAATCTTTTTATTTTTACTTTCTATTTTTATTTTTTCTCCATAAATTCTAATAAAAACGCATACCAAATATATCATTTCATTTCTTATCCATCTTTGTATATTTCCTATTCCATCACAACCTTCGATTCTTAAGATTCCCTTTGGCACTTCCTTGTGCTTTGACGCCACATTGAACACCTACTTTTAATTTTGTATAGTTGTTAGTTGTACTACCATTAAGGCTTGTTAACTCCTTCAACCACACTTTAACCTTTTGCCAAAACTCAATTAGTTACTAAATAACTAGCCAAATCTCTACCCTTTCTTTTGTTTTTTGTTAGCGAATCTCTACCCTTTCTTAAACTAGTACCATATATATAATCCTTCAAAATATTTCAAAAGGATGAATTTAGTTGCGCAATAGTATACTAAAATTTAATGAGTAAAATATTTTCTATTTTTATTGACAACAATGTCTTCAAAATATATTAAAAGGTGACAAAAATGTCCAATGTCAAATATATATTCTCAAAAATTATTTTAAAAATTAAATTTTGATGTAAATTTTTACAAAAATGATTAAAAAATGAGATATTTTATCTCTAGAATTTGGTAATTTTTTTTGCGATTTATTTTTGTTTATGACAAAAAAAATGAAAAAATCTAGAGATTGATTTTTTATGTAGATTTTTTTATGTACTTTCTAAATATTTATTTAGATATTTCTGTAAAATTTAAAATCATATATATATATATAAGTAACTTGTTAAATACAAAATTTATTTGTCATTTATAAAAAAAATAATTATTTTTCATCATTTTTTATAATATTTTAAAAATATTTTTGTTGCTATAAAAAATAAAAAATATTTTTAACTGCAGATTCAAAAATTGGAGACAAATTTGACAGTTTATCCAAAATTTATACTATGAATGCATTAAGCCTAAATTCTTATGGTAAAGACACTTACCAAGATACATTGAAATAATTAAGGTTTCCAATTTGTAAAGTTTATAAAAATGCTAAATATAGTAAAGAAAGGGAAATGATGGATGTGGAAAAGGAGCAGCAGAGAATCTCCGGAATTGATGGTGATATGCCTTTGGCGTGCCATCACTGCCAAACTACTCTCCTACTCTACTCATACATTACGATTAGAAATAAAAAATAAAAACTTGGTTTTATACTACTAAAATTATATAAAAAAGTATAGATAATAAAAAATATGTAAATATTGTTTTTTTTTAGAAAAATAAATATAGACGAGGGTGATAATCTATGACGAGGGTGATTCTCCATTACGATTAGCATCTGAATCACAGCTTTTCCTTTTTGTGTGCAGTTTTCACGCTCGTCACGTGCGTGGAGCAGCGCGTGTTAATAATTATAGATTAAAGCAGGTTGGTTCGTGCATTCGCGTGTTGTTTATGACTAATCTCTCTGCCTCTGCTCCTTCCAACGTGTCTGTGCTCTAGATTTTGTGTCGGATACACCAAGATTTGTTCCATTTTCAACCATTTATAAAATATTATAATTAAAATTTTATATAAAAATATAAATTCAATATCAATTTTTTAACTTTTATTATCTTTTCAACTAATACTGTTAGAATTTTTTTAGTTAATTATTCCTTCTTTTATTTTCTTCGCTCTTCCAACTGCCATGTCTTTTTTCTTTTCTTTTTTAGCTTGTTTTTTTCTAATTGAAGTAAAGAAATAATGCCGGGATAAGAAGGTGTAGAGAGATGACATTATTTTATAAGAATTTACTATGCTTCTAGATGTTTAGTATATAATTGTCAAATAAAATTAAATAGTTAATATTTAATTTAAAGGTATTAAATTTTAAATATTTAAAATATTTAAAATTTATTATAAAAATAAATTAAATAAAATTTAAACATTAAATAATAAATATCGTAAAATTAACTTATTTATATTTTAATACACAGTGTATATATATAAGTATTGAAATTACTATTATGACTTCGACTGAGAGTAGTAGTAAAATTTTTTCGACCTTTTTCATTTTCTTAGTTTGGACAACTCGTATCTTAATGATTAAAAAATGACCGCAGTTTCTTATTTTTTCTTTTCATTAGACGCATAAGTTCTTCTATAAAAATTTCTAGCAAAAAATGACAAAAAAATACTAATGTTATATAACCTTACCTTCATTAGCTATACGTGAATGATAATCATTTAAATAAAATTGTTTAACTCTTACATAATTATTAAAATAATGTCCTAATCAAATGATTAATATTTTTCTGTAACATCATTTTGATGACTGTATATGCGATAAAACAATCTCAATTAAATGATTTTCATATAAGGACTCATGTATCTAACAAAAAAGAAATAAAAAGTGAATTATTATTTTTCAATCGTTAAAATGCGGCTTTTTAATTTTATTATGGAGAAGGTAATGGTGTAAGACAGCAACATGAAGAAGCAGCGTGTTTTACAGGCGTGTAGTCTTAGTGAGCTATAAATCAGATGGTACGAGTGTTCCAGAAAAATTGGACGGTTCGATTTTGGTTTTATTTTAAAAAAAAATCTTTTTATACAACACGAACAGTGTAATTTACTTCCAAAATTCAAAATTTTTTCGTTGTAAATCGGACAATCCAATTTGATCATGATATTTTCTTTCCAAAATAACGCGTATGATCCGATTTGTTAAAGCACAAGTCAAAAAAAACTACGCCCACATATTAATCTAGTATCACTATACTCCTATAACATAACACATCACATGCATACCTCTAATAACAAAAAAAAAAAAAAAAAAATAATGCGAGTCATCTAAATTAAAAAAAAAAAGATAGAGAAAAAGTTTTACTTGAGTCAGCATTATGGCTTGTTACTTCTTGCTTTTTGCTCCTGCTAATGCCTAATGCTTATATTTGTCTCTTACAAGGTTCCTTGAATTTTATGGTTGACTTTGTTTTACAAAATTTGATATTAAAATAATATTTAATTTATCATTGTTTATATGAAAAAAAATTGTATTAATTAAAAACTTATTGATAAGTCAAAAGTTATAATTATTAGTAACTATGTAGTTTAGTTTTTATATACAATATTTTCATTAATATAATATCAAAGTATATAATTTTATCTTGAAAAAAAATATTATTATTTTTAGACGTTTTAAGAAGTCAATAATTTTGTGTTAGCAATGTATATATTCGAATATACTAGCGTTTGGCAAACTAATGTGTTATAAATAAAATACTGAGAGAATAATTTAAAAAGTGTATTATTGAGTTGTGTTCAAAATGTATAATATACAATGGATATTTATAGGTGCTAAATGAATTAAAGTAATAAAGATATAAAATTCTATAATTAATATACAAATATACTATATAAATATAGACGATACTAATTGATCTAAATTAATTCTAATAATTCTCTAGCATAATGCACGAAGATAATAAAATTTACATATGAATTGACTTAGCATATACAAATAATAGAAAAACACCTACGACATAAAAGAATAGATTACTTTCAATCTTCTTATTATTTGATAAATTCTAATATTTCTTCCTCACGTTCCCTTATTCCTATCTAATTTTCTTCTTTTCCCTCTTGATTTTTCTTCTTTTATTTGTTTTGATGAATTTCCTTTTTCTTCAACCTCAATTTTGTTGTTAGAAATGATGAAAATGATAGTAAAAAATGTAAAAATTAGGTGACAAAATAAATATTAAATATATATATAATATAATATAATAATTGTTTTGTTGAGTAAACTATTAAAATGATACTTAAAAAATTTTAACTTTGACAAAGTAATTCCAAAAGATATGAAAGACAACAGAATTTCTAAAACATTAATACATTTGACAAAAAATACTGAATATTAACAGAGCATATTTTTATTAATAGAAAATATTGAACTGACAGATAAAAGAGTTTAGATGTAAATTCTGCAATTACGCGATATTATTAATTAAAATAATATTAAACATGTTAAAATTAGAAAATTCTACTCTATTCTTTACCTCATTTTCTTCTTTCCTACTTCATCTTTTTCTTTTCATCTACTCCAAATCTCCTAGTTAAAACAAAACCTAAATTTCTTTCCACCAAATTAATACACTTTTTCACTCCACTCCACTCACCAAGGACTCACACGACAACCTCTACTACGAGCTTTTCGGCTTTACTGTTATCGTCTCTTTTGTTTTTTATACAACGAACATAAAACACACAATACAACAATATACAAAACAAACATTTATCAATTCCAGATTATATTAATATACACAGACACAACAATGCCAAAATTCAATTTAAAATCCAATCACATACACCCTTACTCAAACACATGCGCAGGAAGAAAAGAGAAGAGAAAGAAAAAACAAAAAACCAAGAAAAGAAAAGAAGAGAGGAAACAATGAAGAAATAGACCATGAAGAGAGGAAGAGAAGAAAGAGAAAGAAGATGAGGGAGATGGGACGGAGGGTGTCCTTTTTCTGCTCTCTGAAATTGAAACTGCTGCCACTGTTCGAGCAGATTTTTCATCTCTACTATTAGGTTAGGTTATGCTATAGTGCTGAAACAATTATTTTTCAGCACCTACTAAAATGAGCTGGCGTGTAGTTGTGCAAGGCGCATGATTCTGCTATACGTGCAAGCGTAGATAGAAAACTGACAAAGAAGCCACGAGTGGAGGATTTTGTCGGTTCTACCTTGATTAATTACTGCATATAATGAATTAAGAAGTTGTTAAAGAAGTTAATTTTTTGTTTGTTTTTATTGTTGATGGGTATGGACATTCCTTCATCTTTTCAGGTGGGCGGCCGTTGCATGATGTTCACCATGATATGCAAAAAAGTATGTGAGTTGTGGTCAGTTCACTCGTTCACTTAAGCAAGTGTTGAAGGTTCAAATTCCGTCTTATGCATATAATAACTTATTGGCTGGCAATAGACTCTTAAATATGTTGTGCTAGAATAAAGTAATGGACTGGTTGGGATAATTTGCTTGGAAAATTTATGTGCCAAATTTATTAGAATAATTTTTAGGAAAATTAGTATGGTTTTGTATGTTTTGTTGCAGGCATTGGTTGAAGTAAGTTTTTTGTGTGTATTTTGCTAAAGTAAAAGATAAACCATGCTAGTTAACCCCCAAAATTATTGTTTCATAATTTATGTTTAGGTGTTTATTGGATATCTTTTATATAAATTTTAGTAATTATTATGTAGGATATTATAATTAAGTGTTGTGAATTGATTGAAAAAAATTCTCTTTTTCTGTGAGATATTTAAATGATATTTTTATCCTTTTTATTTTTAAAAATACATTTTTTTCTACAATAATTAAATATCATGTACTTTAGTTCATTTGACTAAAATATTTTTTAACAATTATTATTATAATTATGTATATATTAGTACTAATAATATAAATATGATCAATTTAATTACTTTTAATATTTTAACTTGTTACAAAATATTTAATTTAAATTTTTTATATATTTCATGATTAATAATAAAATATTTTAAATAAATAAAACTTATTACTTTAACAATAAATGTATTGTTATCATTACTATTACATAATATAAAATATTTTAACGATTTACAAAAATATTAAATCTAAAATTTTTATATATTTCATTATCAATAAATATATTTTATATTACTATCTTTACAATTATAATAATATTAATAATAATATAAAATATATATTACTATCATATACAAAATATTTTGGTCACTTTACCCCCAATAAACCAAATCCACTTATAAAATCGTTTCATTATTCGATCAAGTTCATGTACTAAAAAATCCACAAATATTCTAAACATACTAAATAATATTTGTGATTACAAAGTCTTAACATTAAGATTGGTTTGTCTCTCTTCTCTCTGTTAGAGTTTGAACCTTTTTTATTTTTGTGTTGTCTTAGAGAGAGGCTGTCGCCGCTGCCACCGCTAACCTGGTAAGGTGGTGGCCTCCCTCTCCTCTCTCCTTCGTCTTACTTTATTTCTCTTTTCCTTTCTTTTCTTGCTTTCTTTCATTTTAATTTTTCTTAATTCTGTTTGTTTTTCGCATATTCCTTTTCTTTCCCAATTTTTTTCCTGTTCTTTCATCTCCTATCCCTCTCTTTTTTATATCCATTGCTTCTTTTCTCACGTCTTTTTTGTTTATCTTTTATTTTATTTTAGTTTATATTTTTTTAATATCTCTATGTGGTGTATTTTCTCTTCTTTTGTAGTAGTTTATTGTCTTCTCTTTATTAGTAGTGTGAGTAGGTTGGTACAGATCTACCAGAACTTGGAGTATACATTGAAGTTTAGTGTTGTTCATGAAAATATCTTTAGACCAGAGGAGGATTCGGTTTTAAGCAGAGAAGAAGAACAGATTTTTTAACATGTTACATCACTTTTAATGTTGATTTAGAAATCATAGAGATTTAGATCTGTTTATAGTTCAGCATAGAATTTATCTAATCATCTTCTCTAATTTTAGATTTAATTTATCTCTGTTATCTGTAAGTGTCATTTGACTTTTCTCTAAATGATATGTTTTCTTCTGTCAAAAAAAAAAACATTAAGATTAGCTTTAGTTTACTATTAATTGTTAGACAAAATTTTTTACAATTGGGATCGATTTTTGTACTTACTTTTTCACACCGATAAATATTCAGGTGCGCTTTACAATTTAGGATACATGCGTATAAATTCTCAGCTTGACACGCACGTTCGGCACGTGACGAAGGAATCTTCATTCAACATAGTAGAGTTTTTCCTACTATTTTTACCAATTTGAACACATAAAAAAAATGAGGGCTAGGATTGTAATAATTTGACTTAGAAATTGAGATTCTCCTTTATATTTTTTAAAATAATTAAAATATCATGTAATTATTATTTTAAAATAAAAAATAACATGTAATTATGGACTTAAACACATTTAACTAAGTCATTCATTTTATTAGTCACCTTAGCATTTTTTTGTTAATGAAAATAAGAATAATTAACGTTTATTTAATTATTTTTTATCAAATTTTAAAATTTTTTAAAAAATACTCATTTATAATTTTATGATTATTTTTATTAGCGTTAAAATTTTTTCTGTATTAATTTAATAATTAACTCTTGTTTCGTTTGATGAACTCTATTTCTTCTCATTTTCTTCTTTTTGTTTGTTGGTCTTTTAGCTTATCTCATTTTGAAATAACAGATATCAATTTTCTTATTCAAAATTTTGAGAACTCATACGAGCATAATTCTTATAATATTGAATATTTTATAGTTTAAATTCGAATTCGAAATTATGGATTAAATAAATGAATTATTTGTCCCTCTAACTAACAATATACTGATTTTTCCTCTTGTTAATGTATCTACATATAATATTTTTATTAGGACAAATGACTGAGATAAATTAAATATTTGAAAAAATTACGTATATCACCTAAATTAAATAATGGTACGTGAATCTTTTAGAAAGTGTTATTATGTAAATCGAATTAGCATCATTTAAATTATAATTTCTAGTAGTAATTCGAATCTGACTGCATAGATTTATTAAAAAAAATTGAGATACATATAAATCGAATAACATCATCTCAATTTAAGCATGCTTTAAGTAAATTGATACAGGCTTTATAGATTTAGTAAGCAACGCAGCCGGTTTCACCTATTCATAGTAATTTGAATGAGAGTAGTTCGAATTACCCCATGATTTTGTACCCATAATAATTCAAATTGGGTGGTTTCGATTTACCCAATAGTAAATCTACCTCCTATAATTCAATTTATATAAGAACGAGTTCTCCATGTAAATCTACTTGCCCTGTTTCGATTTACATGCACGGTGGATATATATATAATTTGAATTCACTTCATTTGAATTACATTTCACCACCCCATACTCCACTAAATCTAGAGAAAGCGTTGCAGCCTATCAAAGTGGAAGACGACCTGAATCGAATCTACCGCTTGGATGGAGTTGCACATATCATTGGTAGCGTGCATGACGAGGTTAGCAAAATAAAATTTAAATTTTCTTTTATTTTCTGTAAGAAATAAACTATGTGTTAATTTTGTTTAAATCGGTTAGATCTTATTTACTAACATGATTAGAATGTGTAAACTTCAAGCAATAGTTAGAGGTTTGATTTAGGGGTAGCAATGTGTTAGAAGCTACTTACTGATATTAAACTGTGTAGAACTTGAAAATTATAATGATAGAATCTGTAAATCGCGAACAGGAGTTAGAGTATTGATGCACGAAATTGTGATCATCAATGGCGCCATCAACATGGTACGCTCAATTGCAATCTCAACTCTTTATCACAACTTCACACAACTAACCAGCAAGTGCACTGGGTCGTCCAAGTAATAAACCTTACGCGAGTAAGGGTCGATCCCACAGAGATTGTTGGTATGAAGCAAGCTATGGTCATCTTGTAAATCTCAGTCAGGCGGATTCAAATGGTTATGGAGGATTAATGATTAAAAGATAAATAAAACATAAAATAAAGATATAGATACTTATGTAATTCATTGGTGAGAATTTCAGATAAGCATATGGAGATGCTTTGTCCCTTCTGTCTCTCTGCTTTCCTACTGTCTTCATCCAATCCTTCTTACTCCTTTCCATGGCAAGCTGTATGTTGGGCATCACCGTTGTCAATGGCTACAGTCCCGTCCTCTCAGTGAAAATATTCAATGCGCTCTGTCACAGCACGGCTAATCATCTGTCGGTTCTCAAACAGGTTGGAATAGAATCCAGTGATTCTTTTGCGTCTGTCACTAACGCCCAGCCTTCAGGAGTTTGAAACTCGTCAGAGTCATTCAATCCTTGAATCCTACTCAGAATACCACATACAAGGTTTAGACCTTCCGGATTCTCTTGAATGCCGCCATCAATTCTAGCTTATACCACGAAGATTCTGATTAAGGAATCCAAGAGATATTCACTCAATCTAAGGTAGAACGGAGGTGGTTGTCAGGCATACGTTCATAGGTGAGAATGATGATGAGTGTTACGGATCATCACATTCATCAAGTTGAGGAACAAGTGATATCTTAGAACAAGAATAAGCTGAATTGAATAGAAGAACAATAGTAATTGCATTAATACTCGAGGTACAGCAGAGCTCCACACCTTAATCTATGGTGTGTAGAAACTCCACCGTTGAAAATATATAAGTGATAATGGTGATCATTGGCTTTGGCCCCAGAGAGGGAACCAGAAGAACCAAGATGAAAATACAATAGCAAAAGGTCCTATTTGTAGAGAACTAGTAGCTTAGGGTTTACAGAAATGAGTAAATGACATAAAAATCCACTTCCGGGCCCAATTGGTGTGTGCTTGGGCTGAGCATTGAAGCTTTCATGTGTAGAGACTTTTCTTGGAGTTAAACGCCAGCTTTTGTACCAGTTTGGGCGTTTAACTCCCACTTCTGTGCCAGTTCCGGCGTTTAACGCCGGGTAGTCTTGAGCTGATTTGGAACGCCAGTTTGGGCCATCAAATCTCGGGCAAAGTATGGACTATTATATATTGCTGGAAATCCCAGGATGTCTACTTTCCAACGCAATTAAGAGTGTGCCAATTGGGCTTCTATATCTCCAGAAAATCTACTTCGAGTGCAGGGAGGTCAGAATCCAACAGCATCTGCAGTCCTTTTCAGCCTCTGAATCAGATTTTTGCTCAGGTCCCTCAATTTCAGCCAGAAAATACCTGAAATCACAGAAAAATACACAAACTCATAGTAAAGTCCAGAAAAGTGAATTTTAACTAAAAACTAATAAAAATATAATAAAAACTAACTAAAACATACTAAAAACATACTAAAAACAATGCCAAAAAGCGTATAAATTATCTGCTCATCACAACACCAAACTTAAATTGTTGCTTGTCCCCAAGCAACTGAAAATCAAATAAGATAAAAAGAAGAGAATATGTAATGAATTCCAAAAACATCTATGAAGATCAGTATTAATTAGATGAGCGGAGCTTTTAACTTTTTGCCTCTGAACAGTTTTGGCATCTCACTCTATCCTTTGAAATTCAGAATGATTGGCTTCTATAGGAACTCAGAATCCAGATAGTGTTATTGATTCTCCTAGTTAAGTATGATGATTCTTGAACACAGCTACTTTATGAGTCTTGGCCGTGGCCCAAAGTACTCTGTCTTCCAGTATTACCACCGGATACATACATACCACAGACACAGAACTGGGTGAACCTTTTCAGATTGTGGCTCAGCTTTGCTAGAGTCCCCAATTAGAGGTGTCCAGGGTTCTTAAGCACACTCTTTTTGCCTTGGAGCACAATTTTATTATTTATTTATTTATTTATTATTTTTTTTGTATTCGCTGCTTTTTCTTGCTTCAAGAATCATTGTTATGATTTTTCAAATCCTCAGTAACATGTCTCCTTTTTCATCATTCTTTCAAGAGCCAATATTCATGAACAACAAATTCAAAAGACATATGCACTGTTCAAGCATACATTCAGAAATCAAAAGTATTGCCACCATATCAAAATAATTAATCTGTTATAAAATTTGAAATTCATGCAATTCTTCTCTTTTTCAATTAAGAACATTTTTCATTCAAGAAAGGTGATGGATTCATAGGACATTCATAACTTTAAGGCATAGACACTAAGACACTAATGATCATAAGACACAAACATAGATAAACATAAGCATAAAAATTTGAAAAACAGAAAAATAAAGAACAAGGAGATTAAAGAACGGATCCACCTTAGTGATGGTGGCTTGTTCTTCCTCTTGAAGATCTTATGGAGTACTTGAGCTCCTTAATGTCTCTTCCTTGCCTTTGTTGCTCCTCTCTCATGATTCTTTGATCTTCTCTAATTTCATGGAGGAGAATGGAATGTTCTTGGTGCTCCACCCTTAGTTGTCCCATGTTGGAACTCAATTCTCCTAGGGAGGTGTTAATTTGCTCCCAATAGTTTTGTGGAGGAAAGTGCATCCCTTGAGGCATCTCAGGAATTTCATGATGAGTGGGATCTCTTGTTTGCTCCATCATTTTCTTAGTGATGGGCTTGTCCTCATCAATAAGGATGTCTCCCTCTATGTTAACTCCAACTGAATTACAGAGGTGACAAATGAGATGAGGGAAGGCTAACCTTGCCAAGGTAGAGGACTTGTCCGCCACCTTATAAAGTTCTTGGGATATAACCTCATGAACTTCTCCTTCCTCTCCAATCATGATGCTATGAATCATGATAGACCGGTCTATAGTAACTTCGGACCGGTTGCTAGTGGGAATGATTGAGCGTTGGATAAACTCCAACCATCCCCAAGCCACGGGCTTGAGGTCATGCCTTCTCAGTTGAACTGGCTTCCCTCTTGAATCTCTCTTCCATTGAGCGCCCTCTTCACAAATGTCTATGAGGACTTGGTCCAACCTTTGATCAAAGTTGACCTTTCTAGTGTAAGGGTGTTCATCTCCTTGTATCATGGGCAAGTTGAATGCCAACCTTACATTTTCCGGACTAAAATCTAAGCATTTCCCCCGAACCATTGTAAGCCAATTCTTTGGGTCCGGGTTCACACTTTGATCATGGTTCTTGGTGATCCATGCATTGGCATAGAACTCTTGAACCATTAAGATTCCGACTTGTTGAATGGGGTTGGTAAGAACTTCCCAACCTCTTCTTCGGATCTCATGTCGGATCTCCGGGTATTCACTCTTTTTGAGTTTGAAAGGGACCTCGGGGATCACCTTCTTCATGGCCACAACTTCATAGAAGTGGTCTTGATGCACCCTTGAGATGAATCTCTCCATCTCCTATGACTCAGAGGTGGAAGCTTTTGCCTTCCCTTTCCTCTTTCTAGAGGTTTCTCCGGCCTTAGGTGCCATAAATGGTTATGGAAAAACAAAAAGCAATGCTTTTACCACACCAAACTTAGAAGGTTTGCTCGTCCTTGAGCAAAAGAAGAAAGAAGAGACTAGAAGAAGAAGAAATAGAGGAGATGGAGGTGGTTTTGTTTTTCGGCCAAGGGGGAGAAGTAGTGTGTAGGTTGTGTGAAAATGAAGGAGTGAAGATGGGTTTATATAGGGGTGGAGAGAGGGGTAAGGTTCGGCCATTATGGGTGGGTTTGGGAAGGAAAGTGGTTTGAATTTGAATGGTGAGGTAGGTGGGATTTTATGAAGGATGGATGTGAGTGGTGAAGAGAATGATAGGATTTGATAGGTGAGGGGTTTTTGGGGAAGAGGTGTTGAGGTGATTGGTGAATGGGTGAAGAAGAGAGAGAGTGGTGGGGTAGGTGGGGATCCTATGGGATCCAGAGATCCTGAGGTGTCAAGGATAATTCATCCCTGCACCAAGTGGCAAGAAAAAATGTTCCTTCTGCCAATCCTGGCGTTAAACGCCGTGCTGGTGCCCTTTTCTGGCGTTTAACGCCAGCTTTTTGTCCATTTATGGCGTTAAACGCCAGTCTGGTGCCCCTTTCTGGCGTTAAATGCCCAGAATGGTGTCAGACTGGGCGTTTAACGCCCATTCTGCTATCTTCACTGGCGTTTAAACGCCAGCAGATTTTCCTCCAGGCTGTGCTATTTTTCTTTCTGTTTTTCATGCTATTTTTGCTTTTTCAATTGATTTTGTGACTTCCCATGATCATCAACCTATAAAAAACATAAAATAACAAAGGAAAATAGATAAATATAACATTGGGTTGCCTCCCAACAAGCGCTTCTTTAATGTCAGTAGCTTGACAGTGGGCTCTCATGGAGCCTCACAGATATTCAGAGCAATGTTGGAACCTCCCAACACCAAACTTAGAGTTTGAATGTGGGGGTTCAACACCAAACTTAGAAGTTGGTTGTGGCCTCCCAACACCAAACTTATAGTTTGACTGTGGGGGCTCTGTTTGACTCTGTTTTGAGGGAAGCTCTTCACGCTTCCTTTCCATGGTTACAGAGGGGTATCCTTGAGCCTTAAACACAAAGGATTCTTCATTCACTTGAATGATCAATTCTCCTCTATCAACATCAATCACAGCCTTTGCTGTGGCTAGGAAGGGTCTGCCAAGGATGATGGATTCATCCATGCACTTCCCAGTCTCTAGGACTATGAAATCAGCAGGGATGTAATGGTCTTCAACCTTTACCAGAACATCCTCTACAAGTCCATAAGCTTGTTTTCTTAAATTGTCTGCCATCTCTAGTGAGATTCTTGCAGCTTGCACCTAAAAGACCCCTAGCTTCTCCATTACAGAGAGAGGCATGAGGTTTATGCTTGACCCTAGGTCACACAGAGCCTTCTCAAAGGTCATGGTGCCTATGGTACAAGGTATTGAGAACTTCTCAGGGTCCTGTCTCTTTTGAGGTAATCTCTGCCTAGTCAAGTTATCCAGTTCTTTGGTGAGCAAAGGGGGTTCATCCTCCCAAGTCTCATTACCAAATAACTTGTCATTTAGTTTCATGATTGCTCCAAGGTATTTAGCAACTTGCTCTTCAGTGACATCTTCGTCCTCTTCAGAGGAAGAATACTCATCAGAGCTCATGAATGGCAGAAGTAAATCCAATGGAATCTCTATGGTCTCAGTGTGAGCCTCAGATTCCCATGGTTCCCCATTAGGGAACTCATTGGAGGCCAGTGGACATCCATTGAGGTCTTCCTCAGTGGCGCTCACTACCTCTTTCTCCTCTCCAAATTCGGCCATGTTGATGGCCTTGCACTCTCCTTTTGGATTATCTTCTGTATTGCTTGGAAGAGTACTAGGAGGGGGTTCAGTAACTTT
Source organism: Arachis stenosperma (assembly GCF_014773155.1). Taxonomy (NCBI): domain Eukaryota; kingdom Viridiplantae; phylum Streptophyta; class Magnoliopsida; order Fabales; family Fabaceae; genus Arachis; species Arachis stenosperma. Next base: position 17,024,484 of record NC_080384.1, on the reverse strand, counting down.
CTTACTCAGCTGACCCACTTGTGCCTCCAAGTTTCTAATGGAGGACCTTGTTTCAGTCATGAAACTTTGAGTGGTTTTGATTAGATCAGAGACCATGGTTGCTAAGTCAGAATGGCTCTGCTTAGAATTCTCTGTCTGTTGCTGAGAAGATGATGGAAAAGGCTTGCCATTGCCAAACCTGTTTCTTCCACCATTATTGTTGTTGAAACCTTGTTGAGGTCTCTGTTGATCCTTCCATGAGAGATTTGGATGATTTCTCCATGAAGGATTATAGGTGTTTCCATAGGGTTTTCCCATGTAATTCACCTCTTCCATTGAAGGGTTCTCAGGATCATAAGCTTCTTCTTCAGATGAAGCGTCCTTAGTACTGCCTGGTGCAGCTTGCATTCCAGACAGACTTTGAGAAATCATATTGACTTGCTGAGTCAATATTTTGTTCTGAGCCAGTATGACATTCAAAGTATCAATCTCAAGAACTCCTTTCTTCTGATTCGTCCCATTGTTCACAGGATTCCTTTCAGAAGTGTACATGAATTGGTTATTTGCAACTATTTCAATGAGTTCTTGAGCTTCTGCAGGCGTCTTCTTCAGATGAAGAGATCCTCCAGCAGAGCTGTCCAATGACATCTTGGCCAGTTCAGATAAACCATCAAAGAAGATACCTATGATGCTCCATTTAGAAAGCATGTCAGAAGGACACTTTCTGATCAATTGTTTGTATCTTTCCCAAGCTTCATAGAGGGATTCACCTTCCTTCTGTTTGAAGGTTTGGATTTCTACTCTAAACTTACTCAATTTTTGAGGTGGAAAGAACTTTGCCAAGAAGGCATTGACTAGCTTTTCCCAAGAGTTCAGGCTTTCTTTAGGTTGTGAGTCCAACCATATCCTAGCTCTATCTCTTACAGCAAAAGAGAATAGTATAAGTCTATAGACCTCAGGGTCAACCCCATTGGTCTTGACAGTGTCACAGATTTGCAAGAATTCAGCTAAAAACTGATGAGGATCTTCCAATGAAAGTCCATGGAACTTGCAATTCTGTTGCATTAGAGAAACTAATTGAGGCTTAAGCTCAAAGTTGTTTGCTCCAATGGCAGGGATATAGATGCTTCTCTCATAGAAGTCGAGAGTATGTGCAGTAAAGTCACCCAGCACCTTCTTTGCATTGTTGGCATTGTTGTTGTTTTTGGCTGCCATGGCTTTTTCTTGTTTGAAGAGCTCTATTAGGTCCTCTACAGAGAGTTGTGCTTTTGCTTCTCTTAGCTTTCGCTTCAAGGTCCTTTTAGGTTCAGGATCAGCCTCAACAAGAATGCTTTTGTCTTTGCTCCTGTTCATATGAAAGAGAAGAGAACAAGAAAATATGGAATCCTCTATGTCACAGGATAGAGATTCCTTGAGGTGTCAGAGGAAAAGAAGAATAGAAGGAGGAGGTATAAGAATTCGAACTTATCAAGAGGGATAGAGTTCGAATTGTGCATTGAGGAGGAGTGTTACTCCATAAATAGAAGGATGTGAGAAGAGGGGAAGAATTTTCGAAAATAAATTAAAAAGATTTTAAAAGCATTTTGAAAAATTAAAGAATGATTTTCGAAAATTAAAGTTGGGAAAGAAATAAAGTGATTTTTGAAAAAGATTTTTGAAAGTAGAAATTAAAAAGATATGATTGAAAACTATTTTGAAAAAGATGTGATTAAGAAGATATGATTGAAAAGTTGTAGTTTTTAAAAAGATATGATTGAAAAGATATGATTGAAAAACAATTTAAAAAGATTTGATTTTTAAAATTAATGACTTGGCTAACAAGAAATTTAAAGATATGATTCAGACATTAAACCTTTCTCAACAGAAAAGGCAACATACTTGAAATGTTGAATCAAATCATTAATTGTTAGCAAGTATTTTTGAAAAGTGGAAAGAAATTGATTTTGAAAATATATGATTGAAAAGATATGATTTGAAAAAGATTTGATTTTGAAAAATTATGAAAACTTGAAAAAAAATTTGAATTAAAAACAAAATCTTCCCTCTTGTGCCATCCTGGCGTTAAACGCCCAGAATGGTATACATTTTGGCGTTTAACGCCCAAAATGCTACCCTTTTGGGCATTAAACGCCCAGCCAGGGTACCTGGCTGGCGTTTAAACGCCAGTTTTCCTTCTTCATTGGGCGTTTTGAACGCCCAGCTTTTTCTGTGTAATTTCTCTGCTGTATGTTCTGAATCTTCAATTCTCTGTATTATTGACTTGAAAAGACACAAATAAAAAAATTGGATTTTTAATAATGAGGAATAATCAAAATGAAACTAAGATCAAATAAACAATGCATGCAAGACACCAAACTTAGAAGTTTGTATACTACTGACACTAACAAATTGAGAATGCATATGAGAAATAACAAAAACACTCAAGACAAGAGAATGTAAAGATCAGAGCAAGGAAATCATCAAGAACGACTTGAAGATTAATGAAGACACATGAATGAATTCGAAAAATGCAAGAAGAATAGAAACATGCAATTGACACCAAACTTAAAATGAGACACTAGACTCAACAAGAAACAAAATATTTTTGGTTTTTATGATTTTGTAATTTTTTTGGATTTTTTGAAAATTATATGGAGAAGAAAATAAGGAGATTCAAAATTTTTAATAAGAATTCCAGGAATCATGCAATGTTAGTCTAAAGCTTTAGTCTAAAGAAATTAGACATGGCTAGCCAAGCTTCAGCAAGACATTACATTCAAGAGCTAAATTGATGAGAATCAATCAGCTTTGGTGATGATGAAAACATCACCTTGAAACTCTAGAATTCATTCTTAAAAATTCTGAAGAAAAATACCTAATCTAAGCAACAAGATGAACCGTCAGTTGTCCAAACTCAAACAATCTCCGGTAACGGTGCCAAAAACTTGGTGCACGAAATTGTGATCATCAATGGCGCCATCAACATGGTACGCTCAATTGCAATCTCAACTCTTTATCACAACTTCGCACAACTAACCAGCAAGTGCACTGGGTCGTCCAAGTAATAAACCTTACGCGAGTAAGGGTCGATCCCACGAAGATTGTTGGTATGAAGCAAGCTATGGTCATCTTGTAAATCTCAGTCAGGCGGATTCAAATGGTTATGGAGGATTAATGATTAAAAGACAAATAAAACATAAAATAAAGATAGAGATACTTATGTAATTCATTGGTGAGAATTTCAGATAAGCGTATGGAGATGCTTTGTCCCTTCCGTCTCTCTGCTTTCCTACTGTCTTCATCCAATCCTTCTTACTCCTTTCCATGGCAAGCTGTATGTTGGGCATCACCGTTGTCAATGGCTACAGTCCCGTCCTCTCAGTGAAAATGTTTAACGCGCTCTGTCACAGCACGGCTAATCATCTGTCGGTTCTCAATCAGGTTGGAATAGAATCCAGTGATTCTTTTGCGTCTGTCACTAACGCCCAGCCTTCAGGAGTTTGAAGCTCATCACAGTCATTCAATCCTTGAATCCTACTCAGAATACCACAGAAAAGGTTTAGACCTTCCGGATTCTCTTGAATGCCGCCATCAATTTTAGCTTATACCACGAAGATTCTGATTAAGGAATCCAAGAGATATTCACTCAATCTAAGGTAGAACGGAGGTGGTTATCAGGCACACGTTCATAGGTGAGAATGATGATGAGTGTCACGGATCATCACATTCATCAAGTTGAGGAACAAGTGATATCTTAGAACAAGAATAAGCTGAATTGAATAGAAGAACAATAGTAATTGCATTAATACTCGAGGTACAGCAGAGCTCCACACCTTAATCTATGGTGTGTAGAAACTCCACCGTTGAAAATACATAAGTGATAATGGTGATCATTGGCTTCGGTCCCAGAGAGGGAACCAGAAGAACCAAGATAAAAATACAATAGCAAAAGGTCCTATTTGTAGAGAACTAGTAGCTTAGGGTTTACAGAAATGAGTAAATGACATAAAAATCCACTTCCGGACCCACTTGGTGTGTGCTTGGGCTGAGCATTGAAGCTTTCATGTGTAGAGACTTTTCTTGGAGTTAAACGCTAGCTTTTGTGCCAGTTTGGGCGTTTAACTCCCACTTCTGTGCCAGTTCCGGCGTTTAACACCGGGCAGTCTTGAGCTGATTTGGAATGCCGGTTTGGGTCATCAAATCTCGAGCAAAGTATAGACTATTATATATTGCTGGAAAGCCCAGGATGTCTACTTTCCAACGCTATTAAGAGCGCACCAATTGGGCTTCTGTAGCTCCAGAAAATCTACTTCGAGTGCAGTGAGGTCAGAATCCAACAGCATCTGCAGTCCTTTTCAGCCTCTGAATCAGATTTTTGCTCAGGTCCCTCAATTTCAGCCAGAAAATACTTGAAATCACAGAAAAATACACAAACTCATAGTAAAGTTTAGAAAAGTGAATTTTAACTAAAAACAAATAAAAATATAATAAAAACTAACTAAAACATACTAAAAATAATGCCAAAAAGCGTATAAATTATCCGCTCATCAAGTATTGATACAAGAATGGTAGTCTGTTAGAGTATACAAATAAAAAATGCATGTTGGATAAGGGATTCTGAGAGTTTAATAGATATCTGATTAAAGTAAATCTACAATAAAAATTACGTTTTAGATAATATATTTTTTGAAAAGTTTTATGATTGTAAGAGTATTTTTTCAATGTCATGCATCCCCACCACTGCATCTCGAGCATGAGGAGGCAACATGGTATGCCGTTAGACGATATGTGATGAGCGGATAATTTGTACACTTTTTGGCATTATTTTTAGTATGTTTTTAGTATCTTCTAGTTAGTTTTTAGTATATTTTTATTAGTTTTTAGTTAAAATTCACTTTTCTGGACTTTACTATGAGTTTGTGTGTTTTTCTGTGATTTCAGGTATTTTCTGGCTGAAATTGAGGGATCTGAGCAAAAATCTGATCCAGAGACTCAAAAGGACTGCAGATGCTGTTGGATTCTGACCTCCCTGCACTCGAAGTGGATTTTCTGGAGCTACAGAAGCCCAATTGGCGCGCTCTCAACGGCGTTGGAAAGTAGACATCCTGGGCTTTCCAGCATTATATAATAGTCCATACTTTGCCCAAGATTTGATGGCCCAAACCGGCGTTCAAAGTCACCTCAAGAAATTCCAGCGTTAAACGCCGGAACTGGCACCTAATTGGGAGTTAAACACCCAAACTGGCACTAAAGCTGGCGTTTAACTCCAAGGAGAGTCTCTACACGAAAAAGCTTCATTGCTCAGCCCAAGCACACACCAAGTGGGCCCGGAAGTGGATTTTTATGTCATTTACTCATCTATGTACTAGTTTTCTATAAGTAGGACCTTTTACTATTGTATTTAGAGAGACTTTTGGGTAGCTATCTTTGTTTTATGCTATCTTAGACCTTTGGGAGGCTGGCCATTCGGCCATGCCTAGACCTTGTTCTTATGTATTTTCAACGGTGGAGTTTCTACACACCATAGATTAAGGTGTGGAGCTCTGCTGTACCTCGAGTATTAATGCAATTACTATTGTTCTTCCATTCAATTCCGCTTGTTCTTTATCCAAGATATCACTTGTTCTTCAACATGATGAAGGTGATGATTGACGCCCATCACCATTCTCACTCATGAACAAGGTGACTGACAACCATTCTTGTTCTACAAGCATCTGAGGCTTAGTGAATATCTCTTGGATTCTTTAATCGGAATCTTCGTGGTATAGGCAGGACCTGATGGCAGCATTCAAGAGAATCCGGAAGGTCTAACCTTGTCTGTGGTATTCTGAGTAGGATTCAATGATTGAATGACTGTGACGTGCTTCAAACCTGTAACCTACTGGGCGTTAGTGACAGACGCAAAAGAGGGATTCTATTCCGGTAGGGGAGGGAACCAAACCGGTGATTGGCAGTACTGTGACAGAGTGCGTGCATTAGCTTTCACTGCGCGGATGGGAGGTAGCTGCTGACAACAGTGAAACCCTACACGAGCTTGCCATGGAAAGGAGTAAGAAGGATTGGATGAAGGCAGTAGGAAAGCAGAGAGACGGAAGGGAAGGCATCTTCATACACTTGTCTGAAGCTCATACACCAATGATATGCATAAGTATCACTATCTTTATCTTCTATGTTATTTTCGTTCATCACCATATACATTTGAGTTTGCCTGACTAAGATTTACAAGATGACCATAGCTTGCTTCAATGCTAACAATCTCCGTGGGATCGACCCTTACTCACGTAAGGTATTACTTGGACGACCCAGTGCACTTGCTGGTTAGTTGTGCGAAGTTGTGTAATGCCATGGTATTGAGCTACCACGTTTTTGGAGCCATTACCGGGGATTATGAGAGTTGTGAAAAAGTATTGTTCACAATTTTGCGCACCAAGTTTTTGGCGCCGTTGCCGGGGATTGTTCAAGTTTTGAGCAAGCTTTTTGTCCGGTAACATCAGTGCCAAATTTCTGATCCGGCAACAAGCACCAAGTTTTTGGCGCCGTTGCCGGGGATTGTTCAAGTTTTGAGCAAGCTTTTGGTAACAATGCCTGGGATTGTTCTAGTTTGGACAACTGACGGTTCATCTTGTTGCTTAGATTAGGTATTTATTTTTTTTCGAAATTCTTGAAGATGAATTCTAGAGTTTCATGATGATTTGTTGAAATCTGGCTGGCTGAGAAGCCATGTCTAATCTGATTGGACCGAGGTTTCAACTTATCACCACAAGAGCTTGTTGATTTTCATCAATTTTGCTTTTGGAGCAGTGATCTGCTAAGGCTTGGCTGACCTTTGGTCATGTCTAGTGTTTTGGACCGAAGCTTTCTTTGAAAGCTTGGCTGGCTGTGAAGCCATGTCTAATTCCTGGACCGGAGTCTTAGACTAGCATTGCACTGATTCCTGGAATTCTCATTAAGAATTTTGATACCTTTTTCCACTTAATTTTTGAAAAACACAAAAAAATCAAAAAAATCATAAAAACCAAAAATATTTGATGTTTCTTGCTTAAAGTCTAGTGTCTCATCTTAAGTTTGGTGTCAATAGCATGCATTCATTCATGTGTCTTCAGGGTCTTCAAGTAATTCTTGATGATTTCTTACTCTGATCTTTGAATTCTTTTGGCTTGAGTGTTTATGTGTCTCATATAGTGTTAGTAGTGTACAAACTGCTAAGTTTGGTGTCTTGCATGCATTGTTATTTGATTCTTGTTGCATTGTGATTATTAAAAAAATCCAAAAATATTTTTTATTTGTGTCTTTTCAAGTCAATAATACAAAGAATTGAAGATTCAGAACATACTGCAGAGGAATTATACAGAAAAAGCTGAGCATTCAAAAATGCCCAGTGAAGAAGGCAGACTGGCGTTTAAACGCCAGCTAGGGTACCTGGTTGGGCGTTTAACGCCCAAAAAGGTAGCATTTTGGGCGTTAAATGCCAGAATGTATACCATTCTGGGCGTTTAACCCCAGGATGGTGCTAGGGGGAAGATTTTGTTTCCAAATCAATTTTTTTCAAGTTTTCAAAGTTTTTCAAAACCAAATCTTTTTCAAATCATATCTTTTCAATCAAATGTTTTCAAAATCAATTTCTTTCCTTTTTCAAAGATACTTACTAACAATTAATGATTTGATTGAACATTTTTTGCCTTTTCTATTAAGGAAGGTTTTATGTTTGAATCATATCTTTTCTTGTTAGGCAAGTCATCAAATTTTTTTTTAAAAATCATATCTTTTCAAATTGTTTTCAAATCATATCTTTTAAAATTGTTTTCAAATCATATTTTCTCAATCACATTTTTTTAACCAATCATATCTTCTTAATCACATCTTTTTCAAAAGAGTTTTCAATCAAATCTTTTTAATTTCTAATTTCAAAATCTTTTTCAAAAATCACTTGATTTCTTTTTCACTTTTGATTTTCGAAAATTATCAATCAAACTTTCAAAATGTTTTCAAAATCTTTTAATTGAATTTTCGAAAATTCTCTTCCCTCCTTCTCACATCCTTCTATTTATGGAGTACTACTCCTTCTTAATGCACAATTCGAACTCTAACTAATAAAGTTCGAATTCTTCTTCTCCTTCTTCTTACTATTTCTCTTTTCCTCTGACACTTCAAGGAATCTCTATACTGTGACATAGAGGATTCCACATTTTCTTTTTCTCTCCTCTTTCATATGAGCAGGAGCAGAGACAAAGGCATTCTTGTTGAAGCTGATCCTGAACCTGAAAGGACCTTGAAGAGAAAGCTAAGAGAAGCTAAAGCACAACTCTCTCTAGAGGACCTGACCGAATTCTTCAAGGAAGAAGAACACATGGCAGCCGAAAACAACAACAATGCCAACAATGCAAGGAAGGTGCTGGGTGACTTCACTGCACCTACTCCTGACTTTTATGGGAGAAGCATCTCTATCCCTGCCATTGGAGCAAACAACTTTGAGCTTAAGCCTCAATTAGTTTCTCTAATGCAACAGAATTGCAAGTTCCATGGACTTCCAATGGAAGATCCTCATCAGTTCTTAGCTGAATTCTTGCAAATCTGTGACACAGTCAAGACTAATGGGGTTAACCCTGAGGTCTACAGACTGATGCTATTCCCTTTTGCTGTAAGAGACAGAGCTAGAATATGGTTGGATTCTCAACCTAAAGAAAGCCTGGACTCTTGGGAAAAGCTAGTCAATGCCTTCTTGGCAAAGTTCTTTCCACCACAAAGATGGAGTAAGCTTAGAGTGGAAGTCCAAACCTTCAGACAGAAGGATGGAGAATCCCTCTATGAAGCTTGGGAAAGATACAAACAATTAATCAGAAGATGTCCTTCAGACATGCTTTCTGAATGGAGCATCATAGGTATTTTCTATGATGGTCTCTCTGAACTATCCAAGATGTCTTTGGATAGCTCTGCTGGAGGATCTCTTCATCTGAAGAAGACGCCTGCAGAAGCTCAAGAATTGATTGAAATGGTTGCAAATAACCAATTCATGTACACTTCTGAAAGGAATCCTGTGAACAATGGGACTGGTCAGAAGAAAGGAGTTCTTGAGATTGACACTCTGAATGCCATATTGGCTCAGAACAAGATATTGACTCAACAAGTCAATTTGATTTCTCAAAGTCTGTCTGGAATGCAAAATGCACCAAACAGTACTAAGGATGCTTCATCTGAGGAAGAAGCTTATGATCCTGAGAACCCTTCAATGGAAGAGGTGAATTACCTAGGAGAACCCTATGGAAACACCTATAATTCTTCATGGAGAAATCACCCAAATTTCTCATGGAAGAATCAAGAGAGACCTCAACAAGGTTTCAATAACAATAATGGTGGAAGAAACAGGTTTAGCAATAGCAAGCCTTTTCCATCATCTTCTCAGCAACAGACAGAGAGTTCTAAGCAGAATACTTCTGACTTAGCAACAATGGTCTCTGATCTAATAAAGACCACTCAAAGTTTCATGAATGAAACAAGGTCCTCCATCAGAAATTTGGAAGGACAAGTGGGACAGCTGAGCAAGAAAATTACTGAACTCCCTCCTAGTACTCTTCCAAGTAATACAGAAGAAAATCCAAAAGGAGAGTGCAAAGCCATAAACATGGCCGAATATGGAGAGGAAAGAGAGGAGGAGGACGCCACTGAGGAAGACCTCTGTGGGCGTGTACCAATCTCCTCTGAGTTCCTCAATGAGGAACCATGGGAATCTGAGGCTCAAAATGAGACCATAGAGATTCCATTGGACTTACTTCTGCCATTCATGAGCTCTGATGAGTATTCTTCCTCTGAAGAGGATGAGTATGTCACTGAAGAGCAAGTTGCTAAATATCTTGGAGCAATCATAAAGCTAAATGACAAGTTATTTGGAAATGAGACTTGGGAGGATGAACCTCCCTTGCTCACCAAAGAACTGGATGACTTGTCTAGGCAGAAACTGCCTCTAAAGAGGCAAGATCCTGGAAAGTTTTCTATACCTTGTACCATAGGCACCATGACCTTCAAGAAGGCCTTGTGTGACTTAGGGTCAAGTGTAAACCTCATGCCCCTCTCTGTAATGGAGAAATTAGGGATCTTTGAGGTGCAAGCTGCAAGAATCTCATTAGAGATGGCAGACAATTCAAGAAAACAAGCTCATGGACTTGTAGAGAATGTTTTGGTGAAGATTGAAGACCATTACATCCCTACTGATTTCATAGTCCTAGAGACTGGGAAATGCATGGATGAAACCATCATCCTTGGCAGACCCTTCCTAGCCACAGCAAAGGCTGTGATTGATGTTGATAGAGGAGAGTTAATCATTCAAGTGAATGAAAAATCCTTGGTGTTTAAGGCCCAAGGACATCCCTCTATTATCATGGAGAGGAAGCATGAAGAGCTTCTCTCAAAACAGAGCCAAGCAGAGCCCCCACAGTCAAACTCTAAGTTTGGTGTTGGGAGGCCACAACCAAACTCTAAGTTTGGTGTTGAACCCCCACATTCAAACTCTAAGTTTGGTGTTGGGAGGTTCCAACACGGTTCTGAGTATTTCTGAGGCTCCATGAGAGTCCTCTGTCAAGCTAATGACATTAAAGAAGCGCTTGTTGGGAGGCAACCCAATGTTTTATAGCTAACTATTTTCTTTTGTTATTTTATCTTTTTTGTAGGTTGATGATCATAAGAAGTCACAAAAACAATGAAAAAAGCAAAAACAGAATGAAAAACAGGAAGAAAAACAGCACACTCTGGAGGAGAAGAAGCTGGCGTTCAAACGCCAGTAATGCTAGCTGTTGGGCGTTTAACGCCCAGTCTGGCACCATTCTGGGCGTTTAACGCCAGAAAGGGGCACCAGACTGGCGTTAAACGCCAGTAAAGGGCAACAACCTGGCGTTAAACGCCAGGAATGGGCACCAGCCCGGCGTTTAACGCCAGAAATACCTCAAAACGTGATTTTGAGCAACATTTGGTGCAGGGCTGACTTTTCCTTGACACCACAGGATCTGTGGACCCCACAGGACCCGACCATCACTCTCTCTTCTTCCCCCATTCACCAATCACCTCAATACCTCTTCCCCAAAAACCCTTCACCTATCAAATCCCATCTTTCTCTTCACCACTCACATCCATCCTTCATAAATCCCCACCAACCTCACCCTTCAAATTCAAACCACTTTACCTCCCAAACCCACCCATCATGGCCGAACCATTACCCCCCCTCTCTCCTATATATACCCTTCTTCAACCCTTCATTTTCACAACCTAAACACCCTTTCTTACCCTTCTTGGCCGAACACACCACCTTCCCCCTTTTCCTCATTTCTTCTTCTTCTACTCTCTTCTTTCTTCTTTTGCTCGAGGACGAGCAAACATTTTAAGTTTGGTGTGGTAAAAGCATTGCTTTTTCATAACCATTTATGGCATCCAAGGCCAGAGAAACCTCTAAAAAGAGGAAAGGGAAGGCAAAAGCTTCCACCTCCGAGTCATGGGAGATGGATAGATTCCTCTCAAGGATGCATCAAGTCCACTTCTATGAAGTTGTGGCCTTGAAGAAGGTGATCCCCGAAGTCTCCTTTTCACTCAAAAAGGGTGAATATCCGGAGATCCGCCATGAGATCCGAAAAAGAGGTTGGGAAGTGCTTACCAACCCCATTCAACAAGTCAGAATCTTGATGGTTCAAGAGTTCTATGCCAATGCATGGATCACCAAGAACCATGACCAAAGTGTAAACCCGAATCCAAAGAATTATCTCACTATGGTTCGGGGGAAATACTTGGATTTTAGTCCGGAGAGTGTAAGGGTGGCGTTCAACTTGCCTATGATGCAAGGAGATGAGCATCCTTACACTAGAAGGGTCAACTTTGATCAAAGGTTGGACCAAGTCCTCACAACCATATGTGAAGAGGGCGCACAATGGAAGCAAGATTCAAGAGGAAAGCCGGTGCAATTGAGAAGGCATGACCTCAAGCCCGTGGCTAGAGGATGGTTAGAGTTCATACAACGCTCAATCATTCCCACTAGCAACCGGTCCGAAGTTACCATAGACCGGGCCATCATGATCCATAGCATCATGATTGGAGAAGAAATAGAAGTTCATGAGGTTATAGCCCAAGAACTCTACAAGGTGGCGGACAAGACCTCCACTTTGGCAAGGTTAGCCTTTCCTCATCTCATCTGTCACCTCTGTTATTCAGTTGGAGTTGACATAGAAGGAGATACCCCCATTGATGAGGATAAGCCCATCACCAAGAAAAGGATGGAGTACACAAGAGACCCCTCTCATCATGAGATCCCTGAGATTCCTCAAGGGATGCACTTTCCTCCACAAAATTATTGGGAGCAACTAAACACCTCCCTAGGAGAGTTGAGTTCCAACATGGGACAACTAAGGGTGGAGCATCAAGAACACTCCATTCTCCTCCATGAAATTAGAGAAGACCAAAGAATCATGAGGGAGGAGCAACAAAGACAAGGAAGAGACATTGAGGAGCTCAAGCACTCCATAGGATCTTCAAGAGCAAGAAAGAGCCGCCATCACTAAGGTGGACCCGTTCCTTGATTTCCTTGTTCTTTATTCTTCTGTTTTTCGATTTTTATGCTTTATGTTTGTCCATGTTTGTGTCTTGTGATCATTAGTGTCTTAGTGTCTATGCCTTAAAGTTATGAATGTCCTATGAATCCATCACCTTTCTTGAATAAAAATGTGCTTAATTGATAAAGGAAAGAATTGCATGAATTTTGAATTTTATAACAGTTTAATTATATTGATGTGGTGGCAACACTTTTGTTCTCTGAATGTATGCTTGAACAGTGCATATGTCTTTTGAATTTGTGGTTCATGAATATTGGCTCTTGAAAGAATGATGAAAAAGGAGACATGTTACTGAGGATCTGAAAAATCATTAAAAATGATTCTTGAAGCAAGAAAAAGCAGAAAAAAAAAGGAAGAAAAAGCAAACGAAAAAAAAAAACCGAAAAAAAAGAGAATAAAAAAAGAAATAAAGTTGTGATCCAAGGCAAATAAGAGTGTGCTTAAGAACCCTGGACACCTCTAATTGGAGACTTTAGCAAAGCTGAGTCACAATCTGAAAAGGTTCACCCAATTATGTGTCTATGGCATGTATGTATCCGGTGGTAATACTGGAAGACAGAGTGCTTTGGGCCACAGCCAAGACTCAATAAATAGCTATGTTCAAGAATCATCATACTTTACTAGGAGAATCATTAACACTATCTGGATTCTAAGTTCCTAAGGAAGCCAATCATTCTGAATTACAAGGGATAGAGTGAGATGCCAAAACTATTCAGAGGCAAAAAGATAAAAGCCCCGCTCATCTAATTAATACTGATCTTCATAGATGTTTTTGGAATTCATTGCATATTCTCTTCTTTTTATCTTATTTGATTTTCAGTTGCTTGGGGACAAGCAACAATTTAAGTTTGGTGTTGTGATGAGCGGATAATTTGTACACTTTTTGGCATTGTTTTTAGTATGTTTTTAGTATCTTCTAGTTAGTTTTTAGTATATTTTTATTAGTTTTTAGTTAAAATTCACTTTTCTGGACTTTACTATGAGTTTGTGTGTTTTTCTGTGATTTCAGGTATTTTCTGGCTGAAATTGAGGGATCTGAGCAAAAATCTGATCCAGAGACTCAAAAGGACTGCAGATGCTGTTGGATTCTGACCTCCCTGCACTCGAAGTGGATTTTCTGGAGCTACAGAAGCCCAATTGGCGCGCTCTCAACGGCGTTGGAAAGTAGACATCCTGGGCTTTCCAGCAATATATAATAGTCCATACTTTGCCCAAGATTTGATGGCCCAAACCGGCGTTCAAAGTCACCTCAAGAAATTCCAGCGTTAAACGCCGGAACTGGCACCTAATTGGGAGTTAAACGCCCAAACTGGCACTAAAGCTGGCGTTTAACTCCAAGGAGAGTCTCTACACGAAAAAGCTTCATTGCTCAGCCCAAGCACACACCAAGTGGGCCCGGAAGTGGATTTTTATGTCATTTACTCATCTATGTACTAGTTTTCTATAAGTAGGACCTTTTACTATTGTATTTAGAGAGACTTTTGGGTAGCTATCTTTGTTTTATGCTATCTTAGACCTTTGGGAGGCTGGCCATTCGGCCATGCCTAGACCTTGTTCTTATGTATTTTCAACGGTGGAGTTTCTACACACCATAGATTAAGGTGTGGAGCTCTGCTGTACCTCGAGTATTAATGCAATTACTATTGTTCTTCCATTCAATTCCGCTTGTTCTTTATCCAAGATATCACTTGTTCTTCAACATGATGAAGGTGATGATTGACGCCCATCACCATTCTCACTCATGAACAAGGTGACTGACAACCATTCTTGTTCTACAAGCATCTGAGGCTTAGTGAATATCTCTTGGATTCTTTAATCGGAATCTTCGTGGTATAGGCAGGACCTGATGGCAGCATTCAAGAGAATCCGGAAGGTCTAACCTTGTCTGTGGTATTCTGAGTAGGATTCAATGATTGAATGACTGTGACGTGCTTCAAACCTGTAACCTACTGGGCGTTAGTGACAGACGCAAAAGAGGGATTCTATTCCGGTAGGGGAGGGAACCAAACCGGTGATTGGCAGTACTGTGACAGAGTGCGTGCATTAGCTTTCACTGCGCGGATGGGAGGTAGCTGCTGACAACAGTGAAACCCTACACGAGCTTGCCATGGAAAGGAGTAAGAAGGATTGGATGAAGGCAGTAGGAAAGCAGAGAGACGGAAGGGAAGGCATCTTCATACACTTGTCTGAAGCTCATACACCAATGATATGCATAAGTATCACTATCTTTATCTTCTATGTTATTTTCGTTCATCACCATATACATTTGAGTTTGCCTGACTAAGATTTACAAGATGACCATAGCTTGCTTCAATGCTAACAATCTCCGTGGGATCGACCCTTACTCACGTAAGGTATTACTTGGACGACCCAGTGCACTTGCTGGTTAGTTGTGCGAAGTTGTGTAATGCCATGGTATTGAGCTACCACGTTTTTGGAGCCATTACCGGGGATTATGAGAGTTGTGAAAAAGTATTGTTCACAATTTCGCGCACCAATATGATCAAGCCGTACGTCTAGATGGCTGGCCTGCCTCATCTCGCGAGACTCAATGACCACTGGTTTAAGTTGGATGAGCCATTAATCAGTGCATTTGTGGAGAGATGGTGTTCGCAGTCTCATACCTTTCATTTGCCGTTCAGTGAGTACACAGTTACGTTACAGGATGTAGCCTACCAGCTATGGCTCCTGATCAACGGTCAGTACATCAGTGAATGTTTAACAGAATTCGAACGGTACATCGAAGGAGGCCGTCCGGTGTGGACTTGGTTTGAGGAGTTGTTGGATGTGATGCCGCCACTGGACTGCATCGACAAGTTCACTGTGAAGTGCACTTGGATGCAGCACATGTTCAGTGACCTTCCTGAGGGGGTAGACGGGGAGACAGTTCGGAGGTATGCTAGAGTGTACATTATGATGTTACTATCAATGCAGCTCTTCAGCGACAAGTCCAGTACTCATATGCATATCAGGTGGCTGCTCTACGTGGTTGTCCTACTCAATACTGCAACACTACCCGGCATCGTCATCTGCACACCAAGCACCCATTGCGGCAACTTATTATATGAATCTTCCCAGTTTTTGTAAATTTGAGCCACGACCATCTGCTTAGCTATCCAAACCCTCCTGTAAGTCGGTCTGAAACCAAAATGGGCCTCTGTCACATTCTAAAACACCTTGATTGACACTGCAGCATCGACTTTAATCATAGGTAGTATGAAAGCCGAGATCACATGGTAATCTAACCTCCTGTGATCACTGGATATCGAAGTGGCCAGACAAGTATGCAAACTATTGTATCATTTTATCTCTCAAATACCTCTGCTGTCAGAGTGATACGAATCAACCATGTGCACCTGTTGCCGAAATACTTACACTTGCCATGGTACTTGCGATAATCAGATTCCAACACTTTATACACAACTCCACGTCAGATGCTGTAAGTCTTTATGCAACACAACCTCCTCTTTATCCTGAATCTGCTGACCAACTTAGAACTCAGTTAGTCCTCCTGTATCCTGTGTGTCTCTAGTCCCAAACCCGACAGGAACGGCAAGTTCCCCTGTTATCTCATGGCATCCAAGTCCAAAGCTGAAAAGTGCGTCGGGGGTGGGGGAGGGGTATTGCGGAGTTCCTGAACTAGCTGCTCCACCACCCCCAGGTAAAGTATTCCTCGCATCCTCATCGTTGCTATCATCGGCAATCGTGGCAGGCTCCACATCATCATCATCCTCATCATGAAATACATCTTCCATACTATCCGGTGCTCCACCCTGTCGGGATTCTGGTAACACATCATCAATGCCGGCCATCACAATCGCAACATCAACTACGGGCACAATGTCAACCCTTTCTCTGTCACGAGTGCGGTTTAGATCAGCAATGAAGGACGGGGAGGCCACCAAAATTGCCTCAGGCTCAATCACGCAGAGATGAAGAGGCACCAACAGACCTCGAACTAGAGCAAGCTGCTGTGGCTGAAGGTAAAGGATTTTAGCTAGAACCTCTTGAACTAGAGACTACATCCACAAGCTTGGCCAACGACTCAAGAGTCCTCACCTCTGGAAATTACCGACGACATTGGAACAGAACTTCCAGATCTTCGTCGTTGCTTATGACGAATGAATCATACTTCACATCATCCCGCAAAACAGATATTGAAATTCTGTAGAATAACTTTTTCACCCGTTTCACACCTTACAATCCCAGTTTTCGAATTATAGTATCCTGAAACTCAGTGAAACTCGTCGAAGGTTTCATGAAAATACCAATCAGATCTTTTGTAACACCCTACCACACAGAGCCTTACACTTAAGTCGTAAAGTAGAGGTGGCGAGGTATTACGACTTCTAAAAAATTAAAATACATACTTATAATAGTAGAAAGAAGATAATAGACTAGGAGCCTTGAAAAATGGGTAAAACAAAATCGCAAAATGAAAAGCGCCACGCTCCGGAAACGAAACAACTTGCATGAGAGGCAAACTATAACTATCAAACGTAAGATAATAAAAGTAGGAATAGAAAGCCAAAGGTACAAAATAACAAGCTCATAACAAGATGTACATAACAAAATCATGCCTCTCCATAAACCTCTAAGAGGATAAAAAAGAATAAGTTATGTGGAGAGAAAGCTAAGTACGTGTATATACATCACTGCACACCAAAATAACTCAGTAATCACTTTGCTTCAGGTGTCCAGACGCCTAATGAGATATCTTTCGACCTGCATCTGAAAAATAACAACATAGTATGGAATGAGAACCGGAGGTTCTCAATATGGTAAAAGTGCCCGTATAGTTAATATAAAATGTCCCGGGAAAACCAGAGGCATTCTTAGAACTTCGACACTCAGACTTCATCTTAATGATTCAACTAAACCAGAATTAGGTAAGTTATCTAAGGTATTCTAGTTTTGAATCTAACTTTAACCTAACATTCTACTTTCTGTCACTTCTAATCCTCTGAATCACCCGTAGGACAACCCCCTTCACACCTCCGCCAAGAGGGGTTTCTCAGAAAATATACACATACAATTCAAGGAAGGAAAACACAGATAGAGAAGCATTTACAGCAAGTAGAACAAGTAACAGATAAGCAGAATTTAGCAGTTAAGCAAACTAAAACAATACACACTCAAACAAAGCAAACAAATGCATATGATGCATGCCTGCCCTTTGGCTGATGAGTCTCATCTGTCGGTTATACAGCCAACCCGACAAGTCCTGGTAGTTAACCATTGGACAGTCCCTCTGTGTGCGCATCCCTAAACTCAATAATATTCCATAGAGTCAAACTCCAAGCTCAAATATAATATTCCATAGAGTTACACTCCAAGCTCAATAATATAGTATTCCATGGAGTTAAACACCAAGCTCAATAATATAGTATTCCATGGTGTTAAACTCCAAGTTCAAATATAATATTCAATATTCATATATATATGCATTCCCATGGGGAAATCCGGGGAGTTAAAGTGCCCGGTCACATCTTGCGACAGAAGGTCAACAAATAGTCTCAAATACACAAGCCACATAATAATCTCTTTCCTTTTTAAAATAACACTTCAAATCCAAACTCCAATTCTTATAGAAATTTTGACAATATCTCCTCTAAAACTCGGATTTCTGCCATCCTTCAAGGGTCCCAACTATCAAACCAAACACCTCTTAGTCATTCAAATTATTTTCAGTAACAAATTATTTCAAAATCAAACTAATACCAATATTAAATCTTTTTCCAAACCGACTAACTTCAATAGTAAATCATTAACAATAGCTAAACCACACATTTTATATCATATACTCAATCCATCAATTATACGTTCAGTTTATTCCTATCTTAAGGTCTTCTAGCCTAAGTTTTCATGTGACATTAAACATTAACTACGAGAAACCAAAACCATACCTTCGTACGGAATCAAAATATTCAAAGCTCTGGAGAAGCTTTCTGACCGAACTATCGAAGAAGAAAATATTCAGAATTGTTTATGCCTCCTAAAACTCCAGTTGGCCAAACCCAAGAGATAAATGAGCTACGTCACCGTCAACTTCCACTGATCAAAAGTAGTGCCAACGTGTAGAAGAGGAGGATACAAACAGTGGTGGAGCTTAGTTCAGACAAGGGGTGGCCATGGCCCCCCAAACTTTTATAAAAAAATTAGTAATACTTTTTCAAAAGATAAAAAAATAGTTCAATTAGCTTACATACTTTACTATGATTTAAAGTACCCAATAAGTTCAATAAACAACACTCTCTCTACCTTTAAGTTCAAATATAAAAAATTACATATTTTTTATTTATTTAATTTAATATTATTTTATATTTTAATTTAATTTTTTATATGATAAAAAATAATAAATTATTCAATAAGTATTAATATTATTGTATTTGTATAAATTGATAAAAAATTCAATAAATATAATAAATTTTAATATTTGCCCTTCTAACTTCTTATATACATATTCTATAGGATATATATTCCAATTTTTATAAAAAATAATAATGAAAAATCAAAGAATTGATGATTTTTTAATAGGAAGGTTAATATTTAAGGAGAACATATAACTTTTACAATATCAACACCTGTAGATAGTTCTTCTACTTTAATGAATCGCGAAAAAAGTGAGATACAACATTCAAAAGTTCAAAAAGTTACATCGGATGAGTTTGACCTTAATTTCTTGGAACGAGATTCTGACAAACGGCTTTAAAATTTGGCAATATCATTCAAATCAGAGAGATGAGATTAGACGAGCTTATCTTAAATGGGTTCATATCAAAAGTTTTTTGACAATTATTTTCTATCTAGCCCCCCAAAATTTTGTTTCAAGTTCCGCCACTGGATACAAATATTTTTACCGAATTAAATTTTTTATTGGAGTTACAGATTACAATAAATCAAAGTCAAAAGTTCAAAAGAATTTACGTTCTTTCTTTTTTCTTCGTTACGCTATTTTCTTTTTTTTTTTCTTATGGATTCATATATATATATAATATGTATATACATACGTACGACTTAAGAAAGCAAGCCGTCTTGGCTTTCTTTATTATATAAATGACTTTATGAAAGGAAATTATAATAATAGACTATATTTATACTAGAAGAAAGAATAGATTATAATAACATAATATTATATTACAACACTTAATATTATATATATATATAACGATAATGATAAATTTTAGTGGACATATTTATATATAATGAATTAATGATTGAAATACATTAATACGTATATATATATATAACGATAATGATAAATTTTAGTGGACATATTTATATATAATGAATTAATGATTGAAGTATATTAATACGTATATGCATGGCCTTTAGTAGATAATAATAATGATATATATATATATATATATATATATATATATATATATATATATATATATATGAACGAGAGCATAGATTAAGTAATTGAAATTAGGTAAATCAAATAATAATAATAATAATAATAATAATTTATATATAAAGTTAATAATATATGAGTTATTAATCTAAATGATATTAGTAACTTAAGAGTGAAAGATATTTGGTGAAACATTAGCAAAATTAAACTCAACAACCGATATTTATTTATATTGGCAGATATCGAACTCGATAATAATATTATTAACTAAACTCTATTTCTAAATTAAAATATCAATTACTCAAATTAAGATATACATATAAGTTTCATTTCTTATAAATGATTAGAATTATAGTTTTAATTATGTAAAATATTTCATCATAAAATATATATAATAATATGAATTTGATTGAATTCAAATAGTTATAAAATTAATTCAATTATTGATAATAAAGTAATTTCTAAAAATAGAAAACTCCAATTTATGAAATAAATTATAACTTATTTATATTTATATTTTTAAAACTGAGGATCGCTACATCTTTATGAGTAAACCTAATTTCGGAACGTGTTTTTTTTTTTAATTAATCCTCTATAGTGTACCAAAACTAAGAAACTCTCATCACTAGTCATTGTGGGGCTCACTATGATAAAAAAAAATTCACATTCTACAGCTATTTATATATATTCGCACCCTACTAAATCGAAGTACCCAGTATATATTTATATATGTTGCTTAAATTATAGTAAATATCCCTCCCATAATTCGATTTATTCATATTGATCTCGACGCAAGTAAATCGAATTTGAGGACTTCGATTTAGCATAAATCTAATTAGTCTAATTTGATTTATATGGAAACCTAACCTTGCATCCATCAATCGATAGGGACTAATTCGATTTATATGAATGTCTACTAAATCGAATTTGCCTGTTTCAATTTATATAGAATTATGCTAAACTGAGTTTGGCTACTTTGATTTACATAAAAAATATACACGTAACGATTTCTATTTGAATTATTTACATAATATTAAATTGGTATTGATTTATCTAAGTGATTTGCCCTTTTTATTAATTAGTGGAACTCCATCAACTATAATGCATTCGTTATTACTTCATTCGTTACTTTAAAATAACTTTAATTTTGTCCTAATTAAAGTGACTTTTAGAATACATGAGATGTGAAGGCATTAAGAACAAAAAGGATAGAACAATTGACTAATGAATGATGGCATTGATCAATCCTTTATAAAATAAATAAAAAAAATGAGTGGAATTAGAAATGGTCATATATATATGTTAAAGAGTGTGGCCACACCCACACGGTGCAACTCATTACTATCTGAAACATGCAAATTACTACTGATTCCTAAATTAAAGAGAGTGATATTAATTATTAGCTTTTTATGATTATGCGTAAACTATTACCCATCATATCGGATGGGTTCCTAGTGTGTATCAATTCAACGAATTTGGGGTTGGCATGAACCACGCTTGTGTTAATTCTAAGCATTCCTAAAATCATATGATTCGTAGTAAATTAAGAGAGAAACAAAATAATTATTACTTTGGTACCTTTCCAAAATTAAAAGATAAATAATCTATTTTTAATTTAATTATTTTGTTAAGTTCTGTAATTTTATTAAATTTTTAATTAGATTCTTATATTTTAAAATTTGTAATTATATTCTCACCAATTTTTTAAGAAAAAACACAATAATATCCAAGAATATTTGTTTTCAAAATATTTCAAAATTTATTCTACATCAAATACAAAAATAAATTTTCCAAAAGTATTTTATAGCTTTTAAAAGAAATAGTTTGAGGAGACCTAATCAATTTTTTTTATCTAATATAAGAATTTAGTTATAAATTTTTAAATTATAAAAACTTAATTAAAAATTTAGTAAAATTATAGAAATTAATAGAATAATAAATATTTATTTTTATATATTATCTATAATAAATTTAATTATAAAAATATTTAACACATAAAATAAATATCTCTATATATTTATTTAAATATATAATATTATGTTTGAACTAAATTCTATATAATTAATTTATCGCGTCATTATATTTATATTTTCACGTGAATATGAAATTTGTAAAATATTTTCATAATGTTATGGTATACTTAATGCATGTTCTAAAAAGATATTTTTGCTCAAATTTTAATTATGTGTTGGATTTGTTAAATGTATGATTATTCAAAAAATGTTATATGTATATAAAAATTAGTTATTAAATTAATTACTTTATACAAAATATATTAAAATATAAAACATAATTAAAAATAATTAAATAATATATATTTATATATAAATATTACTAATATCTATAAAAATTAGTTATTAAATTAATTATTAAATATTTATATATAAATATATATTATTTAATTATTTTTTATTATGTTTTGTATTTTAATATATTTTGTATAAAGTAATTAATTTAATAAGTAATTTTTAATATATATATATATATATAACATAATTAATTCTATTTCATATATTAAAAATGGACTAAATTTTTAAAGTGGTCTTTGAGATTGACGTTGTGCATTAAAATTGTCTTTAAAATTTTAATTGCATCAATTATGTATCTGATATTGAAAAAATTATACCATTTTAGTCTCTAACCCGTATTTCGTTAACAATGTGCTGACGTGGCTTGATGACGTAGACCTTTGGTGACACATGTCATCTCATAGTTTGGTCACGTTTAACAGTATGATAACGTATAGTTTAGTGACACGTGGCAAGTTGATGTGGATGGTTATACCACGTGTCACAATGCTATTTTTCCATGTGTAGGATTATGACACGTGTTACAATGTTATTTGTCCACGTGTCATCTACTATGTGTCATTACATATGCACCAAATTAGTCCCTTATTTTACATCAAATGACTCATTTTAGTTTTTCGAAATTGAATATCGTGCACCAAATTAATCCCTTTGTCAGTTTGTTTTCTTTCTTTTTATAAATTTAAAATTCTCAATATTTTTTATACTTATTTTAATTATATTTTTTATTATACAATTTTTTGTAATAAAATTTTTAATTAATAATTTTAACTTGTATCATTAAAGCATATATTAGCTAAATCCATAACTTTATTATTACTTCTTGTGTTTATTTGCATCCATTTTAATACTGTTCAAGACATAGTTACAATAAGTGCTTATATTAATTATTAGTGCAATATATGAAAAGGCTGCTAGCTAAGTTATAGATAAAATGAATTATTATAATCGACAGTATAAATTTATCTTATTAATTTAGTGAGAAGTCAATTATATGGAAAATTGAATATTCTTAAAACGGTTGAAAATAATGAATTTATATTAATTAATAAGTACCTTATCAAGTATTCTTAAAATATTTATTAAGGTGTTAAACATTAAAAAGTTTGTATTAAGAAATATTATTATACTCTTAACTTACACTCTTTACTAAATCAATATCAATATCTCATATAAATCTTTTAATAAAATATTATAAAAAAAATTGTATAATTAAAACTAAAATTTTTAAAATATTTTATAAAAATACTTGTATTTAAATAATTTGTGAAAAGATAAAATTAAAATTAGTGTATTTAAAGATATTAAAAATTTTGAATTTGTAAAAAAAGAGAACAAATTAATGAAATGACTAATTTGGTGCACGACATTCAATTTCAAGACTAACATGAGTCGTAAAAGACTAATTTGGTGCATATGTAATGATGATATAGTGGATGACACGTGGACAAATAACATTGTGACACGTGGCATAATTCAACACGTGATAAAATAGTATTGTGATACATAACATAAATTATCCAAATCAGTATGCCATATGTCACTCATCATACTGTTACATGTAGTCAAATTATGAAGTGATACATGTCACTAAAAATTTATGTCATCAAACTATGTCAGTACGTTAATAAAAAATAGATCAAAGACTAATATAGTATAATTTTTTAATTTTAAAAATATAATTAATATAATTAAAATATTTGAGACAATTTTAATACACGCGTCGATCTTAAAAATCACTTAGAGATATAGTCGTTAAAAATGTGCTAAAATGTACCTATATATGCTTAGCACATGCACGCATGGACACACAATTAAGAAGGGTAAATTAGAATTCCTCATCATTACTTATTTGGATTATCTTATCAATGCTCCTCTCTCTCTCTCTCTTTAACTCTTTATTTTTTAAATTTAATTAATTAATAAAAAATTCTTAAGTGCTCTGAAAATAAATATATATTGCTTTGGTCAACTCATTTAAATTCATCAAATAGTTAATTTATTCGTTTATTTAAATAAATTTTGATAGTTTAAATTTTATTTTATATATATAATAATTCATTTATCAACAATAAATTTTTAAATAAAAATTAGATTTATGATAAATTAGTATTTACCTTATCAGACTAAACAATATCATAAAAAGATATATTAATTTGATCCATTAATTAACTTTCACATCAACATTATAAATTTATTATTATTTTTAATTTAAATTAAAATTTTAATAAAATATAAACTAATTTCAAAATGACCGATATTATTGATCATGAGATAATATAAAATAAATTGTATAGAACAAAAATATTTATTTGGTATTTGAAACACACGATATTTCTTAATTAATTGGAAGTGGAATACGTAATTGAATTGTGAAATTGTCGCGAAATCACAAACAGGCCCGTCATACATGAATATTGATGCTGAAAACGTTGGATCTGACCAAACCCGAAAAAGTTATTGGTTACTCTACAGCTTTTTTTATACAAATAAATATATAAAAATGATAATTTTTTAAATATGCACAAAGAAAAATAGTCACTAAAATACACATACCCGTTTTATTATTGACGCATGCAAAAGCGCACACAAAATAGAGTAGTTGGCCATTTCTCATTTGAAGCACGCAAAATGAATAATGGTGAATAATAATAATAATATTTAAATTAACAATAATAATAATAATGTTTAAATTAAGAATAATAATATTTAAATTACAATAAAATAAAATATTGCTACAAAATATATTAATTTTTTTAATTAAATATGTAAAAATATGATGCTCATCTATCCTATGAAATTTTTTCTCGACATTTATTTCACTCATTTTTTAATATTTTTTTCTTTATCAAATTATTCTAATCCTCAAATTTTTTAGAAATATTGTAATCCTTCCTTCTACGTACAAGCCTCTTGATCCCCCTCCACTATATATATATAGGGTGAATATTTTTACGAAGCCAATAGTAAAATAATTCTACCTATTTGACCATTTTTTTTAGAGAAATAATTATTTTTATATTTATTTGTATAAAAAGGCCGTTACTATGCTCTTGTTGTGTATATACACCCAACAAAAGTATTTTTTTCCTCCTTATATTATAGAAGAGGATTAAAAATCTTAATCAATCTCTTTTTTTAGAAAAAAGAAAAATGTATTTGTGGCGGGATAAAACATAAAAGTCTAAGAAAGTGGATGGAATTTTGAATTTGGCATATAAAATAAGAGAAATTAAAAGGGACCATGGATTCCCTTGTGTTTTGTGTTTTAGACTTTTAGTCTAAAACTCTAAACTTTGCATTTGGTTTGTGGTATTTTTATTTAAAGATGAAAAACACAGTAATAAGCTTCGAAGTTGTGGAGATGGAGAACTAATATTTAGAGTTTATTTTAGCATCTTTAATGTGTATTGCAAGACTAATTATAACTAGGCCAAAAATTGATTAACTATTAATAATTGCTTTTGAAACACACATTAAATGTACTTTAATAATAGATTAATATTTTTTGGTGGATGGAGAGAGAGTATATAGTAGTATAGTAGTAGTGTATATATAATTGTAATTAGCTTTTGAAGCGTGGGATGTATTTGTTGGAGAATCCACAAGCAAATATGGTTCCATGGTCTCATGCATGTCCCACCAACCAAACTTTGTTAATGCATCTTAATGGAATCATATAATGGGGGCAAATGGGCAATGGCCTTCCCATAAAGCAAAGCAAATTAAAGATGCTACTCCGTCTTTCGTTTCTTCACTTTTTCTTTTTCTTTTTTTTTTTCTCTTTTTTTTTTTTTTTTAAACTAGAAGGAAAATAAAGACAGAAAGGAAAATTAGGAAGACTAGACTGTATTAACAAAATAGGAGTTCTAGTGGTTGATGAATCCATTCCACCGTAGTAACATGATTTAAGACTCCCTTCTTATATTAACTAATAAATTCCCAACTCTATTTGCATTTTTTTGTATGAAAGAAAAGCTTTCATTATTCAATAAAATAGCCAAGTAGCATTTATAAATTGCAGAGTATACATTAAATCTGAAACTAAATAAGAAAATAGATAAATTCTATGTTAAATTATGATTTGAGAGGAAATACAAAATTTGATTATAAAAAATTTTATAAAATAAAAACAGAAGTAAATTATAATCTTTTTTGTTTCTAATTCTACACAGAAAGAGCCGCAACATAAAAAAAATATTATCTCTTCTTTTCCCAATAGATTTAAAAGCTTTGCGAATAAGAAAATATTTTCATTAACGAAAAGTTTTTCTAATTAAATCTTCATCCTAGATCTATAATACCGTAACCAAAATATCTATAATACCGCGGATCGGATCGGATCGGATATGGCCAAAATTTCGATCCGATCTGCACTAAAATCATCGGATCGGATCAAATATCCGCAATTTTTAAGGTGGATCGGATCGGATCAGATATCGAATATATCCGCAAAACACAAAAATATTTTTAAAAGTTTATTTTTATTAAAAACACATCAATAAAATTCATTTTTTCTATTTTTTAAAATATATTTACTCTTAAAATAATATTAAACATACTTTTCTTAAATAATAAATTAAAATAATATAACATATATGATAATTATTAGTTGAAATAAAACACAAAAAGAATATTTACTTATTTATTTCTTTATTTTTGCGGATACGCGGATATGCGGATACCAACACAAAATTCGCAATCCGATCCAATTAGTGTGCGGATCTGATCCGATTAGTGTGCGAATTTGATCCGATCCGAAATCCTTGCAGATCGGATCCATATCCGCAATTTTCGGATCGAATTCGAATAAACACCGCGGATATGCGGATCAGATCCAATCTATGAACACACCTAGGAGTAGAGGAGCCGAAGAGCAGAAGAAAGGAGGAGGGTCACCATAGCCTAGACTGAGGTAGCGACGGCAGCCCTCAAGAAGTTTCATTCTTATTCTCTTTGCGGGGGAGAGAGCTATTTGCATCTTTTTGAATTAGTGTAAAATGCACTATTTTTTGCACAATTAAGTTTTTGTATAACTTAAACTCAAATATTTTTTGGATGATAGATTTCATAATAAGTTCTTCTGATATTCTCCATAGTAACAAGATTGAAAATTTTATAAAAGCATTTTTTTTTCACTTATTCCATCTCTTCAATTTTTTTGTATGAAATTTTTTTTCATAACTATAAAAAACATTTGGATAACCATGTATATTTTATGTAATAAAATATCTTATTATTTATTATTGCGGTTAACAAGGATAGATAAAAACTTATATCTCTCATTTCATAATCAAGCTATGAAATTTTTTCTTTTGGTATTGTCATCAAAAAAGGTAAAATGTTATTTTTATATCCTTTGTCCGAACAAAAATCTAAAATGTCATATCTCAATAATAATATGATTTTTTTAATTAAAACCTCTACTATATATTATCTATTACTATCTACTAGGAGTGGCAAACAAGATGAAGCTCATTGTGTCGGTTTGCTTAACTCACCTGATTTGTCCCGTTTAGCTACAGACACTCATGGACAAGGGGCGGGCGAATCCGAATCACGTACCTAATTCTTGTTTTTAGCTAAAGTATCCAATATAACTCCATTAAAAAAATATAACCACCTAACACCCATTCATTTTTTATCTTAGTGCCATTGGGTAGCAACAGTATAGCACTCTCACTTCCTTACCAAAACCACAAACTTAAATTAAATTTTTCTTTCAAGTTTCAACCATGCACCAAGTCACCAACTCTACGACATCCATCTTCTTCTTCTCTCATCCGGCCATCTATAGATCCACCATCAGCTCTATGTTTGTTGTTCGTCCTTGTCTTCTCTTTTGCTCGACAGTGCTGCGACCTACCCTATTACCTCGTCTACTACTCTTTGCTATAATTGATTGCCTTGCTACCATCTTCTCCTTTTCTCTACTCATCAATGTTGTCATCTACTTCTCCTTGGTGTTGTGGTTTGCTCCTTTCTGCAATGCTACCCTGTTGTCTCCTGTCTTCTCTTATGCTCGTCAGTGCTACAGTTTGCCTTGCTACCTCATGTACTACTATGCTCTAATTTGCTACCCTGCTATTGTCTTTCCCTCTTCTCATTGCTATCGCTACTCCTATTTTCAGTGTCATTTTCTTCTTTACTTTTCAATGCTGCAGTTAGAAAGTGTTTTTTTTTTTATATTTTTTAGAAAAATATAGTTTGTGACACCAGCCCACCGTAAGGCGATGTGAGCGAGAGTTTATAGCCCGTTCACTAAGCGGGGTAGGTGGGCTTATGATGGAGTAGAACGCACTACAAGAAAAACACTGAATACTGTAAAAAAAATGAATAAAATCCAACAGTAAGTTAATTACCGATAGATTTATCATCTGAAGAAATCCGATGGTATACATCTCGCTAGTAACCAATTACCGTCAGAATTTTCGTCTGATAGTAATTACCGTCGAATTATACGACGGATTACCTGCCCGAAAAATCATGTGGTTACCATCGATTTTTTTACGGTAACGTTGGCGCCACAATATCTTGTTTCTCACCCTATTACCATCGGATTACACCCTCGGTAAATCTGACGGCAATGTCAAATTTTTTTTTAAATATTGTGAAGCAATTTTTTCTTTTTAATTTTAATTTTTTATTTAAATTTATTTTTCACACAATTAATTGTCAAATTATAAATAATAAAAACTAATTATGTAATATTAAATATCAAATGTTCAAATAAATTAAAAGTCAAATAAATCAAATACAATGAAACAGTAAAACAAAGCCCTAATCACTAAAGATCCAAGTAGTCGTAGTCGTCGTTGTCATTCCCGTGGTCTTGCTGAGGCAACGGAGAAGGAGGTGATGTCTATGTCCCACCAGTAATGCCACTGTCACTGACGTGCATTTGAGCCTTTACACCGTCATCTGCTGCTCCATTCGCTAAAGTCGCTCCAGCTGCTTCCCTCCACTACAACCTGAGCTCATCCATGTCCTTCACGCATGTGAGAATATTCTGATACCTCTCCCAAATCTTGTTAAGCTCTTGAGCCTATTCGTAAAGGCTTCAAGTGAGCTCCTGCACCTGCAGTCTCAAATCAATGACTTCCTAGGGATCGACGGCTCCACTAGTGGCAGAGGCGAAAGTGGAGGTGCGGAGGCTGCTGGCAAAGAACGACTCCAGTCTGTATACACGATTCTTGTACGACGCTAAGGTGGTCTCGTGCCAAACCGCATCGGGATCGATGACTGAAGCAGTAGAGCTACTAGCATCCTCCCCACTTTGCTGAGATTCTTGAGTTGCGGCCTCCAGTCTCTGCGTATAGGACTCTTGTGTAACACATGTTATTATGATTATGACGACAATTGTATAGTTAATTGAAAATTTTATATTACAAGATTATATGTTTACTCACATGATGATTTGCAGACCACTAATAAGCAAATCTCTCTTTATTCTCTTTCAAAGTGTGGGTGTACTTGAAGGTCTCTGCCAATGTCGTATCGTGATCCAAAGACTTTGACTACACATATTGCTTGAAACAATATGTTAGGATGCCTACTAATGATATGTCATAGAATATAACTAAGTTAATAACATAATTAGAGAAGCCACATACTAGCCTGGCCTTAGTCTTCATGAAGGTCGCTAAGCCGTCGATATACTTGGACAACCTGGCCGATGCCCTGTTAGCTCTGTTTGTGAGACGCCGATGCCTGAACCCTTATCAGTTTCCCAGTGAACGTTCAGCATCTGATGTAGCCGCTTACCCATTTGATGGTCGTATATCTTCCTGATGAGGTCATCGTGCTCTTGTCCCATATAAAGTTGACCAGCACAAAGAAACTTTAAAATTAGTTGATCAAAATATATCATGTTAAACAAAATAAAAGATATAAACTAGTTAACAAGGTTTGACTATATTAATTTTTTACCGTCCACTTCTAAAATCATCGCTCTCTGGTCTCAGAGGAGATCTTCTTTTAGCTCGGCCATGGATGGTCGTACATTAGCTTGACGACATTGGTCATCTCTTGAGTACATGCATTGTTGTTTGGTGCAAACCTATCAATAATTCACAAACAAACTAATATGGCAACATAAGTTAAAACTTTAGAAGTAAATAACCATAATATATAGAGATTTTTTTTAGAAATTTTGGCAGAGTTTCACCTATAACTGGAATGTGCCACAAACTCTATCCATCAACAATTAACTTAAACAACACCAATTGTCAAAAATCAATAAACAACAATCAATAATCAAGAAGCAACATCCATAAATCTATTAAACTATAATCAATATTAAAAAATCACTAATCAATAATCAAGAATCACTAATCACGATATATCAAACATTTTCAGCAGTTCAAACCTATAACCCTAAATCAACTAAAACTATAATCAATAATCAAGAATCACTAATCACGAATTATCAAAAACTTTCAACATATAAAAGACTTAAAGTAGTACTTACTCATTCCGCCATCAAGTCAAATCGTCATTCATACGATGGAAGGTGGTGGAGGGGCATCAGATGACTGGCTTCCGTGAGAGAATTCCGGTGCCACGGTCTCCGTCGCTGGAGGCGGCGTTACCGAGATAATGGACTACTGAGCGGATGGAGGCGGCATCGTCGCCATAGACGCAGGAACGTAGTTGTGGTTAGGCACCATGATGAATGGCTGTTCCGATGCACCTGCAACCTGTGACATCACCTGGGTAGTTAGATTAAAGGGAGAGGATCTAGAATTTCCAGGGATACCGGTAGAAATCCTCCCTCTACCACGATCACGACCACAACCACGATCATTAGGCTGATCCGCAATATCTCTATCTATCGTCATGTCTGTAAAAAACAAATCAATTAGAAATTCAGAATAACAAATCAAACTTATAAATTATAATAACTAGTTCAGAACAATTAAACAATAATAAAAATATTTTTTAATTAAAATTAAAACTAAACAAGTTTAGTACCCTAAGTTCAGAATTTTAGAAAACCTGAAGTTCAATACAAGTTCAGTACCCTAAGTTCAGAACTAAATAAGGAACAAAAATCAGAACATGTTATGATTAAAATTGAAACTAAATAAATTCAGTACCCTAAGTTTAGAATTTTAGAAAATCCTAAGTTCAAGACAAGTTTAGTACCCTAAGTTCAGAACTAAATAAGGAACCGAAATCAAAACATGTTCTAATTAAAATTGAAACTAAACAAGTGCAGTACTCTCAGTTCAAAATTTTAGATAACCCTAAATTCAAAACAAGTTCAGTACCTTGAGTTTGGAACTAAATAAGGAACAAAAATCAAAACATGTTCTAATTAAAATTGAAACTAAACAAGTTCAGTATTCTAATTTCAGAATTTTAGAAAACTCTAAGTTCAAAACAAGTTCAGTACCCTAAGTTCAGAACTAAATAATCAACAATAATCAGAAGTCTCAAAACAGCAAATAAACCGTATAAATTATATCAACAAATCAAAATTTCAGAAAACTCTAAGTTCAGAAGCAT
The DNA here is from genome assembly GCF_014773155.1 of Arachis stenosperma. Classification (NCBI taxonomy): domain Eukaryota; kingdom Viridiplantae; phylum Streptophyta; class Magnoliopsida; order Fabales; family Fabaceae; genus Arachis; species Arachis stenosperma. Next base: position 16,992,766 of record NC_080384.1, on the reverse strand, counting down.
TACCTGAAAAAGAGCACCAGAACTGAGAAAAAGAAGCGGCGTAGACTGCGGCAGAAGCAGCAGTGTTGGCAACGACAGCAGCAACAATAGCAGCTCGTTCAGAATCTGACAATTACAACGGTGATGGCGAAAACAACGAGGAGTGGCTCCCAAAGAGGAGGGGACTGTCAGGGAAATGAGAGGGGTAGAGAGAGAGAGAGTGGGAGGCAAAAGGGTTAGAGAGAGAGATAAACAAATTCGAATGAAGGGGAAGAGGGTTCGCGATTTAAATTTACAGCACAGTTATTGTCGACTTTACCGTCGGAATGTATAGCGGATCGCCAAAACTTCACGAAGTGGGTTTACCGTCAGATTTTTTCGCCAATAAATCCGATCCTAAAGGATGCGCCAATTTTTTTTATTTTCACTCTAATTATTACTGGCAACTTTATCGTCGGAATCGTAAATTCGCCGGAAATAATTTGACCTAACGAATTTGACCACCTAACCCGTCGGTAAATCTGTCGGTAAATCAGCGGCTAATATGCGACACTAAATTCAACAGTACTTAATAGTATTTTTTTTTTTGTAGTAATGATCTAATCTATTTGCCACTCCTATTACCGGTCTCCTAAAGATTATTATTATTATTATTATTATTATTATTATTATTATTATTATTATTATTATTATTATTATTATAAAAAATAATGATATTTGTGTATAAATATATTTTATTTAATTATTTTTAATATATATTTTATATTTTAATATATATTTTATATAAATGACTGATTTATTTGGTAGTTAATTTGGATTATTATTATTATTATTATTATTATTATTATTATTATTATCAAAAGTATATCTTTTATGAAATGTAATCTTAACATAAGTCTTTAATATAATAATCTAAATCCTCATTGACGATGCAAGAATTTATATGGTACTTTGTAACTGGCTTAGAAACGAAGACATGAACTTTAATTGGTACCAAAACTAAGACACACACTATGTGTTATTACTTATTAGTCGATGGCAGTCTAGATATGGCATCATCAATTGGACATTAATTATTAATCAAGCTAGTTGTAATTTGTAAATGAAAGTAATTATGCTTAAATAGTTGGTTTGTAGAGCCGTGTGTATTGCATTTCATTATAACTTTGGAAACGCAAAACATATTTTATCTTGCAATCCAACTCATTATTATAGTGATAAAAATAATGAATTTGATAAAAATTACAATGTACAACATTTTACACTACGTCATCAATACACGCCAATATTAAAGTCTATAAGACCTATATAACAATTCATTGTCATTGTGATTGTTTCTTACCTTACGGTAATACTGACAAAAAAATTTTAAATTTATTTTATTTAATATTTATTTTTTACAAAATATATTAAATAAAATCAAAAACAATAAATTCTAATAATCTTTTATTCATATTTTTTTGTTATAAAATATTTTCGCTTATTTTATTATATGTTCCAACTTTAGGATATATTTATCTGCTTAATTATATTATCTTCATAAAGAAAAAGGAGGTATTTAATTGATAATATAGTGACCCGCGTTTATATATATATATATACTCTAAAGTATTATTGAACATTATAAATACAAACATTAGTGGCAGAAAACATGGAAAACCATGCTTATCTACGCCATAAACCAGAAACTTTATATCCTAAATAAGATCATATAGAACACGTCTTTGCTTTTTCTTCTTTGGCCCCTCCATTCTCTCTTATTTTTAATTATCATCGATAGTTATTATTAATGCAAATCATCTCTTGTAACAACAATGATTAGATTTCTAACTCTATTATTTTTCATATCTGTGTTTATATATCACTATAGTTATTAAACCCAGCTGGGTTGACTGCAAACTAATTAGTAATTATATTAGTTCGATTTTTTCAGTTGAATCACGGCAGGACAAGTTTTTATTAGAAATAATTTTAAAATGTCTTATATAATAAAAAATCGAGTCTGCTAGTATCTTAATTACAAAAATTACTCAAATATAATATTTAATCACTAAATTCTTGTTAATTTTGCAAAATCTTGAACCTAATTTTACATGTTTTAAATTTACAAATTTTTTTAAGCATTAATTACTAAATAATAATTATCATTAACAGTAGATATATATATAACTCTTGAACCTCTATAATTTTTTCTCGGGTGTGAAAAATATCTGTTAAAGGAAGCCAAAAATTATCTTCAAAAATAAAAAATATTAGTAAAGTATAAAAATAAAAGTTTAATCATTATTAATTTTATCTCTTTTTTAATCTAAAAGGTTGATCCAATAATTTCAACACCATTAGGCAAACGCCAATTCCGTAACCTAGGAATTCAACCATCTAGTTGATCTAAATTATATTATAATAACAAGGTATATATATTTATTTGATCTTATTCGATTAAGAATTATTTGGATGAAATTTTTACAAGAGACTAGAATTTTCTCTAAACACTTGACCTTGTGTCGGTTGGTAAAAGATACCTGTAAGAAATTCCAACATTTAAGTCAATTTAAATTCAAAAGTTATAATTGTTGATAATTGTTGATCTTACTCATTATTGAATATAAAATTTCTACGGAAGGTTGTTCAAAGGCGATTTTAGGTCTACCCAATGTTTAACTTTTCTTATTTTTTTTTAAATAATCTTTTTTATCTTAGATTGAGACTAAAAAATAGAAATTAAGAAATAAAGATTAAAATAAATTTCAATATTTTGTTTAGTGTAAAATGAGAGATAAAAATTAAAATAAAAATAAAATTTTAATTTAATTTGCACAAAGAATAAAATTAGAATTAATTAATTGAAATAAAAATATTTTAAATATAAAATATTATTAAAATTTCAGTCTCTATTTCTAAAAATTTGAGTCTCCTATATTCTTATTTTTTAAAAATACTAAAATACTGAAATTTAAAAATAAAAACAAAAATTTTAATATTAATCTTTAAACCATTAAATACAATATTGAGTCTTAATTATTTAATTTCTGTCTCACTATCTTAAAACAAACTTATGATTCATTATTCGAGCCATAAACCTACCACATTAGTCATTCATCAACTTATTATATTGCCATCCTCTATGGAAGCACTTGAATAAATGCGTAATAAGCATTGATTATATATTTTCAACATTCCGGAATTATTTATTCAAACAATAATGCTAGGGAACCAAGAAGAGGTTCAGCCAATAATCTGCCAACTCCTGTTGGGCTGGGATTCTAAAGCCCATTTTACTTCAGCAACATCCAAATTTCACCCAGGTAAACCAAACTAATCTAACTAAAATCTCTCCCCTCTTTTCACCGTTTTATCGCAGCAGAACTCCAAAACCAACCACGGCAACACCACACCACCAGGTTCATCGTGTGGCGTTCTCCTCCGCCTCCGTCCACCACGTCCGGGCACCAGCCGGCTACCATAGCACGCTCCAGGTCACCGCAAAGCTTCCATCCCGTCAATGCGCTAATCGGCGCGTTAATCATATTTTCGCCCAATTCCGCCGCAGCGACGTCGTGCTACCCAGGTGCGACGAACAAGGGGGTTCTCCTTCTCACCAAGGTTGCGCCGCTGCTGCTGCATGTCACTGTTGGCAGCTCCATTGAAGCCTCCCTGCTCTCATCCGACGAACGCAATAGGACGTCCTCTGCTCCAGCCTCGAAACCTCGCTTGACAGAACTCTTTGGTTAGTGTTTAAAAATTGGTGTTGATTGATGTGGGGTTTGAGTACCATGGATGATACTTGTTGGATGTTGCCTTTGATTTGGGTATAATTAAGGAATTGTTAGATGTTGCTTCTGGATTCATTGTTGTAACTGTTTGTTGTGAATTTTGGTGTTTTTGTATCAACCAGGAAGTTGCATTGGAAGCCTGCTCAAACAGCTTTGACATCCAGTTTCCACCTTCCAATGCGTAGCTCTGCGGCTGAGAACAGGTGGGTTTTTATATATTTAAGTGACACAACTTGAATGCATAACAAGAATTCAGCGTTGGATGTGATGGTATTCATATTGAATATTGTTTCCAAAACACTTGAATAAACGGTCACAAATCAAAAGGAACCATCTCTGAATGCCCCCAAGCATGTTTTTATTTTGCTAGATGATCTTTTCTATTTTATCCGTATGCTTTAGGTGGGAACTATTCAATGTATACATTACCTGAGGATGATTTTCGGGGGACAAAAATTGATTTACTACTCTGCTTTATGATGCAGTGTGTTCTCACCGGCTTGCAGATTGAACTTGGCTTGCATATGTTTTTTTTCTTATTTTTATTTGCCTCAGGATATAGCTTACTAGGATTGTGTCTTTGATGTGGACAGCAGTTTTGGAATAGTATATGTATTCACTATTTAAATTTGAACTAAAGTGCTAACATGTTTTTCTTACTACATGACTTCCTGTTTGTATGGCAAGTTTAGTTTATAGTTTTGGACTTCTAAGCCAGTTTTAATTTATTAGAAAAGTGTGATGATTACATAAACCTATATTTCACTTATCATAGAATATGATGAATTGATCCACGAAATAGTCTATAGTATCATCAAACAGAATAAACTTTTCTATTACATACTGTGAACACATGATTCATTCAATTATGCAGGCTCCTATATACGTGTGATAACGTTACCGTTTGAGACACTTTTAATATATTTTGAGATTTTTTTTGGATTACAATTCTGAATTTTTATAATACTTTTTGGATGTATTTTATTTAGGTCCTACTTAGTATCTTTCTTAGCTTCTTGTAGGCAACCTGATTATGCAAAAATTTTTGTCACATATTTCTTATGTTAAACTAATAGATGTTTCTTTTTATACTAAATGGATGATTCTTTTAAAAGAAATCATCATTTAAGAAGGGAATTAACTTTGAAGTAAACTAACCCATATTATATTTATTGATTCAATTGTTGTAACTTATGAACATTTTTATAGTTAATATATAATAGACATAGATGGCTATTCATTTGTTGCATACACCTTGACCATAATTGCTTTGTTTTGCTTTCACTTTTCAGGATCATCCTGAAGAGCCGAGCGCAATATGCAAAAATCTATCTCAAATGTTTCTTTTGTTAAAGAAATGAATGTTTCTTTTTATACTAAATGGATGATTCTCTGAAATGAATCATCAGTTAAGATGGAAATTAACTTTGCAGTAATTGAACGCATATTGTACTTATTGATTCAATTGTTGTGACTTATGAGTATTTTTATAGTTAATATATAATAGATATAAATGGCTATTCATTTGTTGCATACACCTTGACCACTTGATAATAAATTTAATCATGGAAGTAACACTTGCCTCATAAGTTCATCGCTATGTAGTACTAAATAGTATGTTGTGTATGTGGACTCAGTTTTAATTTGATAAAAATTGTAACTCTAAACCCTAAACCCAAAAAGTAAACATTGGGTAAAAAGAAAACTGTCAAAACACTTTGATTGCTTTTGAAAAAGTAAATAACTAGTTATTATTGTTGTTCTTCTCCTTATCCCTTTTTTTTTTCTTCTTTAAATTTTGTTAAACAAGCAACAAAATAAATACAAATTTTTTTTCTTCTTTTGTGGTACTTGTATTCACTATCAATTGAATCATCTCTGTAGTAAAGAATAAATATAAGTAATTTCTGTTAGGTACTTAATTATTTTTGCAAAGATTTAAGTGGATGTTGCTTCTATCAAGCATTGGGATGTTCCTTTTCCATACTAAATAGATGTTACTTTAATAGAAACCATTTAAATGAAAAATAAAAAAAACTTATCCTACATAAGTAATTATAAATTTATCTATCATGCTAAAATGCAATGAAAGGAATCATGATATTCATTCAACTTGTCCATACAATTTGGCAACTTGCAACACTGTTGATACAGGAATTCATCACGACCAAAAGCAATACAAAAAGGATCATCCATTTAGTATATAAAAAAAACATCTATTTGTTTAACAAAAGAAACATCTGACGTAAACTTTATATTTTGTTAGAGGGGATAAAGCTACATCGTTTAGAAAACGGGTATATGATTACTATACAACTAGCTAAATATATAATAATTTTATAGTTGCTACACTTGGATCACGTTTCTTTCACTTCATCCAATTCATCAACTGTTTCAAATTCCTCTTAGATCAGTTCAAATTTATCAATCATTTCAAAGTAGACTTTCTGCAATCATCCATCTGCAACCATAAGCAAAGACACATAGCATCCATAAGTAAAGAAATATCTATCTAAAAAACAAAAAAATAGCCATCTAATGACAATTATAAAAACAAAGAAATATCAACAACAATCATATACAAAGAAGCATCTACTTTTAAAAATAAAAGACACAATTATTATTCAACCTAAAATAATAATCTAGCTATTTGAATCTAGTAAATATTTATAAAAGGAGTCTAATGCATATGGTGTCATTTCTTCTCCAAATTTGGCCATAACTGTCTTCAAAGTAAATACAAAGTCCTCATTCTCAACCTCATCCATGACAAGTGACTAATTCATAAAGCTTAAAGGATTAAAATAAAACTTTAATCTATTTGTGTGCTTCATAAACACAGAAGTATTAGAATAGAACTCCATAAAATCAATATCACCTTGAAAAGAAAAAATTGCCAAAAACCTTCAATCATTGTGGTGGTATAGTGTTCCTTTCACTGAGGCAAAGACATTATATGCTTTATGCAGCATTCTTGAGCTTCTTGGTAATGGTGGCAAAAATATTTTCCTGGTGGAATACTTGCAGCAATTCAATCTTAGAAACCTGTCTTGTTACATCACCAGCATAAGTCCCTGCTCCATAAGGGCTTCCACCTTTCACTTCTTCCATCTCGAACATGCAATGGTGGAACGTGTATCTGATGGGAACATATATCATTCCATGATGTGCCAGCATTGTTATAGCAGTAAGGCTATACATAAATCATGACAAGTTTGATCAGCAACTAATAAGTACCTAGTGATATCTAATAAGGAACACGGTTAAGATATATATAGAAACTTGTTTTTTTACGGTGTTGTTTCTTGTTCACCGCCTAGCAAACCAGTGCTGTAGGAGAGTCCAATAGGCTTGCCTACAAGGTCTTGTTGCAATTAAAGAGGTCCAGTTTTGTCAAGAAAATCTATGAACTGGGCAGCCATCATTCCGAACCGCGTGGGGAAGCCGAAGATAAGGCCATCAGCTCCATTGAGCATATCAAGTTCAATGATTGGTACATCACTCTTTGGTGGTGCATTCAGCCATAAACAAAGACAGATTATTCAATCAAAAACATCCCAGAGCCTATAAAAAAATATAGAAACTAAGTAAGCACTATCAATAGTTATGAAATCAAAGGTTAAATGTATTCAATAAATTCCCAACATCCACCTTCATTCACAAATGCATAATAATTAGTCAAATTTAGAAGAATGAATTATCCTAAACTGAATCTTGATTACTAAAACCTAATAAAGAAGGCATGGAGAATCCTAAGTAGAAAAGAAATAAATTGTACAAAGAAAGAGTAACACTAAAAAAAACTATTAATTATCTCAAAAAGAAATATACAACACTATAAGAGTTTAATTCTCAGAACAATGTTGATTAAGAACATCCAAAAGAAACATTCATAATAGAAAACACAAGTTAAACTAAACTCTAAGATGGGAAAGGAAAAAAACCCAGGTCGCTGGGGAGGAGATGCGGTTGATCGACCGGGGTACACGTCAAGGCGGAGGTTGCTGCGTCGTCGGTGGTTGCTGCGGCGGTGGAAGAAGCCGTGATGGCAGCAGTGTGTGGAGGTGGCTGCGGCGCGAGAGGATGATGCCCGCATTGTTGGACGGTGGTTGCCGGTGGCATTTCTTCCGGAGCTATTTCTGATTTCCTTCGCGACGGAGGAGAGGTGGCTGTGGGGTTTTGGCTAACAGTGCGGTTCTGAGTGTCGTGGTGGCTGTGCCAATTGGAAGGGAGAGTGTGGACGGCGCGGTGGGAGTGGGAGAGGAAAAGAGGGGGAAGGATTTTTGTGTGGGCGGCTATGGAAATGAGAGAGAAAAAAAGGGTTTTTACTTTCTACTGCTTTTAATTAGGATTTATTTAATCAACTTTTAATTATTTAAATTTAAATTAAAAAAAAATTAAAATTAATTATTAAATAGAATTGTTTAAAAAGTTGGCTGGTTATAGTTGGTTCCATATACTTTTCCTTATTCAAAACCATGCTGGCATTGACATCATAATATTTAAAAAGAGAGAATTGGAGGAGGAATGAAGGAAAATAAAATAATAAATAAATAAATAAATAAAAAATCTCGTTAGGAAAATAATAGACTATTTGTATAATGTGTATAACGGGCTATTGAGTTACAAAATGAATATCTTTCATATTATCTAAAATAACCATCCGAATATTATGAATAATAAACATCTTTTTAAAAGATTAAATTAATTTTGGAGTTTACTAAAGATTGAACTCTTAACCTTTTGGATCTAACGCTCTAATATCATGTCATGATATCACTCATTCCAAAAGTTTCAGCTGATGAAAAAAAGTAATACTAATAATTATATCTCTAATATTCTATAAATCTCTATTGTACAACAGATATTCTATTGACTTTTCATACTTTTTCATAAATAAAACATGAGAAAGCGAAAGTAGAGGTGGGTTTGTGGGGGTAAAAAAAAAGTTAACATCATATTAGCAAACCTGGAAAATGGGATTGGTGAGTTTCATAGAATGATATATCTATTTTTTTATTTTTTTTAATTCCCTCTGGTAGTGATGACGAAGGATGCTAATTTAATTAGGTCACTGTATGAACTAGGGGTGCACAGACCCGGCCCGGGCCCGAACACTTTAGGGGCTAATTTGGTGTGATTTCATCGGGTTTAGGGTCGGGTTAGGGTCTCAAAAATAGACCCGGTCATTATTTCGGGTCGGGTCCGGGCCATAGCTCGGGTCACCCGAAGTCGGCCCGGTGACCCGGTCATCATGCATAATTAATATTTTGTGTTATTAGTGATGGATCATGACTATTTTTATGTGGAATTTAAGTATTGTAAACCTTAATATTTTGTGTTATTAGTCATTATAAGATTATAAGTTAATGTTTTATGTTTAGAATGCATACGACTTTAGACTAATACATAATATTGTGTTATTTGTATTGATTTAAATATTTGATATTATTAGACAATATTAGTATTGATTGTGGTTTTGCTTTAGTATTGATTGTGGTTATGCTTTAATTTTAAAGAAGGATTGCTTCTTGTTATATTTTTCTAAGTAAATTTTACCATGTTAAATAATGGTTGGAGTCTTAGAAATTTGGATATTTTTACATGCTAGCTTACAAGAAGGTATCAACGTAATGTAATGTTAATGGCCCGGTTTTCACCCGGTTTTCACCCGGTATAATTGTGGCCCGAAAGTGTATTGGTTTCATCGGGTCTAGGATCGGGTTCGGGTCTAATAAATAGACCCGGTGTATATTTCGGGTCGGGTCTGGGTCCCATCAAACCCGGCTTCACCCGGCCCATGTGCACCCCTAGTATGAACTTTACGTGCTTTTTTTTTGTGCATTATATTTAATCTAAGGCATCTCTAGTGGCTATATTACAAGATTAAACATTCAAAATTTCAAATCATCAGCATGCATGTGGTCAACTAGAATGACACATTGATATATAATCTTTATCACCATCATTCCTTCTTTTATATATATATATATATATATAAATACACCAAAATTTCCAATTCAAAATAATAAGATAATTAAATTAAAATACCATATATTATGTACGATTAATATCTATACATCATGTGTGTATGTATAATCAACTAAAAATATATGGATGTCGCATTTTTAATAATTTAGGATTAATATCAAATTATATTATTAAGGAATTTGAACAATAAGAATTAATTAATACAACATTTATAAAAATATAATTCATTATATATAGCGTCCTAACTTTTTATTTAGTAAAATAAATAAATATACATAATAAATTAAATTAAATGTATAACTAATAATTATTGTACACAAAACCCAAGGAAGCATGCTCATGTAATTAAGTCCTTGTGAGTATGCTAAACATATTGGCCTAACTGACATCATATATTTTAAAATTAATCGGAAGTGATAAAATTAAAAGCGTCCATGATGATAAAATTAATAATATAAAGAGAGACGTGCAAACTGCAAAGTAATTCTTTTAATTTAATTCGATTTATTCATTGATTTATTAACTCATATATATTATTAAATATAAATTAAAAAAAACTTATCTATCTGTAAAGTAGTTTCTTTATCAGAAAAAAAAAGAAAGAAAATATATGGATGCTCTATATAGGTCAATTGGTTTGCGGTGTAGCTGTTTTAATTAGTGCAACAAAAAGCTTAGACCTAAAGAACTTGATTATATAAGCTTAATTAAATATTGTTCCCTCCAATCCAAACAAGCTAAGATCTTTTAGGTAGCTATGTAGCTAGAGATTTTGGTATGTGGAGCATGAGATGTTTTAGGTTGTGTTTGTTTTTTTAGAATAGTTAATATAAGATATTAAGAATAAGATATAAATAACAAAAATATAAAATTTTGTATTTTTATATTTTGTTTATTGATTAATTAAAATAAATTATTAAAATTTAATTTATTTTTTTATTTAAAAAATTTAAAAAAAATATAATAATAAAAATTATAATTTATAAAAATTAATAAAAATAATAAAAAAAGTATCTCTTATTAATATTTTTATATTTTTTATTAAAATAAATATAAAATGCATTAATTCAATATTTTTAAATATAACATTTCTATTTATATTTTATCTGTTAAATATAATTTTATATCTTTATATTTTTATTTTCGTGTCTTATCCATATAAATAAATACAGCTTTAAAGGAGAACACATTAATATTATGGGGGCACATAACTATATAGTATATACACCATGATGCTGCATGTGCCTTAATTAGCAAGGTTAGGTGCTTCAGTTTAAGGACGATGCTGCCCCTTAATTTTATTACCATGTGCTATTTTTCTTTTCTTTTCATTCAATTACCGTGTGTTTACTATTAGCTAGGTCCTATGATTACAAATGAATTTGGATAATTTGTTTCAAAATCATTCCTAAGAAATAGAAAAATGTTCGAGTGTTATTAGAATTTATTATTGTTAGTTATTTATTTAATTTTTTAATTTAATAATATATTTTTAGTTTATAATTTTAAATATTAATAATTAATTAATAACTAAAAATAATAAATACTGATGAATTTTTAACATTCTTTATAAGAAATATGGGTCGCTTAATAATTTTTTCTTTAGAAATTATTTGCTAATAAAACTTGTTAAGTAGATTAAAATAATAACTTTTGAAATTGCATTTGAGTAATAGTACTAGAAGAATAAATCTTTTCTCAATTAAGTTTCTAACAAACTTATTTAAGTAATATAATAATAACTTTCATATATGTGACTTTGTTTATATATAAATGCATGTACGTAATTTTTTATTAAAATTCTAATTAGTTAATTAATATTATTTTAATATTATAGAGAAATGTATATTTAGCAAGTCAAATCAATATGATTTAATTTATTTTTGTATCCATATTTTTTTATAAATCGAAAATTTTTTGTTTAATTTAATATGGTTTTATTTTTGTCTTTCTTCTTTTGATCCCTAATAAATTAAATTGGGTCAATTCGATTTATTTTGTTGCATGCTAATTAAATTTACCTAATTCGATTTATGTGTAAATAGCTTTAATTAAGTTACCTTAATTCCATTTATATAAATATATTCAAAACAAAATATGTAATCAATTATAATTTAGACCATTTGTATAATTTTTAACTCTATTCATTTTATTAAAGTGAATTATTCTAAGAAATATGGATCGCTCAATAATTTTTTTAAGAAATTATTAGCTAATAAAACTTATTAAGTAGATTAAAATAATAACTTTTGAAATTGTATTTAAGTGATAGTACTAGATGAATAAATTTCTTCTCAATTAAGTTTCTAACTAAACTTTTCTTTTCTTTTTTAATTATTCTTTGTTTTTTCTGTTTCTATTTCTTTTTCTTTTTCTCACTTTTCTGCTCAACACATTTTTTATATTCTATTATTTATACAAAAATTTTGTACTTTTATAAAAAAAATTGTGTCTTTTTTATCCATAAATGTTTGCATTGATTGTAAAAAAAAAAATTATGCAAATTTTAAGAAAATTTTTAATTATTTAAAAAAATATCATCAACTTTTTTAATTTAAGACTTTATTAGAGTTTTGTTAAAAAGGTTTTTTTTTCAACATTTTCTTAATGTATTTGATATATATTGAAAAGCCTAGTAAATAATTAATTAATTAATTTTATTAAGAAAAATCCTTTTGATGGCTTATTATATTAGGCACATCCTCATATATCACATCAATATAAAGTAATATTGTGTTCTAGGAGGGGGCCGATCCCTATTCATTATTGAGCCTCGGCTTTCTTACCCCAAATCCCTAAAGTAAGACCATCCATATGGTTAATATTTAATTAATTAATAAATATCACATGTGTTATATATAGGTGAATATAAAAAGATTATATCATTTGAGTTATAACACATTAACCACATGTATTTTGTAGAAAAAACTCTTAAACGGTCTTTAACAATTATTTCAAAAAATAATGAGATTTTTAACAAAAAAATATTTTTTTCGGTCTTTGATTTTTATTTTTATGGGACTAATTAACTCCTGTAAAAAAAATTAATATTTTATTTTTTTAGCACAGAAATTAATTAATCCCATAAAAATAAAAATTAAAAACTAAAAAAAATATTTTTTTTTATTAAAGACTTTGTTGTCTTTTTGAGATAATTATTAAGAATTCCATTGGATATCTACTCTATTTTGTATATACTAGTGGTTTTTTTCCATTTAAATAAATATTAATTTTTTTTAAATACGTATAAATTTAAAGTTGTGTCAAAATACGCCTGAGTCCATTTTGCACGGGATTAGTGCGCGTAATATGACACTTTTGGTGTGGCCCCTACGAATTGGACCAATTCAGACACGGCGTCCAGGAAAATAAGAACAATTTTAGACAGCTTATAATAATAATAATATTATTATTATTAATAATAACTAAAATAATAATGATAACAATAAAGCTGAATACAGATTAATTAATATTTAATTTAAGTATAAAAGATATATATTATCTCTTCTTTTTCTTTTCTTTCAAACAAAAAAAAAATAATTGAAATTTTTTTTATTTAGAATTGTGTTAGAACTAATTTCTATTACTTTGGTTGAATTATTCCTAACTACATATTTACAATACCGACATAGTAATCAATTGGACTTTTAATTAATTAACATCTCATTTGTTTAATGATATTTATTGACCCCTATTTCTTTTCTTTGTTTTAAACACAATCCCAAGAGGTCAATAATAATACCGTTATATATATTTATAATAATAACAAAAACAACAACAATAATATATAATAACAATAATAATAATAATAATAATAATAATAATAATAATAATAATAAAATACTAGGTAAATAATAATTATTTTGAACAACATAAACAATCACTAATTAAATAATAATACATCACACCTTTAAATTAATTATCTAAATCTTAATATTAAAATAATTATCCGTACATTTAGTAAAATGAATATCTGATATATCTATTATTCATATTATTTAGTATTTTCATTGTCTACCTATACTTTTCCTTATTATTATTATTATTATTATTATTATTATTATTATTATTATTATTATTATTATTATTATTATTATTATTAGGTTTAATCACTTTGTTGGTCTCTATAATTTTGCAAAATTTTCAATTAGGTTTCTATATTTTTTTTCTTTTTAATTGGTTCCTATACCATATTAAATTTTTTAATTAAGTCCTTATTAACAGTAAAAGTTAAAAAATATTTATAAAATATAAATTTACTAATTTACCATCACCCATTCTCTTTTTTTTTCACCCTCACCTCCATCGTCTTCTCACCCACTTTTTCTGTCTTTACCCTTCTTCTACCAACAAGCTCCCTTCTTTCATGGCAGAAATAGTCATACAACACAAATTCAAAACTAAATTTTTTGCCATAATTAATTTTTAGCATAATAAAAAATAAAATTTTTGTCATGACATAATCATTTAATTACAAACAAAATACATCATCAGAACTCATAATCAGGATTTTTTAACACAATCAATTTTGTTTAACATAATCATTTGACAGAAATAAAACCAATTCAAAAACAAAAGTAAAAACAGAAGTATAATGAAGTAAAAACAAAAATGAAGCTAAAGCAGAATGAAGCAAAACTAAAATGAAGCAGAAGAAAAGGTAAAAGCAAAATGAAGCAGAACAGAGGCTGAATCTGAGACGGCAAACAACGACAACGGACATAAAGGAAGCAGTTCGTCGATAACATCTTCCAACAACGATGGCAGCAGCCGTGTCACCCTTCGCTGCCTCACTCTTCCTCAACCCCTTTCTTTCTTCTCGCAATGTGATATCTCTTTTGTGGTCTCTTTGTCGTATTGTGTTTCTCTCTCTTGAGGCGTGAAGGGTGGTGGAACAAGGATTCGACGATGCTCCTGTTCGATTGACGCAACAGATCTGGGAAGGTAGAGAAGCCGAATGTGACGGTGTTGGAGGCCATCTCAAAAGTCGACGCAACAGATCTGGGAGCTTTTATTTAGTGGACATCTCAGCATAGTTCCGAGAGCTTTTCTTCAATGGAAAACGCATGGGTTTGAACCTTCTTCATCGCCAGCATCACCGCCACTCAACCGCATCGACATCTATGAACTTTTCTAAAGCGATGAATTTCCATCGAATGTTCTCTTTCGCCCGCAGTTTCTCCAACTCTTTTTTCCCTTTAACTCTTTGTGTTTATCGTCATTGAATCGAGTTTGGGAGGTGGAAGGAGAGGTGATCGGGGTGGAATTGGAGTGGAAGGAGGGGTGCGGTGGAGGTGGGAGGAATGAAGATGAAAGAGAGACAGGAACAGAGGAGGGAGTCGGAAAGGTGAAAAAAGAATAAAGGGTTAATTTTGTCTTTTTCAAAATAAAAAGGGAGACACAATTTATAAATTTAGAAAAAATTGAGAGAATATTCAATTTAAGAATGAAATATTCTGTTAAATCAAACGATTTTATTATGGTAGGGACCTAATTGAAAAAAAAATATAGAAATCTAATTAAAAATTTCGCAAAACTATAAAGACCAATAGAGTAATTAAACCTTATTATTATTATCTAAAGTTGCTTTTATTTCTCGACAGCTTTGAGTTGGTCCAATTTGTGAAGGCTGCATCAGAAGTGCCATTTTAAGGGAGTTCTATGGGAAATGGAGTTAAAATTCATTTCATACACCGCCCATGCGAAATGGATGATGCGTATTTTTATATTATTTTAAATTCATGCATATTATAAAAAATAATTTTTTTAATATTTATTTAAATTAAAAAATGTATACTAGTGTGTATTAATAGATACTATTGTTTTTATCAGTCTATTTTTTATTAAATAAAAATAACAACTCTAAAATTAATTGAGATAATATATTCTAATCTAAATAACTCGTTAAAATTTTAGAAATATTTTTTAATGAATTATGTTTATATATATATATAATATCATCATTTTTTTCAAAACCAATAACTAAGCACTAAAAGCATCAAACTTTCAATTGAAGAATCATTAAATTTGTTTAATAGTATATATAATAAATCTTGCTATAATATGTTAAAATATATATTTTTATACGTATTAATTAATTAATAACTAAGTTTTAATTTGTATATGTGATTTTATTCTATCTTGTGTAGTAAATTGATACACATTTTTCTTCACCATTAAAATAGGAGATTTGATACATTTTATATATTTTCGATACTTTGTTTTATATATAACACGTGCATACAAAATATTTTTGACACCTATATATACGAAAAATAGTATTTATATCATTCTTATATATTTTTATAATACAAAAATAAAATTATATATTTTTCATTTTATTAATATTTCTATTTTGAAAAAATAAAAAACTACACAAAAAATAATGCGTATAATATTCTTGAATATGCAATTTGTGCGAATGCAATTGGATGGTGCGTGGGTCCTTATTAAAATATGTATAATTCAAGGTTTGAACGGTCAACCTAAAAATTACTATTGATTGATTTGAACATTGGATACCGTATATCATTCTTCATCTTTCTTTCTTGAATTTCTTTTTGGATGTTATTATTATGGTCTTCAATCATCATGGTAATGCCTCCACTACCATGTTCTTACAAAAACCTTCTTTGCATTTTCTATCGTGATGGTACTCTCCATTTCCACCTTTCTATGATTTGATTTGGTTATCAATTTGCAAAAGAGGAATTATATTTGGTGTATATTCGAGTAGCACCCATTATAAAAAAGATGATAGAATTGTATTTCAAGTAGTTTGTACATGTAAAAAAAAGACTGATAGAACACCTAGTCAGGAAAGTAGATGAAATAGAAGATAGACAAGAAGTGAAAGGTAGAAGAAAGCCTACGAAAATCATTCATAAGGTGGTCAAACGAGATCTACATGTAAACTGTCTTTCTGTAGACATAATACATGACATAACTCAATGACGTCATTTGATTCATGTAGCCGACCCCACCTAGTGGGACAAGGCTTTGTTGTTATTTGTTGTTTGTTGGAGAGGTTTGGTTCTGTCAAAAATTGAGCTTTTTGTATGGTTTGTTTTAGTGGAAAGGGTAAATACCAAAAAAAGATTTAGTAGATTAGGTGTCATTCATTTGAGTGATAATACCTGTGTTTTGTGTAAAAAAGATGTAGAATTTGTTCAACATTTGCTTTTCTACTGTGAATTTACTTGGCAGGTGTGGTGTGCTTGGCTGACATACTTTGATAGAATTTGGGTTATTTTGGACACGATTAAAGAACTCTTTTGAGAGTTGGACAGGAGAACCTGGCAGAACAGTTGACCAGAATAAACAGGTGGTAGGATTCTGTACAGTAATTTGAAATATTTGGATGGAACGAAATGCGAGAATATTTAAGAATGAAGAAGGTAGTGTTGAGGACATCAAATTGAGGTCGATGTTGAGCTTCAAATAGGAGATTGGTGCTGATCCATGTGGTCGTTGATGGTAATACCAGAGATAATAATAGATTAGTTGTTTTTGTTTTTACCTTTTTCTTTGTGACTTTATTCTTTGTGTCGCTCCACTTTAGTATGTTGAACTTTTCTTTGTTCGAAAAAAAAAAATTATACACAATAAAATAGATTCCTGTACCAGTAATTGATTGAAGAGAATTAACATGATATGAATATATATAAATTAAAGTGACGGTGGCCATGTGATGTATCATGCAACCTTAACAAGTAAAGAAAGATTTTCTGGACAAAGTCCAATCCAAACAATCACACATGGTGTATATGGTCATGGAGCGGGGTAATAAGTAACTTGGGTTGTTTTAGTAGTTAGTTTATTAATTTATTTAAATAAATATTGGAAGTTTATATTATCTTGTACATATAATAATTTGTTAACCAATAATAAATTCTTAAATATCATGCAATTAAGATTTTAAAAATCGGATTGAACTGATCAATTCGATTGACGTGGAAAATTGTCTAGCAAAAAATCGTTGAAAGAACTGGCTGAATAAAAAATTAACCGATGAACTACTTGAACTGGTTCAATTTTTTTAGGGTTTTTCAATTCGTTACTAAAAAGACATAATAAAACTCCCTCCTTCTCTCTTACAAATGAAATCCAATCTTAAATTCTATCAGTAACCACCGTCATATTTCAAAGTTCGTTTCATCAGCACCCACCACTATTGTCGCCGGCAATGACAAATAGTGGTTGTCATCATTGCCTTTCGAAAGTTTGCTCGGCTCTCTTTTCCTAGATCATTTTCTCCTCGATGTCGCCAGAAGGTCTGCTTGAGATTGTTGACATCGCCATTGTGAACGATTGTTCGGTCCTGTCCTCGTCTCCTGAATTTGTTGTCTCTATTTTTGTTGTCAAGTCCTACCTCTTTTTCTGTGTCTTCAAACCCCCTTTCTTTCTCTCTCTACTCACTACGAAGTGTAAATGTCTTTTTCTGTCGCCATCGATTATTCGCTGTCATCTCCTTTCCTCCCTCACAGTTGGTAAGCACCGTTTCTTCGATTTATATTTTTTTATTTTGTTAATTATAATAATTATGAGTTGTTGCATTTTTTATTCTGAATTTTGGTTGTTCGAACGAATAATTTCGTTGAATCGTTGCTTCTTCGTTTGTTATTTTTTGTTTTATTACTTTTTATTAAATTAAAATATTTCTATTGATGATTAATTTTAATGATTCTGAAATAATTTTATTGATGGTGTTTCATTGCTTTGTTAAATTTTAATTTTAAAGATTCTAAAATATTTTGTTAAATTTTTTTAATTAATTTTGTTGACAGTCGAGGGTACTTTATTAAATTTTGATATCTGATATTATAATTGAGTCTTTAAATACAGTTTCTTTTAGTAATATCTCTAAAAATTATACCTTTTGATTATCTATTTTTGATGGATGTATTAAAACACTTAATAATAATTATGATTTGTGATAACAGTTTTTTTTTTTTATTTAGTTGAAAAATTATTCGCTAATGTTATTTTTTTGTGGTAAAACCGTATGCATTTGTCATTTATGTGTATTTTAATTTTTTTTAGTTATAAATTTTGATATTTAAAGTTATTTATAAACTTTTAATTATAACTTATGAATAATTTATTATATAAAATTATAAATTTTTAATAATTTTATTTTATATTTAATTAAATTATTTAAACCACAGTTAAATTTTAATTGAACTATTAAATTATTAAATCAGTCACTTTATTAATTTATTGATTGATTTAATTCTTACAATATTATTAAATAAAATTTAGATACACGAGAAATTAATCATTCTCGTACATATTATACAGAAGTGTGGAAAAAAAAAAAGATGGAGCGATGCTATGATTGGAATTGCAGTATGATGCGTGTAACTAATTTGTGTTTGATTCGTCGAGTGAAAGGGAGACAAGGGCACAAGGCCAGGTAGTGGTCAACCAAACTAACCAGGTTGTGTGGTTAGGTTCGAACCTGACTACCCACCCAGGGGTATTATGGTCAACAATACTCGTGAATAATGATCATATAGAACCACACACACGGGGGGCCCTACGCACCCGCACTTTTGCTCGTGTTCCACAATCATGCTTCTACTAATTTAATATAAAAGGTTTAGATAGCTAATAATTTTTTAATTACATATAACTAATTAATAATTCTTAATTATATTTTTCATTCTTTATCATTATAATTCATTTATAACTTTTTCCTTTTATATTAATTATAAAACTTTCGTATTTAGAGAATATAGCTAGATTATTTGTATTCATAAAATATTAATTTTAACTTTTAATCAATACATATAAATGTATTTTAAAATGAGACAGCAAAAAACGAGAATCAAAATTTCTTTTCTTTTAAGGAAGTAAAAGTCTTTTACGTTTGATGAATAAAATTTTTCATTAAATATTTTTGAATTTTAATTTTCTTAAAAATATTTAAACGTATTATTTGGCTATTAAAAATTTTAAATATAATATAAACAAAATAATTTTTCCCCTTTTAGTTATCTAATCCAAACATACTCTTGTCTCCTTTGAGAATTTGTGTCATCCAAAAACGTTAATTATTTTCTTAATTAATAATATGGATTATTAGCTATCAAATAATATTTTTAAAAGAGTAAAAAGAGTAATCATCAGATTAGTCTAATTTTAATATAAGACATTTTAATTCTTTGGGTTTTAAAGTATATAAAATAATTTTTTATTAAATAATACCTTTTTTTTCTAATTTAATTAGTTTATACAAAATAATTATTTTTAATTTTTTTAGAGATTGTTTTTTTATACTTTTTAAATTATTAAAATATTGTTTTATATTTTATTTTTAAAACTATATTATCTAATAGAAATAAATGACTAAAACTCAAATGAGATAATCTTTTAGGTTGTTTATTTACAGAGACACTGAAATAGGGACATAGAGATATAAAATCGTATTTGGCAAAGGAGATATGAACAGAGACAGTCCAAAGATATTGAATTAGTATATTTTGTGTCCATCCTAACGGGTAGGACACAGAGACACTAACAAGAACACAACTTATTTTTTATTTTTTTCTTTTATTATTCTTGTTAATTTTTTATAATTATATTTTTTATTATTATATTTTTCATCTCAAATTTTTTAAATGAAAAAAATAAGAATAAATTAAATTTTTATAATTTGTTTTAGTTTATCGCCAAATAGAATATAAGAACATAAAATTTTGTGTCTCTATATATTAGTGTCTTATTCTATCCTATTTTTAATATCTTATCCTATCCTATTCTCGAAAACAAATATAACCTTAGTTAAAAAAAAATATATAATCTTTTTATACTCGCTTAAATGCCATTGGTTTGAGTTTTACTTATAACTTAAGAGAAAAATGGCAGAGACCATTTTATGTATTTTAAAATTAAAAAAATTAAAATATTCTATTTAAAAAATTGGATGGAATTGATTTGGATAAAAAACGGAGGGGCATAAATGTCAAATGAGAATGCATGGTGTATATAATTGAACTCCCGAGCAATCGTTGTGGGTTGGAGTTTCTACTTTGGCGGTACCCATTGACGCTTGCTTCTTCGTCTCCTCATTCTTCCTCCATCATTTTTGTCTATTGGGATTGAGTTCCAACTTGGATCTATCTCTTTTCTCTTTGTAAGTTCTTCATTTCTATGTTTAACTCTTCATAAGGGAATTTATTCACTTCGTTGACTCTTTTTTTCACTCAAATTTTGGGACAATTTCCGGCTTGGAGCTTCGTGGCCTTGGATTTTTATGATTTTGTGTGTGGTGTGATTTCAAGTCAAATTGCATAATTTTATTTTATTTAATCTTATTTCGTTTTCGAAGCATTATAGCTTGAATTGAGTTGAACCCCAAGAACAATCTTATCGGAAGGTTCAAGTTCAGGGAAAAGTTTTAATTTTTATTGCTTTTGAACCAGGAGTTGCGAATTCGTGTAAATTACGATATTTCTGATGTTGAGATTTCGTTGCAGGTTGCTAAATACAAATTAGGTTTTTGGGTTGGTGAAGGAGTAGCGGTGGCTTTTCTATAAAATTGGTTAAGCAGAAAACAGCATGCGGTGGTGGCTTAGTCTTTCTGTTGATGTATTCCGAAAAGGCATTTCTTTAAATCTCTATTGCAAAGTGATCCTGTAATTTTTGTGTTCTATAAAATCCTTACCATCTTTTTTCTCTCAACCAATTTTCCCTGCATCATTTTCCATGGGTTCCAATTTCTTTGTTGTTGTTCCTTGCTATGTCCGTCAGATTAGCTGAAGGAACAGAGAACAGACAGAATAGAAAAATCTTATTTTCTTCTCTAAAGCAAAATATTTTAGGTGTCATTGGTTAGAGTTAGGGTTTTTCTTCTTTAGGTGGTTCTAGTTGTGCCTTGTATTATTAGTAACTTTAGTGGTGGTGTTCATTTAGTTTAGTTCGTATAAACCTTTTGTTCTGGAGTGGTGGTGTTTAGCTTAGTTGTCTTAAGCAAGATTGTTTGGTTGTTCTATTTTGAATTGAGGAGGGTTGGGAGGGGAGGGGGGATTAGTTATTATGGTGTGCCAAGCAGCAGGTCATACGAAATTTCGGGCATTGAAACATGAGAATGGAATCGCCGGTTGCTCCACCATTATAGTTAGAGTCATAGCATGCTTTCAACCTCTCAGAGAATGCCAGGTATGTGAATCAACACTTGTTGACCAACAGTTTTCATTGTTTTTAATTGTGCACTTGTTAAGTTGTTATGATTTGTTAGTAAATATATCAAAACCTGTGTTTGTATGTTGGCCAGGCTGAATATTTCCGTCATTTGCTCAAGCCAATCACGTAGAGTATTTCGTGTTATTCCGTTTTGGTGGGTTGGTTATTGGTTAAGCCAGTATTTTTAGTTATTTGCTTTGTTCGCGAAAGAAGTCTTTGATAAGCAATAGGTCTTGCGTCAAAGTCATTTTTCTTCAGGTATATTCTGCAATATCATTCATTTAGCACTGGCTGTTTTCTTGAATCAATGAATTGTTACTGATGTCATAGCATATGTTTCTATAATGTTTAGGTGATTGTTATTGATTGAATGGGAGAAGATTGTGGAACCTGGTTACCGCATATGCAATTTGATTGGCAGTCACCCAATTTGGGTTCCTTTAGTGTTCCCCCTAATGCGTGGAAGCAAAATGGTATTTCTGCCACTGCCGTGAACTCTGGCATCAATTTCATAGGAATGAATGAAACAATGCCAGCTTATGAGTCACCTTCAATGCCCAATTGGCCATTAGGAAGTTCTAATGAACCCTATCGTTGGTTTTATTGTTTGCCTCGCTCTCGACAGGAGTTTACTCCTGCTCCAAACTTTGCTGCTGAGGAAAAATTCCTTGCCGATCGTGTAAAAGGTTTGAGGGGCAAATTTGCTCCTTATGGTGAATCAGGCTCCCCTCAGAAGCAATTCCTTGTTATTGATCAGACGGGTGGTCAAACAACTGTTGTTTATAGTTCTAAGTTTGGGAGTCCCAATGAGTGCCTTGCTTCTTGGCATTCAAAATTGCACGGCACAAACTATTTGAATGGGGAATACCCTTTGGGAAAAGAATTGAGCCATCCGAATGGGCCACTTGTGGATGATAAAGGGGATGAGAATCTGGGAACTGGTGTTGAAAGTGAGATGCATGAAGACACGGAAGAAATTAATGCATTGCTTTCCTCTGACAGCGATGGTTATTCTACGGGGAATGACGACGACGACGATGAAGTTACCAGTACAGGGCATTCTCCAAGTATAATGACCAATCTTTATAACCACGAAAAATTTGGAGGAATTGAAGAAGTTGCAAGCTCCACTGGGAGAACAAAGAAGAGGAAGCTATTAGATGGTTATCATGATGGTTTACAATTTATAGGTACTACCGATTCTTTGAAGTCGAAGAACAAATCCTTTGCAATGGAAGATGATGCCGAATCGAGATGTTCTAACTGCTACAATGGGAGATCTGAAGAAACGGATTCCTTGTCAGTTAACAAGAAGATGAGAAAGGAGAAATTACGAGAACTTTTGAATGTTCTTCAGAGCATGATTCCTGGTGGGATGGACAAGGACAGGGACCCAGCTATGCTCTTGGATGATGCCATACGCTGCTTGAAAGCCATGAAAGTCAAGGCTAAAGAGCTTGGACTCAAGTGATTCCAGTTAACCGAACATGTCCTTATTTTAAGCCCTATGTAGAATTTGTCTATTGCTGATTGTTGGTAGAATCTGCTGAATAAAACAAAGAGTTCATGTTAGGGAATTTCCATGGTAAGGTTTACTCAGCAAAGTACAGCTCTGAAGTACGAAACTTGGAATGTGATTGGCCTGAACTCCACTCAGAGAAAGTAGTACTAAAGAGGATAGAGTGATGGGGGCCAGTCTTAAACCCTCTTTTCTTTGCATCCTTTTCATGGCTATTCCTTTGGGGGTTACTATTGCCTTTTCTCAGATGGAAGAAACTTTCATCAGAGCTTTAAGGAGGGGCTCCTTGCACTTATTGTCACAAACTATTTTTATTCCACTTCTTGATTCAGCAACATCAGCCACTTCTAAGGGATGTATATGTGTGTTGCATTGTTTTTTTTTTTTTTTTGTTAATATCTTTGAGCTTGTGTTGTGTGTTTTGTTTTTTGGATGTGTTTTGTTTTGGTAATTAGTGTTAGTGTTAGTGTTAGTGTTGTCTCTTTGCCAGTGTATTTACGTAGCATGCACACATTTATGTCAAATTGATATGATATGAGAATAATAATAATAAAGTAATTTGTTGTGTGTTTCGGTTTTCTTGAAATTTGGATGATTCATATCACACCACTGTATATTGATGAAAAGCTTTATATGGGACCACAGCGTTGAATTAACATGCAATGTGTGTTTGAACTTTGAGGAGTGGTGAATGGTAGGGACTAGGGTCCCAACAAAAGAAGCAATCTTGTACAGTGTTTCTATTGAGATGAATTGAATCAATTGATCTTCCGCTGCATTGAAAGCATGTCCTTATTTTCTCTAGTTTGGGCCGATGACAAAGGATTGTGACCTAAGTAATTGAATTTTACTTTATTTTCTTCAAGAATTTAATTTTGATAAACAATATAAAGTATCTAAATTGCAAGATTGTGTAAAATATCAGTATATCAAAATTAGACTTTTTTTTTTTCAAATTGAAAATTTTTTAGGGTGTTTTTTCAAATTTAAATTAAATAAGAGAAAAGGACAATTTAGTCCCTGAGTTTTTAACCCGTGGACATTTTCGTCCTTGAGCATTGGAAAATACATTTAAATCCCTGACGTTCCTTAAAATAAGACCGATCAGTCCCCCCGTCCATGAGCCACCCTCAGAGCGGATGGAAAACGCTAAGCTGGCTCCCCCTATGCTGACATGGCTCATCGGCGTTCCCACGTGGCAAGTAAGTGGGATGGAGGTTTTGAAAACGGGACACATTAGTCCCCCTAACACAATACGACGTCGTTCTGAATCCTGCCCCTTATTTACATTGTCGTTCCTTTCCCTGTGTGCAATCCCTATTACACCCACTGAGCTTTTACAGAATTACACAAAACCCTAAGGAAGATCAAAGATCAAAGACAGGATTACTCTGGTTCTCCCTCCAAAAAAACCACCGTCCTGACGGAGAAGGTTCCGGTGTGCATTCGGTGTGAATCCAGTCTGACTTGCAGTCTTCATTACAAAAGGTAAGAATCAGTTGCATTGCTTAGTGAGTTGATTGTGTAGTTCAATTGTTATGAAAGTATGAACTGTTGTACGTGCATGGTGATAGTAATGGTATAATCTGTATGTGCGTTGCAACAGTGAATTTGATTCAATGTTAGGGCAAAGAAAAGTTCTTGGATGATTTTTGTTTCTATTTTTTTTTGTAGGAGATTGATGTATGAGTGTCTAGTTAGTTGATCGTTGATTTCTGTTTTTTTTTTCTCCAGATGGTAGATGTGTTTGTGGTGCCTGTTTTCTACCATGGAGGTAGTTTTGTCAGAAAAAGTAATGGTTCCCTTGTTTATGAAAATAGAAAGGTAGAGAAATTTCTCGAAATGGACCTGAATTTTGTGAATTTTGGAGACTTGATCACACTTTTTAAAGGCTTGGGGTACCAGTCGTACAGGGCAGGTTATTGGTATGATCCAATGAGTGATGACATTGAGTCGGGGCTACACAGTTTGACAGGGGATGCAGGGATCAATGCCATGCGAGAGAACATAATGAAGAATACAAATTCAAATGAGTTTTACCTGTACTTTGACCACCCTGTTGATAAGCCTGATATTGTGGAGGAAGCTGGAAACAAAGGAAAGAGTCCTGTGTTAGAAGAGATTCAGAGTTCATCTTCAGATGACGGGTATGAGAGTACGGAGGATGAGCCCTACAAACCTCCACCACCCGGACATGAAACTGACAGTGATGATGGTGATAATAGCAATGAGGACAGAGCACGCAAGAGAAAGAGAGTTAGTAAGGGAAAGGAGAAAATTGTGTCTCCAAAAAAGCCATTGCAAAGAAGCCATGTGCCAAGAAGCCAGATGCAAAGAAGACAGGTGTGAACATGAGTAGGAGAAGTTGGTTAAAGAAGGGACATAGTAGTGGAATGGAGATATCTGAGGTGAATAGAAGGCAGCAGGCTAGGAGTGAACCCAAAATACAGCAGCAGGCCAAATCTGGTCCCAATGATCATGAGGCTGATTTTGGGCCCAATGAAGAACAGCCCAACACAAATCCAAGTGTGAGGTTCTATGTCAGTACAGTCCAAGATGATGATGATGATGATCCCATATATGATTACCATTCTGAGGAGTTACACACTCCTAACTCATCAGATGATGAGTCCAGTAGGCACAAATTTCCTGAATTTGATGATGATTATGCTTTTGGAGAGGGGAAGTTTGAGTTAGGGACAAGGTTTGCAACCATAGATAGATTTAAAGAAGTTGTGAAAGACTCTTTTATTGCTGAGGGTAGAGAGCTTAGGTGGATTAATAATGATAGGGAGAGAGTTAGGGTGGGATGCAAGGATGATGACTGCCCGTGGTTAGTTCATTTGTCTTACAACAGATCACTGCAATGCTATCAGGTGAAGACTTACAAAAACGATCACACATGTGCAAGGGACCTAGGAAGTAACGCTGTTGATCAACATTGGATTAGTAAGAAGGTGGAGAAGAGAATGAGTTCACATCCTCACATGAGAACAAATGAAGCTGTTGACTTTCTGAGAGAGGAGTTCTCACTCACTGCACATCCAAAAATGGTCTACAGAGCAGTTAAGGAGGCAAGGGAGAAGATAATGGGCAATGAGAGGGAGCAGTACAATAATGTGAGGGATTACTTGTTTGAGATTCTAAGAAGCAACCCTGGGTCCAGGGCAGAGCTGTGTGTAACCCCAATTTCTCAAGCCCATCCTGTGTTTGATAAGCTGTATATAGGGTTAGAGGCATGCAAGCAGGGGTTCAAGAGTGGATGCAGGCCTCTAATCCACCTTGATGGTTGCTTCCTGAAAACATACTATGGTGGACAACTCTTAACTGCAGTGGCACAAGATGCGAATAATCAATTTTATGTTGTTGCTTATAGAGTTGCAAGGTCTGAAACCAAAGAGTCTTGGAAATGGTTTCTTACTCTACTTCAGGAGGATCTGGGGGATGTTCAGACTCATGGTTGGAATTTCATGTCCGACCAACAGAAGGTAATATTCACAACTCTTTATAAACTTCATAATGGTTGAATTATTTCAATCTGAATTCTATTGTAGTTAGATATTCATTCACTGTTATGCTTAGTTTAATAATACAGTTGTTCATAATTGACTAGTTATGTTTAATGGTGAAACCTTTGTGTACTGCTGATAAGGTTTGCTGCCTGCTTTGAAAGAAGTTATGCCAAATGCACATCACCGGAACTGTGTGATGCACATTTGGAAAAACTTCATAAACCGATTTAAGGATTTGTATATTCGGGAGGTGGTTTGGGATTGTGCTAGGTGCACCACCATACCCGAATTCAAGGAACAAATGGAGAAGCTCAAAGGCATTAATCAAGGGGCATGGGAATATCTTTCCAAGTTTGAGCCAGCAACTTGGGTCAAGGCGTATTTCTCCCACGGGCCAAAAGTGGACAACCTCACAAATAACATGTGTGAGGTGTTCAACTCAAAGATAGTCAACTATATAAGCAAGCCTATACTCACCATGTGTGAAGAAATTAGGTGCTATCTGATGCGGAGAATGGTTAAGCATAAAGAGCTACTAAGTGATTATACTGGAAAGCTCGCACCAGTTCAGCAGAAGAGGATGGAGCGTCTAATAAGGCCTAGCAATAAATGGCGTGCAGACTGGACAGGTGATGATGCACGCAAGCGTTTCGAAGTTACTCGTAAAGCTACAAAGGTTGACGTTGATCTCATAAGGCAGACCTGCTCCTGCAACAAATGGCAGCTAACTGGTAAGTTCTAAGTTACTCAAACGCATTACCTTAATCTGATTCAAGAATTAGTTATATGGTTTTCAATCTTTTCACTGCTGGCTGAATGATGTTTTAGTATGTTGATTTTGTTTTTTTTTAACTTGCTATCTGAATGATGTTTTAATATATTGTTTTCAATATTTTAAGCTGCTGGCTGATTGTTGTTTTATTACTAGTGCACTCAATTCTGGTTGATGATGTTGTCTTTTGTGTTAGGCATGCCATGTATCCATGCCATAGCAGCAATAAGGAAGAGGCATGATCATCCAGAGGATTATGTGCATCCATGGTTATGCATGGAGTCAATACACAAGACATATGCTCATTGTATTCAGCCTGTGCCAAGTGAGGAGTTCTGGACAAGGACTGAGTACTCAAGGCCGGATCCTCCAATCATAAAGAGACCAATTGGCAGGTCAAAAGTGCATAATAGACAAAAGGATCCAGCTGAGCCAATGATGCAACAAGGAGATAAGTTAAAGAGGTCATTCAAAGTGACTTGTAGTAAGTGTGGTTCAACGGGACATAACTACAAGACATGCAAGGGCGCTCCATCTGATCCCAATTGGAAACCTAAGGCAAAGAAGCCCAAGAAAGGTTCCACATCTCAGTCATTGGCAGTCATCCCATTGTCACAGTCAGCCCCAAATGATAGTGTAAGTAATTTTCTTTAGGAGTAATCTGTTTGATTTCTTAACTATGCTAGGATTATATGTGTTTACTTCAATGTTTGATTTCTTTAGGAGTGTATGTGATTTCTTAACTATGCTAGGAGTAATTTATCTGTTTGCATTGTTATCTATTATGATCAGGATGCTCTATCTACTCAGGATGCTCCACCTACTCAGGATGCTCCATCTGGTCATGATCATGGCAAAGCTACTCAGCAATCCACACCTGCTGTAACTTACTAACTGTTCAATTGATTAATTAATGTCTACTATGTCTAATTGGTTTGACTAATTACAATGCTTTTCAACCCAGCTCTCAACACAGGGGTCAAGTGGTGTCATCCCAGGTCCTTCCAACCCTGTGGCAGCAACACAAGCAGCACTCCAAGTCAGGCCAGGACCAGCAACCAGGAGGACACCTTTTCGACCTCCACTCCAAGTACCATCCACAGCGGCCCAAAAAAGTCAAGCAACTCCACCGAAGATGAGGCCCAAGCAGAAGATATTCAGGCCACCAGCTCCGCTATGCCCCAGTCCACAACCACCTCAAAGTCAGCCAAACGCCGCTAACCCACAACAACCTCAAGTCCTACCAGGAACAAGTGCAGCAGCTACCCAGGAGACATTAGCGGCAGCAGGCACGGCCACAACCAGATTATTCAAATTCATCCCTAATCCACCTACCATTGTGCCAAAGAAGTGAAGAACTGTCTAGATTATAGTTATGCTCATTTTGGAGTTTAGGTTTCTACGTATTTCTGAACAGTTTGGCTTATGCCTTGTATTTTGTGTTTTAGGCTTACTTTTGACATCTTAAGCTTCAACAAACTACACATTTTTTGAGACTTGTTCATTTTGGAAATATTTAGTAGACAATGGCTATGAGACTTGTTCATTTTGAGACTTGTTCATTTTGGGAAAAATTATGAGAACTGTTTAGCAATATAACATCATCTTTCTAAATTATGTATGCAACTGCAGCCTTTAATTCCTCAATGTTTCCATGTTTAGTTACATACTCAAAACATAAGTTCAACATACTGATATTATAACTCCAGTTCCATTTAGATTACAGGACCCATAACTTGCCAAAATGGCATGTTTCAATACATAAGATGAACCTACAACATACCATTCTCTATCATGATTGTTATAGTTCATCTCTCAAGCAATAGCTACATAAAAGGCAACAATAACAGCAAATATAATTACACAAATACACAAGGCTAATGGGTTTTTCTTTTTCTCCAAAGCAATAATCTTCTCCTCCAAAACAGCCATTCTATGATCCAATTCATCTTCCTTTTTCCTCTTCTTCTTCTACAACTTCAACATGTTTCCCAACGAAATGTCTGCTCTCACATATGCAACAATTGCTTCCTATTCTGGTAAGATGCTCATCGACCCAAACAAAAAATTTGCAATGAGGATCCTTTTCCTGTGAAAATCACCAAAATCATCTACTGTCAGCATCCATCTCAGATCAAACCAAAGCCAGAATTTTTAAATTTACCTTATAGATTGGACAACCCAAGAAGATTCTATTAGGGTTGCTGCTGGTCCTCGACATGTACATTATTGCATAAACTCCACAAGAGCACCTAGGGGCGACGGCGTCGTTTGGAAGGTCAGCATGAACACCACATGGAATTGAGCTTGAAACGGATTTTTCTTCTCTTACTCCACTAACGCTTCTTCTTGAGGTTGATGATGCCCCCTTCGTCGCCATTACTAAAATCTGAACAAGTCTTCTCCTCAACACCAGCTGCCACCATGAAGGAACGACCCATACGAATTTTAGTATTAGGGCAGGATTCAGAACGACGTCGTATTGTGTTAGGGGGACTAATGTGTCCCGTTTTCAAAACCTCCATCCCACTTACTTGCCACGTGGGAATGCCGATGAGCCATGTCAGCATAGGGGGAGCCAGCTCAGCGTTTTCCGTCCGCTCTGAGGGTGGCTCATGGACGGGGGGACTGATCGGTCTTATTTTAAGGAACGTCAGGGATTTAAATGTATTTTTCAATGCTCAGGGACGAAAATGTCCACGGGTTAAAAGGTCAGGGACTAAATTGTCCTTTTCTCATTAAATAATTAACTTCACATTGGAAGAAGAAAAATGAGGGTGGTGTTTGTTTTGTGGTGGTTAATGGGCCATGATAAGTTGATAACTCAACATATGGGACCCCCAACCCTGAGATGCAATTGCCATGGCTTGGTGGACCAATATTGTGGTCCTAATGATGCTTGAATTAGGCCTCCCGCGCTTTTCTTTACATTTATTTATCTTGCACCAATGCTGAAATCCGTAACGAAAAAGAAGGTAGCCCAAATGAGAAAAAAGGTCCAGCCCAAAAACAACAAAAGAAAGTAAATTTCTTACATTTATTTATTTATCTATACATTTAAGTATTTTTGCCATCCAAATCCAACTAAATTGACACAAGCCAAAAAAAACCACTTTCATTTCAGAGAACGTTTATATACGTCTCCAAAAAAATTTATACAAAGACGTTTGGCGTTCACGCTCTGCAACATGAACAAATACCATCTTTCTCTCAAATTTAAAACCTCTCTTAAAATCTCGCAACAAACCATCAAAATCTCAGCTAAAACTCAAGGAAAGAAAGGAAGAAAGATAATTGAAGGTACACAGTTTTTTCTTTCGTCTTCTCTCTCTTGCGAAATAGTAGATATAGTTAAAAAAAGAAAATAGAAATAGTAGTTCTCTTTATAATATATATTTTGTGATAACTATACTTATTCGGTGTTATCTAATTCACATTAATAATCTTTCTGGATATAAAATAGATTTGCATATGTTTTGGTTAATGATTGAGTCTCTTTTGTCTGGATTTCGTACAGTTAGGTCATAAAATATACTCGTACTACTTCTGGTGTCATTTATATTACTTTTTTTTATCAAAAAATGATTTGGATGTATGTTTGTTGATTATTGAGTCTTTTCATTTGCTTCTGAAATGATTTTTTGTGGTGCGATCATTAAGTAATGTTGGTTTATTACATAGTTTAATTGAGGTTCATTTGGTCTTGTTCACTTGGATTTGTTGTACTTAGGACATGAAATATTTTTGTTGATAATTGAGTCTTTTGTTTGCTTGTTCAAATTGTGAACTAATTTCGATTCATTTATGAATTAACTGAGATTCAGTTGATACTGCTGTTAAATATTACTAAATTTTTTATTCTTTAAATAATTTTCGTTCATTTCTTAGTTTAATTGATGTTAATTTACTTTCATTCGCTTGGATTTGCTGTACTTAGGATATGGAATGTAATTGTGGTGCTTTTGTTATCATTTAACACACATTAATAACTTAGGATTTGCTGTACTTACGATATAGAATGTTATAAGCACGATAGCATTATATAAAAACAAATGAATCGAATGTATAGTAGAGAATATCATATTTGTAATAAAAAGATTTCATCAGCTCATTGTTGGTTGAAATCAAATAATTAATTCCATTTAAGAGAAAATGTATAGCATAAGAACTAACAATATCAAACACAAACAAAAATGAACCGAAAAATGTCCCATATACCACAAAATAGATTCATCTAAAAATTTCAAAACTACAGCATTCCATCCAAATTCAAATTCAGAAACAACATTGATTTTTACAAAGAAAAATGAAATTATTTATTATCATTTGATTCAATTACATTCAATTCAAATTGTTGAAGAATGAAATTACATAAATTAGAAACGAACCAAATCTCATCCACTTGATTCGATTTAGAAGAATAATTCAATTCGCTTTGATTCAACTTATCTGAACTTGAATCATTCATTATTTTCGAATACACAAAATCTATAAGAATTTGATTGCAGTGTTAGATTTCAAAAGAAATGCAAATTTTGATTGAAAAACAATGCAGATCAAAATCTGTAGAAAAAAAGGGAAAAAAATTCGCAGAGAAATTAGAGAAATTTGAGAAAAATGAGAGAATCCACAGAAAAAAACGCTGAAGAGAAAAGTGTTTACGTAGCAAAAAAACGTTTATGCTAAATGTTTGTTAGGAGAGTATAAACACGCATGCGTGAATATGCATGATTCTAAATCATTTGATGGAAAAGTATAAGGTACCAATATATTATCGGTCAATTTATTGCTAACAATAATTAATTATTATATTTTAAATAAATATATAAAGAGACACATTCAGAAAATATAGATATAAATATACTTATTAGATACCGCCATAAAAAAGATATTTTTGTTAGATACGTCTATAAAGACACTTTCGTTAAACACAATTATAAACAAGAGTTAGCAGAAGTTGGCAGAAATACTATCAGTAACATAGCAAAATTGTTATTTGATTAGACTTAGTTACTAACATAAACTTAGATGTGAAATTTTATTGTTACATATAACCACATTGTAGAATAAAGGCCCAAATAACATAAAAACGGCTCTTAAAATTTCAACGGTGTTAATATAGATTAACCCACATAGATTAACCCGAAACTAATTAATAAAATTTGAGAGTTTTGAGCCAATTGAAATGTTCTTGATAAGTATACCAAAAAAAATAGAAATGTGCTGGACCATTTTGAGAATTACATATTATCGGACTAATATGTAAGAAAATCAATTGATTTTCAATTTAATTACGAGTAAATAGTTAAAATAGTCTTGAAAGATCACACGATCTCCAATTTAGTCATTGAAAAATTTTTTTAATCAAAATCAATCCCAAAAAATTTGTAGTGTGTCACGTTAGTCCTTTCATCAACTCTCTCGTCATCAATGGAGGCTGATATGGCACGTTAAGAATACACGTAACCAACTTAAACAACGCCGTTTAGATTGTTTGAGAGGCTGACATCGAAACGGTACTGTATAGAATAGAAAGGAAGACAAAATGCTAATCCCTCGTACTTCAAACACACTCCCAGTCAAAGAAACCCCTGTTCTTTGTTCCTCTCTGAACCCATCGACACAACTCCGTGGAAGAAGATCCAAGCTGAATTCTGACGCGCGATTAAACGGCGGGTGTTGTGTCTTTTTTGTCAGAGTGTAGGTTCTTTTTTCGCAAACCAGATTGGAAGGAAGGCAGCATTTTCGGCACTACTACAAGGTATGAAAATTTTTTTTCTTTGTTACTTATATGATATCTTTAATTGCAAAAGGGAGAATGAGATTCTGCCGGTTATTTTTTACATGAATGAAATGTTGTTCAATTGTGCCCAGGTGTTATTTGTGCCCTAGTGATTTGGTTTGCAATGGAACATGCGTCTCTGTTTTTTTATGGTTTGTTGTGGTTAATAAACTCATTTTAAATGTGTTTAGGCTCGAATTTTTAGGTGGTTTATAGTTTAGCATTGTTATTTTTGGAATTTTCTTAGGATTTGCAAACTGTGATCGGTGAAGGTAAACATGCATTAGACTACTTTTTTAAAACAGAAAATAAACAGAATGAATTGTTTCCCAATACGTACTCTACATACATACTCCAAATTATGAATGTTAATTTTTCTGAATTTGAAATTATGTTTATAAAAAATCATGCAATTTTTTTCCAATTAACTGTATTGGTCTGTTTCCCAGGAATAAGATCAAGCATTGTCATAAGATAAAAAAAATTGAGATAAGATATTGTTCACGTTCTAAGTAACAGCATTTTCGACACTACTGCAAGGTAAGAATTTTTTTTGTCACTTGTATGCTATCTTTGATTGCAAAAGGGAGAATGGAATTCTGCTGGTTGTTTTTTATATGAATGAAATGTTGTTCAATTGTGCCCAGTGTTATATGTGCCCTAGTGATTTGGTTTGCAATAGAGCAGGTGTCTCTGTTTTTTTTAATGTTGATGGCGATGGATTTGTTGTGGTTAATAAACTCATTTTAAATGTGTTTAGGCTCGAATTTGTAGGTGGTTTACAGTTTAGGGTTGTTATTTTTGGAATTTCCTTAGGGTTTGCAAACTAAACATGCATTAGACTACGTTTTTGAAAACAGAATAAACAGAATGAATTGTTTCCAAATCCGTACTCCACATACATACTCCAAATTATGAATATTAATTTTTCTGAATTTATGTTTATAAAAAATCATGCAATTTTTCTCTAATTAACTATATTGGTCTGCTTCCCAAAATAAGATAAAGCATTGTCATGAGATAAAAAAATGGAGATAAGATATTGTTCACGTTCTAAGTAACAGTATTTTCGACACTACTGCAAGGTATGAAAAATATTTTCTTTGTCACTTATATGCTATCTTTGATTGCAAAAGGGAGGATGAGATTCTGCTGTTGTTTTTTACCTGAATGAAATGTTGTTCAATTGTGCCCAGGTGTTATTTGTGCCTCAGTGATTTGGTTTGCAATGGAGCAGGTGTCTGTTTTTTTTTTCATGTTAATGGCGATGAGTTTGTTGTGGTTAATAAACTAATTTTGAATTTGTTTAGGCTCGAATTTATAGGTGGTTTATAGTTTAGCGTTGTTATTTTTGGAATTTCCTTAGAGTTTGCAAACCGTGATCGATGAAGGTAAACATGCATTAGATTACGTTTTTGAAAACAGAATAAACAGAATGAATTATTTTCAATTTTCAAATACGTACTCCAAATACGTATTCTACATACATACTCTGAATTATGAAGGTAAACATGCGTTAGATTACGTTTTTGAAAACAGAATAAACAGAATGAATTGTTTCCAATTTCCAAATACGTACTCCACATACATACTCTGAATTATGAATGTTAATTTTTTTGATTTTGAAATTATGTTTATAAAAAATCATGCATGCAATTTTTCTCTAATTAACTGTATTAGTCTGCTTCCCAGAATAAGATCAAGCATTGTCATGAGATAAAAAAATTGGAGATAAGATATTGTTCACGTTCTAAGTAACAACATTTTTGACACTACTGCAAGGTATGAAAAATATTTTCTTTGTCACTTATACGCTATCTTTGATTGCAAAAGGGAGGATGAGATTCTGCTGTTGTTTTTTACCTGAATGAAATGTTGTTCAATTGTGCTCAGGTGTTATTTGTGCCTCAGTGATTTGGTTTGCAATGGAGCAGGTGTCTGTTTTTTTTCATGTTAATGGCGATGGGTTTGTTGTGGTTAATAAACTAATTTTGAATTTGTTTAGGCTCGAATTTATAGGTGGTTTATAGTTTAGCGTTGTTATTTTTGGAATTTCCTTAGAGTTTGCAAACTGTGATCGATGAAGGTAAACATGCATTAGATTACGTTATTGAAAACAGAATAATTAGAATGAATTGTTTCCAATTTCCAAATACTTACTCCACATACATACTCTGAATTATGAAGGTAAACATGCATTAGATGACGTTTTTGAAAACAAAATAAACAGAATGAATTGTTTCCAATTTCCAAATACGTACTCCACATGCATACTCTGAATTATGAATGTTAATTTTTCTGATTTTGAAATT
Source organism: Arachis stenosperma (assembly GCF_014773155.1). Lineage (NCBI taxonomy): Eukaryota > Viridiplantae > Streptophyta > Magnoliopsida > Fabales > Fabaceae > Arachis > Arachis stenosperma. The sequence continues at coordinate 16,956,940 of NC_080384.1, read as the reverse complement.
ATGTTTATAAAAAATCATGCATTTTTTCTCCAATTAACTGTATTAGTCTGCTTCCCAGAATAAGATCAAGCATTGTCATGAGATAAAAAATGGAGATAAAATATTGTTTAACAGCATTTTCGGCACTACTGCAAGGTATGAAAATTTTTTTCCTTTGTCACTTATATGCTATCTTTGATTGCAAAAGGGAGGATGAGATTCTGCTGTTGTTTTTTACCTTAATGAAATGTTGTTCAATTGTGCCCAGGTGTTATTTGTGCCTTAGTGATTTGGTTTGCAATGGAGCAGGTGTCTGTTTTTTTTCATGTTAATGGAAAGGTTCTGAAAATCGAACCGGTTATCGAACCACTCTAGTTACTGGTCTGGTTCATAGGTTCAACCGGTTTAACCGTAGTTGAACCGAAAAAACCGTTTTATAATAAAATATAAATAAACACATTAAAATATAATTATAGTCTAATATAAATCTTGAAATATCATCCAAATTAAAAGTATTACATAAACCAAAATATAACACCCTGGTATTTTCAGAAGACTCAAAACAAAAATATTAGTGTAACACTCCAAGAATGAACAAACACATAAGCATAAAACAACATGAAGTTAAATAGCAGAAAAAGCTGACTCTTACTCACTCAAACTAGAAAATTAGTTGCAGAATTTCAATTTCAATTCAAGAGAAATAAACAAACAAAACCTACCTATCAATTAGTTGTAGAATTTCAATTTCAATTTCAATTATTCAGTTGAAAAATCAGTTGAAATAAGCAAACAATTATTCAATCAATTATTCAATCACTATATCAGTTCACACTTCACAGTTCACATAAAAACAATTATTCAATCACTATATCACTATATTAGTTCACAGTTGAATGACTTGAATCAGAGTTCACAAAACTTCACTATATCAGTAAACCACATATCAGATATCACTATAAAAGAGACAATGGTTGCAAAATGGGACAGAGACACCGACAGACAGAGACAAAGACACCGAGAGAAGCAAGTATGTATACCTCAAAAAACCCCTCATGTAAACAATGGAAACAATGTTTATTCACGATGAGTTGCTTGCAAGAAATTAAAATGTGCATATACACAAATAGAGTAGGTAGAAAGAGATGTAGAGAGTAGACTAAAAGAGTTTAATTTGGTGATTAAACTGCATAATTCAACAAAGTAGCAAGACCTCTTCTGCAATTAAGCTCACAATCTAAACTCATATCTAACAAATAGCTCAAAACTTCAGGCCATCAACACACCAATACAGGCAACAAAGATCAAACAAATCATCAAATTGCTGTGTGTAATAGTAACAATGCATGTTGCAATTGCTCAGATACATTCTTTTAACTTTGACAAAAACTTCATTCAACTCAAGAGAGGGATAATAAATCTTGAATCTTCCTCAGCAAATCCAAATCAGCCATAAATTTTTAGCAAAAAAAAGTTGTAAATATTTAAACTATGTACAGACTGGCTTACAACACAGCATCAGAACAAAATGAAACAGGAATTCAGCAAAAATCCTCACTACACAAGCAAGCAACATGAATCCACACAAATGCTCCTAACTGAATCCAGTGATTAGGCTCAAATTAAAACAAGACTCAGCATCAACAGGCAGGATAAGGCAGCAATAAATCAGTATGCAGCAGCATCAATCAAGCCAAATTGGCATAGGAGCAAACCATACAGCACAAACAAAGCAAGAAAATCAATAGAACAACAACACTTTCAGTCATCATCATTATTCAAAACAAACCTAAATCCACTATTCAGCTCAGATTCGCTAACCACCTAATCAACTAACATGCATTTCTAACTAACTAAGCTAATCAAAATTAACTAGCTATAGCAACAAAATGAATAGAACAGGGGAAGGGCAGAGACCTGGAAGACAGAGAAGAAGCAGAGATGGGGGAAGGGAGAGTGAGAGTGAGGCGGTGGGAGACAGCGAAGGTACCTTATCAGTTCTCCACGGCTGCTGCGGTGGCTCGACGGCGGTGGCTCGACCCGTGTGAGAGTGAGGCGTTCTCACTTCTCAGTGCTCGATGGCTCTAGGTGGTGCGACGGCGGTGTCTCGACGGCAAGCCCTCGACCCGTGTGACGCGGTGACGCTAGTGACTTCAGTGAAGCAAGCTTGCTCGAAGAAGAATCATCAACAATGGGAACCACTGAAGCAGAGAGAGCAGCTAAGCCAATTAGGGATCTCAGTCTCAGCCTTGGGAGTTTTCGTGATTTAGGATTCAGACTTCAGAGGGAAAAAAACTAAAAAACGGCAGCGTTTTGTTGCTAACTTAAAAACCGGCCGGGTCACGGTTCGGTTCGACCGACCGGTTACTGGCCGGTTCGCCGGTTCAATTCCGATTTTTTAATTTTGCGGTTTTGATGATTGACTGATCCGTTTTTCAGTCTGATTCACGGTTTGATCGGTTCGACCGGCCGGTTCGAACCGGTTTTTAGAACATTGGTTAATGGCGATGAGTTTGTTGTGGTTAATAAACTCATTTTGAATTTGTTTATGCTCGAATTTATAAGTGGTTTATAGTTTAGCGTTGTTATTTTTAGAATTTTCTTAGAGTTTGCAAATTGTGATCGATGAAGGTAAACATGCATTAGATTACGTTTTTGAAAACAAAATAAACAGAATGAATTGTTTCCAATTTCCAAATACGTACTCCAAATACGTACTCCACATACATACTCTAAATTATGAAGGTAAACATGCATTAGATTACGTTTTTGAAATTAGAATAAACAAAATGAATTGTTTCCAATTTCCAAATACGTACTCCACATACATACTCTAAATTATGAATGTTAATTTTTCTGATTTTGAAATTATGTTTATAAAAAATTTGCTTCCCAAAATAAGATCAAGCATTGTCATGAGATAAAAAAATGGAGATAAGATATTGTTCACGCTCTAACAGCATTTTCCACACTACTGCAAGGTATGAAAAAAATTTTTCTTTGTCACTTAAAACTAGCCATTTTATGGTTAGAACTTTGTGAGTTACGGGACCACCCTCGTTAATCAACGGATTCACTACCTTACTAGGACTTACAACCGGGATTACAATCTGGGCTGACCAACGTATTAACAGTTCTCACTGCTACTTCAAAGTTGTAACTATAAAATATTTGAGGTTTATCAAGAAGACTTGTAATAAAAATCCAGTTAAAAATAATTTCTTTATAAATGTTATCAGATACCTTCCCCTTGGGCTGGCTCTAATACCACTCTTTTTCAATGGTTAATATTTTAATAGGATTGGGCTTTTCATAGTAAGGAAACTGTTCTTTCAAAGGTTGAGTGTTGTAGAGATCTGATGGTTGTAATAATGTGAATTTAGTTCTCCTTTTATATGTTCAATAGTAAAATCGAAACATGATAAAATAGCTTGCCATCTTGCAAATATTTGTTTTGAAACCAAATTTTTTACATCATTCTCTAAAACATTTGGGGCTGCTTTACAATCAATTCTTATTAAGAAGGTTTTATTAAATAAATCTTCTTGAAATTTTGAAACACATAATACTATGGCAAGTGTTGTGCGGAAAACGATCCGACACAAAACTCACCGGCAAGTGCACCGGGTCGCATCAAGTAATAAAAACTCACGGGAGTGAGGTCGATCCCACAGGGATTGAAGGATTGAGCAATTTTGGTTTAGTGGTTGATTTAGTCAAGCGAATCAAGATTTGGTTAAGTGATTTGTGATTTGCAGAAATTAAATTGCATTGAAAGTAAAGGGAATGTGTAAATTGCATGAAATTAAAGAGGGCAAGAAATTAAAGTGCTGAATCTTAAAGAACAAGAAATTAAATGGCAAAAACTTAGAATGCAAGAAATGTAGACTGCGGAATCTTAAAGTGCCAGGAATGTAAACGGCTGGAATTGTAAAGGGGATTGGGGATTGGATTTGCAGAATTTAAACAAGGAAAAGTAAATTGCATCAAACAGAAGAGTAAAAGAGGGTTTGGGTTGAATCGGATCTGAAGCAAAACAAGTAAATGAACATGAAAAGCAAAAACAGAATGTAAACTTTGGAATCAGATCTCAGGACCCAGAGACTAGAAAACCAAGTCTAGATCTCAATGCCTTCCTAGATCCAACAAGAACAATTGCAAGGGAAATGTAAATTGCAAAGAAAGTAGATGAAGAGCAATTAACCGAAACTGAAATTCAATTAAGCATTAAATAAACAGAGAGATTTCAGGATGAGATTGAAACAGAATTCCTTCAATTCTCCAATCCAAGATCCAAGACAATTGTAATTAAAATTGAAAGCAATAAAACTAAGAGGAAGAGAAGTAAATTCTCCTTCCCCGAGACTAAGAAATTAAAGATCACTCAATACCAAAAGCTCTCCGAAAACTATTCTGAAAACTAAAAGGGAAAGCTCCCTCTATGAAAACTAAAAAGAAAGCTCCCAAATAACTTGAATTCTATCCTATTTATACACTTTCTTCAAATGATCTTCAAGCCTTGAGTTGGGCCTTTGCTCTTGGTGGAATTGGGTTGAGAGAGGCCTTGGTTGATTGCTCTTGGAGTTTGGAGAGGAACCGAAGTGAACCAAGTGAATCAGGTTTGAATGTTGCAAAAGTTTGAGTAAAAGTTTGAGGCAAACTTTTACTCCAACTTTTCATATCAGCCTCCATGTTTTTGCTGATACCAACGTTGGTGCAAAAGTTAGGGGTCTAACTTTTGCTCCAACGTTGGCCTTCCTTAGTGCACTTATGGCGCCAACGTTAGCCCAAAAGTTAGAGGCTAACGTTGGCGCAAACTTTTGCTCCCCCTTTGTGATTTTCATGCGCCAACGTTAGCCTAAAAGTTAGGGGCTAACGTTGGCGCAAACTTTTGGTGGCCAGAGGGTGTTTTTCATGTGCCAACGTTAGCCAAAAAGTTAGGGGCTAACGTTGGTGCAAACTTTTTACCCAAAAGTTTGTGCAAAAGTTTGAGGCTAACTTTTGGTCCAGCTTTTTGCTTCCTGGTTCATTTTCACTTATTCCAAAAGTTTGAGCTAAAGTTTGAGGCAAACTTTTGCTCAAACTTTTTGTCCTCTCTTCCTCCTAGCCATTTCTTCTTGCTTCAACCTTTCTCCAAGCTTTCTTCACCTATCATTAATCAACCAAACACATCAAAGCTATGCTCAAAATCATGAGATATTCATTCTTTCACAATATGTAACAAATATAGCATAAAACCTCATGAAATTGCATTAATTCATCTATGGTTGATTCAATCAAAGGAAGCATGAAAATCTACCCAAATTGGCTTGCTTAGAGTTCAAGAAAGTGCATAATTCAAGTGAAAACAAAAGACAAAGACTAGTGAAACTAGGCTAAGATGACTTGTCATCACAATACCAAACTTAAAGCTTGGTTGTCCCCAAGCAAGAAATGAATTATTAAGAAGAAAGAATGAAATGGAAGAGGATGTTCATGCTAGCAGAGTATTATTGGTAGTTCATGGGGTTTTGTGTGGATATGCAAACACTCACTTCTTATTGACTCTTAGGCCTAGAAAGTCTCCTTCAAGCTTCAAGTACCATACTGCTATGACCTCTCATTATTCCTTTATCCTTGGCTATTACTTTGTTCAAAAGCTTTATTTTTTGAGTGTCATGTGTAGCAAGTTCTTTTTCTTTTATTTATACTTGACACATTATTCACCATAGACACTTGGCTCACATTCCTTCTTAAAACATTGATGCCCAGCACCTCTTTGGGTTACTAAATACCTTGTAGTTAGGTTGCTCTTGATAGTGGACTTTCAGCTGATGATCCCGGATTAGTTAATCCAAGTCACCAAGTGTTGATGCACTCCGAAGAGCTTACTAATCCAAGCAGATCCTAGTACAAAGACACCACAGGCATATATTTTAAGATTCAAGCTATTGGTGTCCAGCTTTGTTTCTTTTTGTTCTGCCACTTTCTATCTCTTTTCTTTCTTCTTTTTGTTTTTCTTCTAACCAAGGATTTTTATTTAATTGAGATTCATAGACATAGGCCACTTTACACTTGGGAGATATCCTAGCTCTTTATTCACTAAAAGTTAGCTATATACAACACACACATACTTTTTTATACTTCTATCTACAGAGACTATCTTGCTTCACATTCAACATTTCTTTTATTGATTAAAGATGCAGGGGCAAAAGCATGCTTTTTGCTAAGTGAAAGTAAACACACAAGCACACACATCTTACTTATTTTAAATTGAATCTGTTTGAACTAAGTGAACACTTTAACAGAACATAACTCAAAACATTTCTCAACAGCAAAGGTTATAGATACAACCTATTGGTTTGCAGTTCTTTTGTTCTTCCTTCTGTTGTGCCCCTTTTTGAGTCATGATGCATAATGTCTTCAATTGGTTAATTCCCAGACTTCCTTGCTACTTCTCTGAACAGTACTCTGGGCAACTTTTTGTTCTTGCTAAAGGTATAAGTCAGGACTAAAAAGCGTTAAATGGTTGAATAATCTGTTTGATTGCTTGGAACTAGCAATGTGCAGGAAGTTAGAATGTTTCTGAATGAAGTTTTAGTGGACACCAAACTTAGAATCCTACATTCTCCCTTAAGTTGTTTTTGGTGTACATACCAAACTTAGTTCCTTGCAATACATCAATATTCAACATTTCTATTGAAAAAGCTATGAAAAGAAAACTCAGGTTGGGTTGCCTCCCAACAAGCGCTCTTTTATGTCACTAGCTTGACATCTTTCATTCTTTCAAGAGGGCTGTAGGTTCTGGACCTCTTTTTCTTATCCCATGTCCTCCAAGTACACTTTGCTCTGTGCCATTACTGTGAATTGATTCTTGTTGCCTCATCAGCAGTTCAATACTCCCATAGGAAAAACTTTGTCACCAAATATGGCCCAGCACTTAGACTTTAGTTTGCCAGGAAAAGTTTAAGCCTTGAATTGTACAGGAGCACTTGCTGTCCTGGCTTGAATTCCTCTTTGTCTCTTGTCATGCCACCTTCTCCTTGTATATCTTAGCACTTTCATAGTGTCTAGCCTGAATTCATCTAACTCATTTAGTTGTAACAACCTTTTCTCTCCTGCAGCTGGGATCAAGGTTGAGGATTTTAGTGGCCCAAAAAGCTCTGTGTTCAAGCTCTACAGGGAGGTGCAGGATTTGCCATACAAAAGCTGAAAGGGTGACTTGCCAATAGGAGTTTTAAAAGCTGTCCTATATGCCCACAATGCATCCCTAGCTTTCTAGCCCAATCTTTCTTGTGATTCCCACTGTTTTCTCTAGGATCTTCTTTAATTCCCTATTTGCCAGTTCAGCTTGGCCGTTAGTCTGAGGGTGGTAGGGTGTGGCTACCTTATGGATTACTCCTATTTATGGAGGAGTTTTTTCATCTGTTGTTGCAAAGTGACCACCACCATCACTAACAAGCCCTTGGGCACTCCATATCTTGTAAAAATGTGCTTTTTAAGGAATTGGGGACGATCTGTCACAGTAGTTGTGGCTATGCTTCCACCCACTTTGAGACGTACTCCACTGCTACTAAGATGTATCTGAAAGAATAGGAGGAAAGGGTCCCATGAAGTCAATTCCCCATAGGTCGAACAATCTATTCCAAGATGAAGTTTTGAGGCATCTTCCTTCTTGTTATCCTCCTGCTTTCTGACATTCATTACATTGGTGAACATATTCTCTGGCATTGAAGAAGTTGGCCAATAGAAGCCACTCTGCAGTACTTTTGCAGCTGTTTCTGGGCCAAGTGTCCACCATAAGCTGAACCATGACAATGCCACAAGATGTCCCTTATTTCACTCTCGGGAACACACCTTCTAATTACTCCATCAGAGCATCTCTTGAACAGAAGGTTCATCCCATGAAAATTTCCTTGCTTCATTGATTAACTCTCACTTGTTGCTTAGAGAACTCTTGAGGTATCTTCCTTCCAACTTTGTAGTTTGCTATGTCACAAACCAGGTGCTTGCTGGATCTCAAGAGGTGCTCATCTGGGAAGCTTTCATTTACGGCTGAGAAGCTTTTTGAATTGTTTCATGTGGTAGCCTTGACAGATGATCACACCCGTTTTCAGTGCCCTTCCTATCTCTTATCTCATCAAACTCTTGTAGGAGCAATATCCACCTGATGAGTCGTTTAGCATCCTGCTTTGACATCAAATACTTAAGTGCAGCATGGTCAGTATAAACCACAACTTTGGATCCTATCAAGTATGATCTAAACTTATCAATGCATAAACTTTTGCCCAAGTACAGCACCAATTGCAAGGTCACTTGCATCACACATGAGTTCAAAAGGTAATTCCCAATCTGGAGGTGTGATTGGTGCTGTTGTGAGTTTTGTTTTTAAGGTTTCAAAGGCATGCCGGCATTTTTTCATCAACACAAAGGTTTCAAACATTAACAGATTACTTAAAGGTTTGGCTATTTTTGAAAAATCCTTGATAAACCTTCTATAAATCCGGCATGTCCTAGGAAACTTCTAACAGATTTCACATTAATTGGTGGAGGGAGTTTTTCTATTATCTCACCTTTGCCTTATCACCTCTATCCCTTTTCTTGAAACTTTATGGCCAAGGACATCCCTTCGGTACCATGAAATGGCATTTCTCCCAGTTTAAAACCAAATAGTTTTCTTGGCACCGTTTCAAGACAAGGGTTAAATGGTTCAGGCAGCATTGAAATTATCACCAAAATAGAGAAGTCATCCATGAAGACCTCTAGAATTTTTTGACCATATCAGAGAAAATGGATAGCATACACCTTTGAATGTGCAGGGGCGTTGCAAAGCCCAAAGGGCATCCTTCGGTATACAAAGACTCCAAATGGGCATGTAAAGGCAGTCTTCTCTTGGTCCTTGGGGTCCACCACGATTGTTATACCCAGAATATCCCTCCAAAAAGCATAATATGCATGACCGCCAACCGTTTCCAGCATCTGATCAATGAATGGAAGAGGAAAATGGTCCTTTCTGGTGGCATCATTTAATCTTCTATAGTCTATGCACATCCTCCATCCAGTCACTGTTCTAGTAGGAATCAACTCATTTTTCTCATTGGTGATGACCGTCATTCCTCCTTTCTTTGGTACAACTTGAACCGGGCTCACCCATGGGCTGTCAGATATTTGGGAAGATTATCACTGCATTCCACAACTTCTTACTTCTTTCGGACAACTTCCTTCATTGTGGATTTAACCTTCTTTGAGTTGAACTACTGGTTTGGAATTATCTTCCAAGAGTTTTATGTATACATACTCAGGGCTGATTCCTTTCAGGTCATCAATGCCATCCTAAAGCATCTTTGAGCTTTGAGTACATCAGAAGCTCTCCTCTCCTTCTTTGTCAGGGATGAATTAATGATCACTGGGAAGCTTTCTGATGTGCCTAGGAATGCATATTTGAGATGGGGGGGGTAGTGGTTTCAGTTCTTGTTTTCGTACTTCTTCCTTCTTGTCTTGTTTTTCATCTTGCTCAATGAAGGTCTCGGCTACTTGTTCTTCTGTTGCCCCTTGATTTCCTTCTTGCTCCTGAGAATTTTCTTCCAGCATTTCTTCCACCAAACTCTCTATCATATCCACTCTTACGTAGTCCTCTTGCTCAGGAATGTGTTGCATTGACTTAAAAACATTTATGACCATTTGTTCATTATGGACCCTGAAGATCACTTCTCCTTTTTCTACATCAATGATGGCCCTTGCTGTGTGTAAAATGGCCTTCCCAAAATGATTGAGTCGTTTCTTCCTCTTTAGTATCCCAAAATCACAAAATCTGCTGGGAAGATAAATTCCCCAACCTTCACCAACAGATTCTCCACAATTCCATTGGGTGTCTTGATTGATCTGTCAGCCATGACTAATGACATCCTGGTGGTTTAAGCTCTTCTATAGCAAGCTTTCTCATCATTGAAAGAGGCATTAATTGATGCTGGCACCAAGGTCACAGAGAGCTTTGTTGAGAATTATTTTTGCCAATGGTGCATGATACTACAAAGCTTCCCGGATCCTTGAGTTTTGGTGGAATGCCCCCGTTGAATCACAGCACTACATTCCTGAGTAATACGTTTCCTTCTCAGCCAACTTCTTTTCTTGTTAATAAGTTTTTTTCAAAACTTGGAATACAGAGGCATTTGCTCAGTGCTTCAGCCAGGGAATTTGATTTCCAGCTTCTTGAAGGTCTCAAGGAACTTGTGGAAATGCTGGTCCTTAACCTCTTTGTTGAACCTCTGAGGATATGGCAGTGGAGGTGCGATGCTCTTTCCTATTTGCTGCTGTCCTTGAGTCATTTCCCTTGAGCTATGTGGCTGGTTGTCCTTCTCTTTAAGTTTCTCAGTGCTTTTGTTTGGCATCACAACTTGCTCCTTAGCTTCATCTGCCTTTGTTTGCTTCTCATCCTCTGTTGGTTCTTTGATGCTCTCTGTTTGCTTCTTTGTAATGTCATTGTTGCTCATCAACATTCTCCCACTCCTTAATTGTATTGCCTTGCATTCCTCCTTGGGATTTGGGATTGTGTCACTGGGCAGTGAGCTTGAAGGTCTCTCAACAGAAATTTGCTTGGAAAGTTGCCCAATCTGCCTCTCTAGGCTTTTTAGTGATGCTTCATGGTTTTTGTTTGTTATTTCCTGGTGTTTCATCATTTTGTCTATCAAGGTCTCCAAGTTGGTGAGTCTTTGGGGTTCAGGTGGTGCTTGTGGTGGGTTGTGAGCTGTGGGTGGTGGATGATAAGCATTTTGGTTGGTGGGTTGGTTATTGGATTGGTACTGGTTGAGATTGGGGTAGTTGTTTTGAGGTTTTCTGTATGTGTTTTGATTAGTCTGCTGCTGGTTGTAGTTTTGATTGTTTCTTGGATTGTTTTGGTTTGAGTTCCTCTGCCATGGTTGTTGGTTTTGGTTGTGAGTGTCTCCCCATCTAAGGTTGGGGTGATTCTTCCATGAGGGGTTGTAAGTATCACCATAGAATTCATTTGGACTTGAATGCATGTACTGGACTTGTTCTTGCTGTTGCTCCTCTTGAATTTCTTCATTTTGCCCCCATGTGGTTAATGGTTGGCTAGTGTTAACTGCTGCAACTTGGAGGCCATCAATCCTCTTGGTCATTTGCTCAAATTGTTGTTGAATTTGCTGCTGCATTAATTTGTTTTGAGCCAGGATTGAATCCACTCTTTCTAGCTCCATTACTCCTCTCCTTTGTGATGGTTGGCGACTTCTTTGATGAGCAAAGAAATATTGGTTGTTGGCCACCATATCAATGAGTTCTTGAGCTTCCTCTGCAGTTTTCATGAGTTGCAAGGAACCTCCAGCTGAATGATCCAAAGCTTCCTGGGATTTCAGTGTTAAGCCTTCATAGAAATTCTGCAGCTTCTCCCACTCATTAAACATGGCAGGGGGCATTTCCTGACTAGAGCCTTGTACCTCTCCCATGCCTTATAGATGGGTTCAGCCTCTATTTGTGTAAATGTTTGTACCTCAGCCTTCAACCTTATGATCCTCTGAGGTGGATAAAATTTGGCAAGGAACTTGGTTACCAAATCATCCCAGTTGTTGATGCTGTCCCTTGGAAAGGATTCCAACCATTGAGTGGCCTTGTCCCCGAGAGAGAATGGGAATAGCATCAGTTTGTAACTGTCAGGAGGCACACCATTAGTTTTGACAATGTTGCATATCCTCAAGAAAGTGGATAAGTGTTGGTGCGGGTCTTCAAGTGGTCCTCCACCAAAAGAGCAATTGTTCTGAACCAAAGTGATGAGTTGTGGCTTGAGTTCAAAATTGTTTGCATTGACATTTGGAGCCAAAATGCTGCTTCCACAATGTCTAGGATTTGCAAAGGTATAGGAGGCCAAAACTCTCCTCTGGGGTGGGTTGTCATTGTTGTTGTCTGCTCCACCAGGTGGATTGGTTGAATGTTCCTCCATATCTTGGAATTCTTCTTCGGATTCCTCTTCTCCAACAATATTTTTCCCTCTTTCAGCTCTTCTTATCCTCTTAAGAGTTCTTTCGTCTTGTTCATGAAAGGTGGGTGTGATTCTCCTTGTACCTGACATACAATCATAACATAAGAAACGCACAAACTAGTGATACTTCAATCTACTGCTGGAATGAAGTTTTAGTTAGCTTAGGCAAAAATTCAAACAGTTAGTGGGTTAATCAAAAATTAAAGAAAAAGTGCTTGATCTAGATCTCCACTTCACTTAATCATTGTCAATCTAATCAATCCCCGGCAACGGCGCCAAAAACTTGATGTGCGGAAAACGATCCGACACAAAACTCACCGGCAAGTGTACCGGGTCGCATCAAGTAATAAAAACTCACGGAAGTGAGGTCGATCCCACAGGGATTGAAGGATTGAGCAATTTTGGTTTAGTGGTTGATTTAGTCAAGCGAATCAAGATTTGGTTAAGTGATTTGTGATTTGCAGAAATTAAATTGCATTGAAAGTAAAGGGAATGTGTAAATTGCATGAAATTAAAGAGGGCAAGAAATTAAAGTGCTGAATCTTAAAGAACAAGAAATTAAATGGCAAAACTTAGAATGCAAGAAATAGATTGCGGAATCTTAAGTGCCAGGAATGTAACGGCTGGAATTGTAAAGGGATTGGGGATTGGATTTGCAGAATTTAACAAGGAAAAGTAAATTGCATCAAACAAAGAGTAAAAGAGGGTTTGGGTTGAATCGGATCTGAAGCAAAACAAGTAAATGAACATGAAAAGCAAAAACAGAATGTAACTTTGGAATCAGATCTCAGGACCCAGAGACTAGAAAACCAAGTCTAGATCTCAATGCCTTCCTAGATCCAACAAGAACAATTGCAAGGGAAATGTAAATTGCAAAGAAAGTAGATGAAGAGCAATTAACCGAAACTGAAATTCAATTAAGCATTAAATAAACAGAGAGATTTCAGGATGAGATTGAAACAGAATTCCTTCAATTCTCCAATCCAAGATCCAAGATAATTGTAATTGAAATTGAAAGCAATAAAACTAAGAGGAAGAGAAGTAAATTCTCCTTCCCCGAGACTAAGAAATTAAAGATCACTCAATACCAAAAGCTCTCCGAAAACTATTCTGAAAACTAAAAGGGAAAGCTCCCTCTATGAAAACTAAAAAGAAAGCTCCCAAATAACTTGAATTCTATCCTATTTATACACTTTCTTCAAATGATCTTCAAGCCTTGAGTTGGGCCTTTGCTCTTGGTGGAATTGGGTTGAGAGAGGCCTTGGTTGATTGCTCTTGGAGTTTGGAGAGGAACCGAAGTGAACCAAGTGAACCGGGTTTGAATGTTGTAAAAGTTTGAGTAAAAGTTTGAGGCAAACTTTTACTCCAACTTTTCATATCAGCCTCCATGTTTTTGCTGATACCAACGTTGGTGCAAAAGTTAGGGGTCTAACTTTTGCTCCAACGTTGGCCTTCCTTAGTGCACTTATGGCGCCAACGTTAGCCCAAAAGTTAGAGGCTAACGTTGGCGCAAACTTTTGCTCCCCCTTTGTGATTTTCATGCGCCAACGTTAGCCTAAAAGTTAGGAGCTAACGTTGGCGCAAACTTTTGGTGGCCAAGGGTGTTTTTCATGTGCCAACGTTAGCCAAAAAGTTAGGGGCTAACGTTGCAAACTTTTTACCCAAAAGTTTGTGCAAAAGTTTGAGGCTAACTTTTGGTCCAGCTTTTTGCTTCCTGGTTCATTTTCACTTATTCCAAAGTTTGAGCTAAAGTTTGAGGCAAACTTTTGCTCAAACTTTTTGTCCTCTCTTCCTCCTAGCCATTCCTTCTTGCTTCAACCTTTCTCCAAGCTTTCTTCACCTATCATTAATCACCAAACACATCAAAGCTATGCTCAAAATCATGAGATATTCATTCTTTCACAATATGTAACAAATATAGCATAAAACCTCATGAAATTGCATTAATTCATCTATGGTTGATTCAATCAAAGGAAGCATGAAAATCTACCCAAATTGGCTTGCTTAGAGTTCAAGAAAGTGCATAATTCAAGTGAAAACAAAAGACAAAGACTAGTGAAACTAGGCTAAGATGACTTGTCATCACAATACCAAACTTAAAGCTTGGTTGTCCCCAAGCAAGAAATGAATTATTAAGAAGAAAGAATGAAATGGAAGAGGATGTTCATGCTAGCAGAGTATTATTGGTAGTTCATGGGGTTTTGTGTGGATATGCAAACACTCACTTCTTATTGACTCTTAGGCCTAGAAAGTCTCCTTCAAGCTTCAAGTACCATACTGCTATGACCTCTCATTATTCCTTTATCCTTGGCTATTACTTTGTTCAAAAGCTTTTATTTGAGTGTCATGTGTAGCAAGTTCTTTTTCTTTTATTTATACTTGGCCCAGCACCTCTTTGGGTTACTAAATGCCTTGTAGTTAGGTTGCTCTTGATAGTGGACTTTCAGCTGATGATCCCGGATTAGTTAATCCGAATTCTGCTACATAATTTAAACATCCCAAAAATCTTTGTAGTTGTTTTTTGTCAGTTATTTCATTTGGAAATTTATCTGCAAATTCAATGGCTCTTTTAATAGGTACTATGGTTCCTTGATAAATTTCATATCCTAAGAACCTTACTTTAGTTGTAAAAATTTTCATTTTCTTTTCTGATAAAACTAATCCTTGTTCTTTTATAATATTCATGAATTTTTCTAAATGATATATGTTGCTTTATTCCTTTTGAGTATACTAATACGTCATCAAGATACTATAGTAAATTCTATATGCGGATAAAATATATTATTCATTATTTCTTGGAATTCGCTTGGGGCATTTTTTAATCCTTGAGGCATAACATTCTATTCGTAATGTCCAAAGGGTACTATAAAAGCTGTTTTATATCTATCTTCCTCTTTTACTGCAATTTGATAATATCCTGATTTTAAATCAAATTTTGAAAAGATATTTGCTTTATTTAATCTTTTAATTAAATCACTTTTATTTGGTAAAGGATATAATCCATTTTAATGCCTTGTTTAGAGTTTATAATTGATAACTAATCTTGGAGCAATTTGATAATATCCTGATTTTAAATCAAATTTTGAAAAGATATTTGCTTTATTTAATCTTTTAATTAAATCACTTTTATTTGGTAAAGGATATCTAAATCCATTTAATGCCTTGTTTAGAGGTTTATAATTGATAACTAATCTTGGAGCACCTCTTTCTATTTCAGATGCTTTCATTACATAGAAACCTGTACAGCTCCAGGTGATTTTGAAGGCCTTATTAGTCCTTTATCTAAATTCTTGTATTTCTTTTTACAATATTCTAAATACTCTTTGTTCATATGTATCGGTTTTGCGTTTGTTGGTATATCTTTTTCATTAAACCCATCTTCATATGGTAAAGATATTTCATGTAATTTTCTATGCTGAAAAGCTGGGGTTTAGACTACATAATTCTTTTTAATTTTTCTTCAATTGCTTTTATTTTATCTTGTATTTCTGGAGTTTGTAATTGTCTTCTATTCTTTTATGTGTAACTTCTTGGTTTAAGTAGTTAATTTGTCTTATTTTTCTTTCTATAATATAACTTGACGCGGTAATTGTTGTAAAATTTTCTCTAGGCTCAAACAATTAATTTGTTTTACTTCTGTTTCCATTACATTAACATGTGTAGATAGGTGTTGTAACATATTGAGTTCATGCTGCTTTGGTCTTGTGAGAAATTCAAAATGGACAGGATGATTAGGGATTCTTGTACAAGTTATTCCGTCGATGTCGACATTAAAGGGATATAATAATAAAGTAAAAGGATTTCCTAATATAACTTGATGAGATATATTTCTTGCTAAAAAGAATGTAGTGGCAAAGCATACCCTATTTTACAAATTTTTGCTTTAGATAACTTATAGTCTAGTCATTTTGTCATTTTCTGCCATTAAGACTCTTCTGTAGTTTTCTCATAATATTTGTGGGTATTAATCCTTCTTGTATACAATTAACATCAGCTCCTGAATCTACCATAGCTATTAAATCAAATTTTTTTCTCCTACTATAAAGTTATCGTAGTGAACCATTTTTGACTACTAATAATGTTAATATATTTATATAATTTTCTGTACCTAGGTTAATATAATTCTCGGGATTGTTATATTACTAGTCCCTTCATTATTTTGCAAAGATTGTTCTTGGATTTTTATTATGTTTTCTCCTTCTATTTTTAGTAATCTGTAGTCCATATTAATGTTTTGTTGTTTTAATTCTGAAACTTCTCTTTTTAACTTTTTTATCTCTTCTTTGAGAGAATTAAGGGAAACTTCTTCTTGTGGATTTTTAAAACGATTATAAATTTCTTTTATTTCTATTGGTCTTATTTCTTGCTTACTTTCTTCTTCTTTTTTAACTAATTCAGCTAATTGTCTTATAAACTCATCCCTTAATGGTGTATCTTCTAACTTGTCAATTATTTTGATAGTTTCTTTAGGGGGATATTCAGATTCTATTACTGATCCTGAGCTTGTTTTCCAAACAACAGTTGGCTTTGTTAAAGGACATAATTTCTTATCGGGTTTGGAGTCATAATTAATGTACCAATCAAAGAAGTATAAGCTAATTCTATTTTCTTTCATAAAATCATAGAATAGTTCTCTTAGTCTAATAACTTCATTTTCTGAATGGTTGGTAAAATACCAATCTCTTAGTGATTTATTATAATCAGCATTAAAATCTTGTCTTATCCACTCTTTATCAATCTCAAATGGTTCTTCCTTTATAATTACTGATAAAACTTGTGATTCTCTTGGATCAAATTCTGAAGGTGATTTATATACAGCAGTGGCTATATGTGGCCTTCTGTTGTCAATTCCTATAATATCATCAATATTTCCTATTGATGAGTTATCTATAGAATTTCTATGACTAATAGTTTCAACATTATCAGGAATTCTTAATGATTGGGATCTATTCATCCTAATTCTAATATCAGATCCTTCTCTTATTATTTCTCTTATTCTAGTATTTTGTATTTGTGGTTCTTCAATACCATCAGGTATTACCCATTCTTCAGGCATTCTACTTTTTAATTCTTCATGTCTTAACCTTCTAGGGGTTTGTATATTAGATCTTTTTAGGTTTGCATGCATAATTATCGTTTCTTCTTTTGAAGATTGTCTTAATGCTCTAAAGTCATAATCAACTTTAGTAATTTTATAATATATCCTATAGATTATTTCGAATGGATCATATTTCTCATTTATAATGGTCTCATCAGATGTTACTTGCAATTTTAAGGCTTGCCAGGTGTAGATCATAGCATTTTTAAAAAAGATTCATGACAGTTACTTTCATAATTTGAAACTAAATTTTTAAAGTAAAAGTTAATAATATAGGCAGATTAATTCCTATTCTAAAATTAGGTTTTATTGCTACTTGTATTATATTTAGGTTTTTTATAAAATTTTTTCTTTTTAACTTTATGCTGTCCACTAGGTGCTTTTTCAGGAGTTATTCCATATTGATAACAAAAGTGCCAAGCTCTTTTTTACCGTGATACTTTCTTGTTTTATTTTCTGTTGTATCTTGGTATCTGTGCATACTTCTATACCTGTTTGTACTATTATATTATGCAATTGTCCAAAAGTTAATGAATTATAGGGAATCTGGGTCCCAAACTGTGTTTGTAGTTTTTGTAATACTTTTTCAGAGAATAATTTTGGTAAGGCTGCTATGAATCTTTCTTTCCAGAAAGGCGCATGTGCATCATCTCTTATCATAACTTTTGACATAAAAACATCTTTATACCATCTATAATCAGACATAGTTGGACATCTTAAATTCATTAATTGAGTATGTATCCTATCTTTAAAAATACTGGGATCTCCTACAAAATTTTTAATAATAGTATATATTAATGTGGATGTAGCGTCTGATGACTGATCTTCTTGTTTAATACTATTAATAATTAATTCTTTTTCTTGGATGCTGAGAAAATTATCCCACCAACCCTTTAATTGTCCTGTAAATTCTTGAGTTATCATAATTGCTGCTTCTTTATCAGAAACTTTTCTCATCTTATAGGCAGTTGCAGCCATAGTCATATTACACATTTGATCTAAAATGACTTGTTCACTTAATCCATCTATATTCCATTCTACTAAGTCTGATCTTGAAAAACTATTTTGTACTAATTGTGTTCACTCTTCTAGGCCTACATCTACTGGTGATGGTCTAGGATAATAATTTCTGGTTTTAGGATAATCTCTTTTATAGGATATTTTATTTAATTCTAATTCTTCTTCCTTTTGTAATGTATTAATTGTTAATTTTCCTAGGCTGATACTTCTAAGTTTTTCTTTTAGTTCTTCAACTTCTGTTTCTACTTTAGATTTTAAGCTAATATTATCTAAACTTTGTAATTTATATATAGGTTTTTCTATGGGTTTTTCTACCTTAATAACTTTTTCTATATTTTCCATTCTTCCTAATTGATTTTTCATTATATCTAACATGGTATTAGTAAAGTTTAATTGTTGATGTAATTTCTTAATATCTCTTTTCTCTATGTTTCCTTCTGCATTACTATCTTCATAAGGTGTTGCATATATATATATATGTGTGTGTGTGTGCGCTATCTTTAATTGCAAAAGGGAGGATGAGATTCTGCTGTTGTTTTTTACCTGAATGAAATGTTGTTCAATTGTGCCCAGGTGTTATTTGTGCCTTGGTGATTTGGTTTGCAATGGAGCAGGTGTCTATTTTTTTTATGTTAATGGCAATGGGTTTGTTGTGGTTAATAAACTCATTTTGAATTTGTTTAGGCTCGAATTTATATGTGGTTTATTGTTTAGCGTTGTTATTTTTGGAATTTCCTTAGAGTTTGCAAACTGTGATCGATGAAGGTAAACATACATTAGATTATGTTTTTGAAAACAGAATAAATAGAATGAATTGTTTCCAATTTCCAAATACGTACTCCAAGTATGTACTCCACATACATACTCTGAATTATGAAGGTAAACATGCATTAGATTACGTTTTTGAAAACAAAATAAACAGAATAAATTGTTTTCAATTTCCAAATACGTATTCCAAATACGTACTCCACATACATACTCTGAATTATGAATGTTAATTTTTTTATTTTGAAATTATGTTTATAAAAAATCATGCAATTTTTCTCCAATTAACTGTATTAGTCTGCTTCCCAGAATAAGATCAAGCATTGTCATGAGATAAAAAAATGGAGATAAGATATTGTTCACGTTCTAAGTAACAGCATTTTCGACACTACTGTAAGGTGTGAAAATTTTTTTTCTTTGTCACTTATATGCTATCTTTGATGGTAAAAGGGAGGATGAGATTCTCTGTTGTTTTTTACCTGAATGAAATGTTGTTCAATTGTGCCAGGTGTTATTTGTGCCTTAGTGATTTGGTTTGCAATGGAGCAGGTGTTTGTTTTTTTTATAGTTTAGCATTGTTATTTTTGGAATTTCCTTAGAGTCTTTGATCGATGAAAGTAAACATGCATTAGATTACGTTTTTGAAAACAGAATAAACATAATGAATTGTTTCCAATTTCCAAATACGTACTCCACATACATACTTTGAATTATGAATGTTAATTTTTTCTGATTTTGAAATTATGTTTATAAAAAATCATGCAATTTTTCTCCAATTAATTGTATTAGTCTGCTTCCCAGGATAAGATCAACCATTGTCATGAGATAAAAAAATGGAGATAAGATATTGTTCACGTTCTAAGTAACATGAAAAACAATCGTTGGCTAATAAGTTTACTTGTATGATATTATTTATTTGATATTACATAGGTAATACTCTTAGAGAATATAAATTCTAATTTTCCTTGTATGCTATTACTAATGAGTTAAACTTTTTTGTTTGTCAAAACTCTTGTAACCAGATAATGTACATTATATAATTGTTTGTCATTTTGGGATTAGGCTGAGTTTTATCTTTATTCATCTGTAGATGGAAGGACCTCCAATGACATTTGTGTTTCATCATGGTGGCAAGTTTAAAACTGACATAAGGGGAAGAATGATTCATGAACCATATCACACGGAAGTGTTAATGGGTAACCACACATGCACCTGTAGGTTCTGGCAACTCACAGTATATACTCTAACCCAATTTTGTTATACTCATACAATGTCAACAATATCAATTAAGGAATTATTTTTGTCATGCAGGAATGCTATGCATGCATGCGATTGCAGCCATACAAGATAAGCATGATAAGAGGCCAGAGGAGTATTGTCATAAATGGCTAAGGATGGAATCATACAAAAGAACCTATGCTTTCAATGTCGACCCGGTCAAGGGACAAGATCTTTGGGAGAAAACACCATCCCCAGCCCCCGTTCCGCCCCCAATTAAGCTTAAATCAGGAAGGCCAACAACAAAGAGGAGAAAAGACAAGAATGAGGGCCCTTCCGGCACAAGGTCAAAGATGAAGCGAAAATACAATCCCATAAAGTGCATGTTCTGCGATGAAGGTGGTCATAAGAAGAGAACTTGTCCAAAGAAGAAATAGATAGACATTGAGGAACAAGCAAGGCAAATGCAGCTGCAACTTGCAGTTTTAACTACTGCTGCCCCTCCATCTGATGCGAACCCTGCTGTCCCAATTACTTAATCACTCGCAGCCAAGCAGAACGCTCCAACTGAGCTTGTGCTTAGCCAGACATAACCCTACCCATCAACACAACACACGCAAAACTCAAAAGGTTGCATTTGTAACTTGGAAAAATTATATGTTGTTATTTCTATTTGTAATTGAAATTGTTTTTGAATGTTGGATGAAATTCTTGCTGAAATTATGCAGGAAACTGCTCCAAGGCCATCAAAACTGAAAGTTGTTAAGGGAAGAGCCAGAGAAAAATCCTCCCTCCAAGCTGTAGCAACATCAACAGCTTCTCTTTCTGTTGAAACCATGAGGGGAACTAGCTCTGCCACTGCCAAGAGACTTGCCGACTTTATGACATTTGTTCCTACTCCAGGATTCAAACCTCCTAAGAAGAAGGATAAACCTACTTGATGCTGATATCTGGACATTATGTAATTAAAGCTAGTGATATATTTTTTGTATAGGGCTCTCTTATCGCCATTTAAAAACATTGTGGTTGGTTTCAATGTGAAGTCCCTTTTTTTGGTTTAGCCCTTTGATTAAGTTAATATGGTTAGTTTTTTGGATATCGACCAGACAATTATGATCAAACAATGTTGCTATTTTAGTTTCAATATATGAAAATATTTTATTTATCTACATATCATTGTAATCTTGTGTAATTGGGTATAGTTGTGTAATGTGTTTACTGATTTTATAAAGTGTTAACTTCAACCACTACTTTTAAGTTCAATTAATCAGGTTATAATTTAAAGGATAATCTTGCTAGAATAAAATTTAGAAAAACAAGTTGCTCAATTAAAGGCTGAATTGAATACAACAGGACATATTTTCTAGTTTTTGTTCATACCAAATTACATGCCTAAATACAAATTAATTGCACTATCACTTGAAAATACAAAATGTGCAAATTAAACCCACAACTAAAATCACAATTATCAATCCAATGAACATAAAGGTCATTAGCATTCTTGCAAATCTCACTTCTGCTTCCAAATTTCCCATTCTCCATGCAATGTTTACTTTCCACTCATCATGATTGCTGTCTACTTCCGCATTGATTTCTGCATCTCCATTTTCTCCATCATATAGAGTTATGGTTCTCTACTCATTGTATATAACTCATTGTATATAACTCTTCTATACACTCAGCAATGCCAATCATCTTTGATGTGGATCGATATTGTATCTCACAACACTTATAATTGATTAACAGTTGACAATGTAAGTTTGAGGTTAAATTTAACACAGAGATCAATTTAAAATCAAAAGAAGGAATGTATAAAATATTTTTGAGAAATTTTTTTTAGAGAATGTGATTGTGCCAATGATGGTGCTAATAGTTTTGGTCCCATTTGGCAATATCATATTGATTGGAGCAATATTTTGAAAACTTGCAAAATCTTTTAAGTCAAAAGTCACATGATCTGTTGCACCAGAATCAATGACTTATAGTACAGAATTAATGACTCATAATTTTCGCATTAAAATGTAATGCAATGGTTTTACTTGGAGTGGAAGTCTGAATGGAATTAGTCAAAATTTGATTTGCATTATGAGGTTGTTGATGCACACTTTTGTCTTTGAGCAACTCTAACGAGGCAAATCTTTGCTCTGGAGTGAACTCAGATCTTGATATTCCAGTGTTTTCTTGGAGACAATTGAGCTGGAATTGTTTGTCATTGAGTATATCACCATGCCCCTTAGTGATCACGTGATTGATGGTGGTGTTATGTTGCTGCCGTTGATAAAAATGAGAGGAGTATCCATGCTTCTTATAGCATACATTTTCTGTGTGGCCTTACTTGTTACAATGAGAGCAATCCAATGTAACTCCACGACCTCTACAATGGGAGGATATGTTTACCATGTTCGCCATTTTGAGAAATCAATGAATCACAGAGTAATAAGGATTTAGATATTCTTCCTTCCAACTCATTGATCAGAACAACTGTGTTCACCAAGAAAGAATCTTGTGAAATAACCTCTCATCAAACTCTATTAGATGAGTTTGAAGGAAGGGGTAAGAATGGGAGAAAGAAAATGTCAAAAGAAAAATTAGGGATAGGAAGAAAATGGCGAAATTGGATTGGATCTTAATTCAAAACTTTCTTTTTTTAAAAATTGGATTCACAACTTGGTTGCTCTCCACGTTCATCGCACCATGAAGAAAATCTTATGTCCTAAGCTGTTCAAGCTGTGATATTGATGGTTTGATGAACCAGAAGGGATTAAGAGAGGGAGAAAAATAAGTTCTTCTCATTGTTGAAAAGAATGAAAAATTTCCTTAAAAAATATTTATTGAGTTATTACACCTTATATACTATGTACTCTTTATGTATTCTCATTAAAAAATAATTACAATGGTAAACCTATTGATAAAAAAAAAAATCTAGGTAACAATCTTCATCAATCCACTTGAAGAAGCTGCAATGGCTGTCCTTCTACAGAAATTTAAGGAATCCTACGATTGAAAACCCCCACAATTAGTAAGAATATTGAAGATAAAGGAAGTTATGAGAATAACTCACTCGTATCTTGGACATATATGGAACAATCTATCTGGGTTTTCTGAAGTTCCAGATTTCTTAATCAATATCTTCAACCCACAATGACATATAAGGTCTTCATTCTTCATCTTTCTTCGTATAAATGAGCTAGACTCATAGCTACAAACTGAGTGACAGGAGACCCATCCACGACGATCTCTGTTTCCACCACCCATCATGCCGGCGAGCTCTAATATTGATCTCTGAACCTCTATAACTGCACTCAACGTAAGGAGACATATATACACTATGATGAGATTAAGGTTATTAGTTAGGGATTAATTTTACAAATTTCATAAAGTAGTCGTGCTGGCAGACAACTAGGATGGATGGGTCTGCTGACATGAATCCTAACATGCCATGTCAACTTTCGTTAACGGCGTTAGTAAGAGAATTGCTAGAAGGACTAACGTGACTCACTGAAAATGTTTCGGGATGGATGGGACCAAATTGAAAATCGCGTAATCTTTTAGAAATCATTTTGACTATTTATTCATTTAATTATAAAAAAATATACTTTAAATTAATTTCTAAAATATACAATTTTGATCGGTTGATTTTTCTATCTACTACATAATAACAAATGACATGTTACGGTCTGGCCCAAGCCACACACGGGTCGACCCGACCCATTGGGAACCCGACCCGGACGATCGAGCCCTTAGCGCCTGCCACGGCATCTGGACACGCGTCCTCATCATTCCCCTAACACAGCTGGGAGGAACCTTCGCGGAAAGTGGGCTCGTCCCTTCAGGGCCCACCTCTGACACAGTATAAATAGGGAAGGACCTGTCCTTCCCCAAGGTACGTCATATCCTTTCACCTCACTATTCTGCTCGCCTGCACATCGCTGACTTGAGCGTCGGAGTGTCTTTGCAGGTGGCACCCCCCATCCTCTCTCCAAGACAAGTGCTCGGCTACTCGGCAAACCCGCGACCAGTGCAACCAAAGCTAAGGCGTCCTCACTCCCTCACCTGTTCACCCGATCTGTCCGAAACCCGACAACCGAACATTGGCGCCGTCTGTGGGGACACCTCCTGCCTAAATGGAAGTCGTGCTGGGTCCCGGTGACCAAGCTCGAGCAGCCGGAGCGGAGGGGGCAGCCTCCGTCGCCTCGCTAAGGGGGCGGCGGAGGTCCCCCCAACAACACACGAGAACACGACCATTCGGGGGAACGGGCGGAGATAGCGCCATAATAATGCAGGAGCTACGACACAGGGTCCAGAACCTAGAACGACAGTTGGCCGACCGGGAGCGGGATGGACGGTCTACCGATCCCAGCTATACCCCGTCTCCCGGGAGCGAGGAGGAAGACTCTCACCGAAGCCGCTCGCGGCGTACACCCGCATCCCGGACGGAAGCGGAGAGCACGCGGGAGGAGTCACCCATTCTGAGAAGACGAAATGACACGATCATCTACTCCCGCGGCAGACCAACCCGTCGAGCGGCAAGAGGTCGCGAAGACGGGGAAGGGAGATCCGAGAGAACACGACAACCTGTGATAATGGGCGTCACCCCGTTCCACCGATCTGTCCTCGAGGTCCGGTTGCCGAAACACTTCGACAAACCAACGGACATGAGGTACGATGGAACTCAAGACCCTCTAGAACACCTCACGGCCTTTGAGGCCAGGATGAATCTGGAGGGAGTGGGGGACGAAGTAAGATGCCGCGCCTTCCCGGTAACCTTAGCAGGGCCAGCGATCAGATGGTTTAACGGCCTCCCACAAGGTTCCATCTACAGTTTATCGGACATCAGCCGTGCATTCCTGGCCCAATTTACAACACGGATAGCAAAGGCCAAGCACCCTATCAACCTTCTGGGGGTAACCCAGAGACAGGGAGAGCCGACCAAGAGGTACTTAGATCGGTTCAACGACGAATGCTTCGAAATCGACGGCTTAACCGACTCGGTGGCCAGTCTTTGCCTGACAAACGGCCTCCTCAACGAGAACTTTCGAAAACACCTTACCACGAAACCGGTTTGGACAATGCATGAAATCCAGACGGTGGCCAAGGAGTACATAAACGACGAGGAAGTCAGCCGAGTTGTGGCCGCCAACAAACGGCAGCCCAGCTACAATCAAGCCCGGCAACAGGGCAATGGGGAAAGGCCAAAGGGACAAACCAGAGAAGAGGCGCTGAGTAAGGCACCAAGGACATTCTCCCGAGTCGGGAAATTCACCAACTACACTCCGCTTAACCTCCCTATCGTGGAAGTCTACCAACAAATAGCCGAGAAAGGAATCCTGCCAAAGCCCCGACCACTCAAAGACCGCACAGGAGGGAACAAGAACCTTTATTGTGATTACCACAAGGGTTACGGTCACCTAACGCAGGATTGTTTCGACCTGAAGGATGCATTGGAACAAGCGATAAGGGAAGGTAAACTGGCGGCTTTCTCCCACCTGATCAGGGAGCCAAGGAGGCGCTACCGCGACCAAGACGAGGAAGGTAAAACCCGTTCAGCAAAAAGGCGACAAGAGCCAGAAAGCGGAGAACACGGCCTAACGGTGATAAACGTAGTGACGGCCAAAAACGCCGCACCAAGATCCAAATCCGCACATAAGAAGGACGCCAAGATATTGTCAATCTCCTCCTCGTCGACACGAAGCTCCAAGAAGCCTCCGTTCATTTCTTTTGGCCCGGAAGACAAATGGTTCGACGACGTCACGGAAAACCCTCCCGTGGTCATAACGGCCAGAGTAGGGACCGGCCTCGTCAAGCGCATCCTTGTCGACACAGGAGCAGATTCAAACATCATGTTCCGCAACGTGTTCGATGCGCTGGGATTAAAAGATGCCGATTTGGCAACTCACCAACACGGGGTGATAGGATTAGGTGACCACTTCATCAAACCAGATGGAATAATATCCTTGCCAATCTCAATAGGGCAACCCCAGGGCAGGAGATCGGCGATGGCCGAGTTCGTGATCCTCCGAGACTCCACCGCCTATAATATCATTCTGGGAAGAAAAACGATCAATGATTTCGAAGCCATAATCAACACAAAGCTGCTAATCATGAAATTCGTTACCGATGATGGATCCATAGGATCCATAAGGGGAGACCTTGAAACGGCAGTCGCTTGCGACAATGCCAGTCTTTCCCTCAGGAAGAAGTCTAAGGAGGCATCTGGAGTGTTCCTAGCCGACCTGGACGCCAGGGTAGACGACAAGCCTAGACCGGAGCCGGAAGGGGATCTGGAGAAGTTCAGACTCGGGGACGAAGAGGGAAGGTTCACATTCGTCAACAAAAACCTCCCACGCGAATTGAAGGAACCTTTGGTCGAAATGATAAGAGCCAACAGTGACTTATTCGCTTGGACTCCAGCCGACATGCCGGGCATAGACCCAAAAATCATCTCGCACCATCTGGCCGTCAAGACGGAAGCACGCCCAGTGGCCCAACGGAGGAGAAAGATGTCGCCAGAAAGAGCGGAGGAGGTGGCCAAACAGACGGCCAGCCTCCTAGAAGCAGGCTTCATACGGGAAGTGGATTACTCGACATGGCTTTCAAATGTGGTATTGGTAAAAAAACATAACGGCAACTGGAGAATGTGCGTGGACTATTCCGACCTCAACAAAGCATGTCCTAAGGATTGCTTCCCCCTCCCTAACATAGATGCACTCGTCGACGCTGCGGCAGGATACCGGTATCTAAGTTTCATGGATGCCTATTCCGGTTACAACCAGATACCGATGCACCGCCCAGACGAAGACAAGACGGCGTTCATAACGCCAGGAGGAACTTTCTGCTATAAGGTAATGCCATTCGGCCTAAAAAATGCGGGGGCAACGTATCAGAGGCTGATGAACAGGATATTCCACGACCTCATAGGAAAGACAGTTGAAGTCTACGTGGATGACATCCTCGCAAAAACAACACAACCTGACGACCTTTTGAGTGACTTGGCAAATGTATTCACGTCCCTCCGACAACACGGTATGAGGCTAAACCCCCTCAAGTGTGCTTTCGCCATGGAAGCTGGAAAGTTTCTCGGGTTCATGATAACCCAAAGAGGGGTAGAAGCCAACCCGGAGAAGTGCCAGGCGATACTCCAAATGAAGAGCCCAGGCAGTATCAAGGAAGTCCAAAGGTTGGCAGGTCGGCTGACTTCGTTGTCACGGTTTCTTGGAGCATCGGCAACAAAGGCCTTACCATTCTTCAATCTCATGAAGAAAGGGATAGCGTTCGAATGGACACCCGCATGCGAAGAAGCCTTTCAACACTTTAAAGAAATTTTGGCGACACCACCAGTCCTCGGTAAGCCAAGACAAGGGGAGCCATTGTACCTATACCTCGCCATAACAGGAGAAGCCTTGGCCTCAGTTTTAGTACGAGAAGAAGGAAGGACACAACAACCAATCTATTTTGTTAGCAGGGCCTTACAAGGGGCAGAGTTGAGATATAACAAATTGGAGAAGTTAGCCCTGGCCCTCCTGACCTCTTCGAGGAGATTAAAGCAGTACTTCCAAAGCCACCGGATCGTCGTGAGAACAGATCAGGGGATCCGGCAGGTACTTCAAAAACCCGACTTGGCAGGGAGAATGATGACCTGGTCGATTGAGCTCTCTCAATACGACATACAATATGAACCCCGGCAGGCCATTAAAGCACAGGCAATGGTGGATTTTCTAGTGGAAGTATCGGGGGACCCAGCCGAAGACACGAACATACGGTGGAAGCTCCACGTAGACGGAGCCTCCAACCAGACGTTCGGGGGCGCCGGGGTTATCCTGGAAAGCCCAGCTGGAGTCGTATACGAGCAATCAATTAAGTTCGATTTTCCCGTCTCAAACAACCAAGCAGAGTACGAAGCCCTCATAGGAGGCCTAACCTTAGCGTCAGAGGTCGGGGCGACGAGGTTGGAGATATGCAGCGATTCGCAAATCGTCACCTCCCAAGTAAACGGGAGCTATCAGGCTAGGGACTCGCTGCTACAGAAATACTTGGAAAAAGTCAAGGACTTGAGACGGAAGTTCGAGGAAGTCACGATCCAGCACGTCCCGAGAGAAAGGAACACACGAGCAGACCTCTTGTCAAAGTTGGCTAGCACCAAACCGGGAGAAGGTAACCGGTCTCTAATCCAAGGAAAATTAAAAGAGCCAACGGTCACATTACACCTCTCGAAGCTAAGCCCCTCTTGGCTGGATCCCATTATCGACTTCCTAGAAAGCGGCAAGACTCCCGATGACGAAAAAGATGCCAAAAAGCTAAGAAGGGAAGCCGCCAGATACGCCATCGTCCAAGGTCAACTCTTCAGGAAGGGATTTAATCATCCCTTGCTGAAGTGTTTACATCCCGACCAGACGGACTACGTCCTCAGGGAAGTCCATGAGGGATGCTGCGGCCACCATATAGGTGGCAAAGCCCTAGCGAGGAAGTTAGTCCGAGCAGGATATTACTGGCCGTCAATGATGGCTGACTCCAAGGAATTCGTCAAGAGGTGTGTCAAGTGCCAAGAAAACGCCAACTTCCACCATGCACCCGCCTCTGAGCTCAACTTGCTAACGGCCTCCCGACCATTCTCGCAATGGGGAGTCGATCTCTTAGGACCTTTTCCCATTGGTCCGGGACAGGTCAGATACCTCATAGTCGCCATCGACTATTACACAAAATGGATAGAGGCTGAACCACTGGCCAGCATATCCTCAGCTAATTGTAGGAAATTCATGTGGAGACAAGTCATAACACGGTTTGGTATCCCTGAGGTCGTCATCTCGGATAACGGGACACAATTCACCGACAAAAAGTTCGTAGAATTCCTCACCGGCCTAGGCATAAAGCAGAGATTCTCCTCGGTAGAGCACCCACAGACAAACGGGCAAGTCGAGTCCGCGAATAAGGTCATCCTGCAAGGGCTCAAGAAGAGGTTAGATAGCAAGAAAGGTGCGTGGGCCGACGAGCTAGCCTCGGTCCTATGGTCCTACCGAACAACCGAACAATCCTCCACCAAAGAGACACCCTTTCGGCTAACCTACGGGTCAGAGGCAGTGATACCCGTAGAGATCGGAGAGCCGAGTCCACGGCTACTCTTGAAGGGAGTAGACGAAGCCGTCGAGAAAGACCTGATAGAAGAAACCAGGGAAATGGCCCATCTGGCAGAAGTAGCGCTAAAATAGAGGATAGCTCTACGCTACAACGCCAAAGCGCTCAAAAGGAAGTTCGAAGAAAACGACCTCGTCCTGAGGCGTAACGACATCGGCCCGTCCACTCCGGGAGAAGGCAAGCTTGCGGCGAACTGGGAGGGGCCATACCGAATCAAGGAGGTAATCGGTAGAGGAGCATACAAACTAGAGAGACTCAACGGCAAGGAGGTCCCGAGAACATGGAATGCCGATAACTTAAGGAGGTTTTATTCATAAGTCATCTATTTCGTAATAGCACTTCAGTTTCTTTTATATAATGACTAAACCCTCCTAACTCTTTACATGCTACATTTGCCTATGATATTTTCCAAACTCTTAATTTTTTACTTTATATATTTGCCTATGCTGTTTCCCAAAATGCCAACTCTCTAAGCAACCGCTAAAAGAACGACGATGTGAGGCCCCGGGATTGATCACCCCGGGAACCCCTCAGTTCAAAGAATGCGAAGAACGACCACGACAGGAACGCAAGCCATAAACGGCTAACGCGAATAAACGGAAACACGAAGTAAATCAAGGATGGATAAAACAAGAAAAGTTAATCTTACGGGCAAACAAGCCCACAAACCCACTAACGGGCAACAAAGTCATAATAACGGTCAACAAAAAGTACAAACAATACAAGCATCACTTTTTCGGCATGTCAATAATTTTGCCATCCTTAATGGTCTTGAAGACCCCGATCGCCGACACATCGAAATCCGGGGAAACGACCTTCACCTGAGCTTTGAGGGCCTCCTCAGTCGTGAAAATTGCATTTTTCCCTTGCTCCCGGACTTCCTTGTGTTTCCGCTTGAACAACTCGGCCTCCTCCCGAGCGGTCTTAGCGGTAGCCACCGCTTCGTCTCGCTCTTTCTCCAGAGCGGACACCCGACCTTGCGCGGCACTCAGCTGATTTTTCAAGGTCATTTCCTGTTCCATCAAGCGGGACACCGAAGCATCGGCAGTCTTCAGTTTTTCTTCTGCCGAAATAGCCTTTTTCTGGGCGGCGTCGAGCTTACTCCCCGCTTCGACTAACCGATCCTGAAGCGTTTTAACTTGGGTTTTATACTTGTTGTTGGCATCGACAGCAGATTCAAGCTTCCGACGAAGCGAGGCCATACCAGAAAGTTCAGATTCAGCCTTTCGGGCTATGGCCGCGCCGCGAAGGAGGGTACGGTACATCCACCGAGCCTGCCCCGAGAGGTCGGTGCCATGGAAGTGGTCCTCCGTACCCGGAAGCAGCTGGGTATCTATGAACGTACCAGCATCGAAATTCCTTTCCATGACAGTCAAAACCCCCTCGGGACTAGACTGTGACCTTTGCCTTTTGGGAGTGGGGATGATGGACAACTCCTCCTCCTCCTCACGACGAGATGAAGACGAGTGCCCGGTAACGGGTACCTCGGGAGGAATCGGGGTTGCAGAAGTCGGGGTGGCGACCTTCGCAGACGTTTCAACCTCGGGAGGATGAGCGTCCGAAAGAACTTCTGGAGGAGCCGTCGCCTCATGTCCTCCGGCCTCCTCACCGGCGTCGTCCTTAAGGAAAGTTTCGAAAAGGTTGTCCATGCCGGTTACCTCGGCAGAAAGTCCCACTGCAGACAAGTTAAGAAAACGAATTAGTAAAAACAACAGCGGAACATTTAAACAGACGCCAACACGACAAAAGAAACTCACGGATATAATCTCGAGCGGCCTCTCGGCTACCCATAAGGAGGTGCGGATTCACATTGTTCCTCCCAAGAACCGCCCACAAGATGTCGGCCACCCGCCGGTCCACGGCCGACATCTTGTTATAAGAAACTTTAATAAAAGGGTTAGACCCCGCCCCGAAGCTCTAATATGTCGGGATGAGGCGCTGCTTTTCCAGAGACAACCAAAAGGGGTGACGACCCTTGACCGGGCGGACCTTAAAGTACTTGTCCTTGAACCCGTGGTAGGAGTCCTCGAACAAACCAAAGATCCTCCGGCCTTGGGCGGACCGAAAGGACATGAAACCTTTCTTGTGCTTCCCCTCCTTCGAAGGGTTTGTTAGACTGAAGAAGAAGAGGAAGACGTCGACGGAGGTCGGCAACTCCAAGTACTCGCACACCATCTCGAAACAGCGAATGGAAGCCCAGCTGTTCGGATGCAATTGAGACGGAGCCACCGAGATTCGGTTCAGGAGGTCCATCTGGAAGGAGGAAAGGGGAATGCGAACCCCCACCTGAGTGAACATGGCCTTGTAGAACCAGATCCAATCGGGAACCCGGGGGGCATGAAAGTTAATCTCATAAAGCCGCTCGTGAGGGGCAGGGACGAACACGTCATAGTTTGCCTCCTCGTCGGTACCCCCACAGAGATACTCGGCCTGACGAAACTCCGTCAACTCCTCCTCTCCCATCTGATTGGGAGAGTTCTTAACGTCGGAAACTACCCACACGTATGGGTCGTAACCCGCAGCGGAGGTCGAAGCTCGGCTAACGACACGAGGCATACCTACAGTGGGGGCACCGCGCGGTTAGTCCGTGAGGTCGGAATCCGGGAAAAACCCAAAGAAACCCCTCATGCCGCAGCCACAAGGGGGACCAGACAAACCAAGACCGAACAAAAGCATAAACCCCCCCCCCCCCCCCCCATGATCAATGAAAAGAAAAGACAATGCATCCCCAAAGTGCGCCCATAAATAACCAGAAAGAGCAAGAATAAAGCAAGAGCAGGAAAAACGATCATGGCAGACATGCAAACAACCATTATAGTAAAAGGAAAAGAAGCAGTTACCTGGAAGAATCAAGGAAGTTCAAACGAGGATGAAGTGCGTTAGAGCAATGTGTGTTGGAGCAGTGGAAACAGTTTTTGTGTGATGGGAGCAAAGAAGGGACGAACGGGCAGTATGATCAGAGAGGTAAATAAATGGAAGAAGAAGAGAAGCATGAAAACTGTTCAAAACCGCTCTGTTGGAAGCGCGAAAGACCTGGGGGCAGAATTGTCTTTTCGCACACGGGAATTTTCAATCTTTTATGGGCATTTAATGCCCGGCGCGAGAAACAAGGCGGAAACGAAACGCCCTGAACCACGAACGGGCACGCATGCGGGCAGCGCGTCTCCCACACGAACGGTCGACCAAACGACAACAATAATAGGATACTCGCCGCCAACAGCCTACACGGCAGATTAACGGCGCGTGGGGGCACTGTTACGGTCTGGCCCAAGCCACACACGGGTCGACCCGACCCATTGGGAACCCGACCCGGACGATCGAGCCCTTAGCGCCTGCCACGGCATCTGGACACGCGTCCTCATCATTCCCCTAACATAGCTGGGAGGAACCTTCGCGGAAAGTGGGCTCGTCCCTTCAGGGCCCACCTCTGACACAGTATAAATATCCTTTCACCTCACTATTCTGCTCGCCTGCACATCGCTGACTTGAGCGTCGGAGTGTCTTTGCAGGTGGCACCCCCCATCCTCTCTCCAAGACAAGTGCTCGGCTACTCGGCAAACCCGCGACCAGTGCAACCAAAGCTAAGGCGTCCTCACTCCCTCACCTGTTCACTCGATCTGTCCGAAACCCGACAACCGAACATGACATAAATTGATTTTTCTATCTACTACATAATAACAAATGACATAAATTTAATATTAATACGATTTTTTAAAGACGATTTTAATAATTAATCTATATTATCTATTATGTAATAGTGTAATACTAATATAAGTCTCAAATGGTTAATGGTCATATCCAGTTCTCATAAATAAGTGTATACAGCTTGTTTTATGATCAATTCACTGGCCAGTGGCCACTAAATGATAATCAGTGACAAAACCATGGATTAGTATTGGCTTCTGCATAGTAAGGCTTAGTTAACCCTTTATTATCTTCTTATATAAAAAAATAACATAAATATGTATTTGATTTTTATGTTTTATTTTTAAAAAATATTTTATATAGGATACAATCACTTCTATTTTTTATAACTATTTACACGATGAATATAATAAAAATTTATATATAGTTATTTTTATGTGAAATTGCTAGATAAAAATTATTAAATAATAATTTTGTTAAATATGTCAAATTATATAATACGTCTTAACTAACCACTTTAGATGAGGATATGCTGTATGCAAGTCTTCTCTAACTATATACATCAAAATTAAATTTTTTAAATAAAAAAGAAAGTTTTAAGACACACGAAAAAAAAAAAGAATAATTGAGAAGAGAAGAGAAGAGAAGTGTGTATAACATAGGGGTGAGTGCAGAGGATTGCACCACAGACCAAGTGTAACCGACTCAGCTGCTGTTGATGAAATTCACGGCGATCGACAACGACGACGACTCGCTCTTTTTCTTCTTCTGCAATGGACTCTGTTCCTTTCCACGATGGCAACATCCACCATATTCTCGAAACCCGATACCTTCACTCTCGCCAAGTATCATCCTTCTTCTTTTTCTATAATTTTCCTTTCGAAGGGTTTACTACTTCGCGATTCCTACTTTTTTAATATCTTGAAATAATTACCGAAATGTTTTCTTGTTTTTGATTAGGATGTTAATCATAGCTTGCAGACACACTCCTCGTTGATTCGCAGGCTTACTCAGGAGAGAGAGTTAGAGGTTGGTAAGATGCTTTATATTCATATTATTACTTTCATATGATGAATTAGAAAGTTCATCTTTGATCACTTTTGTATTTCTTTTCTTTTGTTTTTTGAGTATTTGAAAGTAAGGAGTATGTAGCTGTGTTGTTTTTCTGTTCTTGTAGGATTATTGTATTCTGGAAAATTTGTGACATGTGCATATCGGTAAAAGAAAGTGAAAAGAAATTAGTGTATTGCTATATAGGGTTTTAAATAGTGATTGTGTGATTGCTCGCGCATTGCAGTGTGACTCCTTTTATTTTTTATTTTTGGAGTTAACAACATTGCTATACTGTGGTACTGTATCATGAGTTTGTTACTACACTGGCATTAGCATATTCATCCTTTTTTGCCTATTATGACCCTGGGAATTATTTGAATGTTCTCTTGTGTATCTGTTCTTTATGTTATCTTCTTGAACCAGGTAGGAAGTAGATATCAGGTTCTTAAGAATGCTGCCATTTCTCACACATGATTGGAATATAGATTGTCTTCCAGCGTTTAGCTGTTTGCTTCATTTGCCATGTGACGTACCCTCACATTCATTGTTATATTTTTACTGAGTATCCGCTTGCTATGATTTGAGCAGGGCCACCTTGGCTGTGTCAATGCTGTGGCTTGGAATTCCA
Source organism: Arachis stenosperma (assembly GCF_014773155.1). Taxonomy (NCBI): domain Eukaryota; kingdom Viridiplantae; phylum Streptophyta; class Magnoliopsida; order Fabales; family Fabaceae; genus Arachis; species Arachis stenosperma. Next base: position 16,922,437 of record NC_080384.1, on the reverse strand, counting down.
GAGGCTCATTATTGATATCTGGATCAGATGATACACGGGTATGGCAATTTTAATCTTAAAAAACCTAAACCTGTAATCTATATTAGCAGCTAAGTGGTAGTTCTGATGTAAAAACAGATAAAAAGATGCTGAGCAAGATCTTATATAGGAGATTCTTCTTCTTTTTAATCCCCCCCCCGCGGGGGAATCTATGTCTATAATAATATAAGAGAAATAAGCTTAAGGGTTTCAAGTCCGCAAAACTATTGCGTGTGCCTGTTCCATGAATATATTTCTCCCGTGTGAAAATTCATCTACATTTGGAATTAAGATGGAATTTCTTCTTCCTTGGCTAAATGGGCTTTTTGCCTTCCACATGATCAACATCTTTTCTGCATATTGTGCTTGTGCATGCTTTCATTTCCCTTAACAAGTAGACTGGTTGATCAGGAGGGAGGGAGGACACTGTACTGAGAATAATACTTGGATTTTATAATTAATCTAATTGTCTTTCTTCTCGTGCAATAGCTTATCTTTCTATCTATATTTAGCTACTCTTATCTCTTCAATAAAAATATAAAGTTCATATTCCATAAAAGTTACGATTTACATCTTATATTTTAAAGACCGGACTTGTTTGATGAGTTCAATCTTAAAATATATGAAAAGAGAGTGATAGAGCAAATTATTCCAGTTCTTTCTTTATATGGGCTTTTAGAGTAGCAAAAGGCACTGAATTGTGTGTAATATTTCCAGATCAATATTTGGAACTATGCTGATCGGAAACTTCTACATTCGATTGACACTGGTCATACTGCAAATATTTTCTGTACAAAGTTTATACCAGAAACTTCTGATGAGATTGTAGTCTCTGGAGCTGGAGATGCTGAAGTAATTCCATGATTCATTCAATAGTTGTAAGTGGCTTGTGCAAATTTAGTCATCGATCATAATATATTTTTCCGTTTGGCAGGTCCGATTATTTAATTTGTCTCACTTAAATGGATCTGCTGAAAATGCCATTGCTCCATCAGCACTTTACCAATGCCACACAAGGAGAGTCAAGAAGTTGGCTGTGAGTCATGTGGACCAAGACAATTTTAAATTGAAATATTTTCACAACATAATTTACATGGGAGTATCTGATTTTATTTGCATCCTATTATCTGCAAGGCTTCATTGTTATATATTCATTTTGTGTAGGTTGAAAATGGAAACCCTAACGTGGTATGGAGTGCTAGTGAAGATGGGACCTTGAGGCAGCATGATTTTCGAGAGGGAACATCTTGTCCGCCAGCAGGATCTTCGCACCAAGAGTGTAGAAGTGTTCTAGTAAGTGGTTTAACTTCTTGTAATTCCTCCTGCTTGCAGTTTTGAACTCAGATGTTGTTTCTCTAGCAATATTTGCATACTTTTCAAACCATCGCATGTTGCAATAATTGTTGTTAATAAATCCTACATTAGCGCACATGTGAAACCTTTATTACTGAGGCATATCAAGGGAGATCAATAGGTTGAAATTTACATATGGCTCTTTGGCAGGCACTTATGAGTTGCATACTTGATGACATGATCTCACATGGTTATCTTAATATTCTTAAAATTACATGCCTTGCATACCGAAAGCAGTTAGGGTCAAATCTTTCTATGATATAGTTATTAGAATTTCTCACTGGGAAGTTTGTTAGGAAAACCATGTTGTTTTCAAAAGCTAGAATCCATGGCATAGTTTATTTATTATTTTTCATGTTTAATACGGAACCCCAGCTCGACTTACGGAGTGGAGCCAAAAGGTCACTTGCTGATCCTCCTAAACAAGTTCTAGCCCTAAAATCTTGTGATATCAGCTCAACTAGACCACATCTGCTCCTTGTTGGCGGGAGGTAAATATTCTATGTTGCTACATGTTATTTATTTCCCTTCATAATTTTTTTAATACATATTACATTTTGATATTAAATTCTCTATTTTGTTTAGCGATGCTTTTGCTCGCTTGTATGATCGGAGGATGCTACCACCTTTGAGCTCCTGTCGGAAAAGAATGTCACCACCACCTTGTGTCAATTATTTCTGTCCAATGCATCTTTCCGATCGTGTTAGTTCTGTGCTTTTTTATCTATTATATCTGCTTTTGATCAATTATTGCAAGTTCTTTTTCCTCATAAAAATGAATTCTCAATGGGGATATAGATATATTTTAAGGTTCCTGTCAAAGATATGTTTTTGGTTTGGAATATGAAATTCATATGTTGAAGGGTTCAATTAATGCAATATTCCTGCATCATTGGGTATGTCTTCCTGTTTGTAGGGGTTGGTAGTGGCTGTACTATTATGTTGAATACCTGCCATTTGGCATGCTGATCATATTTCAAGATGGCAGCAGTACATGCTGTTTTATTTATTTATTTATTTTTTGTTTTTTGGGGGGGGGGGGGGGTTCATTACAACACAACACACCCACGTTTTACACACCCTACATGGGTTCCTTTTTCCATTGCTGGCTAAAACCAGATTCGAACCTGGATGTGGCTGTTTGGGGGGCATACGATATGCCACTTGAACCAAGCCTCCAACTGCAGTCCATGCTCTTGAACAACTTCTTTGGATTCCATTGCAAAGCCAACATCCTCTGCAGTTTTGGGCTTGCTTAGATCTTGTGGGGAGGTGGCAGCAATTGGGCATGACAAAAGTCTCAAATGCAGTTATGGTGGTAGTGGTCATGTAGATTTGGCACCGACTGTGGAATGGCAGGGATGGTAGAGGTAATGGTGTGTTGTTGATTTTGTAGAGGGTTTTGGGAAAGATTCCTAGCAATGTCCAACATTGACATGGCTACAGTGGGAAAAAATTCTGATAGTAGTAATAATATCCTAAAAATGTCTAAATCAAACCTAAGTAGTGTTTAATGTGCCCTACTAAAAAATAGGTGATCTGTATTGTGAACCTTTAATTCTGCATATCAAATTCCATGTGTTATGACTTACTATGGTCTCTATTACTCAACAATTTCCCCTTAGGATATTATGCACATGTAACTCTTACTGGAACTAAAAGCCAACCATTGTTGCACTCAAATTGGGTCTTGGTTCTTTCAGGGACATCCAAGCTTGCACTTAACTCATGTTACATTTGGTCCTGATGGAGATGAGGTTCTCCTTAGCTATAGTGGAGAGCATGTTTACTTGATGAATGTTAATCATGGTAAAGCATTTTAAATTGAACCATGTCTTGTTTAGTTGTTTATATCACACTAGTATTACTGTGATGTGATTTTTATCGTATTTTGTTTGATTGGATTGTTGGGTACTTGCATCAATAGTAGCAACAATAATAAGTAACCAAGGCTTTTTTTTTTATATTACATTATCCTAAATGGTGATTTATAATTTTGGATATTTCGATATGCATCTTGAACACGATCAAGATCCAGTTTGATCTATAAGATGGGATGTTATGCTGTGGCTTGAATAATTTAGCAGTCCAAATCTGTGGGACAAGGCTTTGTTGTTACTGTTGTAATCATCATTTAGTATCAAGTCTTCATTGATGAACAATAAATCACATTATTGTCTAGGTGCGGGTATGGTATGGATTTGGGTGTTATCAAAGATCTATACATAAGCTTTTATTTGGGTCAACAAGATCTATTCATAACCTTCCTTTTTGATCAACAAGATCTATTCATAACCATATAGATATAATAAGTTAATAACATCTATTCTGTTTGTTGTTTATTACCATGTTATATAAACTACACTACTTATTGAAGTCATACTCATTCATGTACCATGCAGCTGGATTGAATGACATGCAATATACTTCAGGAGATGTATCAAAACTAATGACATATTCTCCAACAATTAATGGAATGGAATTGCAACCTTCTGTATCTAGTGTTTTCCCAAATGGATTTTCAATAAAAAAGAATGTTGCTGCAAAGGTATGCACTTTTTTTTCTCTCTCGATTTTTATTGTATTTTATATTATTCTATAAACTATTATGCTTTTGTTGCCGATCTGTGGTGAATCTAGCGATATAATTCTCTGGTTTGGCATTGACTAACTGGGTTTTATAGATTGACTACTGCAGGAAACTAATAAAATACGCTGAAAAGACCTTGAATGATGGTCCTTATTATGGAATTGAGGCATGTAATGAAGTTTTGAATTGCTACAGTCTTACTATTGGGCCTGCACTAAAATATGAATGCCTGTGTATTCGAGCTGCACTATTGCTTAAGGTTCTTCCCACTATATAATTTTTCACTTAGTATCCTTGTTAGTCCAATATTTTAAAGTTAACATCAGTTTGGAATTTATAAGTCTAACACTTTTTATTATGATTCTTTCTGTCAAATTATTGTCAATGTACATTATGTTATTCCAAGCTGATCTTGCTTTTTTTTTTCTGCCTTGGCTAATGAAGGGTGGGATGTTTCTTCTCATTCTGAAAATAAATGAATTAGGAATAAAAATCTTACCATCTAAGTTCCTAAGCATCAATGCAGATCACCATTGATTTGTCTCTTGGATATGCAAATTGGCAGAACGTTTGAAGCTGCAAAGTAGTAATTATTTGTCAAAAGGATAAAATTGATATAGAAATTTAAATACTAAACTGATATCAATTTTCTCCCCATGGTTGATGTTAACTTCAAGATGTTATGATTAAGGAGGATATTTTTTTTCCCTCTCCCCCCTCCCCCCTCCTCCCCCCTCCCCCTCTACCAAAAAAAAAAAAGAAATTTCTTCTCCCTTTTTCTTTATCATGTTTTAAAATTTTGATGCTTATCTAGAGGAAGTGGAAAAATGATGCTCACATGGCCATAAGGGACTGCTGTGCTGCTAGGAAAATTGATAACTACGACTACAAAGCACTTTACTATATGTCAGATGCATTGTCACAGGTAATTCTGGGTTGTATAATCTTCACTTTTAGCATAATAGTTCAGTTAGACAATCTCAACTGACTGTTTATAAGGCTTTCAAGGAAATCCAAAAGCAAACAAGTAATCAAAGATTAGGCATCTGAAAATTTTGATGCACTGAAAATTAGGTCATTTCTGTGCTTGGTAAGGTTGACTATATAGTGCTAGTGCTACAATAAGCTTTAGTTGAATGAAATTTTAGGTTTGAGTGTACATTTTCTCCTAAGTTATTTGCCAACTCTTGTTGATAGAACTTATCTTTTTGGATCTATGAATTAATTAATTTATATGTTAATGTTATGTTGCAGTTAGGAAGGCACAAAGAAGCATTGGATTTTGCTGTTGCTGCTCAGCTGTTGGCCCCATCCATACCTGAAGTTGCAGAAAGAGTAGAGAAAGCTAAGAAGGACATTTCTTCAGGTGAGCATAAGTTGGTTTCATGTGTGGATCATAGGCTGGATTTGGTTCTGAGAATAGGGCAAGACAAGACACAAAAAACAGACACATAAAAATTAGAGTTCTTGTATTTTGTTTGGCGATAAACTAGAACAAATTATAAAAGTCCAATTTATTCTCATTTTTTTCATTCAAAAAATTTGGGAAGAAAAATATAATAATAAAAGCTACAATTATGAAATAGTAATAAGAATAATGAAAGAAAAAATAAAAAAAATAAGTTGTACTTCTTGTTGGTGTTTCTGTGTCCTTTCTATCAGGATGGACACAAAATACACTAATTCAATGTCTCTGGACACAATGTCTCTGTCCATGTTTCATCTGTCAAACACAATTTTATGTCTCTGTGTCTGTGTCTCAGTGTTTTGTGCCTGTAAACAAACGCAGCCTATAGTTATTTGGAGGAGGGTAGCCCAGAGTGGTTGATCTATGAGGCCATGATGGTTGCTATTTTGAAATGCATCTTGACATATTGCCATTGTGGCTGCCAAGTGATCCACTCCTGCTATGCCACTATAATATCACTATAGGGTGGATTGAAATTTGATTATAAAAATGTTTTAATGAATCCAGTGAGTGGCCCTTTTCTTAAGAGGTTTGTGCACCATGGAAGTAACTGAAACAAACAATCCACCTTTTTCTCATTGAAACCATTGATGTTAGACTTTTAAGGTTACTATATTGCCAAAATCGCTAAGATTCAACCGAAAAATCATCTTTTTTATGTTGAGGGAGTCAAATGGTGTTTCTTTTTATGGTTTTATGATTATCTAAATGGTTTGTTACTTAACCAGCCGAGGCAGAGAAAAATAACAAGACAAATGATGGAGGATCAAGATTCGATAGTCGAGGTGGGAGAATTTTGTCATTAAGTGACATACTCTATCGTTCGGAGGCTAACAGTGATGCTTCCCAAGATGGTCCAAGATCAGAGAGGGATGACTCTGATTATGATGAGGAGTTGGAGTTGGACTTTGAAACATCAATGTCTGGTGATGAGGGACATGATGTTGAGTCCAATATTCTTCATGGGAGTTTAAACCTTAGAATTCACCGAAGGGGTGACTCCAGAGAAAGCACTGGTGCAAATGGCACTGTTGAATCACCTTCGTCCTCATCACAGAATGACAAAGCTTATCAGGTTTACATTTGTCGGCCTTTTTTATTCATATTATTGCGTTCTCGTTAATCTGTATCTTAGATAATAATTTGCTTTCTTCTAATTCTATTTTGTGTTGACAATGGTTTCCTTTTTATTTTCCATTCACTTTGTTGTGATGCAGTCTGAAGCAGCTATTGACATGAATCAAAGATATATTGGCCATTGCAATGTTGGAACTGATATAAAACAGGCCAGTTTTCTTGGTCAAAGAGGTAAATGACTTTCTGTTCTCGTGATTTTATATAAACTTTCATGTAGAGAAGCAAGCGCTTTCATCTATTAGTCTCGGTCAATCTCCAACGAAACTATATGTACCAGAAAGAATTATCTTTAAACAATCTCAGCAGTCGGCACCAGTGGTTCATGTGTGTTAAGAAACATATTGCTCCCCTTAAAAAGAGATGAAATTATATTTATTTTTAGTTGTTCCCCTTACTTTGTATGATAATACATTCTTTAGGAATGGAAAGCAATGATTTATACCAGCATAATCAATTCTAGTTTTCTTAAAATAACAGTTAGTCCATGATAGGCACAATATTTTCTTGTATCTTCATTTGCAGGTGAGTTTGTTGCTAGTGGAAGTGATGATGGCAGATGGTTTATCTGGGAAAAGCGAACCGGTAGACTCATAAAAATGCTGAACGGTGATGAATCTGGTAACCATTGTTTTCTCCATGGTTTCCAGTATTAGCAGCCCCCTCCCCCCCTTCTCTCTCTCTCTCTCTCTCTCTCTCTCTCTCTCTCTTTCTCTGTGGTTTCCTGAGGATTTTGTTTCTACTCTGCAGTTGTAAATTGTGTACAATGCCATCCATTTGATTTTGTTGTGGCAACAAGTGGAATTGATAGCACAATAAAGGTGAGAAGGTTGACTTGATGTTGCTGGTGTGTTTTGGTAGAATGGAAACCTCCTTGAGAAATATTGTAGCGTTTTTTTGTTTTCTTTTTTCTTTTCAATAAGAATGAAAGCTTTTGGTTCGAATAGAATATTTCTGAATCTCTGGTAATTTGGTTATGCATTATTTGCAGTTATGGACTCCAAGTGCCCCTGTTCCATCTGCCGTAGCTGGTGGTGCAGCGGGACCAGAGACTGCTGATGTATTGGTTGCTATGGAGAGCAATCAACAAAAGTTATCCCGTGGTCGTGATTCCATTCTGTAAGGCTCTTGAACCCAGCATCTAGGCATAACATATCATTTGTGGTAATGCCGGCTAGAATAATGGTCATGTTTTGGGAAGCATAATGGCTTGTAACCTGTTAGGAACACCCCCCAACAAAAAAATAAAAATAATAAAATGAAAGGGGGGAAGAGTCCTGTATTTCTTTGTTATATTGCGGCATTCAAGTACATAGGTATCTCCATTAGTGCTTCCTGAAGTGATCCACTGTTTTAGATATGTTTGATTATATCGTCGTGATTTCTGCAGGCCCTTTGAGCTTTTGGAGCCATTTAGAATGCATGAGTTTCCCGAAGGATCCCTGCGCCTGCGTCCTTTTGAATGTGCCCAGAGCTAAACATACACTAATCCTCACATGCTGGTAAATTTTCTCTCTTGCCCAAGTCAATGTTCACGTCTTGCATAAGTTAATCTCTGTAGAAGCCTTGTTGCAAGCTATTTGAAACACAATAAGTTTATCCGAGTACATACTGGATTGGTATATTTTCTCCACAAATTGAACCATTTCTGGGTTTTTATCTTGTGAAACCATTATTTATTATCAAAGTATTGATCTCTGTAAGTTCACTTTCTTTATTCTGCACGGTTTTTCATGTCGTATTTCTTATATTGTATACCTGAAGTTTTTAATGTATTGAATGTTATTCGAAACTTAGAAATCATGCCTTTTCAATATCTTGAAAATGCCCTAAAAACATAACCAAAAGAAACAACTCGTTAGAATCTAAGAATGGACAGCTTTGACTGTGGCTGATCCTTAGTCTTGCTAAATGGAAAAAAAATGGTACATACCAAAGTATTTTACAACATTCGGCCCTTCCAACTTCTAATTATGTAGCATTTTTCATGTTTGTATTATTGCAGGTACCGTATCCTGAAGTTGCATGAGTCTGGATTAATCAGTGATGTGTGGAAAACTGGAAATTAACAATAATGGGAAGCTATTATCCGTGTGGTAGTAGAATTGACCAAGGAACGCTTTTCAATGACAAGCGAAATAAGTTGCAACATTTACCTCCTTGGTTTATTTCCTAAGACTTCGTGATTTTTGAGAATTTTTTTGTACAAATTTAGTGGTCGTCTCACGGAGAGACATGTTAGGTGACTGATATTTCTTTCTTGCATTTGCTTTGCATTTGAGCCAACATTAGTCAAACTTTTCATCTTCTTCCATTAAAAGTGTTGGCTCTTTACTTCTTTAGTATTCCTTGTAATATAATATGTATAGTAAAAGGTGATACCTAAATTGAAATATGATGAGGTTTATTAAATTTATTTGTACAGTAAATGTTCCAGACTTATTTCTTGATTGTCGAGAGGATTTGATTCAATTCCTATAGGAATACTACATGATGATTTTAGGTTTTGGCCATCCTCGGGTATTGAGGTCTTACTATTTAATGATTAAGGAAGAAGACTAATTTCATTTTTTATGTAAGGCTTAATCTTAAAAGAGAAAATATAGAGAATATCAATTATAGTATAAACTAGCAGAAGGATGCAAGAATCGACAGGAAATGACTGTAGGGAATCTCCTAAGAAAGCATGGTCTTCTGAGATTTGGCAACCGAGTCTAGAGAGCATCACCGAAGAATGAATTAAATTTGGGGGCATGCGAAGCCATGAGTGTTGATGATATCCAATAATATATCAGCCGGAAGTTTATACTATAATTTTGTTACAAAGACTAATGAAGGCAAATTTTGTTACAACTGCTTGGAAGTTGAATGTACATATCAGCCGGATAACTACATGAAAGAGAATAAATTTTGTAAACAAAAATGAAAAGTAATAAATCTAGCGAGTATCATTAAACACTAAAATACAGAATTATTGTGTGAGAGTAGGTGTACTATATCATAGCCGGAAGAATTACATTATCTGATGGCATGGACCATCCTGTTTGTAACATTCAAATAGAGGGGGCCTCCAATGGTTTGCAATTTTGAGTAACCCAAAAGAAGTCCATAGAAGCACAAAGATGGAGAGAACCTACTTCAAATTCAAAGTCCTAAAAAAGAATGTGTACCTTGTTCATGTGGAGACTGGGAGGACGCGTTGTTCTCATAGTCACAGGTGTCGCCCTTTTGCAAGGAAGTGTGTTCTAAGATGCCCTCGTTAGAATCCATCTTTATTACTTTAGCAGCTAGTCTGAAACCAGAATCCTTCAAATTATCTTGCAAACTAAGAAACTGAAAATTCGCACATACCAATTTGGAAAAAAGAGAAAATTTCACAACCTTTACCTTGGATCGCAAATCGGTCGAGCTGAGGAAGCAGCTTCAGAGTTCTGCAGACTATAGACACATACATGGCAGCGTGGCAAGTAAGCTGAGAAAGCAGCTTCAGAACTGCGAAACAAGTAATAAGCATGTGTAGCATGTTTTTGTAATTTTTTTAAACTTAATTTCTCTTTGATAGTTGGTTGGCTAAAAAATTTAGTTATGCAAATGAGATGAGTGATATATCTTAATATTATAATTTTTTGTATTTTTTAAAATTGTGAGAAATATAAATTGGAGGGTTCCATTTATGTTTAAAAAATTAAAAAATTTTGGAATACACAAATTGAAGGATTGTGTATTCCAAAATTTTTTTAATTTTTAAACACAAATAAAAAGTTCTAATTTTTGCTCTAACACCACAATTGCATAAAGTACCTATACACTCTATAACTACTTTTTATACGTTTCTCCATTCCATTTTTAAATTAAAAAATACTAGTAGGTCATCTACTCATCTCACCATCTATTTATAATATAACAAAAGAAATCAAGATAAATTGACAATTATTTTTGAACATTTAAAATTTTTTTATTATACCACTTCATATTATGATGGCATCATCTAGTTTTATTCTTTGTATCATAACTTATGATTTTTCTCATGATTGAGTTTTTTTTCTTTTTGTTTTCATAATACTTATTTTTTAGATCTTTTATATTTTTGTATATGTATATTTTTTGTTTTTATGTATATTATTTTATATCTCTAATGTTAATATTATTTTTTAATAAATATAAGTTAAATAATAAAATCTAATTTAATATCTCCTTTCATATTAGTTCTTATATTTATTATATAAATTAATATTTATTTTATATTTTTTCTTATTATTTTTATTTTATATAATCTCATGCTTCTTATTCTATTACTTAATTCTTGCAAATGTTTTCAACAAGTATTTTAAGATTTTAGTCAATGATTATAGTTTTTTTAAGGTTACTACACATATATATAATTAGATGTCTCTAAACATTAGAACATATAATATCTCATACTTTCTCCCTTTCATTCTTATTAATACTAACATGAAGGCCGTGCATTTGCACGGGATTTCATTTTAGTCAACATGTTAAAAAATAAAATGATTTAACATTCTCAAAAGAAGAAAAAATATAACTGAATAGTTCACATTTATTTATAGAAACTATTCATAACATAAAGCAAAAAATAACATAGATTAATTAACAAGTTCACATATTATACATATTATGTATTTTAGAGGATGAAAAATTAAGGTTCTAAAATATGATACACATCCCAAAAGTAAATCAGAAAGTTGAGAATCCACCTAAATAATTACTTTTAGTTACAGAAACTTGAATTAGATGATCTTCTTTCAAAACTATCTTAAAAACACATGAATATGCAACTTTAAGTTTATACATTTTCACAAAATCTTTCTATTTATGACCAATTTTGTATTATCAGTTCTTGTCTTTACTTTTTAGCACATTCATTGCAAATCTTTTAATAATCTCTGAGTCCTTAACAACAAACTTCTAATATTTTGATCTTTCAGTATTAAGTAGTAACCTAACAAAGTGATATGGGATATGCTGTGTAAAAAAAAAGTAACAATTAGTCCATAAAAAATAAAGTAACCAATAAACATGAAAATATAATTATACAAACTTACAAATCGATCAGCTTTGACTTCATACTTAGTCAAGATCTTGTCATGATCTAGAACAACATATTTATTTATTTCAATGTTAATTTATAGAAAAAGTATCATGAAATTAAATATTACAACAATGAAAAATGTAAGACGATGCTATACAAAATATTCTAAAATACAAATTAACTATTCTACTCAATACAATTTGAATGTAACAAACCTAACCACTAATTAGTTTACATTAAGAGATACAAATTCAAGAACACATGTAAACTAATGTAATATTAAATCGGAAAAGAATAAAAAATAATATGAAAATAAAAATTAAGCATAAAACATGTAATCCTAAAAAATTTAAAAGAAACTAATATGCAAATATTTAAAACATATGATAATACCTTACGCTAATAAATTTTGTGTTAGACCACCGGCATCTCGATCAATATCTATATCATTTGACATTTAAAAAAAATAAAAAGAACATTCAAATAAAGAAAGAAAGAATATAGTATTAAGGAAAATTATAAAAACAAAAAAAAGAAAAAAAAGTCCATATATAAAAAAGATCATAATTATAATAATAAGAAATATAATAAGTGAAAAGGAAGGAAAAGCTACAATATTTAACTATTAGAGAAAAAAAATAACTTATAGTATTTGTGGATGTAGTGCTAGATAATGAAGAAATAACATTTTTTTTTATAAAATATCACAAATAGTGAGCACAATACAATATATATTATATCTAACACTTGGTTGAGAAATACATGAAAAAAAAAATTACACGAACCATGTGAATGTTGAGATTTTTGACTTCATTTTTTTTAAACATTTCTTTTTATATAACCTTGCTAAAGCACATAACTGAAACATTTAAACTTGATTTGTCTCACAAAAATAATATAAGATAAATATATCAATATGTAGCAAAGAATCTTCAACATGATACTTGAATCATTTTGTTTATTAAAGAATACCAACTAATCACTTCAACAAACAAAACTATACACATATATATAGAGACACACACGTATATAGATATATCTATGAAGTAAACCTACAATAGGAATGGGAGAAAAAATCTAAAACTCAGATATCTAATATGCATATGATCCTAGTCTAAAAAAAATATGTAGAAAAATCTGACTCCTAAAATATAGCACCAAAGCTATACCTAATAATACAATATACCTAGTACATAACTAGATAAAAGAATAATATATAACTCATAATTTCTTGTTTCACACTCACAATAATCTTATATGTTTTACCCTTTGATATGGATCCTGTTGTTATTAAGATGACCATTATTATTATTATTATTATTATTATTATTATTATTATTATTATTATTATTATTATTATTATCTTCTAGATATTAGATTTAAAAAAAAATACCTTGCTAGGATACTCAAATAATTATAAAATAACTATTAATGAAAATAAAAATACACACTACATGAATAAATAAAAAAGCTGCTGTATTTCATTTATTCTTGTGCTTTCACACTGATGAGTTTGGAAAACTCAAATTTATTTTGATGATAAACAAATATTATTGAAATAGTTAATTACAAAATTATAAATTTGATTTTCATTTAACATATGTTAATTAATAATTTTGTGATGCAGATTTTCTTATTGGGCCAAAAATAAAAGATAAATATTGCAAGCTCAATATACTTAAAACCATTCAGCCTTGTTTAAATGTTTTCTCTATTATGTGGCTGAAGCAATTTGTAATTATTTGGGCCGAAATGAAAAGAAGAGATCCCAAGCCCAATAAAATTAAAATTCAGCCTTATGCAATTTTTGTCATATGAATGTTGGCTGAAATGTTTTATTACTTGGGCCAAATTGAACTATTATTGGTATAAGCCCAAGTTAATTATTTTTGCTATACACCCAATGCATGATCAAAAAACAATTAACCAGGAAAGCAAATGTTGTTATTGCTTTATGCCTTCAACGGATCTCACACTTCACTATGAGAGAGAAAGTGTCATTGATTTGATTGAGGACATCAATGCTGCACGCTAAACTACAAGGGAAGTAAAAGCAATCTCATTTCAATTAATTTGATTCATTTAATTACTTTTCTTCTAGCTCTATCCTCTCTCTCATCTCTTTCTTCTCTTCGGTCATATCACAGGAAATTATGGAAGCTAAGTTGAGCTACCAAAAGAAAGAAGAAGCTATATGCATCAAGACCATCGAACTGATGGCAAGAAAATATAAAAATATAGTGGCTGAGATTCTTATCACTTATGGTAAGATATGGCGATGAGATCTTGACTTCTCCATACCAAAAATGGTTGAAGGAGATTCGGCCAGTAAGGAGAAGATCCTTGGAGAGATGTCTTGTCTCTGCTTTTGGGTTCACTCATCACATAAGGTAGCTAGGGTGGCTACGTGAGGAAGGAAGCAAAAGTGGAGCAGAAGAAGTCATCATCATCATGAAGCATCAAGAGCCAAAAATTCATCTTGGAGAGCGAGCCAAGGATGGAGTGCTCGGATTGATGAAGATTGATGACCAAGGAAGGACTAGAGGTAATTGCATGTTGGTTATTGCATGGGTTATCTCTTCTCTCTCTTTGGCCGAACCGATTTTGCATGGAGAAGAAGAAGTTGGCTTGGTTTTTGGCTTCAACTGTGGAGGCTTCCCTCTTCTATAAAAAGAAAGAACAACCACGGTTTGGAGTAAGGAGAAAGAAGTTAGAGTGCAAGGCACAGGATTCTCAGAGTTACCTGAGCTAACAGTTTTTCTTCGCCTTCAATGTATTCTGTTTTGTATTTTTTGTTTAATTTTGTCATGTCTTGAGTCTCATGAAAAAAAGGAAAACAGTGAGGTTTGTTTAAAAAAGCCATAGAGCGGAAAAAGACAGAGAATGCAAAATTAAAAGAAAAATCTATAGATGTCCTTAGAGTTCCTTTGTACATCTGTGTTGTGTATCATGATTCTATGGGAATCCCCTTGTAAGTTGGGTTAGCACTTTACAGTCTGTAATCAAGAAGATTATAGTAAAATTCTATCATTGTTATGATGGAGACTGAATGTAGGCTACACTGCACTTAGCAGCTGAACCAGGATATATCTGGGTGTAATTTTCTCTCTTCTCTACTCCATTTCTGTTTCTACTGCACAAGAGCTAAAACTAAAAATATCTCGTGCCAAGTGACGAGACAAAAATAAAAGTCTCGTGGCTAGGGACGAGACAAAAATAAAAAAGTCTCCGGAAGTTATTTCAAAGGACAGCAAGTGTTACTGAGCGAAAAGGGGGCTAAGATTCAACCCCCCTTCTCTTAGCCACTGAAAACCATCAATTGGTATCAGAGCTTGGTCTCAAAGAGATCAAGCTTTGCAGCTTGGAGAAAAGATCCAAATGGCAGAAAGTAGTGGCTCAAATCTGGTGTCTTACAACCTCAAAGAGGGACAGTCAAGCAACAGACCGCCTCTTTTTAATGGGAAAACTATACCTATTGGAAGGAGAGAATGAAGATCTTTGTACAAGCAGTGGATTACTGACTATGGAAGATTATCCTAGAGGGTCCTCAATCTCCAACTAACACAAGTGCTGAAGGAGTAGTCACTCTTAAACCAGAAGCAAGCTGGACCGAGGAAGATAGAAAGAAGGTGGAGCTAAATGCCAAGGCTGTAAATCTGCTCAATTGTGCTATCAGCTTTGAGGAATACCGACAGGTATTACGATGCACAACGGCAAAGAAAATCTGGGATAAACTTCAAATCACTCATGAAGGAACCACCATTGTGAAGAAGACTCGGATAGACATGTTAAACAGAGAGTATGAAATGTTTGCAATGAAGGAAGGAAAATCCATTGATGAAATGTTCGAACGGTTCAACACCATCATTGTTGGCTTGGATGCTATAGAAATAACACATTCTGATTCTGTGCTTGTGAGAAGAGTATTGAGATGTCTCACTAAAGAGTGGGAAACAAAAGCTTTAATTATTTCTGAGAGTAGTAATTTAGACTCCATGACATGTGATGATTTGAGAGGAAACTTACTTGCTTTTGAAAACACTTACTTGAAAAAAGATTCAAAAAAGAAAGGAATTGCTTTTTCTTCTGTAACTAACCCCCTGGATGATGAATCCAGTGATAATTCCTCTGAAAATGAGTTTGTGTTGTTTGCCAAAAAATTTAGGAAAATGGTGAAGTTCAAAGGGAAAGGCAAAGGCAGCAGCTCAAGAAAAAATGAAGAAAGACCTAAGCAAAGTAACTTGTTACAACTGCAAGGAAATGGGGCATTTCAAATCTGATTGTCCTAAGTTGAAGAAGGAGGAGAAGCCGAAAAGAGGAAAGAAGAAGGGACTGATGGCTTCATGGAAAGACTTGGAAAATGACTCAGATGATGATGAGGAATCCGAGATCAAGTCACAACCATGTGTCATGGCAGATCACATAGATCAGGTAGTCTTCCACAACCCTAACACTGAAAATCTTCATCTTATGATAGACCACCTTTCTGGAAAGAAAAGATGTTTTCTCCTTGATAACCAAGATTTTGAACAACAAATTATCATTCTTAACACTAAAAATGATTTTCTCAAGGAAAAACTAAGGGAGGCCAAAATTGCTTGTGATCTTGTTGAAGAAAATAAGCAGTTAAAAGCCCAACTTGAAAGTTGTGAAAGTAACAATTCTGTTGTTGTATATGTAAATTGTTTTAAGGAGAATGAAGAGTTGCTGAAAAAGATTAAAAATCTTGAAAATGACTTAGCCAAGTTTACTTAAAGTTCTGAAAATTTAAATCAAATATTGGCTAGTCAAAAATCACTCTTTGATAAAGCTGGTTTGGGATTTTACAAATCTGCTGAGAAACCTTCTTTTGAAAATAAAGCTTCATTTTCTAATGACACAAGGTTTCAAGATCCCACCTACTTTAACAAATCAGCAACTCCAAGATTTTGTAAACTATGCAACCGAAATGGATATTTTCCCATTCAATGTTTTTTTGGTGAAAGAATGATTGGTGACAAAGTTTACAAAGTTATTTTTTATTACAATGGTTTGGGTCATAGAAGATGGTTTAACGTGAAAGGATCCAAAAAAAATTTGGATACCTAAGGTCACTTGAGCTTGTTTTGTAGGTATGCCTAGCATCCAAACGGAAGGAAAATATGTGGTACATGGACAGCGGATGTTCTAGGCACATGACCGAAAAGACAACCTTCTTCATAAAGCTTGATGAGTATGCTGGAGGACTTGTCACTTTCGGTGATGATGGAAAAGGAAAGATAGTGGCCGTTGGAAAAGTTGGTAAAAGCTTTTCATCTTGTATAAATGATGTTCTTCTTGTAAATGGTTTGAAACATAATTTACTTAGTGTAAGCCAATTGTGTGATTTAGGATTTGAAGTTATTTTTAAAAAATTTGTGTGTTTGATTATTTGTGAAAAAATTGGGGATATTCTTTTTGAAGCTAAAAGATGCAACAATGTGTATGGATTAACTCTTGAGGACTTGAAAGAACAAAATGTAACATGCTTTACTTCTCTTAAATCTGAAAAATGGCTATGGCATAGAAAGTTGGGTCATGCTAGCATGTACCAAATTTCTAAGCTAGTAAAGAAAAATCTGGTTAGAGGAATTCTTAAAATCAAATTTGATAAGGATCTTACTTGTGATGCTTGTCAATTAGGAAAACAAGTTAAATTCTCTTTTAAATCAAAAGATGGAATTTCAACCAAAAGGCCATTAGAGATGTTACACATTGATCTTTTTGGTCCAACAAGAACTCAAAGTCTAGGAGGTAAACACTATGGTTTGGTAGTGGTAGATGATTACTCTAGATTTGGTTGGGTACTTTTTCTTGCTCATAAAAATGATGCATTTCATGCTTTCTCAACTCTTTGCAAGAAAATTCAAAATGAAAAAGATTTAAAAGTGGCCCATTTGAGAAGTGATCACGAAAAAGAATTTGAAAACAAAGACTTTGAAAAATTCTGTGATGACTTTAGAATTACTCATAATTTTTCATGTCCTAGAACACCTCAACAAAATGGGGTTGTTGAAAGAAGGAATAGAAGCCTTCAAGAGATGACTAGGGCTATGTTATGTGAGAATGAGGTTCCAAAGTTTCTATGGGCTGAAGCTGTAAATATAACATGTTATATTTTGAATAGGACCATTATTAGGAAAGGGTTAAAGAAAACTCCTTATGAGATATGGAAAGGAACCCCTCCAAATCTTAAGTATTTCCATGTTTTTGGATGCAAGTGTTTTGTGCTTAATAACAAAGAAAATCTTGGCAAATTTGATCCAAAATTATATGAGGGCAAGTTTGTTGGATACTCCACTACTAGCAAAGCCTATAGAATTTACCTCAAGGATCATAGAACTATAGAGGAATCCATACATGTTACTTTTTGTGATTCTAATTTAATTCCCAGTACTATGATAGATAATGATTCAGATTGTGAAGAAGCTGGAACAAGCAAAGAAAATCCCAAGTCTGCCCAAAATAAAGAATCTGCCAGCCCAGTTTTGTCTCGTCAGAATGGAGGAGACATTTCCATTTTGTCTCCTGAGCCAGCAAGAGAAACTGAAATAGTGAGACCCACAGAAGCTCATCAAAGCTCAACACCACAAAGGAAGCCTAGAGAATGGAAGTCCATGAGGGGCTACCCTCATGATTTTATCATTGGTGATCCCTCTCAAGGTGTAACAACAAGATTCTCAACCAAAAGGCAATCCGAACCAAGCAATCTTGCCTTCTTGTTACAAATGGAGCCCAACAATGTGAGACAAGCTCTTGAAGATCCATCATGGGTCAAAGCCATGCAAGAAGAGCTTGCTCAATTCGACAAGATTGAGGTTTAGACATCAGTACCTCATCCGGATGGTAAGAAGGTAACGGGTACTAAGTGGATTTTTAAAAATAAACTTGGTGAGGATGGACAAGTTGTTCATAACAAGGCTAGATTAGTGGCCCAAGGTTATGATCAAGAAGAGGGTATAGATTTTGATGAATCTTTTGCTCCGGTAGCTAGAATGGAAGCAATTAGGTTGCTTCTTGCCTATGCTGCGCATAAAGGCTCTAAAATGTTTCAAATGGATGTAAAATGTGATTTCCTTAATGGCTTTATTGATAGAGAAGTGTTTGTGGCTTAATCCCCCCCGGTTTTGAGCATAAGGATTTTTCAAATCATGTTTTCAAACTCTCTAAAGCTCTTTATGGTCTTAGACAAGCTCCAAGAGCTTGGTATGAAAGGCTTAGTGCCTTCTTGTTGAAAAATCGATTTCAAAGGGGTACCACGGATACTACTTTATTTATTAAAGCATCTAATAATGATATTCTCTTAGTTCAAGTTTATGTGGATGACATTGTGTTTGGTTTGGCCAATGAGACCTTGTGTGAAGAGTTTGAAAAACTCATGACTAGTGAGTTTGAGATGAGTTTAATGGGAGAGTTTACTTTCTTTCTTGGCCTCCAAATTAAACAAACTCCTAGTGGTACTTTTATTCACCAAGGAAAGTATGCAAAAGAACTTATCAAAAAATTTGGCCTAGAAAATTCTAAACCAATGGGAACACCAATGCATCCTAACACTAAACTTGAAAAGGATGACAATGGGAAAGATGTGGATGAAACAAGGTATAGAGGAATGATTGGTTCACTCATGTATCTAACTTTCTCTAGACTGGATATTGTTCAAAATGTGGGTGTATGTTCAAGATTTCAATCTCACCCAAAAAAATCCCATCTTTCGGCTGTTAAGCGCATCATTAGATATATTAAGGGAACATGTGATTATGGCTTATGGTATCCAAAATCTGATGATTTTTGTGCAGTAGGGTTTTGTGATGCAGATTATGCGGGAGATAGAGTGGATAGACGAAGTACATCCGGCATGTGTTGCTTCCATGGAAGCTCACTTAACATGTGGTCAAGCAAAAAACAAGCCACAGTGGCTCTATCCACAGCTGAAGCTGAATATATATCTGCATCTGCATGTTGTTCACAATTAATTTGGTTAAAAATGCAGTTGGAAGATTACAAATTAAAGATCAATAGTATACCCTTATTTTGTGATAATATGAGTGCTATTAATATTTTAAAAAATCCTGTTTTGCACTCAAGAACAAAGCACATTGAAATTAAATATCATTTCATTAGAGAACATGTGCAAAAGGGTACTATTGATATTCAATTTGTAAAATCTGAAGACCAACTTGCTGATATTTTTACAAAACCCCTATGTGAAGACAGATTCTGCACATTGAGAAAAAGTTTGGGAATAATTGATTTAAGTTATATTGATAACTTGTGAAATTCTGATTCTGCTCAGTTTTGTCTCGTAGGAATGGACGAGATAAAAAGAGTGTTAGAAGGGCTGTGATCAAGGGGGAGGCTGCGCAGAATTTAATTTTTCGTGGGCCCTACCAAATCTCTTTGACCTCACCATGACAGTTTTGTTAGTTCCTCATTTTTTTGAAAATCACAATCTCTTTGTTGTCTCATCAAATCTTATTGGAAGAGGATGGTGTCAAATCAAATCTTTCCCTCCACCTAATCCCTTGATTCTAGGAAACCACCTTTTTCAGTTTATTTCAAATAAAAGAGAAACTCCTTGGGTATTAACCGCCTCTTAATGGACATTTAATTCACTTAATTCTTTCTCCACTCCACATTAAGAAAATGGTTTACCCGGGGCTGGTTCGGGAATTCTATGCGAACATGCGCCTAGTAGATGGCTCAATTCATTCCTATGTAAAACGTGTTTACATGACTCTCAATCCTCAAACCATAAGCGCTGCTCTAGGGTACACGGATGAAGGGTCAAAAGTATACATGACTGACAAATGGGATGACCAGGTTGGAGTCACTCATCAAACTGTTCTGTAGCACATTTGTGCAAACTTATTTGGATTAGATGGGTCAATTCCCACTCATAAAGCTCTCGGCCCTGAGAACTCACTACTACACCGGATCATCACTCACATTCTGACACCACAAAGTGGTTCTCACAAAAAGAGTAACGGTTTCTGACTCCATTATTCTCTTTGCCCTTGTTACCTCTTTTCCAATTTTCTTTGCTTATCTTATGATTCGTCACATGTGGGAATCGATTAAAAGTACTAAAAAGGCTAATCTTCCTTATGGAATGTTCCTCACTAGTATCTTTGAGTATTTTAAAGTCGATTTAACTAATGAAACTGTTGAGAATAAGGTTTCAGTCATTTAGGGAGGATGAGTTACAGGGAGGATGATGCTGGACAACCTCGAGGACAAGTTGGGAATTGATAGTAAAGAAGGCGCTGAGGAATCTAACTTTAATCTCTTTGATGATTAATTACTGTTTTCTCTATGTTTGTTGATATTTGGCATGTTTAGGCTCAATCTAATTCTATGGTTGTTTATTTTGGTACTGTAGACACATGACACTGTAATACACTCTTGACCTTTTGGATACATTTTGCACATTCTATTCTATATGTCATCTTTTTGCAGGTGCCCCTTGATGCCAAAAGGGGGAGAGATAGTGTTGAAAATTGAAACTGAAAAACAGGGGATGAAATTCTCTTTGAGAGTTCATGATCACCCTTGTTGATGCTGGATAATGCATATTAATAATGCATTTGGTTTATGATGTTTGATAATGCATTTGTTTTTATTATGTGGCTACCTAGTTGTTGATTTATCTTGATAAATATGCATGCTTCTATTGAAATAGGAATATTCTGATTCATCTTGGTAAACATGCTTGCTGAATACTTTATTTTTGGCAGTTCCTTTAAGCCTTGGGTATGAAAATAAATGTTGAAAATTGCTGTGATCATGTCGTGATTAAAATTATTTTCTTACCATAAGTATGTTGCTCTGATTTGATTGGAAAATATTTTAAAATAGCAATTTATCTTCAAACATATTTTTTGGATAATTATAATGTGTGTTTGAGCAGAAAATCAAATTATTGATAACAAATGAGTTTTGATTATCATCCAATTCTGCTCATAAATCAAGCCATTCAACATCTTACATTGAATATGTTGAATAACATTGTTGCCTTAGGCTTGATAAAAATTGTTACAGGTTGGAGCTTCCCTTGGTAAAAATGGTATATATTAAGGGGGAGTCATGTGACAATTAGAAAGGGGGAGAAATTCAAATATTCAAAGGGAGTACTCTATACTCTAATCTTTAATTTCTTTCCATTTCAATTTTTAATAATGTTTGTCATCAAGGGGGAGATTGATGAGTTTGGAAAGCTCAAATTTATTTTGATGATGAACAAACATTATTGAAATAGTTAATTACAAAATTATTAATTTGATTTTCATTTAACATATGTTAATTAATAATTTTGTGATGCAGGTTTTCTTATTGGGCCGAAAATAAAAGATAAATATTGCAAGCCCAATATATTTAAAACCATTCAACCTTGTTTGAATATTTCCTCTATTATGTGGCTGAAGTAATTTGTGATTATTTGGGCCGAAATGAAAAGAAGAGATCCCAAACCCAATAAAATCAAAATTCAGCCTTATGCAATTTTTGTCATATGAATGTTGGCTGAAATGTTTTATTACTTGGGCCAAATTGAACTATTATTGCTACAAGCCCAAGTTAATTATTTTTGCTATACACCCAATGCATGATCCGAAAACAATTAACCAGGAAAGCAAATGTTGTTATTGCTTTATGCCTTCAACGGATCTCACACTTCACCATGTGATGGAATTCAAATTTCATTAAAGTGAAGTTAATAAATGCATGGGAACTATGAGAGAGAAAGTGTTATTAATTTGATTGAGGACATAAATGCTGCACGCTAAACTGCAAGGGAAGTAAAAGCAATCTCATTTCAATTAATTTGATTCATTTAATTACTTTTCTTCTAGCTCTATCCTCTCTCTCATCTCTTTCTTCTCTTCGGTCATATCACAGGAAATTATGGAAGCTAAGTTGAGCTACCAAAAGAAAGAAGAAGCTATATGCATCAAGACCATCGAACTGATGGTAAGAAAATATAAAAATATAGTGGCTGAGATTCTTATCACTTATGGTAAGATATGGCGATGAGATCTTGACTTCTCCATACCAAAAATGGTTGAAGGAGATTCGGCCAGTAAGGAGAAGATCCTTGGAGAGATGTCTTGTCTCTGCTTTTGGGTTCACTCATCACATAAGGTAGCTAGGGTGGCTACGTGAGGAAGGAAGCAAAAGTGGAGCAGAAGAAGTCATCATCATCATGAAGCATCAAGGGCCAAAAATTCATCTTGGAGAGCGAGCCAAGGATGGAGCGCTCGGATTGATGAAGATTGATGACCAAGGAAGGACTAGAGGTAATTGCATGGGTTATCTCTTCTCTCTCTTTGGCCGAACCGATTTTGCATGGAGAAGAAGAAGTTGGCTTGGTTTTTGGCTTCAACTGTGGAGGCTTCCCTCTTCTATAAAAAGAAAGAACAACCACGGTTTGGAGTAAGGAGAAAGAAGTTAGAGTGCAAGGCACAGGGTTCTCAGAGTTACCTGAGCTAACAGTTTTTCTTCGCCTTCAATGTATTCTGTTTTGTATTTTTTGTTTAATTTTGTCATGTCTTGAGTCTCATGAAAAAAAGAAAAACAGTGAGGTTTGTTTAAAAAAGCCATAGAGCGGAAAAAGGCAGAGAATGCAAAATTAAAAGAAAAATCTATAGATGTCCTTAGAGTTCCTTTGTACATCTGTGTTGTGTATCATGATTCTATGGGAATCCCCTTGTAAGTTGGGTTAGCACTTTACAGTCTGTAATCAAGAAGATTATAGTAAAATTCTATCATTGTTATGATGGAGACTGAATGTAGGCTACACTGCACTTAGCATCTGAACCAGGATATATCTGGGTGTAATTTTCTCTCTTCTCTACTCCATTTCTGTTTCTACTGCACAAGAGCTAAAACTAAAAATATCTCGTGCCAAGTGACGAGACAAAAATAAAAGTCTCGTGGCTAGGGACGAGACCAAAATCAAAAAGTCTCCGGAAGTTATTTCGAAGGACAGCAAGTGTTACTGAGCGAAAAGGGGGCTAAGATTCAACCCCCCTTCTCTTAGCCACTGAAAACCATCACACACAAACATACATATACATAAACATCATAGCTAGAAATAAAAAAATAAGGTTAGAATCCGTAACCTGACTATATCACATCATTTATACAGGACACTGTGTACAATTCCTAGCAAAATAGAAACTAGCAAAAGGGAACTATCAAACCATGCTAGTCTTTGAACACAGCTAAAAAAATGGATGGGACAGAGAGACAGCATCTTCATACTCATTTGTAACATTGGATTCAGTGCCTATGGCTTAACTATTTCTTAGATTAGTAGGCTATTTTACAATAACACCAGCATCTCCATTAAAACATCTTAAGAATCACAGTTCTTGAGAACTTTGAAAACTGGGGCAAGCTCCTCATCAGCAACTTCATCAAAAGTTCTCTTCAAATTTCTCTTAACCTTTGCATCCTTAGGAAGATTCTCAACAGTCTCTTTCTTGATCACATGAACAGGGGATCCATCAAGAACAGCGAAAAGTACTTCCTATCATGCAAAAGAATGGAATAATTAAATAAATGTATACAGGAGAGAACATGCAACCATATAAAGAGGCGCATCATCCTAATTTTCCAGCAAAAAAAAATTTACAATCATCTCTAATTCATGAAATACAGCAGATAATTTAACCAACCAACACATTCATAATTTAAATTTCTCCAAAATAAATAAATTACCATAGTTTCAGTGGGAGAAAAATTCAAGAGGACCTCAATTTCGAGGTTGCACTCCCCCATCAACAAGTACACTATCATCAACAGTTTTGCCTTTCTCTTTCATAATATTAACTTCGCTGCTTATATCATCCAATCCAGGAACTCCAGCATCTTTTTCACCAAGGAAATCAATAAAAGGTCCGCAGTTTGTCTTCACATCGGAACAATTTCCATCACAAGAAATACCTTTGCCCAACACCTCAAACGGATCCTTCTTGCCAACAATATATTCATGGTCACTTGAAGGGATCTTTCCCAAAGAACCATCCTAAACAGCATTTATTAAAAACATAAAAGAAAATCAAACGACAAGAAACCAACAAAGAAGCAGCAAGGAATAAAGTAAAACAACATTATGAAAGAGACACCTATCAAATACAGGAGTTTGAAGAGGCAACCTTGACTGGAGTACGCTCATCATCAGCATCATAGATTCATAGTTAGGCAACTCAAACATGGCAATAATAGCAGCATTATCGCAAACTCTTCTCACACGAAAAGTTCCAAAATATTTATCAGCACCAACACTCTTGGTGTCTATCTTAAGAAGCAATTTTTTCCCAACAATTATTGGAACATCACAGGATAACTATGTCCACAAATAACCTATGAAATAATTTGAAGTGTGTGATTCTTAGAAAAATCAAGGACCAATTGCACACTCAAACACAATCAACATATACAATTATACATGACACAAATAGATCATATCCATTACTAAATTCAACAACAAGAAAAAAAGCATAAATCATACATTTGCATCCTTTTGAACCTCCCCAAACAGATCAGCACATGATTTTTTCAATAAATAAGCAGCCTTATGATCGAACAAGACAAATAACCAACGAAAAGAAACAATAAACTAAAAGAAAAAAAGAAAATGGAGGGGGATAAAGAAGATACGAAGTCACCTACCAACTAAGTAAACATAATCGTCAGTCATCTTCAAGAACTCATCAAATGGACAAAAACTGAAACATGTCTTGGAGATAGCATCATCAGGGACAGGAACAACACTTGTACGGTTAAGGAAAACCAACTTAAACTCATGTTCTGCTGCCCTATAAATGCCTTGATTTGTAATAACATTAAAATATGCCATTCAATATGTTTGACCCTCAATAATATTTTCTTTAAACCTATTTATCAGCTGCTTCTTAACAGTTGTCTGAATTTTGTTAGACTGCGAAAATAAATTAAGCATAAAAAAACAGCCACAACAACTAAAATTTAGGAACAAAGAAAGTCATAAATAAAATCAACCAAAAACTAATAATGAACAGCCACTCATATCTGCATCAACAAGAACAACTTCTATTGAATTTGCAACATCATGATTTCCGAATAAAGGAACAATCCAAGTCTTTAGTACCCTAACTTTAAGTCTCCATGTTTCCATTAGAGGGTGAATCTTAGAAATAGAATCAAACGAGAAGGCATTAACTCAACCACCAAACACAATAGAGTGAACTAACAATAAATAAAAAGTAAGAACAAAGGATTTGAGAGAGGAAGAGAGATGTATTGGACTACACAACCAAGAAGTCCTTTTTTATAGAGAAGATAAGACATCATCAAAAGATTTGAATTTGAATACCTCAAAGAAAAGGTGAAAAATATGTATCACATATCGTAATACATCATCTATCACATACATATTCATACATATGTAGTTACCACAATCAAGAACACCTATGCTATACTCGTTGGGCACTAATTGAATAAGAAAAAACAGATTCCAATAAATCTCCTACCATTATAGAGTAATAGAATAGAATACCCTACAACCTACTAACATCTAATCTACTTGAACATGTACATATACATCTATTAGGAAATCTCATCTTATACTATTATACGATTATATTATATAATAATATAATTCTCCAAAATCTAGTAAAAAATATCACATATCATACTATCATAGAGATATAGAGTATACTATAACCCACTAATATCTAATTAAACCTATTAACTCAATGTAGACCATTAAAATCTAAATTCTAAAATTTCAGTTGTAGAAAAAAATGTAAAAAAAAAAACATATAGATGATAAATAAAATTATCAACCAACAAATCAGTTAGACTAATCAACTACAAACAAAATAGAAATATGAAGAGTAACAATATTAAAATAATATTAATTGTCTTAAAAAATCAATTAATCAATTAAGCTAGATATAACACTCAATGGAATCAACTAATCAATCAATTAATCACTAAATATATCTATAGCTATATATTACATATTAACTAAATTAACTAAATCATAGTTAATTACCTAAGTGATTTGACAGATGTAATATATAAATAATATAAAACAGTTCAAAGAAGAAAAAATCACAAACTGTCCCAATCTCCTACATAAAAAAAGTTCAGTTGACATATACAAGACTTAGTAAACCTATAAAAAGTAAAATCTACTTGAAAATACTAACTACCTCTCTCAATCACATCAATCATTACAACAAACAATAAATACCTATAAAAAGCAGTCAACATATCAATCAAGATGTAAAATGAGGAAAAAATAAAATTACTAAACTCTAAAACAGTCCAAAGAAGAAAAAATC
The DNA here is from genome assembly GCF_014773155.1 of Arachis stenosperma. Lineage (NCBI taxonomy): Eukaryota > Viridiplantae > Streptophyta > Magnoliopsida > Fabales > Fabaceae > Arachis > Arachis stenosperma. The sequence continues at coordinate 16,895,477 of NC_080384.1, read as the reverse complement.
ACAAACTGTTCCAATCTCCTACATAAAAAAAGTTGAGTTGACACATATAGGACTTAGTAAACCTATAAAAAGTAAAATCTAATTGAAAATACTAACTACCCCTCTCAATCACATCAATCACCACAACAAACAACAAAGACCTATAAAATGACATTAACACATCATCCATCATGTAAGGTGTGAAAAAAACAAACTAAAATAAATAAATTATTTCATTTTTTAATTAATATTTTTTCTAAAAATAATAACACATTATACACAAAATTTCGTAAAGTGCTTAATCCTAGTTATAAGAGCATATGAAAAAAAAAATACAACAAAAAATCAACATACAAAGAAAAAAAAGGTAAAAAACCATATGTAACATAAATAAAAAGGAATATAAAAATTAAATTAAATTCATATTCATATTCATTTGAAACAAAAAAGAAAAAATATACAGAAAAGATAACAATCTACCATAGACTACTAATTCAATAGAAAAAGACATGATTCAACAAATCTAATACTATTATAGAGTTATAAATTATCCTACAACCCACCCACGCCAAACTGAACTCTATCACCTCATCATAGACTTTTAACCCATATATTATTAATTTCTACCAAATTCATATAACAAAAGTACATCAGTCAACATAAGTACCCCATATCATTGCATCATAAACAGTACACTGCTTGGCTAATCGCATCCCCGCGCAACGACATTCTTTGTGCGCCCCTTACCGTTCTCGCTCAGTCTTTGCAACGGCTGGGGAGGCTGTCGTAGAAGCGAAGCCTATCGCCACGCCGACCATCAAGAGATTGGGCCCCTTCTCAAAGATTTGATGGAATGGCCCAGCCCACCCAAGAACGCTTATGTAATATGGGAACTCATGGCTGGAAACAATCCACCGAAAAAATATAATTATCAAAAATTTAATTTTACATATATAGGAGTTAGGAGACATATAAAAAATAAAATCTTAAGGGGAATATCAAGTATCTCTCTGAATCATATCAATAATGATAACTAAGATGAGAGACCAATAAAAATAAACAAATATTATCCCTTATAAAACAACTCAAATTTGAGAGCTTTAAATCAGTTATCAAAAATACATTTGACACTTTTAGATGAGAAAATATAAAATTGAGAAATTTGAGACATTTAAATATAATTTACATCCATTAAATATAACATTTTCTTTCCTAACAAATTGTCTAATTAGAAAACTTGTCATTTCAATAAAAAAGTGTTATCCAATTCAAGTAACTAATTCAAGTGGCTAAATCCTTTTTAAACTGATTAGGTATTCACCAAATCAAGTAACTAATTCAAGCGACTAAATATTTTTTTAAACTGATTTTAACACAAACAAATCCTACACTTTTTTGCATTTAGAAAGTGCATACAAATCAATTAAAGCAAAATCACACAAACAACTTTTATACAATTTAAGTAACTAAATCTTTTTTTAAACTGATTTTAACACACATAAATCCTACAATTTATTCATTTGGATCAACAGTGCAATGAGATGAAAGGTAATTAAGTCGTCGTTGCATCAATCAATCAATCAATATTATTTTAAAAATAAATACCAAAAAGAAAGGATTTACCACAGAAAAGAAAAGGTAAAGATTGACCTCATATAATATACAAAAATATCCATTCATAGCATAAACTTAATCATTTAAACAACTAACTCGATATCAACTCATCATCATTAGAGAAAACGGCAGCACCTTGCATATAATGCATGGAAAACTTAGTTCTTCCTTCTCTCCCTTGTAAATGTTCTTAAAAAATAAATTGAAAGTAGATATAAGTTTACTAGATGTAACAACAGACAAACAGCAAAAATAGAGATTTTGAGAAATAAGAAGTTAAAGAAAACATTAACAACTCAAATGATGTTTGTTATGTTAACAAACACAATCTTAGCTTCAATATTACTATAATAATGTCCTAAACATAAAACATGATTTTAATTTCTGAATCTCAAGTAAAAAAAAAAAAGAAAAAAACTATAGCTAATTATTAATTAAAATAAAATAAATAGTTAGACTAACATAAGCAAACACTATACACTAACTTATCACAATTTAAAAAATAATAAGGGTTAGAAAAAGAAGAGTTGAAAAACAGAACAACAACCTTTTACCTTACTCCACTAATAAGCCTCTTTAGTTGTTCTTTAGTTGTACTTCATTACTTGAAGTCATAGCTTGTTGGCCTAATTACCTGAAATTATAAGATAACCAAGAATTAAAACTAATTCATGAATTCAAATAGAAAACAAACTTAATATCCAACAATTTTTACTATAAGCCTACTATTTTTCTCATTCAATAATTTTTTTTTGTTTTCTTCACATCAAGAATGGAAAAATAAAATGGACATACATGATCATATATAGATTCCCCTAAGAAAAAGCCTTTTGATTGGAATCACCACAAGCTCACATTTAAATCAAAGTAGAGATATAACAAAAAAAAAATTAAATTGACTTTAACAGAGAAAAAATTCTAGTTTTATCTAATTCAATACAATAAAGTATGATAATTTAAAAAACTATTGCTGACAATAAAAGCAAAAAAAATTACTAAAAAATACAAAAATGTAGAAAATAACAAAAACAAAATAAATTAAAAATATACACACACAAAATTCAAAATGCAAGAAAAAACTGAAAACGAAGAAAAGATTGAAAAATCACAACTTATTAATATAAGCAACCCAATATATAAATTAAAAATTAAGAACGATTGTAAATCATTCTCATTACCTAGAGCAGTAGCCAACAAATTCTGGTGTCGTGTAAACACATTGTAGTGACATATAATTAAGCAAATCAAAGCTGACATAGTCCAAAATGCAACCGCCGAAAATATTCCTTTGCTTTGTAATGGATACAGGCTACCACAACTCCACACACCGGATGATCACGCTCACCGGAAGGTCAAGCTAGCCTAGAAGATCCTTTACCTTGATTAAAAATAAACATGCAAAACAACTCAAATCATCGGCAAAAGAAACACAACTTAAAATTCCAAATAAAAAAGATAAAAAGTTCAGAAACAAAAAAAAAGTGATAGAGGGATTCTGAAGTTAAATTCACCTTCCAACAGAATAGAGAGACCTCAAAGGCTCATAGTAAAGTTCAATGGGATTTGCAGCCTCTATAGAAGCCCGACTACTGGCAAGGGCATAAGGTACTCCTCAGCACGGGTGCAAGGGACACATTGAAAAGTTCAAGTAAAGCAACAGATAAGCATTTTATCCAATAAATAGTAGAGTTTCTAGGTGTCTCTGAATAATCTTTGTTCTCTTTCTTATATTACAGTCCTCAAACACATCTAAGTGTCTCAAAATTGAAATTTTTTAATAACTAATAATATTTCAAGAAAAACAGATTTTTTTCCCTTTTTAAAAATAAATAATTAAAAAAATTTGTCACACCCTATCAATCCAAGAATTAATGGTGACTCCCTGTAATACAAATACACAAACATATTATATAATAAGTGATTTATAAATAAAAATTACCTTCTCTTTTGTCTTAGCGATTAATTCATATGTACTTCTCTTTCGTCTTTCTTCTTAGACATCCCAAGATCTTCATCAAATGAAAGAGACAAAAACACCTGAAGCATTATAAAACAACAAACATCACTCAACAGCTTTGTGCTAAACGAAAAATCTTCCACAAAAAATTTAATGAGTTTTGCAAAGAGAATTTATGATTCTATCACTCTATCAGTTTATAAAGCACAACATCAACTTATTAGAGAAATAGAAAACTGACAACGTACAGAATTCAAACACAAATAGAACTAAATGAATTAGCAACTATCATCAGAAACAAAACCCATTCAATGGAATCAGGATACAACTGATAATTATTAGTCTTAATATAATTTAACTTTTATAAAATAAAATAGCTCAAACCCTGGGCAAAGAAAACGCAACTGAAAACCCCAAATCAAAAAGATAAAAAATTCAGAAGCAGGAATAGAGAAAATCCGTACATCAGGGAGACACCGGTTGAGATCTCGGGTCAGAATTTGTCAACCAGGTTAGAAGTGTAAGTGATAACTATATCATTTTAAAGGAACAAATAGAATCAATATACTCTACCTGTTTAGGAATCTGGATCAAGTAAACCTAGTAATCAACACACAAAAAGAATTTCAAACTACAAATATGAGTCAAAATAAAAATTCAAGATTATTCCAAACTACACACATACAATAGAATTATAGATTACCACAGAACACATCCTTTCATATATAAAACAAAGTATCACAGGAATCAATTGTCAAAGGGAATATTAACACATATCAAAAGTATAACCAGAACCATATTAAGCACCTGGCACAAAGGCTAGCCAATTGGCTCCAGGAACTCTTATCCTCTAGCCCTAGCAACAACACCAACAGCCTGAAACATTCACATATCACGAAATCATTAGACCACTGCGAATATATGAATCTCATATTTCAATTGATTAAAAAGAATAGTGATTCAAGGAAAACCCCATCAAACAAAAAGACATTTGATTCAATAACCTCAACACTGGCTGGATCAGACCAGAAACCCTCGCTCAATCGGCCGTACTGATCCATTGGGCGGACACAATGAAACCGGATCTGATGGAATAGAAAATGAAAAAGGTTCTTCATTTTCTACACTAAGAAAGACCGATGATCACATCAAACACAAAAATACCACAACAAAAAATCCTCCACAAACTTAAAAATCAAACGAACTATAAATTTTACATCGGCCCGGTCACAGGAATGGTTGAAACGGTAGCGAGAACCATAGCCACAGAATCCAGTCCTCAAATAGTAGATACAATAAGCCTCACCAGGTCTTTGGGGATAAAATTCCTCTGCAGCACCCAATCTCATTTACCACACAACCTCTGTATTCTTCAAAATCAGGATCACACACACTTCACAACACCCCACATTCTCCTATAAGACAAATTACAATCGCAAAAAACCACAAACATTGGAAAAAAAGAAAACGATTTTCATATTTTATTTTATGAACAAAAAATGAAAAAAAAATAGAGCAGTTGGAGCATTTTATCAAATCTAACATAATATCATACCTTTGAGTCAAATTCCGATCCACTCTGTCCATTGATCAGATCGGGAACCCTCGCTGGATCGCCCGTACAGCTCCATTCCACAGACACAAGGAAACCAGAGCTGATGGAATAGAAAATAAAAAAAGGTTCTTCCGATGAGATCTGTTGCTGGATCTCACTGAGATAAGCCTCAATGTAGTCCTTGAAGTTGCACTCGAGCCTCATAGTAGTCCCTGAACTTAAAAGTTCCTCAGAGTTATCCCCGAACTTGCACTCGGGACTCAAAGTGGTTCTTCCGGCCATTTCAGCACACGTGGCGCAACCAGAAAGCTTAGCTGGCAGCGTTGGTGACACGTGGGACTCACAACGGCTAGCTGATGTGGCAGAGTAAACTCTTCCGACTCAATTTGGTCCCTCAGGGTTAGTTAAAACCCTAATCCCCAATTTTGAAGGCCACATTGTTCACTCTGTTCTCTTCTCGTTGGAGCTGTGTTTTTCTCTTTTCCCTCTCTGAAACCCGCCAGTTATGGCTACCATGAGCAATGCAGCCGGGAGCTCGAACAACGCACAATCATTTGGAAGCATCATGAGGAGAATGAACAGAAACAGAAAAGCTCGTTTGCCAGAATGGTGTGCCTGCGGGTCGAGACCGGTGCTCCAGTGGTCAGGGACAGATTCTAATCCAGGGAGACCGTTCCTGGGTTGCCCAAACTACAATGTAAGTGTTGTTGTTGTTGAATGCTGTATTGGAGGATATAAATTTTGCTGATTGAATTTTCTTTGATGTGCATACCGTTGGGAAGAAATGGTGTGGATTGTTTTTATGGGTTGATAAAGTTTTAGAAGATACCATGCCATGTGATGATAGAACAAGACATTCAGTTGATGATGAAGAATGGAAGATGAAGATGGCTTGGAAATTTGGTAAATTAGAAGCTGAAATTAGGGTTCTAAAAATGGAGAGAATTTTGATGTTTGTGTTCATGCTGCTGATTGTAATTGGTGTTCTTCTATTAAAGTTGAATAGACAGCAGGGTCAACTGTATCTAGCAAAAAATAAATGACATGCATGTTATATGCATTCCTTGTTCATGTAGTTGTTCCTATCCTTTTGTTTGAAAGAAATGAAAATTAAGGTGTTTGATTATATGCATACTTCTGTTCCTGGACTTCTTTTCAATGAAATAGAAATGGATAGCACTTGAACTAGTCTTAGATTTGTAACAGAGGATAATATATAAAGAAAAGGCTGAGAAAACTCAATTGAATAAAATCATAATTCATAATTCATATTCATATTGGTAATGTTTGATTCAAAAAAGGCATTATAGAGCCAAAACTCCAGCAAAATAGATACAAAAAAACAGCCTGCTTTTCCTAAAATTCCCAACACTGGGACAATGTTTTAGGCATTGTAAACAACATCAGCAAAATAGATACAAAAAAGCAGCATGCTTTCCCTAAAATCCCCAACACTGGGACAATGTTTTAAGCATTGTAAACAACATCAGCAAAATAGATACAAAAAAACAGTCTGCTTTCCCTAAACATAATCATCCTAATCTTCATTTTTTGTGTCTGGGTGCCTTGAATCAAGGATTGGGCACAAATTTCATGAAATTTGCAAGCCTTGTAGCAGTTTCCTGTGTTGCACCTTGCATAGGGTTAGGTGCGGGATTCCTTGATGTATAACTACTTCCTGGTGGGGTAGCAGCAGGTGAGGTGGTTACTGGTGGATTGCTACTTCCTGAAGCTGGTTTTTCACAACCCTTGGCTAACTTTCTTTTTAAAGGGAGCTTTGGCGGCCTAACAGGTGAGGGTAGAACCTATCAGCCAAAAAATGTAACATAGTTAGTAAACTAGGTAAGGATGTGAGTATGATAAATTTAAAATCATATAAGCTCGTGAACCTGTTAAGAGTTATCAGTTGCTTTCGAGGGTGGTTGACTTTGGTCAAAATTAATTTCGGTTGGGGCTTCTGAGACAGGGGCAGCAGAGTTGGGCTGACCTTCACCACCATTAGCAGCAGTGGGTTGTGCAGCGGCAGCCTCTGCAGCGGCAGCCTCTGCAGCAGCAGCCTCTTCGGCAGCAGCCCTCTTTGGACAGTTCCTTCTCGTGTGTTCTGCTTCGCCACAACAACGACATCGACCTTTTTTATATATTCTTTTCATCTTCGTCTTCAACTTCTTACTGTCACTTGGCTCTTCATCAGCATATTTTCTTCTTTTTTTCTTGAGTGGTCCGGGCTTGTTTCTAAATTTTGGTGCTTGTGGTCTGTTATATGGTGACTTTTCCCATAGTGCTTGACCTGGAATTGGATTGATATGGAAGGCATATGTGTTGTTATATGCTTCCATGGTCAACCACTGGTGACAGTAGTCCTCTGGTCTCTTACCATCCCTTGCCAGTGCAGCACACGCATGCACACATGGCATCCCTAAACAACATTCACACAACAACGAAGACAACAACAGTAAGCCTACAACAAAGGTTGATAATGATAATAAGACTAAGACAATGAATTTAAAAAACATTACCACTCAATTGCCAGAAACCACATGTGCAGAGCCTCTTTCCCAAGTCCACAACCATGTTGGTTGGCCAGCCATGTACTTCGAACTTCTCATAATCTGCGTCACCAAACCACATCGGGACCCAATTTTTTGATTCCTTCCGTATCTTTTCTAACCTCCTGCGTTGTATAGGAGGTAGAACTCCAATGTTCGAATTCAGCTTCACCTTGTTCCTAGCTATCGACCTCATTGCATACATTCTGACTTCTTTCAAGAGTGTGATAATAGGCTTAGCTCTAGCATCTTTGATCCTGGAGTTGAAGACTTCACAGGCATTGTTGCAGATGTTATTTATTTTAGGTGCGTTACTGAAGAATGCCCGGCTCCAAGAGTCTCTAGGCCACTTGTTCAAATACTCCCAGGCTTCCTTATTAACCCTTTCAATCTTTTTGATGATATCAAGGAAGCCATCTTGGCTAGTACACCTTGCACAATCCCAGAGTAGCCCTCTAAGCTGGAAATCCTTCCATTGCTTGTTGAAGTTCTTCCACAAATGCCAAACACAGAATCTATGATGCACATCTGGAAAAACCTCCTTAACTGCATTTATAAGGCCCTGTTTCAGATACCAAAGAAGGGGTCAGATAGTTGTTATCAGGCAGCAAATATGTCCCTACAGTTATATAAGTGACATCAAAATAGTCCCTAGACTTGTTCAAGTGACATCAAACTAGTCCCTACACTTATGTAAGTGACATCAAACTAGTCCCTACACAACACTATTACAGAACATTATGCAGAATATGATAAATGAGTAAGAACAGATTGACAGAACATTATGCAGCATATAATCAGTCCAGGATTAATTCTGCATATATAGACAGCAGCCCAGTGTATTAACATCAGATAGATAACTACAATAGATAGGTTGACACTAAATAACTTAGAATTCTTAAGTCATAACCACTGTATAAATAAGTCACAATAGATTAATTCAGCAACTATAGACAGCAGCCATGTGTTATTATCATCATGTTGAAACAGAGCTAATAGGTAACTAATAAGTAACAACAAGTGACTTGTTATAACTAAGAACTATTAAGTCACAACCAGTGTATAAACATCATTTTAAGTCACAATAGATTAATTCAGCATATATAATCAGCAGCCCAGTGTGTAAACATCATTTTAAGTGACAACCTATAAATATTGCATACCTTCTGCATATCTGAGATAAAACAGAGCTTGTTCTTCTTATAATCCCCCAGGTCTTGATGGAGTAATTCCAAGAACCATCTCCAGTTTTCAGTGTTCTCAACAGGGACAATTGCATAGGCAATAACATATATATGATTGTTTGCGTCTTGGCCAATTGCAGACAATATCTGACCACCATGCTAGGTCTTCAGAAAAGCCCCATCCAAGCCTATGAGGGGTCTGCAACCAGCCAGAAATCCTTTTTTACATCCCTCCAAATAGACATACATCTTCTCAAAAATTGGATCATCATCAGGGTTGGGCTGAGGTATAACCCCAACTGTGACAGTGGATCCTGGATTGCTCTTCAGTAGTGTCAGCCCATAATCTCTCACCATACCATATTGGGCAGCTGCATCACCGTACACAACAGATCTAGCATCTCCTAAGGCCATGGTTAGTGAAGACTTGTTTAGTTCCAGATCACATTTAGTCTTAAAATATTGTGCAGCCTCGGAGTGTCTCAGATTCGGATATTTTCTTAGTTTCTTCACCAATTTGCAGGCTAGCCACTTCCTATTAGCTAGTCTATTTTTGGTCTCTCTTGCACATGTGTGGTCATCCATGAATGTCTTGATCTGCCAGCATTTGTTCTTAGTATTGTTAGAGGCATACATAAGCCAGCCACAGCTCGCATCCTTACACACAGCTCTCATCCTCACGTTATCGTTCTTCTTAAACCAAATCCTTCTACCCTCTTGTATGCAATATTCACGCACAGCCTCTTTAAACTCCATTTTTGTAGTGAAAGTCATTCCAACCTCTAGCCTAAGCTCTCCAAACCTCCCTCCTTCTCTAAATGCAGGGAATACGTCATCTGAATCAACTTCCTCTAACTCATTCTCAGAGTTTGGAGGAGTCTTCATTTCTTCCGAGTGCCATGAGTCTCCACCATCAGAGTCATTATAAGGATCATTGAAATTAGATTTTTGACGGTTTAAAATTTCTCAAATAAAATCTCGTCGAAGTATAGTCTCTAAACCAGCAATAATCCTTTCATACAAAAAGTTGTTTGTCACTAGTACAAACCCCTAAAATTTATAAACCGAAGTATTGGACCTCGGGTCGTTCTCCCTAGGAATTACAATAAAGTGTCTTGTTATTGGTTGTGAGTTATTTTGGGGTTTTGGATAAGAAGCATGAAAAGTAAATGGCAATGAAAATAAACTAACAACTATAAAAGGCTCTTGGTAAGGTATGAAAATTAGAAGTCCTATCCTAGTTATCCTTCTCAATTGTGATGAGAATTGTTCATTGCTACCACTTAGTTAACCCTTACTAAATAAAGGAAAGTCAAGTGGATGAATTGACTTGAGCCACCAGTCCTAGCCAACTCCCAAGGAAAGACTAGCTTTAGTGCACTCCAAACCAATTAGCAATCTCTCCAATTACCAATCAACAAAGGAATTAGATAACTCAAGTGTCACTAATTACTCCACCTAGGCCAAGAGGAAAAAAAATCTATACTATATCTAGAAGAGGCATTTCAACAAACACATAAAAGGCAATAAAAGTAAACAACATAAATTGAAAGAATTAAAGAGAGACATAACTACAAAGGCAAGAGATCAACAATAGAAAAGCAAAGAAGAACAATTATTATGAATTACCTCTTATTTAATTGAAGGAAAATGGAAGGAACAATACTAGATCTACAACAAAATATAAGAACAACATAAAGGAAATTACAACAAAAGAATAGAAGAAGATGAATGTAGCAACAAAGAATTGAAAGGTAGAAGTAGAAGAAGGCAAAGATTAAAACCTAGATCTAAGAACTAAACCTAATCCTAATCCTAGAGAGAAGTGAGAGCTTCTCTCTCTAGAAACTACTTCTAAAACTAAACTATGACTAATGGTAACTAACATATGTTTCCCTCTTCACTCCTTGGGTTAAATAGCATCAGAAATGAGTTGGATTGGGCCCACAAGGCTTTAGAATTCGCTGGCCACGTTTTGCTTTAAGTGAACCAGGTGGCAGCAACGGCGCGTGCGCGTACTTTGCACGTGCGCGCCACCATACGTGTAGCAACTATGACAAATCTTATATCGTTTCGAAGCCCCGGATGTTAGCTTTCTAACCCAACTGGAACCGCATTATTTGAACCTCAGTAGCTCAAGTTATGGTCATTTAAGTGCGAAGAAGTCGGCTTGACAGCTTTCCGGTTCTTTCATTTCTTCATGAGTTCTCCAACTTTTCATGCTTCTTTCTTCATTCCCTTGATCCAATCTTTGCCTCCTAAACCTTAAATCACTTAACAAACATATCAAGGCATCTAATGGAATCAAGGAGAATTAGATTTAGCTATTTTAAGACCTAAAAAGCATGTTTTCACTCTTAAGCACAATTAAAGGAGAAGTTATAAAACCATGCTATTTCATTGGATAAATGTGGGTAAAAGGTTATAAAATCCCCTAAAATCAATACAAGATAAACCCTACAAATGGGGTTTATCAATCATCCTGCACATCATGATAAGGAGCAACTGATGATCCAAACTTAGGAATCGGTCCAAAAATGATTTCATCATCCTCAGAATCTGAGTTTGCACAAACAAGACCATCTTCTTCAACCATAACAAACTTCTTTCCTTTTGTAAGTTTCTTCCCTAGCTTACTTCTCAATTTCACATTAATCTTTCCTGCTGACCTATTCGGAGGCAAGTCTTCTTCACTGGACACTTCATCACCACCAGGCCTATATGCTTCATCCTCTGAACTATCGTCACTGTCATGGCTGTCTGAGGATCCTTCTGAACTAGACAAAGCAACAAAGGCTGTCTTGCGCTGTTTTTCTTTACCAGTTGTTCTTGCAATATTTCCAGTAGCAGCAGCTCTTGTCAGTGGCTTCCTTCCACATGCTGCTGCTGCTATTTTTACATTCTTACAGCCTCTCTTTTTTTAGCCTTCTTGGTTTCTTTTCCTTTGAACCAAAGTTTCGAAATTGCTGTGGGTTGGGGCATTTTTTTTTGTGGGATTTTGGGCTTGCTTTTACTGGGTTGGGCCATTCTTTTTGGTGGTGGATTGGGCTTAGGTCCAAGACTTGCAGTGGGTTGAGGGGAAATTTTTCCTTTGTTGTTTTGGTTACCAGCAGCCAATGAGGTAGGTGGCTCTTTTGGTTTTGTGGATTCAGTAGTATTCTTTGGTTCAGAAGTTGGATTGCATGGTGTTATGCTGGGAATTGGTTCAGCTGTGGTATTGGTGGTGGGTTTTGGGATGTGGATAATGGTTGGTATCAGCATCAGCTCCTTACCAGAAACCATTGGTTCTGCTTCCTCAATATACACAGGCTCAAATACTCCATGTTCGTAGTACACATGAATAACCCCCTTGTTCTGCTGAGCCAGGTAAGACATCTCCATCAGCTCATTATCATCTGCTATTGCTCTTAAACCAGTTTGCATAGGCCGATTAGGCACCAGCCACCAACTTTGGCTAACCTTGTCATACCCAATTTTCTTGTGATAGTCTCGGACGAAGAATACATCCAGCGTGTCTGTATCAATATCCGGCAACTCACAAGTCTCTCCACCGTTGTAAGACATACTCCCATCGGCCTCTGTGATAAACGACCCTCCATGGTGAAATATAATCGTAATTAACGGATCACCCATCTGCCAATATTTACAAAAAAAATTAATTGATCACACCCATTGTTTGAAATCAGACATCACCGCTAGTAATAGATTGGAAATATGAGTAAATATATGTATGGAATATTCAACTAAAACCTATTAGACTATTATTAGTTTTTTTTTAGATAGTCTGTACAAACTCAACCCAAAACCAAAAAACAAAAAATAAAAAACCTTTGATTCATTATCCATTCTTTTTGGATAATGTCTACGAGTCACATGATTTTATCAAATCACAATAATTACACTTTAAACCACAACAACTATGACACACAAAAGAGCACACACACACACAAGATAAACCAACCACTCCTAACACTACTCATAAAACAGAATAATGTATACTATTATAAAAGAAAATCCATCACCAGCTCCGCTTCACCTGTAGCAAGCGATTTAAGCCATTATGTGTGTGATAGGAACAAAACACAATTTTTTACTTATAAAAATAAGAAGAGTAATAATTCTCACTCATAATAAGTAATAATTTCTACTCATAATAAGTAATAATAGCAGTACAATAATATTAAATAGCAACAAAAAAATTACTCATATTTTTGGATAAGCATGGACATTCGAAACCAAAATGATTGATGAGGAAAATAGAATCAAAAGACAAAAGGATACACTTGTGCCTACATGCCATAAATAAAATGTTTGAAAAGAAGATCATTGGCAAAAACCAATGTACCTGAACCTGCAATTCTTGAGCAGAAAACTCCAGCAAGGCACCTAAGAGTCTTCTCTTGAATATAGGCAATGCTTCCTCACGCCTTCAAGACATTCAAGAATAGTAATAATATACATTAGGACCTTTTTTTTCTATTCGAAAAAGTGTAGTCATTGGAAACTTTTTCGCAAAAAAAAAAAGTTCCCAAAAGTCTTCTATGAAAAGCTAACCAGTATCATAATTGTGTATTCCAAGAGAAAAATAGTTAAATGAAGCACATAAAGCACAGAAGCACATTTCAGCTAAACTTCAGATAATGGCTTATCATCATTTAAAACCATTCATGAATTTTCTCTTCTACAATTTTCATCATCACTCTCACTAATCAGTCAAGTTCAAAATCCATTATCAGAGTTACAAAAAATTTCAACTCCCTAAAAATCTTTACTTCTACTGTGATCATGCAAACTCTGTTAAACAAATACATTGATCAGATTCATTCTCCTCAAACACATTAACAGTTTGGAAACTCCTCCACTAAGAGTAGTAAACCCTAACACATAGAGAACACGTTTTTATATCATCAAAACACAAGAAACACTCCTAATCTACAATTTTGCTTGGCCAAACCACTACGAAAGCCAGTAGTGATCAAACCCTAACACAGAGAACAGAACAGAGGCGTTCATACCCACCAATTACAATCGAAAAAAAGGCCTGAACTTTTGTGAATATTAGATGAACAACAACATCAAAAAAACAGAGGAACCACATTTTTTTTATTTTTGGCTTACCTCTTTCAGAGAAACAAGGCTGCCCAACTTTGTGTGTGAAGGAGAGGAAAGCAGCGATGCTCCAGAGCCAACGTCTTCCACTGAAATTGGTCCGGTTAATGGAGGAGCACATGCGCCATTGGAGATTGACGGAGGGAGAAGAAGAAACCACACTCTGTGTTGTGTTTGTTTTGTGTGTAGAGAGGAGGGAGACAAAACGTTATGGAAACGTTGAGGGAGGGACGTAGTGAGCGTGAAACGACGTCGTTTCATGTCATTTTGGCGCCACAGCCAAAATGACGTCGTTTCTGTGAGTCCCAGGTGTCAACGACGCTGCCAGCTAAGCTTTTCGGTTGCGCCACGTGTGCTGAAATGGCCTGAAGGACCACTTTGAGTCCCAGAGTGCAAGTTGGGGGATGACTCTGAGGAACATTTAAGTTCAGTGACTACTATGAAGCTCGAGTGCAACTTCAGGGACTACATTGAGGCTTATCTCGGATCTCATCACAACAATCAATCGTTCCTCGTCAGCGCCTCTCTGCAACTCTATAGATTTTCATTCTAATCCCCAGAGACCGTTTCATGATTCATACTATAGGAGATACGTTAAAATTCCAAAGAATTAAAAAGAAGTGGAATTAGAATGAGATCTCCATCAGAATGAGGGTTTGTAAAAGAAAGAGAGAGAAGGGAATAGGACAAGAATGAAGGAAAGAGAACAAGAAAGAGAGCAGGCAAACGATGACAGAGGTGGCAAGAGTTATCCGAAAGAAGGAAAAAAGGGAGAAAGAAGTTCAATTTGGTGAAGCTCGAGGAAATGAATAGGGTTTCAAAGGGAGAGAGAGAAAGAAGAGAAGGAAGTGACACCATAAAGGAAGAAAGAGAAGAGAAGAAAGCTGACGAAAAAAGAGAAGAGAAAGAAGCTGAGTTATGTTGCGAGACCCTTAAAAAGACATTTTTTAAATTAAAAAAAATTTTAAAAACCACAAAATGCTACTTCGGATATGATTCCTCTTCTATACCATTGTTATATAGATTAATTCAGTTAATTTTTTTTTTGTTTTTAATTTTAAAATTTCAAAAAATAATAATGAGTTTTTATTTTATTTTATTTTTAATGTAACTAGTATGTTTTTTAACTAATTGGCTATATCTCAAGTTAAGTTCCCTTGCAGAAATTTTCTCATAGATTTAGTATCCAACATAAGAAGTAAAAAAAAATTACTGATTAAGTTTCAAAAGTTTTAGGTATAAAATTGTATTACATGAATAAAAGCTTGAAATACATTTATCATTATGAATTTGGTTTTATGGAAATTTGCAGAAATTTTTTTTATTAACAACGTATTAAAATTAAGAGGAAGTATAGGGAGTCAATGGAGTATCTATACAATGTGTACAATAGGGGTTTATGGATGTTCGATTCAGTAAGATATCAGATGTTTATTATCCCTGGTATCCGGATGGTTATTCTGGATAGTATGGGCGTATTGTATTTGAGAAATTAGTAGTATTTTACCCTGGATGTTCATTTTTTAACTCATAATAGACCAAATAAATAACTCATTGTACACATTATACAAATATTCTATTCACTCCTTAAGAAGATTTATTAATTAAATATTATTAACTAACTGTTGTATTGATCTGCCGTGTTTTTGGTCAGGGACTAACCATTGTATTGTTGACCATCCAACACTAGAGTGGGCTTCAGCCGAAAAAAAGTTGGGGACTACGGCTTTAGGGCCAACAAATCCACCCCAAGACCAAAAACAAAAACTGTTGATCCACCTTATGAAACCCAAAACAAAAAGAAAATACTGTAAATAGTTAATACCACAGTACATTCAGGAATACACACACAATATATAACCACAGCACAAACAAAATTTAGTCTAATTATTCCATTAGAAGATATTCAGAGACACACTAGAAAATTTGCAGCTGAGGTTTGGCATCAATGGAGAATTTGTTGGCTTCCCATTAACTTACACCAGGGTTTGAAACCTGGATTTAACACACAAAATGGAATATAGGAACCCATAATAGAGTGTATGTGTGTGCATAGTGTAAGGAAAAAAAAAAAACATGAGAAAATTTTATTGAGTTACCTGATCTAGGGTTGTCAAAAGTTTATAAAATATTAGCAATAGTTTGGTATGGACTGTGAAAGATGTAAAATGTCTTAACATATGCATGCATGGCGATAGATATAGCAATAATTGCTTAGGTTAGGTTCTTGTATTATTATCTAATACTACCATGCACTCTCGTTCTCCTGAAGTTCCAACATGATTTTTCTTCATCATTCACCCTCGTGTGTGATTTTCAGTTAGCTTAAAAAATTTTCTCTCTCCATCATTGATCAAAATCCATTAGTCCATTACTAAATTTTGCCCATCAAATATGATTTTGCATTATATCAAATTGAAATGATTGTTACTTTGCTTCCATTGTTTTTATCTCCAAATGTACTAATTAAATAATATTATTTACGTGTAATTTTCAAAGACAGAATTTAGAGTTTTTTCTTTCTTTCCTCCTTTCTTTCTTTAATTTTCTTTCTTTTTCAATGGAAGAAATATTAATATACCACTAAAATAATATCCTTTACTAGTGTGTAACTTGAGGGATTTGCCGGAGATATAGTAAGATGATTAATAAAGACATTATTATATTACTAGTATTATACTATTATTAACTACATATTTTATCAAAAATTTCAACCTAACTTATTGGGATTTTTTTTAAAATAAAATAAAAAAATAATTAATTCCTCAAATAAGATTTTTGAACTTTAATTTTCAGAATATATTTTTTTTTTTTTACATTAAGGACAAGTTCGCCGTACCCTCCGACGAGCTCTATATAAATTATGGAGTTCGTCGCACCCCCGACGAACTCTAGGTTGAGTTCGGCAGAGTATATAAACGCAGGGTCATTCTCATTTGTCACTTTCCTTCTAAATCTCTCATCCAAATTCACTTTGTTCCCCTTTTACTTGTGATAGTCAGATTCTTTTGTACGATATTTTCTGTCTTTCAACGTCTGTGAAATTCGTTATCCATGATATCGTCAGTTTCAGGTCAGTAAATAATATGTTAGTTAGAGTTATTGTTTTCAGGTTAGTTAGAGTTACTGTTTACATGTTAGTTAGAGTTACTGATTTACTTTTTATATGTTACTTAGAGTATATAACATGTTTGTTAGATTTTTTATGTTATTGTTTGCAAGTATAGTTGCTGTTTATTATTTATAACATGTTAGTCAGAATAGTTAGTTTAAGTTGTGAATTAGAAAGTAATTAGTGAAATAATTAGTTAGGTTAGGTTAGATTAGAAAAAAATATGATTAGTAAAATTTAGGGTTCAGTTAGTTATTGATTAGGGTTGTTTAGGGTATTAGTTGACGGCCTCAAGTAGTTGGGTTAAAATTAGTAAGTTTATAAACTGATTAAGAAGTAAGGTAGACAATTAGTAGATTTAAATATGTTTTTTAAAAATTTAGTTAATGTGAAAGGAACTGAGTTCAGTATAATTTTATTTTACTAGAGTGTGGTTAGATGGAGCAGAAGTTATTGGACTACGAGGATATGCTTTATAGATTGAATCAGACTGAGCACATTGCTGGCATACTTGGTCGAGTGGTATATTTTTATTATTGTTGTTTATTGTATTGTAATTAATAAATAGTGAATTTGTTATTTTATGTGTTCACCGTCCTTTGTTTTTTGTTTCAGTGTGGTAGGCATCTCGGATCTTGTGCACCAGACGGAATTTGATGAGACAGTCGCCGGAGCAGATTAGGCCATATCTCAGATGAGCCGGGTTTGAGTATGTGGCGTATATGAATGAGTTCGAGCACGACTGGCTATTGGCCTCGGCATTGATAAAGAGGTGGAGGTCTGAGTCCCATACGTTTCATCTACCATGTGGGGAGATGATTATCACTCTATTAGTGGATCGACGGTAATCCTATTAGTGGATGCATAGGTGGTTGGGAGCAGCACCATCAGGAACGGTCCATTGAGGACTTCTGTCAGCAGCCACTGGGCGTTGTTCCTGGCCCAGCTGACAAACAGTCACAGACTAAGTGGACTGTGAAGCTCACAAGGTTCCATAACACATTATGCGGAGAGCTGGAGCAAGACGCCACTGAGGAGCGCCTGTTGAGGTACACGAGATGGTATATCATGCAGTTGATCGGAGACGCCTTGTAATCGAAGTTCGTTGTAAGACTCCTCCCAATCGCCATATATTTCAGCAATGACTTTCTGTTTTGCAAGCCAAACTTTTCTGTAGGACGTCTTGTAACTGAAGTGATTCTCCACACCTCCTTGCAGAACCCTGATGCTGATTGTGGGATCCTGCTTTGACCATTGTGAAAATGTGTTGAGCCATTACCTTCGAATCCAACCTACGAATCCCCCATCGATGTTTGCATGCAAGTATGAGGACCAGTGTATCTGTAAACTCCGTTAAATTAGTAAATAATTAGTTGATAAATTATTTTTGATAATGAAGATTAGAAATGCGAATATTATATTAAGTTAGGATAGAGCTCATTGAAACGAGAATTTTGACACTAATTTCAAAGAAATCGGTCCAAAATTAGACCGAGCAGACCGAACCGGTTGAACCAGGCCCAACCGGGCCGTCAATCCAACTGGACCAACCTATTAAATGAACCTAAGCCTTTCTTCTCCCTCATTTTAGCATAAACCAAGCTGAAGCTCCAGGGAAGAGAAGAAACACTAAAACCCTTATGGTAAACTCCAACCCCCGTAACTTCTCCGTCTGAGCTTCGATCGCCGCATCGTTTGCGGCCACGCGTCCACTGCGTCGAGCTCTACGTTTCTATCGGAACAATTTCATAGGTAAGCCATTAATCACTTCCAGCTACTCTTTTCCCCTAATTTTTCAAAAATTGAATAGAAATGTTAAATTTCTTTGCTTCTTGATGTTTTAGGATCCAATTAGCTTGAGAAAAATGTTCACTTTTGCTTATGTGAAGCTTGGATAAGGTGAGGAAACCATAATTCCACTTTAATTTCTATTGGAGCTTGGAATTGTGAATATTGGAACTTAGAGGAACCTGAGCTTAGTGTTTACTGAATTTCGGAAGGGTTGTGCTTGTTTTGGAAGGGCTGTGTTTGTTTTAAATAAGTTGCCTTGATCACTACGAGAAAATTGGCCAAGGTATGGTTTAGGTTTCTTGCATTTAATATGTAAGGTTCTGTGAAAACTTAGGCTAGATGACCACAGGATAGGTTGGAATGAATGTGTATATAATTATTGCTTAGCATCTTGTCAATTAGTTGATTTGGTTCGGTGTTTGTGTGAATTAAATAGCTTGATGAATATGGATTTGAGAATGTAAGTTTATGGTTGATAATGCTTGATGATTTAGTGGTGATTTAGTGAATTGTTGATGATTTGGACTATGATTATGGTGATGATTGCTATGGTGATGAAGAACGGTATGTAGTGTTGATTTGGTGGGTTTGAAAGTGTGTAAAATGAGACTTTTGAATTGAAAATGAGGTTTATAAGATTTTGTTGCACTTTGGTTTTGGACTGAATTTCGGCAGGCTATAACTTGGCTTCCAAAATTCCAAATTGATTTCAACTGGTTTTAAATAAAAATTGGGTTTGTGAACTTTATGCCGTTCAAAGAACGGAAGAAAAACGATTTAAAACGATTGAGTTATGCCCGTTGGAAAATTTTGGTGCGGAATATGTAATTTATATGTGACTATGGCAGGAAACTTGTTATGATTCTGCAGCTCTGCTACATATCTATTTTTTAAGAGAACGTACGTCCACGCGTACACGTGGCATAGGTTTTGGCGATGCGTACACGACTGGTCCCATGCGTATGCGTAAGGGGCTAACAAGCAAGTCCACGCGTACGCGTGACCCACGCGCACACATGACATGAAGTTTTCACCCACGCATACGCATGACAAGGGACGCGCGCACGAGCTGCACCTTCACACTCCCACGCGTATGCGTGGCCCCTATTCCAGCAAACATGATTTTTGAGTTCTAAACCTTATTTCAAACTTCTAAACCACTATTTTCATTCCTTTAGTCATAAATGGTAGTGTTAAACCTGATAATCAGATGAAGTTAGGAAATAGGGATAACTTGGTGGTGAAGTAAAGCTGAAAAGTGATGAATTGATTATGAACATTATGGATGATTATGTATGATACTTGTCTTGATAATCAAATGAATGATCATGTATGATAATTGAATTGAATGATTAAATGATCTAAGATACGAGATTCTCTGGGTAAAATACCGTGGCTTGCCACCATGTGTACCAGGTTGAAAACTCGATACTCTGTTGACCCTATGATGTAAGGGTGACCGGGCACTTATAAATTTCCGGGAATGTTAACCCCCATTGAGCAATATTGATAATTTGAGAAAAAGCTATGTATAGACTCTTAGGGATGCATGTCGAGGGACAGTCTAAGGTTTTCAGACTTGCCGAGTTGGCTGGATAACTGACAGATGAGTCTCATCAGCCATAGGATAGGCATGCATCATATGCATACTACTTGATTTATTTGTTTGTGCATTAACTGGGTGTGCCTAAGTGTACTTGCCATGCTAAATGTATATTTGTTACCTGCAGTACTTGTAACCTTCTTGTGCTTGCCTTTATTTGTTTATCTGTCTATAAAATGCTGACGGAGATGGAGGTATGGAGGGATGGTAGTATGGGACTTAGAATTAAAGCTAAGTTAAGCTTAGATACTCTTAGAAAACCACCTTTTATGCCTTCTGTTAATACTTTAAGCTCTACAATCTGAGTGTCGGCGTTCTAAGATTGCCTCTAGCATTTCCAGGACCTTATATATTATGTGTGTGGCACCTTTACCATACTGAGAACCTCTGGTTCTCATTCCATACTATGTTGTTGTTTTTCAGATGCAGGTCGAGAGGCATCTCGTTAGGCGTCTGGGCTCCTAAAGCGAAGTTGTTACTGGGTTATTTTGTACAGAGATGTATATATATGTACTTAGCTTTCTCTCCGCATAACTCATTCTTTTTTATCCTCTTAGAGGTTTATGGAGAGACAGGATTTTGTTTATGTACATTTGGGTTTTGGATATGTATATATGTGTGTGTGTGTGTGTATTCTCCAGCCAGTCTTGACTTTGTAGGCTGAGTTAGGAGCTTGTTACT
This sequence comes from Arachis stenosperma, assembly GCF_014773155.1. Lineage (NCBI taxonomy): Eukaryota > Viridiplantae > Streptophyta > Magnoliopsida > Fabales > Fabaceae > Arachis > Arachis stenosperma. The sequence goes on along the minus strand of NC_080384.1, from coordinate 16,874,346 downwards.
TTGTATCTTTGACTCTCTGTTTCTGTTTTGGGTTACTTAACAGCTATAGGTATCTTAGCACGCAAGTTAACTCATTTCTTGTGCGTTGTGCTTTTATTTTGTGATTTTTGTTTCCTCTATTCTTCAAGGCTCTTAGCATATTATAATCCTTCTGCTATTATAAGTACACATTTTATTTTAGAGGTCGTAATACCACACCACCTCTGTTTTACGACTTAAGCGTAAAGCTCAGTGTGGTAGGGTGTTACAGTATCTATTAACTTCCCATTTTTCTTGCTTTCGGCGATATGATATAAGAATGCTCCAAGAACAACCGAGCCCAAACTAGATACACTGTACATTATACCTCAACTGGTCACTCTCCACTATTTTATACTTCGCGCCCTTCCTAATGTTGTACCTCTTAACTGCCAACATGACTTCTTCCTTGTTCTAAAATTGTTGTCCAACCTCGAACTCATTGTTTGGATCCTCTTCAGGGCGTCCCTGGGTAAACAACCAATCCGAAATCATTGCATCGAGATTCAACTTAGTGAAGTGATTCGCCTGGTCATATGGTCGAGAAATGGCAAGCTGTGTCAGAGCGATTTGTGTCTTACCATAGTAGTTCATCTCTTCTTCCTCGTTACCATCATCAGGAATTTCTGTTGGTTCATCATCAGCATCGTCTTCGTCATCGGGGTTAACTTCATACTGATCCATCATCAGATCCCTGATAGCAGAATTCTTATAACTTTCAACAATTATCATTCATCATGTCAGCATTACGAATTTCAACATTAGACCCCTCTTGACTACCTTCAGGTGGCATATTTAGATCGACTATCGTCCTTCTAATATTTCATCTAACAACTCCACTCAACGGTCTATCATCGACAGTATCTGCAGATGATCCTCGGCCACCCAACTCAATGAGAAACACTAATAACTTCAACAGATGAACATTTGTCCATCGGTTGTGCCATGACCTTACAAGACGTACGTCCTCGTCGTCACATAACTGATACCTAATTCAAAACAATAGAAATATTTTTCACAACCGTAGTCTAATAAACATACTATAAACAGAGCCGAGACAATTGTGCTATACCTTTTATAAAACAATCTGTCATCTACTTCGGTCGGATATTTCTAATAAATTTTTTTTACCCTTTTTGTCCGTTGCTGTCTGACGAAATGCAATATCAGATTGTTCAACGCTGTTAGACTGTTGACTTCCGTTGTCATATAGGTAATTATCAGTTGCCCAAATCTAAAAACAATAGAACCTTCTTCATCATATACTATTTAACCATCATAATGAATGGATAACAATGGATTCTTTGACATTGTAGAAAAAAAATGTCAAGAATGATAATGAAGGTAGAGAATGAAATTGTGGTTTTGAGCTCCATTCTTCATCAGTTATGCTTTTATTTTTGGAAACTCAATATAGAGTTCGCCGGGAGTGCGACAAACTCCATAATTTATATAGAGTTCACTGGGGGTGCGGTGAACTTTTCCTTAATGCAAAAAAATAAATAAATCATATTCTAGAAATTAAAATTAAAAAATCTTGTATGAAAAATTAATTATTTTTTTATTTTATTTTAGAAAAAATTCTAACTTTATTGAGGTTACTATAATGGGTTTTTTTACCAAAAAAAATCTTTCATTTTTTATTTGGGTTAAAAATTATAGATTTACGTTTTTAACTATTATCGAGTAATTTCACAAGCATGGTTATTTTGCAGACTTCAGCTGTTAAAATATATTAGAATCAATTAATTCTCATAAGAATCATTTAGCATATCTAAATATTTATTATAAAATATTACGTCTTTATTATTTCAATTTTCTTAGCATTTATAAACATTCTTTTATATTGTATCATTTCACACAATTTAAATAGACACAAATACTTTTCTTATTGTTCTCTCTTACCTTTCTAACATGATATCATAATCATAGTATCATCCTTAAAGAGGATAAGTTGTTTTTCTTCTGGTAAAATCATCGTAATTTTTGCATTTTTCCTCTATGCCATTTTCTCTTACTTTTTGTCGCTCCATTATGCTTTTTTACTTCACCGATTAGCCTATCATCTCCGTCTTGTGTCTTTTTGAGTTTAGGCTCCGTTTGGTTGATGTATTTGATGAGACATAGACACAGAGATACAGACATTAAAGACATGGACATAAAATATTTGTGTCTATGTATTGTGTTTGGCAAAAATAAGAAATAAGACACATATATTTAAAAAAGACTAAATTACCCTTCATTCAACCACAAGTTTTACCACTATTACAATACACCTATTATCCCAAACAATGCATGCCATCACCATTAAATTTTTATTTCTTCTAATAATTTTTTATTTCTTCTAATACCATCTTAAATTATCATTTAAATATTAAATATATAATTGTTCTTGAAAAAAAATAGAAAATTAACGTTCAGAATTTATCAAAGATTAATCAAAATTTAAATAAATAAAAAAAATTAAATGTACAAATTTTTTTTGAAAAAAAAATAGAAAAGTAAATTTAGTTGTAGAATCTAAAAGAGAAAGAGAAAAAAAAAAGATTTGGGAAGATAAGAAGACAAATTTTAAAAACTCAATAAGGGTAAAAGAGTAAAAAAATTAGTGTCTCACAAGTTGTGTCTCAGTGTCTCACCAAATTGGAGGTACACAAATTTAGTGTCTCCGTGTCCATCTGTGTCCTCCCGTGTCCTTCGAAAATCTGTGTCTCACCAAACCAAACAGCAGACATGTGTCACCGTGTACCACTGTGTCTATGTCTCAGTGTCTATGTCTCAGTAACCAAACGCTACCTTAATGAATAAAACACCACTGTCATCTGCTACTTACTTATTTTCATAGAGAAAGCAAATATTTTTCATTATTCTTCGGCATTTTACCATTTCTTCGCAGTTTGCCACTTTTCGCACAGTTCGCCATCCTTTTGGCAGTTTCGTCTGTGTTTTTCTGGCGGCTGGTTTGTCTGCGCTTTCCTTCTGGCAGTTTCGTCTGTGCCTCCTTCTGACATTTCTGTCTGCGCTTACTTCTGGCGGCAATTCCGTCTAGCTTCTTTCATCCAGTTTCGTCTGCACCCATTGCATCAGTTTATGTATTTTTTTTTCTTTATTTCATTATTTTAAATAAGTTTCAAACTCAAGTTTGAGGGAAGTTGTTAGAATATATTATAATCAATTAACTTTCATTAGAATTATTTAGTATATCTGAATATTTATTTTAGGATATTACGTTTTTATTATTTCGCTTATCACCTATAAATATTTTTCTATATTATATTATTTTACATATCTTGAATAATACACAATTATTTTTTTTATGTTACTCTCTTGTTTTTGACATCGACTAAAAAATTTAAAGATAAATGGATATTTTGTCTGCTTTTGCCATTGAAATAGGTAACAAACATTTTTTATTTTTCACATATTTTGCATGTAGAATCAATAAAATATGTTTAAATATTAATTAGCAAAATATGAATATTGACATTTCTTAATTTATTAATTTTAAAATATAAATATTAATAAAAATTCCTATTTAAATAAAATAAAATATAAAAAATAAAAACAAAACTAATACGTTTTTTACCCGAATTGATAAATAATTTTTTTTTATTTAGATAAAGAAATGCCTACTATCATGTCATCATAATTTGAAAGTATAATGAACATCCTTTCCCGGCATTTCGTTGCATCTTTTCAAAATGGAGCAACAAAAGGTCAAAAGTGTATACCAGCCAGAATTTGAATATGCATTACCCATATTGTGAAGTGTGAACGGGGTTTAATCAAATTTAAGCATATTTATACACAAAGGGTAAGATATCCATTTCCGTAATTTTCTCTTCTCTACCATAAATCAAGGTCCCACATGCTGATAGATAGATATGCTTCTTCCTTCTAGAATAAAAAATCTATTCCCACTGTCACAAGCCAGATTGATTTAAATTCTTGCACCTAACCTCTTTCTATATGTATTTGCCAAGACCCATACGCGTCAGTTGTGTTATTGGGATATAGGTAGACAATAAAATGGGTAAATAATGTGAATAATAAATTGTATTTTAAATTTATTAAAATAAAAAATATTTTATTTTATTTATTTATTATAATTTTAGTCTTTTATTTTTTATTTTTCTTTTGTTTTTTATCGTAGTTGCTTTACTTTTTTTTTTGTCACGTCGTTACTAACGTACTTAATCACCGCCGCCATAATTTGAGGAAGTAACGCGTCACATCGTTACTACACCTTTTTTCAGATGTTGCGTCGCTCCTGTATTTTTTGCAACCGACGCCGTCACTGCACCTTCTTCTCTCATGGAATTGGGGTACGGTATTCTTTGGATGTAGGAACCAAGCAATTCAAGCCACGACTTCTTTCGGAGCAATAGCGCTGAAACCTCTCTCCTTTCTCAGTGGAAAGAAGCTTCTTAATCGCTTTCTCGTTATCCAAACACGGTATATACTCGCTCCTGTTCTGCGGACTGTCACTGCGCGCCTTCTTCTCTCCTTTATGATATCGTACTGTCGCTGAGTTAGAGGTTGCAGCTGTTCCAACACTGCACCTCTCTCCTTACTTCTACGCCGTTGTGTCATATCTTCGCTACTTACATCGCGTGCTGTTTTGCTTTATTTACCCAAATGGTATAACCCAAATAAACATATACATCTTAGCGAAAAAACCATCTGCATACATAGTAAAATGAACATCTTGTGGGCATGTGCATGTAGAATCAAGCAAATCAAGTAAAACACCAATATTATATCCAAATAAATATCCATTTTAGAATGAAAAGAACTATCTGCATACATAATAAAATGAACATCCAACTTAGTTGATAAAAAACAAGTAAAAAGACAACAACTGCAGAGACACCGGAATCGCGATACAGCAACAACAGCAATAACACAGGATTGCGAGAGAGTAGTTGTGACAAAATAAAAAAATCAAAATTATGATTAATTTTAATTAATTCAAATTTTAATTTTTAAAATTAAAATTAACTTTTTTTAACATATTATTTATATTGTTTAAAGATAATATTGTTTAAAAAAAACGTTGTTTTCTATACCTAATTTGGATTGAGCTTATAATAAACTATTTAAGTATTTATTGATATTAAGATAATATGTAAGTTAGGTAAAAACACAGATGCAATCAATTTTATGTGAAGTTAATAGTTAAAAATCGTTAAATGATCTGACAAAATTTTTATCTAACAATTTTCAATTATCAATTTCACATAAAGTGAATTACACCCAGGAGTAGAGCTAAAAATTTTTTTGAAAGGGACAAACATAAAAAAATATAAACTAAAAAGAGAGAAAAATTAAAAATTAAAAAAGAGTTAAACTAAAAATTTAGAAATTTGAGAGGAGTCATTGCCCTCTTTTTCATGAACGTGACTCGCCACTAATTACACCTAAATTTCTACCAATAAATTAACATGAAGCCTTATTACACGTTGTCTATATAGATAATTATTTTTTGAGTCGTCATATACTCATATAGCCTCCTAATATAATGATTTATCTATCATTTTTCTTAATTTAAATTATCAGTCGCAATAATATCATAACACATCTTTATATATTTTTTTGGAATGGTGCATCATGCATGCGATTGGTGTGCAAAGGTCCAACTCATTACTGACAACGAGTTCTAATTTTTTGAGCGATCCAAACCGCAAATGGTCAAAAGCAGAGAGAAAGCTCCACTTATTGCTTCCCAAATTACACTTTGAAAAAAGAAAAGAAAGAGTAAAAAAGAGATTCTCGTCCCACGTTTGAGTGTCTTGTATTGTTTGAGCCACACAGGTGCTGCATACGTACGTCGCTGTGTTTTCTGTCCACACTCCACTTTGTGACACTTCAGGCACTATCACTAATAAATTAAAGAATCATTTGTTCCATCTCTCCCTTAATTTGTTTCTAGTCTTTTCACTTTCATATTTTTTCTCCCATAATGTCATAATGATGCCTTATTTATCATCAAGGATAAACTACTAATTAATACTATACAGCCACCATGTTCTAATCTAACGAATTTTAATTACTCTTGCTGTATTATATATATTCTACACTGCAGCATGTTCTAACTTAATTAATTTTAGATCTTCTGCTTGTTTTTATTTTTTATCAGAAATTTTAGGAGGAGCCGTTTTTATAGTAATTTTGACAATCATTTGACAAGTATAAATTTTATTAATTCATGTGTATAAATTCTAAAAAATATAAATACAAATTATATTAATTTATATGAATAAATTTTAATAAATATAAGTATAAATTATAATTATTCAAATGTTGAGTCAAAATAATAATATTTACCGGTCTAGATTTGTTGATTTTTTATACATATACTCTATGGCTGTGCAGACGTAGTGTTGTACTATATTTCTTTTCTTTTCTTTTTTAGAAAATTATTCTAATGAAAAAATAGATAAATCAACGGTTAATCCCACTATATTTCTCTATGCATGCTGTAGGAAAATAATGGATGATATTTTCTAGAGCTTGTGCTTAACTTGATTTTCATCGAGCTCGCTAGCAATGGATGATATACTAACAAAGTAACAAAGATGTAAATATAATAGCTAGTTGAGGAGCTCTATATGAAAATTATGTTCATAACAAAAAGTTAAAGGTTTTAGTGATTTTGTACAATTGTACCAAAAGAGATTCCAATGTTCAACGTATTTATTCTAAGAAAACTAACTTAAAAACTTTTTCTTTTAGGATATTTTTATTTTTTTTTAACAAGTAGTCGTTATTTGTAATTTTTTCAAATAAATAAAGTAAATTTTATATTTATATTTATATGAATTTCTAAAAGTTTTCTTACTTTTATATTGTGTTGTTTATCTTGATATTAATGCAAATGAGATATACAAAGACTAGCCCTCCCAAAAAATTATGTTTATACATATTATATTTACATTATATTATAAACGATATATATGTATACTTTACCGTAATAACAAAATAAATAATAAAATAAAAAATGTAGATAATTTTAAAATATAATATAAATATAGAATTTAATTTATTTATTTATTTAAAAAAAAAACTCCTCTTTCTTGGATTCAAAATAAATTGATTATATAATTCATTTTTTTTTTCTACGAAAGAATAAATAATTTTTCAATGAGTATGCAAATTGGAATAGAGAAGAGTCCGGCAATTGTTAGGTTTATGAATGATGATTGATGAGAGAGTTGGTCCTATTTTTCCCTAATGAATACGCATCCCTAATGATATGAAAATTAATTGATTTGATTCAGATGCCCCTAGAACCTAAGTCCCCACGGCCCACATGTGCATTCAAAATTAGACATCATATTCTTCTGATTTCTTTCAAATTCGGGAATTCAGCTACCAATAGTCAAAGAGGGTTAGGTATCCAAGAAAAGCTATAGGCAAAGTAAATCCATCTAAACGCAACTTGTTCCCCCACACTACTAATTATTTCAAAGTGCTTAATTACATTTTAATCCTTAATTAGAGAAGCTTCGTCTCTCACTTTTCTCACCCTAAATCCATATCATTTTACATTTTATGCATGTTCTTTTCTCTCTCTCGGAGTCTCTGTACATTTGAGAGTGACTAAAGCCAGGATAAAGAAGGAAAAGCAAAAGGGGATCCATTAATGTAACGTACAACTTAATTAGTTTGGAATTTAGTTTTTATCTATAGTCACTGGATTCCTCAAAGTGATAACTCAGTATTTCGGGATCTAAGCGTTTTAAATTAGCTTTTAAGATATCTATAATTCTTTCTGAAATTTTGAAAATTTTAAAGGCTGAATTAGATTAATCAGATTTTTAATAAAAAGAATGTTATACATATACAAAAAACTTATTATTAAATTATTTATTATATATATTATTTTATATAATTAATATATATTTTATATAAATAATTAATTTAATAACCGACTGTAATGTACATGATTGTTTTATTCATAAAACTGAGCACATAAGTTGGTTTCAGATATATAAAGATATTGTATTTATTTAGGTTGTCAATGTTGAAAATTTTTAATATTTATTGTACATTAAACAACATATTTTAAAAACTTACAAGTTTCAATCTTCTAACAAGAACATCTTACTTAACACTCTGTATCATAAGAATATTTGTTAGTTAAATCCAAAATTTATGAATTCATTTAGAAGTAATGATGTAATTTACTATTTTTCATGAAATAATAATAAGATACATATTCTATATTCAAATTTATTTTAGAATAATATTCCAAATTAATTTTTTTAAAAATTTTAGTCAGACAATTTAATTTTTAATAAATTTTAATTATTAAATTAATCTTTAACTTTTAATTTTATTAGACATATCAATACGTTAAATTTAGTAAAAAATTAGATATATTAATCTCTATCGTTATTTAATAAAAAATATAATAATTCTTATATAAAAATTAATTTATTGAATAAAATAAAAATTTAAAACCTAATTTATTAATTAAAATTTACTATAGAGCCAAATGTTTGAGTAAGCTGGGAGCAGTAAACCAGAGGCAGAGGAAACACTAAATTATTAATAGAGAAAAAAGGTAGTGTAGTAGTAGTAGCAGTAAGGTTGGTTCACATCGTCGTGAAAAGAAAAATAAACAAATTAAAGTGGTTTTTTTTAAAGTGGAAGAACACAGCGTACCTTTTCTCTGCAGTTATGGGTTTTGCCGCTCTCTGTTTTCCCATTCCCACCATCAAACTCTCTCACAACTACTAACTCTTTCTCTTCTCTTTTTCGTAATCAAAATTCAATTCAGCTCAATGGGTTATCTCTCTTGCAATGCCGACTCTGCAGTCGCCACCTGTGACCCTCACTACTGCCATTTCAAGAACCGCAAAACCAACAACCTCCTTCAAATCCGCCACTTCCCTTACTCCGACATCCTCGCCGCCACTAAAACCTTCTCCGCCGATACCTTCCTCGGCAAAGGCAGCCACGGCAGCGTCTACAAAGCCACACTCGACGGCGGCAAGCTCATCGCCGCCGTCAAGAAAACTAAGCACGCCAAACCATCATCACGCCGTCACCAAAGTACCGCTGCAGCATCTTGCACCGGTTGCGGCAACTGCACCAGCCCGGCGGAGAACGAGATCGAGATCCTCTCACGCGTCTTTAGCCCCCGCCGGCTAGTGAACCTCATCGGATTCTGCACCGATCCAAGCAACGGCGGCAAGCTCATCGTCGTCGAGTACATGCCGAACGGCTCCCTCCACGACCTCCTACACTCGCCGGTCCGACCGCCCGGTTGGACCGCACGCGTCCGGCTCGCACTTCAAATCGCGAAGGCGGTTCACGCGCTTCACACATCAAACCCTCCGGTGATCCACCGAGACATTAAATCTTCCAACGTTCTCATCGACGGAGCGTGGAACGCGAGGCTCGGAGACTTTGGGCTCGCGCTGAGAGGACACGTGGAGGACGTGCGCGTGAAGTGCACACCGCCAGCTGGCACGTTAGGGTACCTTGATCCTTGCTATCTTGCGCCCGAGGATCTGAGCGCTAAGAGCGACGTCTTCAGCTTCGGGATCTTGCTGTTAGAGATTCTCAGCGGCAGGAACGCCATCGACGTGAACTTCAGTCCGCCGTCGGTGGTCGACTGGGCAGTGCCGTTGATTAAGAGAGGAGAGTTCGCCGTCATTTGCGACAGGCGGATCGGAGCGCCGTCGGATAAAGAGGTGGTTCGAATGGTGGCGGTGATGGCGGCCATGTGCGTGAGGTCCACGGCGGAGAAGAGGCCGTCGATGGAGGAGGTTGTGCAGTGCTTGAAGATTGCAAGGAAGAGAATGCGGGCGGCGCCGATATGGAGTGGATTGAGGTGGCGCGTGAGGCGCGTGGAGAGTGAGAAACGGTTAGAATGGGAAGCGCGTGAGTGTGACAGTTATTACGATAGGAGTGAGGAGGAGGTAGTGAGAGCGGCGAAGGGTGGTGTGAGTAGAAGGAAGAAGAACAGGAAGGTATCCAATGTGACGGGTGCAGAGTATTATGGTAGACCCTCATCCAATCATGTAGTGAGGTCAAAGTCAATTGGTGCGGGTTCTCTGAAAGTAAATTCGGATTCGGGAAGTTCGCGGTCGCAACAAAGCGGGTCGGGTTTCGTGAGGAGAAGGTCGAAGCTGAACAAGTCTAGGTCCATGGGGGTGTTGCAAGGTTCTTCTCGTTTGTCATCACATTATTATGAAAGTGATCCAATACATTCGTTAGAAACGGCAATGTCGTCTAAGTGGGTTATTACGGATAAGTTGGAAAAAAAACTGCTTGAGAAACCGTTAGTTAATTCTGTTGGAATTAATTAATTTAACTGTGGATAATTAGTGAAGGTTTTTGAATGGTTGCATTATTGCAACAAAGCGCAAGCATGTGGAATTCCATGTGTAGGAGCTTCAAGGATATAAACCATTCTTTAGAGTGATAAGCTCTTCAACAAAATTCAAGGGCTTAATGAATATTATTAAAAATTGTCATTGTATTATCCAAGGTTTTTGGAGGAGGGGGCAGATGAATGTTTTACACAATTCGGACTAGGCCTTGAAGAAGTGTCCAGATGGGTTGTCTTAACCATATTTGTACTATAAATTTGTAGCACTTACACAAATTTTTCTATCTTAATCCTTTTTTTTTTCAACTTTAGGTCCCAAAAAAAAAAGGGTTCAACTTAGCTTTGGGATGGATAGAATATTTGTAAACATTTATTGCTTCGCTTGTAGTACATTTAATTTTTTTTTTTTCAGAAAAGAAGAAGATAGAGAATAGACAACAAAGGCATTAAATGATTCACACTTATCCTGTACTCTTAAATCTATGTTATGTAGAAGTACTTCACATTTTATCAATAAAAAGATCAAAATTCAATACTAGAAAGTTAAAGATGTGGTATGACAAGAGGCAGCATGAATACACACACGATACAGATATGAAGCATTTATAGCTTAGCTTGTTTTTCAGCAAATAGTTGTGGTTGCCACAGAGAGCAAGCAAGTGCATAGAGACATATAGAGTCATGAGCTTTCTGGTTGTTATTAGTTATCCGCGTTCTGGTTATGTGATGGCTGAATCTAATATACATTTAATGCATTTTGGATTATTATGGACATTATATTGAATAATACCTTGTAATATAACACCGCTATATATAAATATATAAATAATACTATTTATATAAATACACACTATTCATAACGGCTCCATTCAGCGCTAATACTGTTTCCATGGAGAGTATGCATGCATGGTAGAACATGATTACTAAATTTGAGTAATTTTCAAATCAGACTTGATATTTTTAATATCGGATACTTTAATTTTTTAAATTTTAAAATATATAAAATAATTTCTAATATTTATCTTAATTAGATAATGTTCATACCCTAGCCCAATAAAGGCCCAGGATCAAGCAAAAGATCTAATCCAGAGGGTTGGGCCTCACCAGTACCAATCTTCATCCTATGAAGTCGGTACTCACCACGACCTGTTCTAAAGAAGTCGGGCACGAGATTAGCTGGCGGATAAACACTCATTCAAATGAGTAACTCCCCCTAGAATCTCTTTAACCACTTCCACGAGGCATATCTTAACCTCCCTAAGATAATGGGACGGTTAACACCCTAAAAATATGGCACTACTCCAACGGTGGTTATTGGTTCACCGCTATAAATACACTGACACCCCTCAAGTATCTCCAAGTCCAATACTCTCTAGACCTGCTCACACTCTTGCTAACTTAGGCATCGGAGTGTCTTTTGCAGGTACCACCCCCATCTCCTCGCACAAATAAGTCGGACGGAGCCTCCCGAGTTGCAGATCCATTCGGAATCCTCCTCCTTCACACATTTGGGCCAACCAATTCCATCCAGCCTATCAATCTCCGGTTACCCACCGTAACATTGGCGCCGTTGCCGGGGACCCGAGAGATCAACCACTGATGGCAGACAGATCCCACGAAGAAGGTCATGTGGAGACAGATTCTGAACAAGAGAATCTGGACACAGGCAATAACGATGCGGACTTCACCCTCCAACAGGAAATTAATGATCAACATAGGGAAGGTACCTCCGGAGTAAAAAACCCGAAGGTAAACTCTTCAGAAGGGCGCGAATCAGAGAAAAAGGGACCACCTCGTATAACTGAACTCATGGGATTAGTCCACAGTCGCCTGGAATAGTTAGAACAAGAACGGGAGCGACAAAAGGAAACTGAAAAGAACCTAAAAGAGGAGATGGAACGACGAAAAGAGTTAGAAAGAAAACTCTTAACGTTAGAATCCTCCCTCAAAGGTCGCAACTTCCGTGGCGAACGAGAAGAGCCGCCCTTAGGAGGGGAGGACCCTTTCAACGATGACATAATGAGGGCAAAAGTTCCAAGGAACTTCAAAAGCCCTGATATGGACCTCTATGATGGAACCACGGATCCAAAGCATCACCTGAGCAACTTCAAAAGTCGGATGTACCTAGCCGATGCTTCCGACGCCACGCGATGCAAAGCTTTCCCGACCACTCTATCGAAAGCAGCGATGAAGTGGTTCGATATCCTCCCCCCGAGGTCGGTTACTAGCTTTGAAGACCTCTCAAGGAAGTTTTTGATGAGGTTCTCTATCCAGAAAGACAAAGTGAAACATGCACCGAGTCTCCTGGGAATAAAACAGGAGGTCGGAGAATCCTTACGAGCCTATATGAAAAGGTTCAATAAAGCGTGTTTAGAGATTCAAGACCTGCCCACAGAGGCAGTCATAATGGGGTTAGTCAATGGACTCAGAGAAGGTCCCTTCTCACAATCCATATCTAAAAGACACCCCGTTTCTCTAAGTGATGTACAGGAAAGAGCTTAAAAGTACATCAATATGGAGGAAAACGCTAAGTTGAGAGACCTGAGTTGGCGACCTGGGCCCCCTCCCTCAACAAAAGAGAGGGAAAGGGAAACCAAGAAAAAGGAAGAACTCGGTCTCGAGAGACCAAGAAAATATCACTCTTATACTCCTCTGAAAGTTTCTATAGTGGATGTATACAGAGAGATTTGTAACACTGAAAGACTGCCACCCCCTAGACCCATTAAAAATAAAAAAGGGGGGAGCCGCAGCGATTACTGTGAGTACCATAAAATATATGGTCACTCCACAAACGACTGTTACGACCTTAAAAATGTGATAGAAAAGCTGGCTAGGGAAGGTCGGCTTGATAGATATCTCATAGAAAGGTCGGACGGTCATGGAAAGAGAAAGCGAGACGATATGGATAGAAGAGACCCACCGCCGCAGACTCCAGAGAGACATATCCATATGATCTCAGGAGGGTTCGCGGGAGGGGGACTCACCAAATTCTCTCGCAAAAGACATCTCAAAAGAGTCTACCAGGTCGGAGAAGAGTCATCCGACCTCCCTACCATTTCATTCACAAAAGAAGATGGGCAAGGAATAATCCCTGGACACGATGATCCAGTAGTAATAACTATGATCCTGGCGAATGCCCATCTCCACAGAACCCTAATAGACCAAGGAAGCTCAGCGGACATCCTTTTTAAGCCCGCTTTTGACAAGCTAGGGTTGGATGAGAAAGAATTAAGAGCCTATCCCGACACCCTATACGGATTAGGGGACACGCCAATAAAACCACTGGGATTTTTGCCCCTCCACACCACTTTTGGAAAAGGGGAAAAATCAAAGACTCTGAGTATAGACTTCATAGTCATTGATGTGGGGTCAGCATATAATGCTTTAATCGGCAGAGCTACCCTTAATCGACTCGGAGCCGTGGTATCCACTCCCCACCTTTGCATGAAATTCCCGACCTCAACAGGGATAGCAACGGTAAGAGGGGATCAAAAGTTGGCAAGGAAATGCTACAATGAAAGCCTAAATCTGAGAGGAAAGGGCAGAGAAGTTCACACAATAGAGCTCGGCGGTGCAAGGGCCAGAGAAGAGCTGCGACCACAACCGGGAGGAAAAACCGAGGAGATACAGGTCGGTAAAGAGGAAGGGAAAAATACTCATATAGGAGCCAACCTAGGGGAAACCCTAAAACAAGAATTGACTAAGCTCCTAAGAGATAACTCCGACCTCTTCGCCTGGAAGGCCTCTGACATGCCTGGGATAGACCCCGAGCTCATGTCCCACAAGCTCTCGGTTTATCCGGGATCCCGACCTGTACAACAAAGAAGACGCAAGCTCGGCCCAGAACGAGCCCTAATAGTAGAAGAACAAGTGTAGGCGCTCCTGGAAGCTGGCTTCATCAGAAAAGTCAAGTACCCAACATGGCTAGCCAATGTAGTGCTAGTCAAAAAACAAAATGGCAAATGGAGAATGTGTGTCGACTATACCGACTTAAATAAGGCATGTCCCAAGGACCCTTATCCACTGCCAAGTATTGATACCCTAGTGGACTCCAGCTCGGGGTATCAATACTTATCATTTATGGACGCCTACTCGGGATATAATCAAATCCCAATGTATGAGTCAGACCAGGAGAAAACATCATTCATCACACCCAGAGCTAATTTCTGCTACGTGGTCATGCCATTCGAATTGAAGAATGCAAGAGCCACATATCAACGGTTGATGAATAAAGTGTTTTCCTCTCACCTTGGGAGTCTAATGGAAGCATACGTCGACGACATGCTGGTAAAGACCAAGAAAGAAGTCGACCTCCTGTCAGACCTCTCACAAGTCTTTGACACCATAAGGCTGCACGAGATGAGACTAAATCCCGCAAAGTGCGCCTTGGTGAGGTACTTAGAGAAAACTCTGGAGCACCTTGGGCGCTTTGCAGAAACCGAGATTAAACACATAACTCGGGATCTGAACAGCAGAGCGGACGCCCTATCCAAGTTAGCAAGTACCAAGCCAGGAGGGAACAACAGAAGCCTGATCTAAGAAACCCTCCAGGAACCCTCAGTAGTAAAAATAGAAGACAAACAAGAAGTACTTGAGGTAGTCGGTTTAAACCTCGGATGGATGAACCCCATGGTCGAATACATGAAATTCGACATCCTCCCTAAAGAGGAGAAAGAGGCTAAAAAGATCCGAAGGGAAGCACAACACTACACCTTGGTGAGAAATATTCTCTACAGAAGGGGGATATCAACACCATTATTAAAGTGTGTACCGACCTCAAGAACTGCCGAGGTATTGGAGGAAGTACATAGTGGGATCTGCGGAAACCATCTCGGAGCAAGGTCACTAGCCAGGAAAGTAATTCGAGCTGGATTCTACTGGCCGACCTTGCAGAAAGATGCCACAGAATTTGTGAAAAAGTGTCAACCATGTTAGATGCATGCAAATTTCCACGTGGCTCCACCAGAAGAGCTCATCAGTATCACTTCTCCATGGCCCTTTGCAAAATGGGGAATGGATTTGTTAGGCCCTTTTCCCCAAGCGCCAGGACAAGTCAAATACCTGATCGTGGGAATAGATTACTTCACAAAGTGGATAGAAGCAGAACCATTGGCCACCATCACCGCTCAAAGAAGTCGGAGGTTCCTCTACAAAAATATCATCACAAGATATGTATGGGATACCTTATTCCATTACTACAGATAATGGAACCCAATTCACCAATTCTACCTTCAAAAGCTTAGTAGCCAGTATGAAAATCAAACACCAGTTCACCTCGGTGGAGCACCCATAAGCCAATGGGCAAGTCGAGGCAGCCAACAAAGTCATACTGGCAGGGCTAAAGAAAAGACTACAAGAAGCAAAAGGAGCTTGGGCTGAAGAGCTCCCTCAAGTGCTATGGGCTTACAGGACAACGCCCCAATCCGCCACTGGAGAAACGCCCTTCCGACTAGTCTATGGCGTAGAAGCAATGATACCAATAGAAATCAATGAACAAAGCCCAAGGGTTATTCTCCATGACGAGATCGGAAACATACAGGGGCACAAAGAGGAGCTCGACTTGCTCCCTGAAGTCTGAGAAGATGCCCAGATAAGAGAAGCAGCATTGAAGCAAAGGATGACTACAAGGTACAACAAAAAAGTCATTCGAAGAACATTTGCCCCGAATGACTTGGTCTTAATCAGAAACGACATTGGAGTCAACAAATCAGGGGAAGGAAAACTCGCTGCTAATTGGAAGGGACCATACAAAGTCAATGAAGTTTTAGGAAAATGTTATTATAAAGTAACCGACCTGAACGGCACTGAGTTCCCAAGGTCGTGGCATGCTTATAAAAGGTACTACAGTTAAAAAGCGAACTCTACTCCCTGATGTACTCTTTTCCCAACTTCATGATTTTTTCCCAAAATCAAAGGGTTTTTTCTGGAGAAGGGTTTTTAACGAGGCATCATAGTAGAGGCTAAGGGAAAAAAGGCTATTAAAAACCCTTAGTAGCAAAAAGGTACCTCCCCAATCAATAAAGATCTTTTTTCATTTACAATATCTCTTATAAACTCCTTTCTATTTTCTAAGTCTTTCTACGAAACGCACCGACTTAAGCTCGACAAAACGTGAAAATCCCATGAACCGACCTAGATGGTTGTCAGGATAAAACGACGAGGTACAAGTCGGTGTAATGAGGTTATAAAAGTTGATCGTAAAGAACTCGGGAACATCCCGACTCATAATTCGAAAGGAAAAAACCGAGTAGAAAAGAAAACGAATCGCAAAAATAACCTGAGTCATAAGAACTCAATAAAACAAAGTTGAGTATAAGGGATAACAAAAAAGAGATTAAAGGCTGTCAAAAAGTCCTTAAACAAAAGGGCTCAGAAAGCCAAAGAGAAAGGTTTTCAGAAAAAGATCAAGGGGACTTCGAAAAATCAGAAAAGCATACACGCATAAGATAACTTAAACCCTTATCCAAAAAAGGGTATTTATTTTGTTAAGTTAAAACCCTTATTAAAATGGGTACTTTTAAAATATTTTGTTTACGGCCTTAAAAGGCCAAAAGAAATCGTCCAAACGCCACCAACAAACAAACTGTTTAAAAAAGGGGAGACTCACAGGCCGAGCCCCCATATAGCCATAAAAAAGTTATTTCTGCAGAGGAGTAGATGGATCACCACCACCAGAGTCAGGAAGAGCACCACCAGGATCAGGAAGAGAGGCAACCACGGGAGATGAGGAGGAAGTCGGAGGAACAACAGAAGAACTCGAAGCGTCCTTGGAACGAGGAGGGGACTCAATAATCCTCTGCCCCCGAGTCTTCAATTCTGACTCGGAAATGATTACGGGGGCAGGAGGATCCACAATAGCACCATCAATGACGACCTTGTCTGGATCTAAAGGAGAAAGATCCAAGTCAGGAGCAATAACTCCGACCTGCTCCTTGAAAATCCTCCAAGCCTCCTCGGCACCATCAGCGACAGAGTCCTCCAACTCGGCATACGCATTTCGAGAGTTCATCAAATCCTTCTTCACAGACACAAGATCTTGAAATAAACTCTGATAACTCTCATGTGCTGTTTTCCTCAAACTCGCCTCCATGTTGCATTGGGCTCGCAACTTACTCTCCTTCTCCCGAAGGCTATCTCTCTCCGCCCTCAGCTTGGCGACCTCCTCCTTCAACTCCCTCTCATGCTCCTGATAAGAAAGAAGCCTCCCCTCCAGCTCCTCAACCTTCGAGGTTAACCCCAAAGAGCTGAGAGGAGTCTTCTCAAAAATATCCAAAAGCTTGCCACAAACACCTGCCGCCCTAAAACTCTCCTCAGCCAGAGTGGTAAGGTGGTTTCGAACAAAAACATCATCCATACTTATATGAGGATAGATGTTCTTTCGGACGAATGCAAGAGCATCCGCCTTAACCCCCACCATCGAAAGAAGAGCCAGACTCTAAAGTCTTGCGCTTCTTCTTCTCTGGCTTAGAAAGAAGTCGGGCGGAGGGGAGCGGCCGGGATAAAGCTGAAGAAGAAATCACAATGGGCTGAGAGGGAGTCCCCACGTTCTGAGGAGGAGGAGGAGGAAGAGGAGAGATGATTGCCCTGGTGCCACCAGCCCTGGCCCGGGACTTTGCCTTAGCCTTCTGAACTCTCTGGTAAGATTCTTGAGCATTCTTCCTTGCCATATCTGCAAAAGAAACAAATAGCAAAAACAACAAGTCGTCATTACCTCAAAAACGGAAGATATAAGTCGGAAGTAAGGAATATATATATATACATATATATAAGCTACCTAGTTGCGACCGAACAAAAGTCGGCGATCCCTGGAGGAATTTCCTAGTATCCAAGTATGGGGCTCTCCCCCACACTTCTCGGAAAAACCCCACAATGGCCGCCTCCACCTCATCCAGGTCGTCCAGACCGTACTTCTAACAGGGGGAGGCCTCCAACCAATAGAGGGGAAAGCGAGGGGAAGAATTCTCATCCAAGAAAAAGGGGTGGTGACCCTCTACAGCTTGCACTTTGAAAAAATAATTTTTGAAGTCGTGGAAGGATTCGTCAAAAAGGGTGAAAATTCTCCGACCTTGTATGGCTCGGAAAGACACCCATTGTTGCTTGTTATTTAGCCCACTGAAGGGCTTAGTCATGTGGAAAAGATAAAAGAAAATCCTCAAAGAGGTCGGAAAGTCTAAAGCGTGGCTTATAAATTGGTAAATTTTCAAAAAACCCCAAGAATTTGGGTGAAGCTGGGTAGGGACAACTCGACAGTGGTGCTAAACAGACATCTCAAAATTCGAAAAAGGAAGAAAAACACCCAAACGGGTGATCATACATTCATACATAAAGAAAAAATGAGGGGCCGCCTCATTGGCCCTCCCAAAACAAACCCGGTCTTCTGGACCCGGGACTACCAACTCATACTTTGGCTCGTCCTCCTCAGAAGTACAAATTCTGTGGTGAGTACGAAGATGGGTAATAAACTCAGCATCAACCAAGGGTTCCTCCCCTAGGACCGTGACATCAACCCATTGAGAAAGAACATCTACGGAAGCCATTTCTTTTTCTTATAAAGGGTGACAAAAACCTACAAAAGAAAAAGAAAAGGAAAATAAAAAACACGGTCTCTAAAGGAAGGAGATACGGAACCAAAATCTACAAACCAACCTATCTATCTACAAAATAAAAGCATGCAAACACAAAGCATGTTACGAAAGAAGAAAACCTAACCTTTATCCAAAAATGAAGGTTGGAAGAAGCAGAAGTCTCCGAAACACAAGAATGCAGCACGAACGAAGAAAGAAGAAATTTGAAAAATTGCAGAAACGAAAAAATGAAAGAGAGGGAAAGTATTTATAAACATGCTAAGGGGCCTAATGGTAAAAGCGGGGCAGTCATTAATGAGAATGCACCGTTACCAAGACCTAGCACATCCCTAACGGACACGACGCTTGATTAGACGTAACTGTCAGAACCAAAAGGACACGGAAAGTCACGTCGGTTTCAGAAAATCACGTCGGTCCTCCAACAAGTCGGCTACGACCCCGAGCAGAATACTCGAACCCAAATCTTGAAAAAATTGGGCTCGAGTAGGGGCACTGTTCATACCCTGTCCCAATAAAGGCCCAGGATCAAGCAAAAGACCTAATTCAGAGGGTTGGGTCTCACCAGTACCAATCTTCATCCTATGAAGTCGGTACTCACCACGACCTGTTCTAAAGAAGTCGGGCACGAGATTAGCTGGCGGATAAACACTCATTCAAATGAGTAACTCCCCCTAGAATCTCTCTAACCACTCCCACAAGCCATATCTTAACCTCCCTAAGATAATGGGACGGTTAACACCCTAAAAATATGGCACTACTGCAACGGTGGTTATTGGTTCACCGCTATAAATACACTGACACCCCTCAGGTATCTCCAAGTCCAATACTCTCTAAACCTGCTCACACTCTTGCTAACTTAGGCATCGGAGTGTCTTTTGCAGGTACCACCCCCATCTCCTCGCACAAATAAGTCGGACGGAGCCTCCCGAGTTGCAGATCCATTCGGAATCCTCCTCCTTCACACATTTGGGCCAACCAATTCCATCCAACCCATCAATCTCCGGTTACCCACCGTAACAGATAATATAATTTGTTTATTTTAATTTATTTAATTAAAATGACTGTTTTGAAAATTTTAAATTCTTTTAAAATTGTTTTATATTTCACTCTTTCAAGTAAATTGGAGAGAGACTATATTGTGCAATGGAAATAAGCATAGAAACTACTGTGTATTTTGAAATTTAGAAAACTAAAATGTCCAATTTTAAAATTATTTTATTTAAATAATTAATTTTTCAAAGTTTAATATGAATATTTTCATCCCATGATTATTTAATTTCATGTAAAGATGATAGTTTTAAATCGTTATATAATTTAACATTTTTAACTAAATTATTTAATATAATATATATCATATGTTAATTATAATTTTTACATAAAAAATATTTTGGTACGAATAATTATAAAATATTTTACAAATAGGTTTGTCTTCTCCAGCTTGTGGCAATGGGAGAAAGGGCAATCGTTGTTAGTGTCCCACAACATTGATTACTTAGAATGCATTTGTGATTTGTGTGTCATGAAATATGCATGAAGGAGGAGTGCATTCATCACTTGGATTGTATTGGAAGCAACTAAGCAAGCAATGTAATGGTGCTTAGTAAATCCAATCCAATCGTTTTCTATGCGAATTCCCAATCTCTGTCACCCGTTTCCTTACAAAACCTAAAATTTATATAAAAAGCTAAAAATTACTGGCTCTACCAACTTGTGTACACACTTTGAGAAGTTCCAAGGTGTGTTGTCGACAACCCCTCATGCATGCTCACATTACAGCTTTTTATCGTAACATTATTACGGTATTACCCTCGCTAAACTATTGGTCAACTTCTGCTTACCATATTCGCATCTTTGCCCGCTATTAGTTACATTCAACAAGTATTAATCTAATCAAGAGAAAAGAGTTAATGTTGAAATTCTTCTTTAAAAAAGATCATGTGATCTTTATTTTCGTATTCAAATAATTTTTTTAATTAAATTAGTCTCTAATTGTTAGTCAAATTAGTCTTTTTATTAATTGGATGATAACGTATCACGTTAAGTGTTACGTAGCATGATGACGTGACGCGCCACGTAATAGGTCAGTGACACGTAGCATGCCACGTGTCACTTTACATATAAAAAAAAATTTTATTAGTTAAAATAGTTTTTGAAAGTCCAGACATAAGTTATTTTTATCCCTCAAATTTTAAAAATTAGTCAAACTAATCCTTATATAATTTTTTTATAATATTAAATTTATAATATTTTTTTATACTACTAATTTTAATATTATTTTTTAAACCTTAATAAACAAAATTCTCTTTACATAAAATAATAAAAATAATTAAATTTTTATAAAGTTATTTTGTCATTTGTATTTTAAAATTTTACATTTTCAAATTGAAATTTTTATGTGAATTTTTTTTATTTAAATGAGTTTATCAAATTATTATTGATTATATATTTAAAAATTTAATATTTTAAATTTTACTAAATAATATAGTAATTATTTTAAATTTTAAATCTTTTAAATATTTTAAAATTATAATTTTTATTATTATTTAATTTATATAGTAAAACTCAATAATTGAAAAATAGTTTATGGAGTCACTTTTTGAATTTTAGTATTTTAATATAATTTTTTAAATATTTCATTTAAAACAAAAGGAAATTTTATTTTAATAAGAAGCATATCTATTTATATAATGTACTAGTGCGGAGTAGCCTGTGTTATGCATAGGTATAATGTTTCCTATTTCATTTTATCTCATGGATTTGTGAAATTAAAAGAAAATTATATAATCTATTTCAAACATATGAAAAACACAAAAATTTATTATGATGTTTACATGTATTACGCTTAAGAAGCAATTCATTTATAATAATAATAATAATAATAATAATAATAATAATAATAATAATAATAATAATAATAAACCAACAAATTTTCAATATTTTGTAAAGTTTGGAATTGAAGCAAAATTTGTGGATCTTCTTGAATTTTGACTCTAAGTATCACTACCATTACCTCCTATATATAAGTAATACCGTAATGGAAAAAAAAAGATGTAGTAAAAAAAATAGTGGTATAACTTTGTTTAGGTTAACATACATAAATTTTGATTTTGAGCATATAACTTTGTTTAAGTTAATAAATACATACATTTCAATTGTGAGTATATATATATTCCACCAAAATGTAGTAATGTAACAAAAAAAGGTTTTAGAATAGAAAAGAATAAGAGAGATTCTTAGAAGAATTAAAGGAGAGAGATAATTTTATGAAGAAAAAATAAAAAAAATTATATAAGGACTAGTTTGACTAATTTTTAAAATTTAAGGGATGAAAATGACTTACGTCTAGACTTTCAATGACTATTTTGACTAATAGAAAACTTTTTTATATGTCAAGTGACACGTGTCACTGACCTGTCACGTGGCGTGTCACGTCATCATGCCACGTGACACTTAACGTGACACGTCATCATCCAATTGACGGAAGGACTAATTTGACTAACAGTTTATCTTTCAAGGACTAATTTGATTAAAAAATCATTCGGGGACGAAAATGAAGATCGCGTAATCTTTCAGAGACGAATTTGAACATTAACCCCAAGAGAAAATCTATTTGGCCAGTATTTAATCACTTAAAGAAAAATGAATAATCTCACACTATTAGATATAATTTTATATCATTAAAAATATTAATGATAACTAATTGATGGTTACAAATCATAAAATTTGCTGAACACTAGCACTCTTCTTTAATCAAATTAGATGTAATATGTTATTAACTAAGTTTTCATATAAAATTATACTTAGCTTTATCAAATATAATCTGTGTGTAAGATCTAGTTTGGGTAAACAGTTTAGTTTTTTTTTTTAAATAGTTTAAACAATAAATACTTATATTAAAAGTAACTTATAAATAAGTTATTTTGTATTTGGTTTTTTAGTTCTAAAAGTATTTTTTTTAAATGTGATAAAAAAAATTTATTATGAAAAAAATCTTTTTTTTAGAAAGCTAGAATTAATTTAAAAAATTGTACCAAATATTAATACTATTATTTTTTATAAGTAAAAAATCCAAAAAAATAATTTTTTTGATGACTTAAAAAAATAGCTTTTAAAATTTCTCATCCGGTCCTAAATATTGTTACTCTAATTTTTTCTTTTTTTTTTTTGGTGAAAGTTACTCTAATTTTTCAGTATAAACTCATCAAAGAAAATGATTTGTTTCGGCCTTTTTCTTTGTGGAAATCAAAGAAAGATAATGAGGTAGGCATTTTCTTTTGGTAATTTTTACTGATACACCTACATCGACCAAAAACATCTTGGGCCTCACTACAGAAATTAGTTTTATGGGTCTCAGTTCTCACTGACTGAATACACTACAGTACTGTGGTTAATTATTATTAATCTTTTATGATGCAATATTATTATTAAATTTTTAGAAATTCAGTATTGTGGTTAATCAATTTAAGGATATTAGGGTTTGGACTTTTATACCAAAAATGATCTTCGAAGTAATTAAAGACCAAACACAATGAAAATTTGATTCAGCTCTCATAGGCCCAACAAACAACAACAGTAAGCTAACTAGGCCATGAAAATGAGCCCATCAGTGATTCAAGCCCATGTTACCAAAGAATAAAAACCACCTTGTTGGACTAAGAACTACCAAATGAGAAACAGGAGATACAGTACTCTAGAATCTAGAGTATAATCAATTTGGGTTGAATCCTATTTTTTTCATTGAGAATTCGAATCCAGATGTAGCTCCTAATGAAACAGGTGCTGCTGCCATTGATCCAAGGCCTCGGACCTCGGCTGCATCTATTTTTGCTTTTAGATCTAACAAAATTACAAACGATTCAACCCGAAAACCATTTTACGTAATGGCCAAAACTATTAATTAAAGAATCTTGATCCGGATCCTTTGGGCCAAAGCCCATTATATATTAATTCTAGACATTGGGAAAAAGTGGGATATTTGAATATGAAAAGCTTCCGGTGGTATTATTATTTTTTACTCAATAATAATATTAAGGTGAAAACTCAAGTACAGTCGATCTATTTCATATGAAGTTGATAACTGAGATTTGTTAGATGATTTGACTGATTTGACTAAATTTTTATTTAATGGCTCTCAGCTATCAACTTCACCTGAAGTCGACTGCACCTGAATTTTCACCTAATAATAAATAAGATATTGATTAATATAATAAGTATGTTGTTCTTTTAATAAATAATTTGTTATGTATATATATATATATATATGAAAAATGATAAAAAGAAAAGGTTATATAGCGAATTCTTTTCAATTTTTATATACTGTAGATGTAACAATTTACCGTTAGTTTTGCCAATTAAGTAATTTTTCACCGCTGTTCTTACAAAACATGGAAAAGATATAACATATAAGACATGACATCCTATTAAAAATAAATAAATAAACAAAAACTAGGACATCATCACAAGGTGAAGGTGGTGTGTAATCCCTCAATATCCGCATAATCTTATAAAAGCGTCCCATCAAAGGACGAATAATACGATATATTGACATGAATGATACTTTGTTTTGTACATAGAATAATTTGGACTTTTCTCAAATCTTTATTAGGAGCTCAAAGACGGACAACAAAACTGTCATCTTGGTTAAGTATTTGTAATTGTAACTTCCTGCGATTCTTATATGTAGTATTATTACCTCTTATGCATAAACAACACTTGAGACAACTAATGTACATTCTAATCACTCATTACCTTAGATCACCTCATTTTTGTTAAATCTTCTTACTTGAGATTCTAAGAAAGATAATAATGCACAATGTCCTTTAAAGTTTCATGGCATACGAGCAATTAAATCAAACTAATCATTTAATAAAAGATGTTATAAAACATGTATACAAAATAAATAATAGTACATAAATATATTGTCATAAAATTATTCAACCCAAAACTTAAACCAATAGAAAAAGAGTTAATAATTATATCTCTAATATATATAAAAGAGAAATTGCAAGGCCTTTTTTTAAAAAAAAATGTCACGCATCATGATAATAAACATAACAAAATACAAAATAAAAAGGCTGCCATAAAGCATGGAAATGGAGAATGAATAACAGACACTCCTTACTGCATACCCCACAATCCTCAACGTCTTTTATCGTCTAGTCAACGTCGTCCATGTCCCACCATTTATTTTTTTTACTGTTTGCTTTTTTTACTGCTTTCCCACTCACACCAAGAAGCATATTTCAAAGACAAAGAGAAGGGAAAGGGAAAAAGTAAAAGAAAAAATTGAAATAATTAAGATCAATGAGAGCCACAAGCCCCTTAATCACCCTCATCTTAATTAAATTTTTTTTGTATAGAGAAGATTTTGCCACAGAAGAATATAACTCAATCAAGGTATTATTAGTAATGTATATGTTAAGGAAAAAAAACATTATAAGTATTATCATAAAATTACTCTTTTCAAAACTTTAAATTGATTTTTGCATAAGTTTTTTTTTTTTTATTTGTCTAGATCTTCCAGACATAGAATTCTGATACCATATTATAAAACTGTTCATTCCAAAAGTTTAAGTAGAAGAAAATGAAACATATCTTTATCAATAAGAGATTACGTCTCCTGTTTCTCTATTAAATCAATCTAAAACTCAAGAACATAAGAGATTAAGTTACATGTACGAGGAATTGGTTCATATATATACATGCATCAAAGATTCATCCTCAAGTCCGCTCCATATACTTAAAACCCTAAACATCTTTATGATTATGTACTTAAAACTCTAAACATCTTAAATATAAGTCACATGATGATGAGTATCTTGGAATGAAGGCTAGCTAGAAAGTTAGAAGAAGCACACGGAGTTGGAACTGATTGACCTAATAGCTAGAATCCAGTTACTTTTTTGGTACAATGGTGTAGTGTGGGGATTGAATTTGAATGAGAGTGAATAAATGTAGCTGGGGAAAGCAAAAGGAATATAATTTAAGCAAAATAATGTGGAAGAAAAAGCGAGGGAGGAAATGGAATAGTGCAAACTAAAGCAGATACGCCACGTGGGAGTGGGATTTTCATCCATGTTACTTCAAAGTGTGGGTTAGGAGAATGTATATATGTATTTTCAGCATCAAAATCAAAATCAAACTCTTGATTTTCAGTGTAATTCTCATTTAACACGCTTAAGTTTCAACCTCAAATATATATATGTGTGTTTAAGATGTTTAAATATGATGATTGATTACCTACTCAAGTATAAGTAATGAAATGAATGATGATTTTGGTTGATAATTGATGAGTGAGTGAGTGAGGGAGGGAGTGTGTTACATGGGAATTGAGATGTGAGAGGTGGTTTCCTGCCAGCTGACATGAGAGTGACAGAATTAAGTACGGTTACTTTGGGGAATCAAAAGATGTTGAGACCCAATCACGTGTCGCCTTTCACCCTCTCTCTCCTACTCTCTCGTCTTTAAATAAAAATTTAGTCAAATCATTTAAATTATATACCATTTTTAAGGGTAAAAAACGTATATGAGCCCAGAAAAATTTAAAATTACCTAAATCAGCCAAACAAAATTTTGATACATCATTCTACCAAAGAATAAATTAATGTAATTCGAATCAATATAATTCGAATTAGATTTATTCGTAATTCGAATCGATATAATTCGAATTATTTGAAAGCATTGACAACACGTAATTCGAATCAATATGTCACGAATTATAAACTTAGAGTTCGAATTGTATCAATTCGAATTAGTAGGGAGACGTGCTTTGAAGGGAGTTCGAATCAAGTTGATTCGAATTACTCCCTTTTCGTAACAAATTCTAATAAATTTTTTTAATAAATTTATTTAAATTATACTACAAAAAATATTTTATTCTATATAAAATAATTTAAAAAAATGGCTTAAAAAATGTTAGGAGTACTATAAAAATTTGTAATGTTCTAATGACGTAGGTACTCAAATTTTAAATAAAGTACTCTACATAGTCAATAATAATTTAGAAATTAAAGAAAATATTTTATTTCATACAAAACAATTAAAAATATATTTTATTTATTTTTTCACACATATTTCCTGTCATTATATTGCCATTGGAATCCTCATATATTTCTAATTTCTCAACCTAACCTTCACAAATTCTAACACAATCTTCATATAATTTTACTTGAGATATGTGTCTCATATTTTGTGATTTGTATAAGTGAGTCAATATATATAAATGGGTAATAGACGTATCAGTACAAGTTTTATTATTGACTAATGATAACTCTATTTATATTAATATAGAGAGTAAATCAAATAAATATTTAAATTATTGGTCTCTAAAATTTGAAAAAAATATTATTCTTCGTTATAAATATGTTTATTATATTTTTTTTAATTTTTAAAAGTTGTTTTACCAAACACAATTATAGTACTTGTGCTTATTAAAAACTATTTTTAATGTGATTTTACCAAACGCAAGTGCTGTAGTTTTTAAAAAGTCGTCTTTTAAAAGACAGCTTTCATAAGCTACTCTTAAAAAGTAAAAGCTTTACCAAACCAAGCCTTATTCAAATTATACGGTGAGCAATTCGAATTTTATACAATACTCTTCTGCCCATTCTTGATAGCTCATGAATATTTTTTAATAAATTTATTTAAATTATACCACAAAAAATATTTTATTGTATGCAAAATAATTTAAAAAATATTTTTTAAGCTATTTTTTTTAAAATTATTTTGCATTGAATAAAATATTTTTTGTAGTATAATTTAAATAAATTCATTAAAAAAAATTATTAGAATTTGTTACGAAAAGAGAGTAATTCGAATTATATCGTTTCGAATTACTACTAGTTTCGAAAATAGAGTAATTCGAATCAACTTGATTCGAATTCCCTTCAAAGCACGTCTCCCTACTAATTCGAATTGATACAATTCGAACTCTAAATTTATAATTCGTGATATATTGATTCGAATTACTGTGTTGTTAATGCTTTCAAGTAATTCGAATTATATCAATTCGAATTACATACAAATCTAATTCGAATTGTATTGATTCGAATTACATTAATTTGTTCTTTGGTAGAATGATGTATCGAAATTTTGTTTGGCTAATTTAGGTAATTTTAAACTCCCCTTGGCTCATATACGTTTTTTACCCAATTTTTAATTATCAACTTCATATGAAATTAATTTTACATGAATTTTTACCTTTATATTTATATCACAATTAAACTTCTAAAGTAATCTTTTTAGATTTACAATTTTTATTATTTTGTTCTTTTAAATTTATAATTTTAAATATAATAAATTTAAAATTTTAAAAATTAAAAATAATGAAAATGGTAAATATCAAGAACTATTGTAAAAATTTAGTCTCTGATCTCATCATCCTACTAATTTGTTATCACATGTACAATTTACATTCCTTAAATCTTATATTTATTCATTCGTTACTAATAATTATTTTTATATTGTCATCCGGCTAAATTCTCTCATTTATATAATTATTTACGTAGTTAATAATGACTGATGTGTTATTTGTTTATTTTTAAGAATAATATTAGATAATTAATATTTTTTTAATTAATATTAATTAATTTTTATAAATTTTTTATTTATTTTAAATTTTAGATCTTAAATTATAATTTTTTTAATTTTAAATTTTAAATGTTATATCTAAACACTAACATTAATTAATATTAGCTAACTAAAAGTTAGTTTTCCATGTTTTTTCTATTTTTAATTGATGATTTTATAACTAAATTTTATATAATTAAGGTATTCTAATTAAATCCTATGCATAATATATTTGCATTTTGTTACATGTAATCGTGAGTATCCTTATAAGGGATGAATATAGGCATGATATATAAATTGAAGAATATCATTATAATCCCATTTAATTAATTAACTCAAGAGATACCAACTGTCATCCCCTTCTTTTTTCCATTATGAATTTTTTATAAAAATGTTATGTACTGTATAAATAAAAAATTCATTACTTTAATTTATATTTTGATATTTTTAATATATATTTTATATTAATTAATTTTAATTTTTTTAATTTTTTAGTTTAATAATTTAATAATATATTTTTAAGGGCAAATGACATATTTAAATAAAATCAATGAATTCCTTACCCAAATGTGCAAAATAGAAATATGTTACGTAGTTGTGCAAATTCTAATATTATATAAACTGTGGGAGCCAACCACGGTTTACAATTTGAACATAAACCGTGGCTGGCAGGAACGGTTTCTGGAAGAAACAAAATGAGCATAAACCGTGGCTACCAACCACGGATTACCAAGGGAAAATTTAAGGCATAAACCGTGGGTAGCTACCACGGTTTATATGGATATTGGCTTTGAACGTAAAACCCTGTAGGCTCCCACGGTTTACGTTTATAATACTATATATACATAATCCGCTGAAGATGAGTACGGATTATGTATATATAGGGTGTGTTTGGCAAACACGTTGGTGAAGAAAGAAGTGCGTTTGAGCTTCTTGAAAGTTTCACTTTTATGTTTGGCAATTTTTTCTTTTTAAACGCAGAAACGATTCTGCCTCTAAACCCACGTTGAGAAGAAGCTAAAATTTGTAGCTTCTGCGTTTCACGTTCATGGTTGTTGATTACCTTTAAAAAATTAAGTGAAAAAATTTTTTCTTTTTTACCAACCTTACCCTTTATTTTTTTCTATAAGAAGGATACCAATAACTATAAGTTTCACTGTGTAGTTCTTTCTACTTTTTCATAGTTCTTTCTTCCATTTTTTTTTCCATTAAAATCATTCAGATTTGTTTTAATCACTAGTAAATTGAATATTTTAATTTTTTATTATTTTTAGTTCTCATTTTCATATTTTAATTTTTAGTGTTATGATTTATGATGTTATGTTTTTATATGAGTTTTTTTATCATTTTCTATACTATTTTTTATATGTATATTTTTTTATGAATTTTTTATTTTTGTTTGATTTTATTTATATAATTTTTTATTTATTTTATTGTATTTTTTTTATTCATATGACAAATATTGTTAATTTTTTTATTTTTTATAGTGCTATAATTTTTCAGATATTTTATTAATTTTTATGATTTTTTATTATTTTTTGTTCATATGAATTCTTTTTTTCTATCTTTTACTACATTGTATTTATATTATGTATGAAATTTTTTATTTATTTTATTCATATGTATTTTATTTAGTTTTTATTGTATTTTTTGTTCATATGATATATGTGGTTGATTTTATGAAATTTTTATTATTTTTTTATCTGTATGATTTTTTTCTATTTTTTGATGTACTCTATCTTTGTTTTATATTAATTTTTTTATTTTTTATTTTGACTTTGTAAAATTTATAATTGTAATTAATATATACTACGTTTATTATCCAAATTTTGTATAATATAAACTATGATCCTATAAAAAAAGATAAAATAAATAAAAAATTAATTATAAGTAACAATAGAGCCATAAATAATGAAAATTTATAGTTTAAAATAATACTAAATTAAAGAGTACGGTAGTATTAGAAAAAGTATAGAATATTTTTTTTGTTTAACATTATAAAATTTATAGTACTCTCTTTCATATTTTTTATTATATTTATTTATTTATATAATAAATATTTTTTATATTATTTTTGTTAGATTCTGTTTTTGCATGTATATAAAAAAATAAATTGATGTCTCTTTTAGTAATTTTTCATCTAAAAATGATTTTGAGTAGTATAATCCAAACAACATTTATTTTGCTATAATCAATTTTGATACAAATATTGCCAAACATAAATCACGTTAACACAAACTTAATTTTCATCAAAATCAATTTTGTAAAATTAATTTTATGCAAACTCACTTTTGCAAACTGAAATCCAAACACACACATAGTATTATAAACGTAAACCGTGGGAGCCTACAGGATTTTACGTTCAAAGCCAATATCCATATAAACCGTGGTAGCTACCCACGGTTTATGCCTTAAATTTTTCCTTGGTAATCCGTGGTTGGTAGCCACGGTTTATGCTCATTTTGTTTCTTCCAGAAACCGTCCCTGCCAGCCACGGTTTATGTTTAAATTGTAAACCGTGGTTGGCTCCCACGGTTTATATAATATTAGAATTTGCACAACCACGTAACATATTTCTGTTTTGCACATTTGGGTAAGAGATTCATTGAATTTATTTAAATATGTCATTTGCCCTATTTTTAATTCATAGTTTTAAATATTAGTAATTAATTATAAATTAAAAATAATAAATTTTATTAATTTTCTAATATTTTTGAACATACTAAATCAATATAAAAATAAGTTTTTATTCGTACAATGTAAAGTAAAGAAATGTACAAAAATTATTATTAATATATTAAAATTAATTTTAAATATAATTAAAAAATATAAATAGAAGAAAGCACTAAAAATATTGAGTAGTTACGGGTGGCACGTGGTTTGGCTTTGTTGATAAGATAATGCTTTGGGAAAAGGTACGTTGCTTGAGTGAAACTGTATGAAACGTGGACTCACCTAACAGCACCCTAATTCCCAATCTTAAATCCTAATGAAATGGTGAGGGTTGAGTGACGTCACGTCATGTCGGAAGAGCAGGGCACGTAAGCGGCTCCCATAAATGCCGACAGATTAATTTTTCCGATGAAGAGTCGGTCTCCCATCTTAACTAAAATCATTCCTCCCTCTCTCTCCTTTCTTCAACCCCCCTTTGCTTTCTCTTTCTCAAACTTTCTTTTCTATTCAACATTCATCCTTCTCACTAGTCACTACTACTTTCAAATTTCTTTCTATGCTTTATCAATTATTTTAATATTAAAAAATAAAATATACATATAAAATATTTTTAAAATGGTAAAAACTCAGGTGCAGTTGACTTTATGTGAAGTTGATAGTTAAGAGCCATTGGATAAAAATTTAATCAAATTAGTTAAATCATCTAACAGCTTTTAGTTATCAACTTCACATAAAATCTACTGTACTTGATTTTTCACCTTTTAAAATTTAGCTAATATTTAAAATTATTATTAATAAAAAGTTTTAAATATTTTATTTTAATAAATACATCATATTTACATTGGAAATTAAATTCACATATTTTTTATAATTAATATAATAATTCTTTTGTTCAATCAAAAAGTAAATACTAATTTTATTATTATTCTTATCAACTTTTAATGTGTACATGATCAGGATTCAGGGGTGAAACCAAGGAGGGGCCTGCGCGACCATGCATGATCCCCCCACCAAAAATAAAAATATTTTTTTAACTCATATATATAATTGTTATTTATTTTTAAGTTTTTTATTTAACATAATTTTAGTATAAATTTATACAATCATTTTATAAATATTAATAAGTTTATTATAATAAAAAGCTAAACTAAAAATATTATAGAACTAAAATTAATTATTAGAATTTGGCGCTCTAACATTATAATAATTCCCTTGTGTACTTCGTTTCAATTACAAATATGCCATGCATCCATATCATCTTAACTTTACCATTCACCTCACAAGCCGCTGATGTCTCCTTTAATAATATATTATTCAAGTTATTATGTTAATATTTGTAAAAACAAAAGTATATTTATTTACTGAATCACTAGTTTAGTTATTATTTGATAAAATTCAAAATTTTATTCATTTTTATTTTTCTATCTATAAATTTTAAAAATTCTAAATTCAATTATAGGATGTAAATAAATAATACTCTTTTTTTACAAAAGGTAAAAAGAAAAGAATACAGGAGTTCTCCAGTTAAAGTAAAAGTTTAAGAGAGGGAGAGAGAGAGAGAGTTAGATGCAGATGTAAATGGGATGTAAATGTAAATATAAATGTAAATGTGAATGTAATGAAAATTGGGAAGAATTTGAGAGGCTTTGTGTAGTGACACACCCTCTTTTTGTGCAGGCCGGTTATTGATGACCACATCCTCTTCCCCCTCTCTTATCTTCAACTCATTAAACAAATATATTTTATTTTATTATTACCATAACCTCAACAAATTAATATGCCAACTTTCTTTTCCGAGTGTTTCAATTAATATTTATTTTATTTATTATAAATTATTACAACCCCCATTATAAATGAATAAACACGTACACAATCTTACTTAGTAGCGTTTTTGACACTTTTATCACTGAAATTGACTCAGCCTTGAGCTTTCACCTCTCTATGTTAGAAAGAAAAAAAAAAAAACTGTAGATTGTGTAGATCCTCTCCCATAGTCCCATCTCAAGCAACAAACCTAACATACCATAAAACCCAAATCACAAATTAAAAACAGAATTTTTTAATTTATTATCTCTTTTCTCTTTTAATTTCCTCTTTTTTATTTTTTTAAAAAGAAAACAAAATAGAGAGCGATATGGAATTTGACGAGCACGAAGACCAAGAGGAAGAGGAAATGGGGATCCCGGAGCCGCCGCCTGCGCCGCAGGGTTATGACTCGTTTGGAAACTCGGCGGCGAGGTCCAAATCAGAAGGAGGAGGAGGAGGAGCTGCCGCCGTGACACCTGGTCGGAAAGGTGGAACCGCCGTCAGGTACAGAGAATGTCAGAAGAATCACGCGGTCAGTATCGGCGGCCACGCCGTTGACGGTTGCTGCGAGTTTCTAGCCGCCGGAGAGGAAGGAACACTGGAGGCCGTGATCTGCGCTGCCTGCAACTGCCACCGCAATTTCCACCGCAAAGAGATCGACGGCGAGACAAGCCCCTACCACCAGAACACTCCTCGGCCTCAGCAACCGCCGCAACCGCCTCTGCATCACCACCAGTACCACCAACACCATCAATTCTCCCCTTACTACCACCGCGCACCGCCTCCTCCTACCGGCGGATACCTCCACCTGTCAACTCCGCCGGTGTCGCAGCACCGGCCTCTAGCTCTTCCAGCAGCCGCATCAGGCGGCGGTGGATTCTACAAAGAGGAAGAAGACATGTCAAACCCTAGCAGCAGCGGCGGCGGCGGCGGCGGTAGCGGAAGCGGAACAAAGAAGAGGTTTAGAACGAAATTCACACAGGAGCAGAAGGATAAGATGCTTGCATTCGCAGAGCAGTTAGGGTGGAGAATCCAGAAGCATGATGAATCTGCAGTTGAGAATTTCTGCGCTGAAACCGGTGTTAAGAGACATGTTCTCAAGGTTTGGATGCATAACAATAAGCACACTCTCGGTAAGAAACCCTAATTCCCCCCTCTGAATGCAAGATAGTGTTTGCATGTGCGAGAAAGAAACATTGTAATCTGAAATTTCAATTGATGAGAGATCTAGCTAGCTAGGGTTCGTTCTTGTTAATTATTAGTTATTTCTTTTTTAATTTATGTGATGAGACTTTTAATTAGTTCAGTTGTTGGCTGCTCATGATTTTTTAATTTTCCGGTTTATTATTCATATTTTCATAATTAATTATTATTCTGGACTTAAATTAGTATAATATCGGAAACTAAACATGAATTGTTTTTGTTATCATTAAGAAGAGTATGGAGGTGAACGTGTATGGCATGCAGAGAAAAGCAGTGTTATCTTCTCCTGAATTTGCTCCTTATCTTGGGTCAACAATGATTAAGCTTTCTCTCTCATATTAATGTCGATTAGTTAGTTTCTCGTTCCCATTAACGTAAGCACACCCCCAGAATTCGCTTACTTTTACATTCAATCACTCAATCACATTCACACTCCAGAAAACCTTGATCGATAATATTATTAATTTAATTTAATTTAATAATGCAATATTTTATGTTGGTTTTGGCGTTTATTTATCTTTCTTTTCTTCAGTCAGGTACTTGCATTGTGTTATGAAGACGAGGTACCTCGTCCACCATTATTATTAATTCTTCTCGGACTTCACTTTCAGTTAATTTTCTTCTTTTCTCTCGATCTGTATGTTAGGTCGCTGTTTCTTTTTTATTTTTTATTTTTTATATTTTATTGTGCTTTGAAAAATGAAAATCCGATTCGGCCATTGGCGTATCAAAATGATGACAGAAAATAATAAATAGAAAATGGAAAATGAAAATGACTGAGTATGAGTGGGTGAATTCACGCGGCGTGGTGTAGTACACTGTTTGTGGGTGCAGCAGCATCATCACAGATCACAGTCTTTTGCAGCTCAGATGTGTGCAGATTTCAGAACCTTTTTTTTTTTGTTTAATCTGATTATCATGATCATGATCATCAACACTGCTCCACGCTAATGCTACCTCTTCATTTCCAACCTTTTTTTTTAACCTCTTTAATTTGTCCGTTTCTGTTTTGTTCTTTGATTCTTTCTCTTTGCCTAACTAGTGTAATTAACAGTCTAGTTAGGTTTTATTTTGCTTAATAACTACTAATTAGGGTTATTACTGCTTCTGCATGTACCACTGACAAGGACCATATCTTCAGTTTCCTTATTATTGTTGAGAATATATTAACAACAATGCTTGTGTTTGCTTTACAATAATAATCGTCTTTATTTTGTTCCATACTTAGTTTATATGCTACTGTTCCTTCTTGGTAATTAATTAATTAAGCTTTTACAAATAGTAATTATCGGTGTTAATAAAAATAACATGTGAACATTAATTAAGTTGGGATGATAAAGCCATTAATTCACTAGTTCGTTTAAGTAAATATTGGAAATTTGAATTTCGTTTTGTGTATGTAGTAATTTATTGTTTAATAATAAATCTTTAAACTCTTAAATAAAATTCAGTACCATAATAAATTAATTTTTAATCTGTCGAGTTAGAAGATATTATAAAAAACCAAATAACATGTTAAGATTAATAGTTTATATGAAAATGATAATAAATAACGTTAACTTTTGAGCTCATAGTTTTTTTCCCCATAATATTAGTTTATTCTTAGATGATGATGATGATGATGATGATGATGATGATGATGATGATGATGATGATGATGATGATGATGATGATGATGATGATGATGATGATGATGATGATGATGATGATGATGATGATGATGATGATGATGATGATGATGATGATGATGATGATGATGATGATGATGATGATGATGATGATGATGATGATGATGATGATGATGATGATGATGATGATGATGATGATGATGATGATGATGATGATGATGATGATGATGATGATGATGATGATGATGATGATGATGATGATAATAATAATAATAATAATAATAATAATCGACGACAGAACTATAGTATTAATTAACCGTTTATTTTTAACTACTTAAAATTTTTTAACAACTTTTTTTAATGAAAGTTTTCTTTAATTTAACGAGTAAATTATTACAAGTAGAATAATGTAAATAAAGCACTCCCCATAGCTATATCGTGTAATGGAATAATATAACTGCTATACTTATGTATATGAACACTTACATTTTTGAAAAAAATTTATTTCCTTTTTTAGGAGATATTAAAATGACACTTCCTTTTTTTTATGTTATAAATATATATTTTTCTCCTTTTTAATTTTTAAAAAAACTTTTTTTTAATTTATTTTAATTTTTTTGTGTTAACTAATGTTAACTTTATCCATTTTTAAGAAAAAATAATTTTTTAAAAAAAATACCTATTAACACAAATTTTATTTTTTATCATTAAATTTTACTTACCAAAATACCCTTTAATAAATTATTCTTTTATTGATTAAATTGTATTTTTTAAAATTTAATAATTATATTATTTTTTTGCTAAAATATCCTTCAATAATTTTTTAATTATTAAATTATGATTTTACCAAATTTTTTATAACAATTTTTTTATATTTTACTATTAATTTTTTGATATCTATATATATTATTTTAACATTAAATAAAAAATTTTAG
The DNA here is from genome assembly GCF_014773155.1 of Arachis stenosperma. NCBI lineage: Eukaryota > Viridiplantae > Streptophyta > Magnoliopsida > Fabales > Fabaceae > Arachis > Arachis stenosperma. The sequence goes on along the minus strand of NC_080384.1, from coordinate 16,837,586 downwards.
TAAGATTTTTTTTAATATCAATATATATTAATTGTTATATATGTTAACAGTGGTAAGATTTTTTTATTTTATGTTAAAATAATATATATTGATATCGAAGAATTAATAATAAAATATAAAAATAATTTTGGTAAAATCACAATTTAATAATTAAAAAATTATTGAAGAGTAGGTACCTTAGAAAAAAATAATTTAATTATTAATTTTTTAAAAATTATTTCGCTAAAAATACAATTTAATCAATAAAAAATAATTTATCAAAGAGTATTTTGGTAAGCAAAATTTAATAATAAAAATAAAATTTTTGTTAATGAGTATTTTTTTAAAAAAAATAATTTATTTTTTTTAAAAAATGGATAAAGTTAATATTAGTTAACACAAAAAATTTAAAATAGATTAAAGAGAAAGTTTTTTAAAAGTTAAAAGAGAAGAAAATATATATTTATAAAATAGAGAAAAAGAGAATGTCATTTTAGTATTTCGCAGCGGATGGGAATGAAATTTTCTCTATATTTTATGATGCATATATTATTAAACATTTCTATTATTATAACCTGAGTTTATTTCTATCAAAAATATTTGATAACTAAAAAATATTAGCAAAAAATAATAAGAATTTGTCTTATTTAATATAAAGAGATTATTTAGTTTTTTTTTTCCCTAACATTATCGGATTTCTATATTAAGAGATTGCCTTTGTCTCGGAAACAATCGTTTTGTAACCCCTCAATTAAGTTTAATTTACTCACATACTCTTCAATAATCAAGTTTCATATGGCAACCTAATAATGTGATGGTGTTGTATATATAAACTGATATGACGTTGATTGTACATTACAGACAATTTATTGGGGTTTGGTTTGTCTGATCAACTATATTAATTCATGTCTAACATGATTAGCTCATTGAAATTAATGTCTTGTTTAATCGACCGTACTTAGCAGGAGTGTTGATGTTTTTCTTCCGTGTCCACACATATTATCACTTTCAAAAAACACATACACTATTAAATTTGTAATTATTTGTCTGCTTAATTAATTAATTAACCCACATGTCAAAAATGTTGATGAGCGAATTTGGTAGTTGAGTGCATCTCCCTTAATATAAATAGGATAATAAGGTACTAGATAATTGCAGATATGATTAGCTGTAAATAGTTAATGGCGTAGCAGGATGATAAATAATTTTCTACCAAAAAAATTTATATATGAGTGCTTTCACTGCCAAAATGATACACCAATAATAATATATCATCCTAGTACGTATATTATTTTATGTACAAATTAAATTCACTACTCAATTAATTAATCACGTGGACCAGTTCTAAATTGTCATGATCGGTTGGCATAATTTTTAGTCACCTCTAATTTTTAAATTAATGAGAATCATCACCAGCCAATAAGTGATAATTCATTATCATTTTGAGTTCTATGCTATATTAGCAAGAATTGTGTTATGGATATATGTACATATATGTTACATATTTTTTGAATGATATGAAAAATGGAAGCGCTAATAATAACGACTATGACTAAAATAAATTTTATACTTACAAAAAACTATATTTATTTGACATTTCTAATCAAACGTCAATTTATGAGATGTGTTACTAGTTTGATTTTTTTTATGTGATTTTCACTATTTTAAAAATAACATAGTAATTCACTATTGTACTCAATGAATTTTTTGGTCTTTTGGTACTAAAGTTAAAACACAACATATTTGGGGTTTTGCGCATATCGCCGGTATAGTCGTCGTTGCATCGATCATCTCTCTCACGTATCTAGAACCTTGACGTTGTTATGTCAATTGTCGATGTCGTCACCTGCAAATTGTGTCGCTAAAATAGTTGTTTTTGTCTTTCCGTCATTACCATTAGTGTCTGTTAAAAGTTGGTGCAGTTCTCTACTCCTTATTTTTTTCATTGTTTGGTTTAGCGCAAAAGTTATTGTTGGAGAATTCCTAATTTAGTAATGATTTGAATTAAAAATTTTACAAAAATTTTGTTAATTAGATTGTTCATTGCTGTTGATTGCTAATTAAATTATTAATTTTAGAACTTTGTTGCGGTATTAATTTAGTAATTTTAGATTGCTGTTAATTGTTAAATTAATTGAAAGTTCTTGTTTGATGTTAATTTAGAAAGGCACATTGTATATATGCACATGAAGTTAAAGACATGGCTATCAATGTAATTATTTGGTATCATTTCAATTCGGTTCTTATTGTTGTGTTCTGTACATGCTCCTTTACGGTCTTGTATACAATTGATGTATATCTAAAATCTCTTTATTTTGCGCTATTTAATATTTTGTTCAAATTCTATTCTTGACATAAATCTTTATGTTAATTATGTCATTTTATTTTCTATCAATTGAATATTTGATTTAAGGTTTTTAGCTTGATCAAATTAATTCTAGTATAAGTTTTAATATTGTGTTATGTTTGGGTAGATGACAACAAGAAGTCACATAACTCTATTTATACACTACGGTAGAAAGTTTGTGAGATATAGTAACAAAAATGTTGAATATGTTGGAGGTGATCTTAACGAAGTTAGAACTTAAAAGGGTTATCGTTGACACACTAAACAACTTCTTCATTAAGGATCTCCTAAGGGATATTGGTTATACTATTGTGAACGAGTATTAATGGCTGAAATCTGGTGAGGAGTTTAAAGATGGGTTGAAGTTAATTACTAAGGTATGATAATGATATAATTGAGATGTATGAAGTTTCCATCAATTATAATAGGCGAATGGATGTGTTTACTGGGCATCAAATTAGTCTTCTTGTCCTAGCTGAAGATAATGAAGAGTATTCAAGTGAACATGATGTTGTTGTAGTAGAGGTTAGAAATGTCACTATAGAGGAAATGAATAGGAAAGTAGAAGGGGCAATTGACGAGAGTGGACAAGTTAAGAAGGTGGCCCAAGCTACAGTAAACCAAAAATCTTTATCCCATCCTAAGCTATGTGTGTCCTAACCCACTAAACCTCAATCCCAGACCAATAAACCTCACCCCCAGCCTGTTAAATCTCACTTCTAGCCTACTAAATCCTTCTCTCACCCTGACCTAAACTCTGAAAAATCCACTGTTGACACACCCAAGCACTATCCCCATAATATGCTATAGCTCCCTTGTTCCTTATACCTCTTAACTGTGAACTAAGCTCAAGCAAAAATCTTGATCGAAAAACTTAACAAGGAGCAAATACATCCAATGGCACAAATGAGCTACTTACACACTATTTTTCTAAACCATTAATTGAATAGCAATACCAAGCACGGTTCACTTCAAGTTCAGCCTCAGTATCTCTATAGCAATCCCAAGCTGAAATAGAGAGTACTCTAAATGAAGAAGTAAGTAGGAGCAAGAGAAGAGTTAGAAGTGTTAGAAAGCATGCTCCTATGAGTTAAACCTTTATTCAAAATCTGGATCCAACAAAAGCTCCATGCATTTCTTGCCTGTTGATGAAGAAGAATATTCATCAAATGATCCTAGATATCGCTGCTATAAGTCTGAATGTTGCGATAACATTTACAGTGATGAAGAAGATGAGCAGCCAGCAGCATAACCATAAGAAATGTAGATGCTCCGATTCAACAAGTGCGTTTGGAGGTGAGAATGGAGTTTGAGAGAATGACATTATTCAGGAGCATTTTCTTCCCCATAGTTGATCCGAAGCGATAAAAAACCATATGTTATGACGAGAATTTGCCCATGGTAGATTTGTTATGCATGAAAAATTCATCCTCTTAGCTATCAAGTAAAGACCTTTGTTGATCAATACACTTGTGCAAGAGACAACAAGTGCAAACCACTTAATGAAAAGTGGGCAGTGGATGAATTGGAGGATAACTCATCCAGAGTTGACGGTGAAAGAGGCTGGACAATTCTTCAGAGAAGAGTACGATATAAGTATAAATGAAACAAATATCTACCGGTGTATAGTCAAAGCTAGGAAGTGGATTGAGGGATCGAAGAAGGCACATTATTCATTGCCTCGAGACTATAAATTTGAGATTTTAAGGTATAATCCTAGTTTAACTGTGATTATTAAGACAATGTCTATGCCTGATTTAGGTAATCTTTTTAGGTGAATATATATTTGTCTTAACGCTTACAAGAAGGGTTTCTTGGGTGGATGTCAACACTTTATATGTCTAGATAGGGCATTTTTTAAAGGGTATTGTAGGGCAAAGCTGTTGACAGCTATCGGACAAGATACTAACAACCACATCTACCCGATAACCTATGCAATTGTTATTGCAGAAACAAAAGACAATTGGAAGTGGTTTCTTCAGCTGTTACAAGAGGATCTTAGAGATGGTACGTCATTTGAATTCAGTTTTATGAGTGATCAACGAAAGGTAACGTTATTTGTATTTCATTAACTTTAGTTAAATACACAATTATATACACTAAACATTTCTTTCATAGTATTCTAGAGAAATAGCTTAGTGTATCTAAAACAATATACCATAATTCAAAATGCAGGAATCTAATAAAATTAATTTCATGTTTTTGTTAACAAATTTAATCATATGCTATGTTCCTTTATACGCTTGTATGGTGTTTTGGTATCATAATAATTGTAACAAATTTGTATTGTGCTGGGTTTGTAGTGTCTTATACTTGCTCTATAAGAAGTTATGTCAGGATTGCATTATAGGTTTTGTTCTAGACATATATGGCAGAATTTCGCTAAGCAATGGAATGTTAAGAAGTTCAAAGTAGTATTATTTAGCTGTGCAAAAGCAATAACTCCCTAGGAATTCGATGCTGCCATGGACAAAGTTAAGAGAATGAACCCTCACATTTTAGCGAGTGGCCAAAGAGCGATAACATCACAAACAATAATACTGAGATGTTCAATGGTTGCATTAAATAGATGAGGGGCAAGCCAACTATTACCATGCTTTAAGAGATTAGATGTTATATTATGCTCATCTTAGCCAGGAACAAGAAGACATTGGTGGGGTATATGGGTAGGATTACTCCACTTTAGTAGAGTAGATTGGAAGTCGGGAAGAGGAGATCAACCATTGGAGGCCGTTTCCAACAGGTGATTTAGCTGGTAACATATTTAAGATTCAATGCTTGTCGGTCAAAGTCAGTGTAGAATTAGGGAAGAAAACTTGCACCTGCAGATTTTGGAAATTAAATGGTCTCTCCTGTCGACATGTTTGTGCTGTTTTAGCATATCATAATAGAAGACCCGAGGAATATGCAAACCATTGGCTCACTGTTAGAGCATACAACAAAACGTATGAATTCCTGATTCAACCTGTTCCTAGCAAAAAGTTTCAGAAAAAGCATAGTTATGCAAATATTTTATCACCAACATACAAGAGGGCAAGCAAAAGACCAACGATGAAGAGAAATAAAATGAGTGATGCACCAGAGCTACAACTAGATCCTCACAAAATCAAGTGAAAATATAGACAACTAGTTTGCAAATATTGTCTTAGTGTACAATCGTTTAAAATTAATGTCATATAAATATCACATTAGAATTTATCCTAACTGTTTCTTTCTTTTTCATACCGGACATAATAGTAGAACCTGTCAGAAAAAGGACGACATAGCTATATTCGAAGAAGTAGGACCAACAGCTACACCTGTTGCAGTGCCATCTATGGTGATTCCAACTATTCCATTTTATTTTCTCATCTTGCACTTCTTCATGTCATTTATTTTATCTTTAAGCAATACCTCATCGTTTTTAACTGTTATTGGAATTATTTTCTCTCTAACCAAGTGACACCAAACATGTCCCCTCTATAGGGATGGAAGTGAGCCAAGGTGAATCGAAATAGACCAAGTTCAAGCTCGACTCACAAAAATTAAGCTTGGCTCACGGCTCGATTCGGTAACAATTGAGTCTATTTTGTAAGCTCAAGCTCGCATCAACGAAAGCTCACAAGCTGACTCAAATAATAGAAACATAATCTATAGTTCTATATCAATAAAGTATAATTTATATACATTAAAAAATATTAAAAAATATCAATTTTATATATTATCTATCTATCGATTATAAATTTTTTATTTATGTCCTACATCAAAATTATATATAAAAAGTGACTATAAAATTTTAAATAATAAAAAACATTAATATATATGTAAAATTATATATTATTATTTTATGTGTGTGTGTGTGTGTGTGTCTATATATATATATATATATATATATATATATATATATATATATATATATATATATATATATATATATATATATTAGGGGTGCACAAGACCCGGTTTGGCCCGAAAATCCGGACTGGACTCGGCGACTTCAAGACTAATTCGGCCTGACTTCGTTATAGCCCAGTCAGACCCGAGGTTTCAATAGATAACCCCGGTTATTCATTAAATCGAGTTCGCGCTAAAGCTCGGGTCACTCGGCCCGTTGGACCCGTGTAGGTAGTGCAGTTATAAAAAAAATAAAAACTATGAATTTTGTTTCTTGGCTTTGTGTTCAATGTTCACAATTTAACTCTTCAATCTTCACACTTCACAGTCCAAAATGCTCAGGGGCTAGGGCATAACACACACTCTCTCTCACTCAAACTCTTTTTCCTGAGGCGTAGCGCCGCAACCCCAACGGCCAGTGGAAAGCTCATCCTTCACACTTCAATGCCATTTATGCTTCTAATCTTACCTCACTCTCTCTTTCACCACCAATTTTCTTTAGTTTTTCGCTCTCCCCTTTTTCACCTTTTTCCTCTTTCTGCATCACGTTAGATCAACCACCACAGCAACTCACTGTTAACCACCGCGCACGCCAGCAAGTTGCCGTCAACCTCCTCTCAAAGACTCAGAGTTCTCACCGACGCAGTTTTCATTGCATGACACAGAGCATGTAATTTTTTTTGTTAAAAACCATTGATTTTCATTCTTTTTCCCACAACTACTGGCCTACTGGGTGCTAAATAGTAAATACTTTATCTATTTTGTTTGCTTTGTTATTTTTTGGGAGAGAACTAATAAAATTGTTGATATTGTTCTTGCCATAATTGGTTTAATTTTGGAAAAAACTAACAAAATTGATTGTTTTTTTTGGTTTAATTTTCTGGTTTGTATTTTGAATACTTCAATGATGAGAGTTACAGGCTAGACAAAAGTAGTGAGAAATTGTTAATTAGAGATAGAAATTAGCAAATCATAGAAATTGGGATATATTGTAAATCTCTGTTTAGGAAGTAGGAACAATAATTTCATTTTTATAATTTGCACCACCAATAATTATAATTGCTTCTTCAATTTCAAATTTGATGTTATTTAAAAATCAAATTTCTTGGTTTGTGCACTTTATGTTATTGTGAGTAATGCTTTGGTGAGTAATGCTAGCTGCTGTTACCTCTATCTTCACATGCATTTCAACCTTCAATTGTTATCTATGCCTCACTTTACGTAAGTCTTATAAGAATAAGAATGAGACCAACATACTTATCATCATATCAAATTTGCTATCAAAGAAAATAAATATTTCTGATTCATGCCAATATCGGGAAAATATAGTAAATGCCGCCCTGTTCAGCAATGAAATATTTCACTAAGGACTAGGCTAGTGATATAATCAATACTAAGATAATTAAAGGGAGTTATCCTGCATTATATTATCTTTTTTAGCACAAAAGTTAAGTAAAAAGGGTATAAAAGCTTTCTTTTTAAGTCTTATAATATGGTTGGGAGATAGGAAAATAAGGAGAAAGGAATAGTAAAGTGAACTAGTTCCTTTGTGTCAGAGTTTGAATACAGCTAGCAAGTAAAAGGAACTCAAGGGTGATAACCCGACCCAAAACTTACCTAGACCATTTCTCAGTTAAGACGTCATAACAGAGGGAAATATAGTAAATGTATAGTGATGATCCAAGTGCTATGACTTATGAATCTTTCTTATTTGTTAAAATTTAAATGATGAGACTGAACAGTTGTTTAAGTATGTTTGGTGTTATTTAGATATATTGTATTTATGTTCAGTTGTTTAATTATGCTCAGTTTTTTTAGAGTTATTTTTAAATGAACCTTTTTTAATTTTAGATAAACACAAATGGGAGGAGGAGATCCTAGTTGTATTGCAGTCCAAAGTAATGAGGACAACAAAGCTATGAACATAGAGCATGAGGTTGTTGCTGCTCCTATCCCAACTCCTGTCACTCCTCCCATCTCAGAAAATATTAATGAGGAAAACAAGATTGAAAATAACAAGGGACAGCAGGCTAACGAGGGACAGCATGCTACTCGTAAGGGAAAAAAGTCTTATGTTTGGATGCATTTTAAACAGCTTCCATTTAGCGAGACTAATGGAGAGCACAAGGCCAAATGTAATCACTGTAAAAAAGTATATCGATGTCACCCAACTAGATATGGCACAAATTCTATGAATAAACACTTGAAATTTTCTCACAAGTAGATATTTACAAAAGTAGGCAGAAGTGGAACACTTTATGGCTATATGCCTAAGGTTGGTGAAGAAGGTGAAGCCGGCAAAACTTTCAAAGTCCATGGTTATAGCTTGAAAAATTGTAGAAAGGCAATGGCTGAGTTTATTATCCTTGATGAACACCCTTTTAAAGTGGTCAAAGGGAATAATTTCGCAAATGATTAATCGATTTGAGCCAAGATTTACTGTACCATCCAAGATGACAATGTCAAGAGATTGCTTTCAGCATTATTTAGATGAGAAAAAAAACTTAAAGCTTGGTTGACAAAGTCATGTGCTCGAGTTTGTTTGACATCAGATTTTTGGACATCAAATCAAAATCTTAGCTACACGAGTCTAATTGCACATTTCGTTGAGGACAATGGAAAGTACAAAAGAGAATTCTCAACTTTTTCTTGATTGAGAACCACAAGGGCGAAACAATAGGAAGTGAAATTGAGACATATTTGAGGGAGTGAGGAATTGAAAAAGTCTTCACAATCACATTAGACAATGCATCTTCAAATGACGGGACTATCACTTACCTTCAAAGGAAATTAGCTGCAAGGGGTGGATTGGTGTGCGGAGAAAAATATTTGCAAATGAGGTGTTGTGCTCATGTTCTCAACTTGATAGTGAATGACGGGATTAAAGAGCAACATTCCTCCATTGAAAGCATTCGGAATACTATTAGGTATGTTAGATCTTCTCCTCAAAGAATTAAAAAATTTAAAGAATGCATTGAAGCTAAATTGATAGAGTCTAAAATTCTTGTTTGTTTGGATATTCCAACTAGATGGAATTCCACCTATCTAATATTGGAACATGGTAAAAAATTTGAAAAAGCTTTTGATAGACTTTATGATTAAGAAACTGATTTTTTTTAGATGGTTTGGAGAGGATAGTGGGGGTAAAAAGAAAGTTGGTCCACCCACGGCACTTGATTGGCAACATGCTAGGTTATTCATTGATTTTTTGAGAATTTTCTATGAGATTACTTTGTGTTTCTCATCTTCTTTACATGTTACTTCAAACAAATGCTTTTACGAAATTGCATCTATACATTCTCAACTAACATCTTGGAGTCACAACAATTCTGAATTATTGGGAACTATGGCATGCTCTATGAAGGCTAAATACGATAAATATTGGGGACCAGTTGACAAGTTTAATCCTTTGATACTTGTTGCCGTTGTTTTAGATCCTCGATACAAACTTGATTACCTATCATGGTGTTTGGAGGATATATATGATAAGGAAGTGGCTACTAGTATGACTAGTTTTGTGAAATTTACATTGGAGACATTGTACAAATTTTATTCAAAAAAAATTGTAGAAGATAAAGTTCTTAATGATGTTGGCGGTCCCTCTAGAGATGTTTTAGATGATAAAGATACTGGTCAATCTAGTGCTAAGGGTGTTGCTGCAAATAGAGTGAATTTGTGGAGAAAACAAAAGAGGGAAAAAGCTAATGCAGATAGCAAATCAAATGTTGAGAAATATTTGGCCGAAGATCCTGTGGACGTGGAAGATAAGAATTTTGATATATTGGCTTGGTGGAAATTAAATGTTTAAAAATATAGAATTCTTTCTCCCATAGCTCATGAAGTCTTTGGTATTCCAGTTTCAACTGTCGCATCTGAGTCATGCTTTAGCATCGGTGGGCGTGTGGTTGATCTTTACCGTAGCTCTTTGTCACCAAAAATGGCAGAAGCTTTAATCTGCACTCAAAGTTTGTTGTATCCATCTAAGTAGATATTTGAAAAACTAGAGTTTGATCAATTTGACAGTAGTGACAAGATTGTTAATGGTATATTTACTTTATGATATTTTCATTCCTTCTTTATTACTTAATTTAATTTATATAATAATCTTGAGAGGCTAATTTTTATGTTTTGCAGATGTTACTAAAACATCCACACAACAAGAATCAAGTTCACAACCTTGAGAGCAAGCTACGAATCAAATGAATTTTGTTCTGTAGTTGTTTGCTACTTAATATTTTGTTGTTATTGGTTGTTATGACACTATAAATTATTATTATTATGTTAATCTTGTGTTGGTTGTTAACTTTGTTTTAATTGTCTTTGGAACTTTGAATGTTTAGTGTGTAATTGACATAATTATTATTATGAAACTTTAAATTATTATTATTAGACTCTAAATTATTATTATGTGAATGTTGCGATGATATGGAATAATTATTTTCCAAAATTTCGAGGTTTAAAAGATGTATAATCTAACTTTTGGTGATGTCATGATAAAGTTGATCAAGACCCGGGCTTTACCCAGTCTAGACCCGGCTTTAGCGTGGCCTGAAAGTAACACGATTTTATCGGGTCTAGTGCAGGGTAAGGGTCTCATAAATAGATCCGGTTATTATTTAGGTTCTGGTCTGGGTCAACGCAAACCTGGCTTCACCCAGCCCCATGTGCACCCCTAATATATATAATCGAGTCAACTCACGAGCTAATGAGCTGAACTTATCCAAGCTCAAGCTCGGCTCACCAGCTAACGAGTTCAGCTTGTCAATCTATTAACGAGTCGAGCTTGAGCTAGCTCATGAGCTGGTTTGACTCACTTCCAGTCCTACCCTTCTGTTAAATCCTACTCCGCTGTTTCCTCCTCAAGACAACCAATTTCCAATTCAAGCGGCACCTATAAGACCAACACCAATTAGACCTTCAATGCAGAATAGGCCCTCCAATAGCAAGAGGCCAACCAAAAGAAAGAACTTAAAGAGATTTTATTTAATGAACAACCCCTCAAGTGTGCCTATTATTAGCCAAGAGACCATGTATGGTACTAGTACTAGAACTACTACGAGATTCATGCGATTGATGCTGACTCCAAGACTTGGAGAACCAACAAGTTGGCTCTCTAGTGGTAGTAGTAATTTCACACCCAATTAGGACCTAAAATGGCCTGGATATAAGGATTTTTTGTTGTAGTGTTAAATGCAGTTATATATGGCTGTTATATAAAACATGTGCACTTCGATTTTTGTAGAAACTTAGTTATAGCCATCGTTTTGGAACTATTATATAGACCTTTCATATTGTTAGTAGTTAAGTTTGTTTCGTTACTTATGTTCATCAAACATCTATGATGAATTAGCATAAATTTATATGTTTACTATGTTAGGAGATAGTCACATATTTGACTTTGTTCTATATTGATTCAGTTTCAGAAATTGTCATTTTGTAATCGTCACAATTCATATATCTTGCATGTGAAGGTTAGATCAGTGTTTGTTTTTTAAAATATAATTAGCTATCTTGAATTTCAAATTTTTAAAGGTTACTTTTGTCAAATTTAAATTTTCATTGTCAGATATGTCGACACATGCAAATTTGTTAGGTTACTTTTGTCAAAAAAAAAAAGCAGCAAACATCCATGAAGAGTTCTAGCATAACATTACACTTTCATTCCAATTCATCTCTACCCAGGAAAAGAGATTGACTAAATCAAACCTCAATTCTACATTTTAAATACTAGGAACATAATTGTAAGGAAACACAGCACAAGTCTTATACCAATTGACAAAATTCATACTCTAATTTCTTTAATTCTCCCCTTAATCTTCCCTCACTATAAGAAAAACACAAAGTGCCGTCAGATTTACCTTCGGATTTAGCATCGCAGAATAGCCGCGGCTTTACCGATGGGTTAGGCGTCGAATTCGTCAGGTCAAATTATTTTCGACGGATTTATGATTCTGACGGTAAAGCTGCCGATAATAATTGGAGGGAAGAAAAATTGACGCGTCCTTTAGGGTCGGATTTACCAGCAGAAAAATCTGACGGTACATCCACTTAGTGAAATGCTTCGTTTTTGCGACCTGTAATATGTTATCATTGTATTTTCCAACAGTAACTGTGCCGTAAATTTGAAGCGCGAACCCTATTCTCCCTCATTGGAATCTCTCTCTCTCTCTCTCTCTCTCTCTCTCTCTCTCTCTCTCTCTCTCTCGCGTCCCACTATCATCTCCCCGGCATCCCCTTTTTCTCCGAGTGCCACTCTTCATCGTTTTTGCCATCATCGTTGTAGCTGCTGAATTCTGAATGAGCTGATACCGCTGTTGCCGCTGCCGTCTATGCTGCTTCTTCTTCTCAGCTCTAGTGTTCTTCTTTAGATAATGCTTTTGAATTTAGGGTTTTCTGAAATTCTGATTTGTTAATATATTTTATAAGGTTTATTTTCTACTTTGAAACTTCTTATTATTGTTGATTATTTAGTTCTGAAATTACGATACTGAAGTTGTTTTAAACTTAGGATTTTCTAAAATTTTGAACTTAGGGTACTGACCTTGTTTAGTTTCAATTTTAATTAAAACATGTTCTGATTTGGGTTCCTTATTTAGTTCTAAACTTAGGGTACTGAACTTATTTTGAACTTAGGATTTTCTAAAATTCTGAACTTAGGGTACTAAACTTGTTTAGTTTTAATTTTAATTAAAACATGTTCTGATTTTTGTTTCTTACTTAGTTTTGATTTGTTCTGAATTAAAATATGTTTTGATTGTTGTTGATTTGTTCTGAACTAGTTATTATAATTTATATGGTTGATTTATTATTCTGAATTTCTTATTATTATTGATTTGTGTTGATTATTGTTGATTTGTTCTCTTTGTTTGGTTTTGATTAAAGACTCCGATAATAAGTCACATTAATTTTTAATATGTTTTAAGAGTGAAAATGACAATAAATTAAAAAAAATCAAATATGAGATCATTTTAAATTACTTATGGATGGCTTTTTATTTGTATACAGACAAAATTATACATGTACTAATATATATTGCTAAATGTTTGTGAAGTTAGAATGTGCACTTACCTCTTTGGTTTTATTTGATTTCAACGGAGAATGTATTTCTTTAACTAATTTTAACGTAGTTTATTTTGATTAAGTATTTTGAATGATATTGTGAATATGTTTAGCACATTTTTAATTGGTATGCTCTTTGCAGACATGACGACAAGTAGAAGTGTTGGAGATCAGCCTAGTGATTGTGGTCGTAGTCGTGGTAGAGAGAGGATTTCTACCGGTACCCTGAGAATTCTGGAACCTCTCCCTCTACTCTGACAACCCCCGTGACGTCACAGGTTGTGGGTGCACTGGACCATCCGTTCATTATGGTCCCTAACCCAAACTATGTCCCTACGTCTATGGCAACAATGCCGCCTCCATCCGCTTAGCATCTCACTGTCTCAGCAACGCCGCCTCCAGCAGCGGACACCACGGTGCCAGAATTCTCTCATGGAAGCCAGAAAGATGATTCCCCTCCACCACCTCGCATCGTATGGATGATGATTTAGCCTGATGGAAGAACGATGTAAGTACTACTTTAAGTCTTTTATATGCTGAAAGTGTTTGATAAATTGTGATTAGTGATTCTTGATTATTGATTCTAGTTTGAGTAGATTTAGGATTGTAGGTTTGAACTACTGAAAGTGTTTGATATATCATGATTAATTACTCTTGATAGTTGATTCTAGTTTTGTGGATATAAGGTTGTAGGTTTGAATTGGTGAAAGTGTTTGATATATCCTGATTATTGATTCTTGATTATTGATTCTAATTTAGTAGATTTATGGATGTTGCTTCTTGATTATTGGTTGTTGTTCATTGATTGTTGACAATTACTGTTGTTTAAGTTAATTGTTGATGGATAGAGTTTGTGGCACATTCCAGTTACAGATGAAATTCTGCCGAAGTTTCTAAAAAAATATCTATATGTTATGGTTATTTGCTTTTGTAGTTTTAATTTATATTGCCATATTGGTTTATTTGTGAATTGTTGATAAGTTTGTGCCAAACAACAACGCATGTACTCAGGAGATGACTAATGTCATCAAACTGATGTACCACCATCTATGACCAAGCTACAAGAAGATCCCCTCTGAGACCAGATAGCGATGGTTTTAAAAGTGGGCGGTAAAAACTTAATATAGTCAAACCTTCTTAGCTAGTTTATATCTTCGATTTACTTTAATATGATATATTTTGATTAACTAATTTTAAATTTTCTTTGTGCAGTTGAACTTTATATCGGACAAGGAGCATAATGCCCTCATCAAGAAGATATACGACCATCGAATGGGTAGGTAGGTGCAACAGATGCTGGAGGATGTATGTGAGAGGTGTGACTCCCTCACTTCCTGGATCTATCCAGAAATCAAGAAGGCTCTGTATGCTCACTGGGAGACTGATAAAGAGTTCATGCATCAGCGTCTCACAAATAGAGTTAATAGGGCATCAGTCAGGTCATCCAAGTATACTGGCAGCTCAGCGACATTCATGAAGACTAAGGTCACGCTGGTATGTAGCTTCTCTAATTTTGTTATTAACTTAGTTATATTCTTTGACATATCATTATTAGGCATCCTAACAGATTGTTTCAATGTAACATGTGTAGTCGAAGTTGTTGGATCGCGATACGACATTAGCGGAGACCTTCATGTACACCCATACTTTGAGGAAAACAATGTGAGATTTGCCGATTGGTGGTCTGCGGATTATTATGTGAGTAAACATCGTGTGATATAAACTTTTCAATTAACTGCACAGCTGTCATCCTAATCATAATAACATGTGTTACACAGGAGTCCTACACGTAGAGACTAGAGGCCGTAACGCAGCAGAAAATCAGCAAAGTGAGAAGGACGCCAGTGGCTCTACTGCTTCAGTCGTCGATCCCGATACGGTTTGGCGTGAGACCGCCTCAGCGTCGTACAAGAATCACGTATACGGGCTAGGGTCGTTATTCGCTAGCAGCCTCCATACCTCCATATTAAGGCCATCGTCCGGCTCTGCCACTAGTCGAGCCATTGATCCCGTAGAAGATGTTGATTTGAGGCTGTAGTGTAGGAGCTCACCCGGAGCCTTCACGGACAGGCTTAGAAGCTGACCGAGGCTCATAAGAGGTATTAGGGAATTTTCACATGCGTGACGATCACGAATGACCTCAAGCTGTAGTGGAGGGAGCAGTTGAAGCGACTTCAGCAGATGGAGCAGCAGATGGCGGTGTACTAGGCTCAGATGCGCGCCAATGGTAGCGGCCTTGCTAGTGGGACACAGACATTACTGCTTTCTCCGCTGCCTCAGTAGGACCGCGGGAATGACGATGACGATAACTACCATTAGGATCTTTAGTGATTAGGGCTTTGTTTTACTGTTTTATTGTATTTATTTGATTTATTTAATTTTTAATTTATTTGAATATTTTATATTTAATATTACATATTGGTTTCTATTATTTATAATTTGACCACTAATTGTGTGAAAAATAAATTTAAATAAAAAATTAAAACTAAAAAGGGAAAAATAAAAAAAGCATCACAATATTTAAGAAAATGATATTACCGTCGGATTTACTGAAGCATATACTGACGATAATAGTGCGAAAAATAAGATATTGTGACACCAACATTACTGTCGAAAAAATTCGCCGATAACCAAATTGTTTTTTGGGCAGGTAATCCGTTGCAGAATCCGACGATAATTACTGTCAGACAAAAAAATTCGATGGTAACTAGTTATTGGCGAAGTTTATATCCTTAGATTTTATTCATTTTTTATGATAATTTCAAGGATACGCAGCATTTTTCTTGTCATTCGACGCCTCGACATTCCTTCAATTAGCTCCATCGAGATAATTTTCTCAGACTTTGATAATTGGGATTTCAAATTCTTAAAGAAAACACACACACTTATAGAGAAGAAGCAATAGAGCCATTATGGTAACATCAAGAGTTAATTTTACATTGGGATATGAATTAAGCCAAGCTGAAAGTGTTCTTTCCACGTGAGAAGCCAAACTAACAGCTATCTCACAAAGTGATGTTTGGTTAAAAATGTGAAACAGATATAATCTTTTGTGGTTATAAAATTTATTTAAATTCCATGATCAATATTGTCAGCGCTTCAATTTTTTATGGTCAGAAACGACTATTAACTCCACCTTTTATTTATCATTAAATAAAATCATATAATTTATAGTGTAAAATTTCAGGGTCACTTAGACTTCTACATAGTTATAAATTACGGTTATAATTTTCAAGTTGGCTCTATCCTATATTAAAAATAACAACTATGTTATATAGACACTAAAATTAGTCACTAAAATTAATTATTAATATAAAATTCACTAGGGGTGTACACGGCCCGGTCCGGCCCGAAGACCCGGCCCGGGCCCGAAGGATTTTGGATGGCAAAGGGTCTGACCCGAAGTGACCCGGGGAGGACCCGGGGAAAAACAATGAAACCAAGAAAGGATATGAAGCCGGGACCGGGCCATGGTTCGGGTCACCCGGACCCGGCCCGGTGGCCCGGCCATATATACAATAATACAAAACACACACATTACAGATTTGAAATTAGGGAAAGGGGGCTAGGGCACATTCAGATTTCAGTCACTCCATTCTATTTTTCATTCACTGCCTCCCTCAGAGCTCAGCGACTGAGGCTCACTCCCACACCCCCAGTTCCCAGTCCCCACTCCCCACTCCGGCACCGGCAGTCCCCACTCCCCACGGCACAAGCTGATCTGGTAACCCCTGACCTCATCTTCTCTCCACACGGGCCATTCCTAGTCTCGCAGCACGCAGCCACGCACCAGGCAGTCGCCCACTCCTCTCGTTCTCGTCTCTTCTCAACCTTCCTTGTTCCACCCCAGTTACCGGCGAAGGTCTTCGTTCGACTGACGATGGTGACGACCTATGGTGCTGCCCTGCTTCTCGGTGATGTGAAGTTCTTCTCTAATACTGCCCCGCCGTTGCTCTGCTCTGCTAGTCCTGCTCCTTCTGCTCCGCTCTCTTCTCCGGTCTTCTTCTCAGGTCTTCTTCTCATGTAAGTAATTAATTTTATTAATTAATTTTATTATTTCATTAATATTCTGATTAAGAATTAGGGTCTTTGAAACAGAATTTGTGAATTTAGGATGTGGGTGTTGATTTTCATTATTAGAACTCTGATTAAGTGTGGGTGTTGATGTGTATTTAGCTTATTTTTGTTCTGAATTGTTGTTGATTACTGATGTGTTTAGTGAATAGTGATTCTGTTATTAGTTGTTCTGTGTTTACTAATTTTTTACTGATTACTGGACTTCCTATTAGTGTTTTGTTCTTCTTAGTTCTTATTAGTGTTTTGTTCTGATTTTGTGTATTGATTTAGATTAGGAGTTTGGTTAATATAATTCCTGAGTTCCTGTTAGTATTTTGTTCTTGTTATTAGTGTTTTGTTTTAATTTTGTGTATTGATTTGGATTAGGAACTTGGTTATAATAATTTCTGTTAGTGTTTTTTACTAATTTTTTACTGATTACTTAACTTCCTATTAGTGTTTTGTTCTTGTTAGTTCTTATTAGTGTTTTGTTCTGATTTTGTGTATTGATTTAGATTAGGAATTTGGTTAATATAATTCCTGACTTCATGTTAGTGTTTTGTTCTTCTTATTAGTGTTTTATTATGATTTTGTGTATTGATTTGGATTAGGAACTTGGTTATAATAATTTACAATTTCACAAATAATTTGGCAATTCAACATCATACTAGAATATAACTTGATAGCAACGACAGTTGAAGGCAAGCAAGTAGATGCAAATAAGTGAGAGTGAATTAATCAGAGTTTAGAATTTAAATTGGACTAAGCAAGAGCAAGAGTAGTTTCAATAATATATGAATTTTAGAAGAAATAATCTCTATGAAGATGGCATACATAGTAAATTGAACTATGGAATTCAACTCAGTGGACCAAAAGCAGTAAATTGACCATATTTGGAACTGAGTTGATTTTGAAATTGTTTCAACTTTAGTCATGTAAATATAGAGGTTTTCCATATCAGGTTATATTTGACTTCTAAAATATGAATCAATTCAACTTGAATAGATGGAGTTTCTGAATCGAACCAAATCAATTCTATTCAAAATTTCAAAAGGACTAAAATTAATCATCCCTTTCAATAATTTCTGTTAGTGTTTTTTTTCTTCCTATTATTAGTGTTTTATTCTTCCTGTTATTGGATACAAACAAATAATGTATTGGTTGACTGAAAAATTATGTGTTCACTATGTGTATTTGTCTTATTTTCAAAACTTTTATATATAAATTTAATTGAATATGTCAAGTTACTATTAACGTCTAATGAAGATGCATATGATTTTTTACATTAAGGTACAAACAATGGGAGGAGGAGACAATTGTGTTCCTCCACCAACCATCGAAGAGGACAAAACAATAGAAATTGAAGCTGAAAATGTTGCTATTCCTACTTTTGGTATTGAAGCTGAAAATCCTGGTGCTCCTACTCCTACTAGTAATGCACCACAAGTAGATGAAGAAAACAAAGATCCAGAAGTTGTGCGTAAGGGGAAAAAATCATATGTTTGGCAGCATTTCACTGTACTTCCGTTGACTGAGACAAAGGGACAGCATCAGGCTAAATGTCATCATTGCCAGAAAAAATACAGTTGTCACCCTACTAAACATGGCACGAATTCTCTAAATAAGCACTTGAAGAGTGCTCATAAGTGGATATTTACTAAAGTGGGGAAGCAGGGGACACTTCATGGTTATATGCCTAAAATTAATGAAGAAGAGGAACTGTGCAAAGCTTTTAAGAGTTATAGCTTGGAAGATTGTAAGAAGTCTGTAGCTGAGTTCGTTGTCCTTGATGAAATGCCGTTTAAAGTTGTTGAAGGGATTGGGTTTCGCAAAATGTTAAATCGATTTGAGCCAAGATTTACAGTCCCATCTAGGGTGACGGTCTCAAGAGATTGCTTTCAACTTTATTTAGATGAGAAGAAAAAGCTGAAAGAATGGTTGGCAAAGTCATGTGCTCGGGTTTGCTTGACAACAGATTGTTGGACATCAAATCAGAATTATAGTTATATGAGCTTGACTGCACATTTCGTTGATGAAGAATGGAAGTTGCAAAAGAGAATTATAAATTTCTGCCAGATTGAGAACCACAAGGGTGATACAGTAGGAAGAGAAATTGAGAAATGCTTGAGAGAGTGGGGAATTGAAAAAGTCTTCACAATCACAGTGGATAATGCAACTTCGAATGATGGAGCTATCACTTACCTTCAAAGGAAATTAGGTGCAAGAGGTGGGTTGGTGTGTGGAGGAAAGTATATGCATGTGAGATGTTGCGCTCATGTTCTGAATTTGATAGTGAATGAAGGAATTAAGGAGCAACAAACTTCAATTGAAAGCATTAGAAATGCTGTCAGGTATGTTAGGTCCTCTCCTCAACGGACTAAAAAATTTAAAGACTGCATTGAGGCTGAGTTGATTGAATCTAAAAGTCTTGTATGCTTGGATGTTCCAACTAGGTGGAATTCTACCTATCTAATGTTGGAACATGCTGAGAAATTTGAAAAAGCTTTTGATAGACTTTTTGATCAAGAACCTGATTTTCTTAGATGGTTTGGAGAGGATAGTGGGGGAAAAAGGAAAGTTGGTCCACCTACAGCACTTGATTGGCAACATGCTAGATTATTCATTGAGTTTTTGAGAATCTTTTATGAAATAACTTTGAGTTTCTCTTCTTCTTTGCATGTTACATCAAACAAATGTTTTCATGAAATTGCATCTATTGCTTCTCAATTAACATCTTGGAGCCAAGTCATTCTGAATTGTTAGGGTCTATGGCATGTTCTATGAAGACTAAATATCATAAATATTGGGGACCTGTTGACAAATTTAATCCGTTGTTACTTGTTGCTGTTGTATTGGATCCTCGTTATAAATTAGATTATCTCTGTTGGTGTTTGGAGGATGTTTATGACAAGGAAGTGTCTACTAATATGACTGGTTTTGTTAAATTAACATTAGAGACTTTATATAAGTTTTATGAAAAGGAGGTTGTAGATGATAAAGGAAGGGAGGATGGTGGAAGTTCATCTAGAGATGTCTTGGATGATAATACTAAAGTCTCAACTGGTGCTAAGGGAGTTTCTGAAAATAGAGTGAATATGTGGAAAAAGCAAAAAAGAGAGAAGGCTAATGCAGATAGCAAGTCAGATGTGGAGAGATATCTGGCCGAAGATACTGTAGAAGATGAGAATTTTGATATATTGGCTTGGTGGAAAGTGAATGCTTCAAAATATAGAGTTCTTTCTCTCTTAGCACGTGACGTCTTAGGTATTCCGGTCTCAACCGTTGCTTCTAAATCATGCTTTAGCACTGGTGGACGTGTGCTTGATGTCTTCCGCAGCTCTTTGTCACCATTAATGGCCGAAGCTTTGATATGCACTCAAAGTTGGTTGTGCCCTTCGAAACAACAAGTTGGAGATCAAGAGTTTGATCAATTTGATAGTAGTCAGAAGATTGTTGAAGGTACATTTATAATTTTTTATTATTGTGACTTAATTATTTGAATTAATAATCTCTTATATAAAAATGAATAATTTTATATATTTGTAATTTGTATTTTGTAGGTTTTACTAATGCATCCACATCACAAGGAACAAGTTGACAACATTAATAGCAATTGATGGATGACTATTCTTCTGTGGTTAATGTTGTGTTATAAAGACTATGAGTTAAAGTTCTATGTTTAGGAAGAACAAGACTTGTGTGTAATGTTTTGTGTTATTTGTTTGTGACTTAACTGTTTAGTGTTACGAGACAATATTAGTATTGATTGTGGTTATGTTTTAATTTTAGATAATGGTTGGCTGAATTTTATATGCTAAAGACCCGGTTTTCATCCGGTTTTTACCCGGTTTTCACCCGGCCCGAAGATGCATAGGTTTCATCGGGTTTAGGGTCGGGTTAGGGTCTAAAAATTAGACCCGGTCTATATTTCGGGCCGGGTCTGGGTCAGGCAAAACCCAGTGTGGCCCGGCCCATGTACACCCCTAAAATTCACATTGAATATAAGTTAATCATCATATATATTTATTCATAATACATAATGATTAATTTTAATGACTAATTTTAGTATGTAAATAGTATTTTTGTAAAATTAATTATATTAATCTAATTAACCCTAAATACTAATTTAAAAAGTGAGAGTTATTTTAAATTTATAAAAATATTATACTTCCATTTTTAGACAAAGTGAAAGTTTATAATACTAAAGAGTGGAGTGAAGATTTTAGTCATTTCACGTATGTTACTTGCTCTTCAATCATTTGTTTTGGAGAATCACAATTTCATTTTGATAATGCAAAAATTAACTTTTACTACTCGAATATATTTTCTCTAATCAAATTTCCACTTTATATAATGTGATTAGAAATATGGATTCCAATTCATTGAATTTAGATGTTTTGGTTGCTCATGAATCATCATCACTATTTACTTTGCATAAGTACAATTTTTTAAATTTTCTTAAAAAAAATAAATAAATTACAAAGCTTAAGCTGCCATGTCAAGGCGTCTGGTTATACTAATCAAATAAAAAAAAACCATAATAATGGGTGGGGCATTCACTTAATAACCACACAGTTGTAAGGGAGTCAAAGAAAGAAACGTAACCATTAAAAAGTATTTAAGATTTCATTATTTTTTATTACTTTGAAGAAGAAGAAAACAAAATTCATGTTCATATTCATACATACATCATGCACAATTTCTAAAACAAATTCAATGAAATCTAAGAATATTTATATAAATACCCATTATTCTTTATTTTGAATATTAGAAATTTGAATCAATACGGTACTATAAGCAAAAAATGTAATATTTGTAATCTTAAAAAACAAACACAGTCTAAAAATTAAAAAATATATATGTGATTAAGGTAGTCTTACTTTTTTTTCTTTTTTTTTTTCATTTAATTTTGTTGTCCTTAATTAGATTTTGAATTTTGATAATACTAAAAAATTTAGAATAAATAAAAAATACATATAAAAATCATAAATATTAAAATACACGTGAAAAAACTATTTTTGATAGATAAAAATGTCATATTATTAGTGAATTTATAAGGTTTGTGTACTTTTATCAATTAAAATTAATTTTTTAAATATATTTTAATATTTAAAAACTTTGATGTATACTTTTTTTTTGGTGACTGAAATGATGTATACTTTTGTTCTACCTAAAATTTTTTTATCTATATTTTTATTTTTTTTTTCACCACTTTACACTGTTAACTAGTGAGTTCTTGGCTGCATTAAATAGTAGGGTCAGCTAATTAAGTTGATTTGTACTACTAATATTAAACATCATTTACAGAAGTTGGTCAAAACAAAACTCAAACCTTACATCATCGTTGACACAATAATGTGCTAGTTTTACGTATCAATTGGACGCTTCCTTCCTAAAACTTTGATCAAGTTTTATACATACATATATTTTGCTACAAATCAAGCATTTTTCGCAGATAATAACTAATGAGTTTTTTTCGTTCTTTTATATATATGACCATAAAAATAGTGGCTAAATATGACTAAAAATTAACTATCCAATGAACAGATTACATGTGATATGAAGAATATAGTTCATAAGTTTTGTATTATGGACTAACGTGTAAAACACACAATGTAAACCTATAAAAAAGAGAGAAAAATATCAACATCTTATAATTTTGTAATTAAAAGAATTAAGAAACGCTCATAATAAAATTATGGTGATTTAATTAATAGTTTAACTTAACAAAATAAATTTAAATTTAAATTTAAAAACCATGATAAAAATTTTAATAAAATTTTAAATTTAAATTGTATACACGCTGATAATAAATTTATAGTGATTTATATAATAATTTAACTTAACAAATTGAATTAAAATTTTAATTTAAAAACTATGAGAAAATTTCTATGTTGAATTTAAATTTTTACGAAAATAGCAAAAATATTTAAACTAATAATAATGTAACTTAAGAAATTGAATAAAAATAAAAAAAATTACGAATATTATCAAAAAAATTGACTAATCATTAGTTAATAATTAATATAAAAATAAAAGGAAGACATGATGATGAAATATTTTTTTTTAAATATATCATACTTATGAAATATATATTACAATAAAAAAGACTTATTAATAAAAATCAAATTTAATTTTGTTATATTGATAATATAAAATATTTTATATAGTTATTTTATTATTATTTTTAGACAATTATTTATACAATTAATAAAAAATATTTTTTTTGACATGACAATACATAATTGAATGTTCGTATAAATTACTTTATATTAATAGTGTATTAAAATTAAATTCATAAAAATATATATAAATATAATTGTGCATTAAAAATTTGATTGGAATAATAAAATAATAATTAATTACACATTTTAATTTATTTAACTACAGGTTTATGTTTATATATTAATTTTAAATTTAAGTGTTATTAAGATATTTTTAAAAAATATATTCTTTATCTCGTATTTAGTAACAGTATTTATTAGGATCAAACCATAATTCATTTAACTTTAATTTTATTATATGTTAACTCTGATTTGTTCCTTGATTTTAGTCATCTTAGTCACTCAATTCTTATGACTACCAGAAACAAACCATATATAATGTAGGAAAGTTATCAGGTGTACCTAGGAACATCGGTGTTCCAGTTGTTTTAACCGTTGATTTTAATTAATATATATTATATATATTTTTTATAATTTAAATCAACGGTTAAAACAACTGGAACACCGATGTTCCCAATACACCTGATAACATGTATATCATATTCGCATAGGTTGACGGTTGTGGAATGGAACCCTCAGCCATATAAGAGAAATGATAGGTATCATAAAAATTTATTGAGGAAGCACAGAAGTTAATAGAGTATTTATACAATGTGTACAATAAAGATGTAAGAATATTCAATTTAATAAAATATCAGATGTTTATTAATTTGTATTTGGATGGTTATTCTGGATAGTATAGGTATATTGTATTTAAGAAATTAGTAATATTTTATTCTGTATATTTATTTTTTAATTTATGTTGAATCAAATAAATAGTCCATTGTACACATTGTATAATAAAAGAAATAATAGGTATCATAAAAATTTATTGAGGAAGTATAAGGAGCCAACAGATTATCTGTGTATAATCGAGGTATAGGTGTGTTCGATTCAGTAAGATATCATATGTTTATTATCCCTGGTATCCGAATGGTTATTCTGGATAATATAAGTGTATTGTGTTTGAGAAATTAATAATATTTTATTATAAATATTTATTTTTAACTCATATTAGATCAAATAAATAACTCATTATACACATTATATAAATACTCTATTAACTCTTTAACAAAATTCAAATTTATTATTTGTAGCTATTCTGTAACAACTAATTTAATTCTCTTAATTTAATTTTATTGATCTAATAATCTAATAATTTATTTTATCTCATATTTATAAATATTAATAACTAAAAATAATAAATTCTAATAACTCTATATTATTTCTCGTCATATAATTAAGCAATCGATCCAACTCCTCCAAACCTCATTGGTTAAACGCTCGGCAATAGCGTAGATATGAGGTCAGAATACAAGGAAAACCAACCATGCATTGTCCAGTTTTTCTTGGAATCTTCTTTGAATTTACCTATTATTATTATTATTATTATTATTATTATTATTATTATTATTATTATTTGTAAGTAAGGGTCACTTTAGTAAAATTGTTATTTTTAAGTAGTTTATTTTTAAGTTAGTTTTTAAAAATTAGTTTTTTTTTTAAATTTATAATATTTGTACGTATTTAATAAACAAAATTAAAAATTATTTTCAATAAATATGAGACTATAAATAATAATAATTATATTTATTTGATAAAATAATTTTTAAAATTTAAAAAAATTATAATAAACATAAATATAAAAAATGAAATTAAATATTTATTAATATATAAAATTATATTATATTCTTAAATTTTAATAAATATGAATAAATTTTGAATAATACTCAATTTTTAAGAATTATAAATATAAATACATAATTTTTTTATTTATGTGATATAAAATAACATATTTATATTTTTAAAAAATACAAATATTTTTTTCAAAAAAATTTTACCAAACGAAATGTTAAGTATATAGCTCATTGTTAATACTCCCCATGTTATATTATTTGTCTTTTTTTAATAATATATGTTGTAAATTAAGTGTCTTTTCTAAATTTTAAGAAGTCATAGTAAGTTTATACCTATTATACCTTCTACTATCAAATAAAAAATAAAAAATAACTAAAATAATTTTGTCTTTCTCTTGTAAAAATCGTTTATCTTTCCAATAAAAATTAACATATTATCTTAAATGTTGTGCACAAGTAAAAAAGGACAAATAGTAATGAAACAGAAGGAGTCTTTTGTTAGTCGGTTCGAATTTATTCGTTCATAATAATTCAATAAATTCTCTTTTGTGAGTTTTGAATGAGGTTTTTATTAAATAAATTAATTAAATCTAGATTTTAGCTAAGGTACATAGTAAGATTATTAATAATTTTTTTAATCAAAATATAAAATTTAAATTTTTAATATATATTTATTATATTATTTAATTATTTTATTTATCTTTATAATTTTACTAAATTTATAATTAAATTTTTATATTTTTTAAAATTGAATCTCTATAATTTAAATTTTATAATTAAATTTTTATAATATAAAAAATATTAGAATTAACAGAATATTTTTTGTAAAATAAAGATATCTAAGAATCTAATTAAATCTTTTATCATATACTTTTTGAGAATTATATACCGTTAATTTTAAAATTCTTGATACAGAAATATTTTAATTATAAAATTAAAAATAATATAAAAAATAAAAACCCAATTAAAAATAAATAAATATAAAAATTTAATTATAAATTTAATAAAATTATAGAATTAATAAAATAATTAAAACATTTTATATTTATAAATAAAGTATTTTAAAAACTTCATACTAATTTTAGCATATACTCTAAGGCACATGTTAACTACATATTCGACTTACGTGAGTTGGTTTAACAAATACATACACAAACTTATAACTATCTATTAATTGAGTTTATGCATAGATGTAATGCGAATAAAATTGATCCGTTTTATTTCTTGTGTTGTAAATCATATATATTTATAGTATTTGCTCACGGAGTTTGAATGATAATTTATACAAATTAAGTCAAAATTGTTTATGTGCATCCTTTCTTTATATTTTTGTTAAGAAGATAGATGTTTATATGACTTAATAAGACAAAAGTCCACCAAAAAAAAGTGATTTTTTCCACAAATTCGATTTTTTTAAAGAGATTGGACACTGACAAAAGAGTCCAGTTCTACCTACCTAAAAGTAAGTAATTTCTCTCTAAATCTCTTCTATTATCTCTATTTTTACTAAAAAATAGATTCCAACAAACTCTCAAGATAAAGAGAACGGTTATCCATTAGAAAAAATAGAACTATTCCAACAAAAGAGATTATCAACTCTACTATAAATATAAATACACGGACACCCCTCAGGTATAATTTACGTTCTAATTTATTAAAAATGCTGACTTAAGCATCGGAGTCTCTTGTAGGTACCGCCCCTCACCTTCTCACGAGGAACTTGGACAGCGGCACCTCGACGCTAACAAGTTAGACACTACCATTCAAAGGGATCTGGATCTTATATTCAGGTCCAAACTAACGTTTTAAGTAACTCTCGAAACAATTAAGACCACAATATTGTAATTAATTTTAAAACATAAATAAAAATAATAAAAATAAACAAATGTACCCTTATTAGGCATGATGACAAAGTAGCATTAGATATATGGAATATATTTTGGATATGATGAAAAAGTAGTGTTATTTGAACACTCAAAATAAGAAGTGCACCCATCTACACCCACATCTACTCCCTTACAATACTTCAATTTTTTTTATTTATTTTGTATTTAGAATTATTTAGTCTTAACTTTGTCTACAATAATTTCCTTATGCATCAATGATATTTAAATCTAAAATTATGAGATCTGATGGGTTGAATTGGTGTATGCACAGGCTGGTGGGTGGAAATAGAAGGGAGTTTGAGAATGGGCCAAAATGGGCCCTACTTGATCTGAAACATTACAGGAGATGGGCCTTGAGAGGGCTTTGATCTTATCTCGATCAGAGTAACTGTCAGAGAGTGTCAGGGCCATTAACTGCGTATCCCTCACTCTCAGGCCACCAGTTCTTTCTAAACCAAAACCCAAGTGGGGACCAAAAACCCATGGGTCCACACACCCAAAAATAAAATATATTTTTTGAGTTTTACTCACAATTTACAATTGTCTTTAGAAAAGCAGGTAAGAAATAAGAGTATAAAAATAAAATTATTTATTCAAAATTTGAAATTTCTATTGAAATCTTTATTTTGTGTTTTCATTTCTTGAAAATGATTCATCCTTTATTTCAAAAATTTGTCAGGGTGGTGTCATTGTTCTCGCTTATGTCATACATATATTACAATCTTCTTTTTATTTTTTATCTTTTTATTTTGCGCTTTCTGCTTTCTTATGTTTTCATCACCATTGGACACCAGAGTGTAACCACCGAGATCTTTACATAGTTTAAACTTTAAACTAAAATTAATAAATCTTTCGTCCGACTAAAAACTAAATTAATATTTTTTTTTTACTTATGACTTGTGACTTTATCTTGATTTGTCTGGTGGTAACCGGAGGAATTGGCCGGGGTTCTACTCAGCTGGTATTTTATTTACTCACCCACCTTAGAAAGTTAGAATAAATACACGTCATCCAACAAATAACAATAACCCCCAATACCAATATTTATGCCAAGCCACTATTTAAATAATGATAAGTTCCAATCATGATTTCCACCTGTCCATGTACTAAGATAAACACTTAAAAACCACAACCAACCTCATAGTAACTTTTCATTAGAATTTGATATATTAAAATGCAGAACCATAGTATATATTCATTCAACTTACAATAAATGAATAAACTTACACGTTTGAGAGAAGTAATATGAACTGAATTCACATATGGAAAAAATTACACTTTTGTAATAACAGTTATGTACCATGAAGATAGACTATGAATAAATTTAGTTTTGTGTTTTCATTTTCAATTTTCTTAATATTTTTTATATTTAGAATTTTGTAATAGAAAAAGTAAAAACATGATGTGAAAACAGAAAATAAAATTTTATTGTTTTCACTTTTTCTTTTCTCAAAATTCTAAAAAGAGAAAATACTAAAAAAAAAACAGAAAATAAAAATATAAACCAAACAAAATCTAAATTTCAGAAATAATCAAACAGCAGCTCCACAAACTATATAGACCAGAGGACTACCATACAGCAGTAAAACATTTCATGTTTCTGTGAATGAAAACTTATCAACATAAACATCATCCATGGCAACGTCTTTGATGGCGTGTGCTGTGTGCATCAACGGGTTTGCAACACTCCTTGAATATTTTTAACAGCGCTGTCATAGTGAACAAAGCCCATGAACCAAAATTCATGGTTGTCGACAGAGATGATCTGTATATATTTCTCGGATTGGTTGGTTTTGCTTGCCGATGGGTTCACCGCTCTCAGCTGATGTAACGGAATGACCACCTACACCATGGTAAGGAAAAGCAGCATCTAATTATTTTGAATACTGAATTGGAACTCATTGGAGTGAAGAATATGATAAATATTGGAACTCCAGTGAAAATCAAAATGAAACAATTAGATAATCAGATTGTAGCTTTGGCCTAGAGTTGCAAGTGCTAGTAAAACTACAGTGAGATCAATCTCCTTTTCAGGTCTTGGTGGTAAAAAGTAGATGACTAAGATGAGAATTATAAACTTCACTTAACATGAAATTGCTGACTAAATTACTGACCGAATAGTGAAAACATTAAATAACTAAAAGTTGTGTATTAAAAGCAAAGTTGGCACATTTCCTCAATGCCGCTCTATCATTCCATGATCAAATAACCAGGTCAACATGATCAGTAAAGCTTCTAAAGGTTGAAATAAATGTTGGCTTCCTAATGTTCACTTCCAACTGCCAAACAACACAGTTAACCAAAAGAGCAGTACTGTTTCCTACAACATATTTTCTAAGAAATCTTGTGCAAATGGCCAATAGTCAACCAGTAAGTTCAGCTGAACGTGCATTGGCAAAATAACTTCCGACAACATAGAAAAGGATCAGCAACTCATTCATATGGTGTTTTGTAAAATGTAAACTGTAGCATCAGACTGAAAGTCATCAGCAAATCTTCTATTTTGTTTTTTAATTGATATCAAAATTCAGGAAACAGAATTACCTGGATTTTTTTCCGTTATAAATTATTAAAAATATTTATTTTCACAGAACCCAGCTTTGATCTTTATTTACAGGAATGCACGTTTTTTTTGGTAATTAGGGCAAGTTCGCCGTACCCCCGGCGAACTCTATATATATAATTTAAAATTTCAAACAATGTCAGCAAATGCATACAACCATTGCTACACTTATGAACAATACTTATCTTCAACAAATAGGAAAGAGCTTGAAATAGGGGACTGAACTGATCACTTAGAATATAGAAACATGCAAGATTACAGCTCTTGAATCAAATTCCTTCCTATCAAGTTCTCAAGTATAACAATATATGCTGCTTCGGTTATTGGATCATTTCATAAAATCAATTCTCAATGAATTAAGAAACATGCTATATTTAGAGTATGATAATATTAAGCAACAAGCTTGCAGCTTACCTTATAATAGCTCCACTGAGTCTGATCACCCGTTTGGTAAGAAAGTGGGTTATCACTGCAAAAAGCAAGCTTTGCTGTTGACAAATACAGAACTCCCATTACCGGTCCGGCCGAGGTGGACAAGTAGCACGCATACGTTTTCAAGAGCTGCTCCTCCGGAACAGTCTCAAAAGTTTGCCTGAAGATCTTCTCATAGCCACCTTCTGCAAGAACCTTTGTGCTCTGAGCAATCCTCCCAACAGCAGCATCAGCAAAACTAGGACCAGTCTTCACTGTTTCAAATAAAGTCAACACAAGTGTACGCACACACATATCAATATAACTATATAAGCTTCACAAGAAGTAACATTTCTGGATTTCATCATCATGAAGAACTACAAAACTAAAAACACGGAAGCATTAACATTGATACATGATTCAACAGATCCAGAGCTACTAATAATCATCACAACAATAACAATTTAAAAGAAAAAGGAATTTCACGAATAATAAGAGACATACAGTGCTGCCACATATTTCCAGATAGATCTTGGGCCTTCTTGGTAGCTTCAGCGGCTTTCTTCCCCCATCTTCCAAGAACATCCTTCACCGAATCCAAAGTATCTGAGCAGATCAAGTAAACATAACGTTAAGAACACAGTAAGACAGCGATACACAATGAATCAATAAAAAGAAACGGACTTTTTGATGGCTGAACAGGTGCAGGGGAGACATAGGGATTGGACTCGGGAGGCATGGTGGTTGCAGCGTCGCCGGAAATTGGAGCGCGAGTTTCAGCGGCGACGGGACTAGTAACCGGTTGCAACGGCTCAGAAGTCAAATTAGGATGATGTGGCGGAGGAGGAGCAACATCGTTGGGGTCAATTTTAGGGTATGGAGCATAATCGGTGGAGTGAGGCTGAGACTGAGACTGAGACTGAGACTGAGACTGAGAATCATTCGGCGGCGGCGGTGGTGGTGGTGTTGTTGTTTTAGCTTCGTTTGTGGTTTGATCAGAAGGAGTACTCATCTTGTTCGCTTCGGTTTCTTCTCCGATTACGATTTTGACTAGCTGTAGATGCTGATTCTGATTCTGATTCCGATTCCGATTTCTGAAACACCGAAATTGGGGTTTGTTCTGTCTTAAACGCAGAGCAAGGAAGGAATCTTCTGGAATTCAAAGGAGTCAATCTCATCGAAAACCGTCCAATTTGGTAATTACAATTTTCTTATTCTTTTCTATCGTTTCCGCGTTTTCTTCATCTGCCCGTTGCTTGCTTCTATCGGACCGTTTGGTTTTCATCTTTGTCTTTTCTGCCCCTAATCATATGTTTTTTCTCCGAGTAACATTTTATTTTACCTTTTTATTCCATTGGAGAGACAGTTGAAAATAGCCAAATTAGTCACACGCTTTCCTATAACGTAATGTCCACACTTTTTAATTTAGATACGGAGGGTAGAATGGGATAAAACGCAGTTATAAAATGTATGAGTGCTTAATGCAGATGTAATTTTAAAATTAAAGAAATTAAACGGTCCGATTTAAGAGGTACAAATCAAACCATTCGGTTTGTCTCCTCCCTACTACATATCGCACATGCGTTCCTCTCTGGGATAGTGATTTCCTTAACACAGTAAGCCTCACTCTTTTCCTAGTCCCTTTCTTCAATCTTCCTCCATCCAGCCACTATTTCCCTTCTCTTCACCATATTTCTTTAACCTTCTTTCAACTTTGAAAAAAAATTAATCACAATGTCAAAAAATATATATATATATATATAAAGGTTTGATCTTCCTAAACTTCATATTATTAAGTATATCTTTTATTCTGATTTACTCTAATCCAATGATAAGGCCCAGAACTCAACGAAAGGCCCAATTTAAAGGATTGAGCCTCGTCCTATACCGACTTTTTCCCTACGAAGTCGATTCTCACCACGACTTACCCCAAAGAAGTCGGAGACGAAAATTAGCTGATCGATAAACACTCATTCAAATGAGTAACTGCCTCTAAAATCTCTCTGCCCACTTCCAGAAGCCATATCGTAACCTCCCTAAGATAAAGGGACGGTTATACACCCTAAAAAGTGGAACTACTCCAACGGTGGTTATTGGTTCACCACTATAAATACACTGACATCCCTCAGGTATCTCTAAGTCCCAATACTCTCTAGACCTGCTTGCACCCTTGCTGACTTAAGCGTCGGAGTGTCTTTGCAGGTACCACCCCCATTCACTCGTACTCACAAGTCGGACGGAAGCCCAGAAGCACGATTCTCTTCGAAGGTTTCTCTCCACTAACGATTGGGCCAACCTAACGAGTCAAGCCCATTATCTACGGTTACCCAACATAACATTGGCGCTGATGAGCGGATAATTTATACGCTTTTTGGCATTGTTTTTAGTATATTTTTAGTATGTTTTAGTTAGTTTTTATTATATTTTTATTAGTTTTTAGTTAAAATTCACTTTTCTGGACTTTACTATGAGTTTGTGTATTTTTCTGTGATTTCAAGTATTTTCTGGCTGAAATTGAGGGACCTGAGCAAAAATCTGATTCAGAGACTGAAAAGGACTGCAGATGCTGTTGGATTCTGACCTCCCTGCACTCGAAGTGGATTTTCTGGAGCTACAAAAGCCCAATTGGCGCGCTCTCAACGGCGTTGGAAAGTAGACATCCTGGGCTTTCCAGCAATATATAATAGTCCATACTTTACCCGAGATTTGATGGCCCAAACCGGCATTCCAAATCAGCTCAAAACTGCCCGGCGTTAAACGCCGGAACTGGCACAAGAATGGGAGTTAAACGCCCAAACTGGCACAAAAGCTGGCGTTTAACTCCAAGAGAAGTCTCTACACGAAAATGCTTCAATGCTCAGCCCAAGCACACACCAAGTGGGTCTGAAAGTAGATTTTTATGTCATTTACTCATTTCTGTAAACCCTAGGCTACTAGTTCTCTACAAATAGAACATTTTGCTATTGTATTTGACATCTTTTGATCATCGGGAGTCTTTTGATCACGTTTTGGGGGCTGGCCTCACGGCCATGCCTAGACCTTGTTCTTATGTATTTTCAACGGTAGAGTTTCTACACACCATAGATTAAGGTGTGGAGCTCTGCTGTACCTCGAGTATTAATGCAATTACTATTATTCTTCTATTCAATTCAGCTTGTTCTTGTTCTAAGATATTCATTTGTACCCAAGAACATAATGAATGTGATGATTATGTGATGCTCATCATCATTCTCACTCATGAACGCGTGCCTGACAACCACTCCCGTTCTACAAGCAAACAAGGCTTGAGTGTTTATCTCTTGGATTCCTTAATCGGAATCTTCGTGGTATAAGCTAGAATTGATGGCGGCATTCAAGAGAATCCGGAAGGTCTAAACCTTGTCTGTGGTATTCTGAGTAGGATTCAATGATTGAATGACTGTGACGAGCTTCAAACTCCTGAAGGCTGGGCGTTAGTGACAGACGCAAAAGAATCAATGGATTCTATTCCAACCTGATTGAGAACCGACAGATGATTAGTCGTGCCGTGACAGGGTGCGTTGAACATTTTCATTGAGAGGACGGGATTGTAGCCACTGACAACAGTGATGCCCAACATACAGCTTGCCATGGAAAGGAGTAAGAAGGATTGGATGAAGACAGTAGTAAAGCAGAGAGACGGAAGGGACAAAGCATCTCCATTCGCTTATCTGAAATTCTCACCAATGAAATACATAAGTATCTCTATCTTTATCTTTATGTTTTATTCATATATCATCCATAACCATTTGAGTCTGCCTGACTAAGATTTACAAGATGACCATAGCTTGCTTCATACCAACAATCTCCGTGGGATCGACCCTTACTCGCGTAAGGTTTATTACTTGGACGACCCAGTGCACTTGCTGGTTAGTTGTGCGAAGTTGTGTTTATACCATGGTATTGAGCACCAAGTTTTTGGATTCATTACCGGAGATTATTTGAGTTGTGAAAAGTAGTGATCACAATGTCGTGCACCAGGCACCGTTGCCGGGAAACCGAGAGATCAACCAGTAATGGCGGACAACTCACCAGAAGATGGACATACAGCGTCTGATTCCGAGCAAGAAAATCCAGATACCGGAAACAATGACGCAGACCTGACCCTTCATTAAGGAACCAGCGACCAGCATAAAGAAGGCACCTCTGGGCTCAAAAACCCAAAGGCAAATTCCTCGGAAGGACGAGAGTCCGGAAAGGAAGGGCCACCCCATGCAACCGAGCTAATGGGACTGGTCCACGGCCACCAAGGTCGTCTGGAGCAACTGGACCAGGAACTAGAACGACAACGAGAGGCAGAGCAAAACCTTAGGGAGGAAATAGAACGACGAAAAGAGTTGGAAGAAAAACTCACAAAACTTGAATCCTCCCTTAAAGGCCGAAACTCCCGCGGCAACCGAGAAGAGTCACCCTTGGGAGGAGAGGACCCGTTCAGCGAGGACATAATAAGGGCGAAGGTTCCAAGAAACTTCAAAAGCCCTGATATGAACCTCTATGACGGAACCACAGACCCAAAGCATCATTTAAGCAATTTCAAAAGTCGGATGTATCTGGCTGATGCTTCTGATGCAACACGTTGCAAGGCTTTTCCGACCACCCTGTCAAAAGCGGCGATGAAGTGGTTTGATAGCCTCCTTCCAAGGTCGGTTACCAGCTTTGAGGACCTCTCAAGAAAATTTCTGATGCGATTCTCCATCCAGAAGGATAAAGTAAAACATGCACCGAGCTTCTTGGGAGTTAAACAGGAGGTCGGGGAACCTCTGTGTGATTACATGGAAAGGTTCAACAAAGCATGTTTGGAAATTCAAGATCTGCCCACAGAGGAAGTTATCATGGGATTAGTAAATGGACTTAGGGGAGGACCCTTCTCACAGTCCATATCAAAAAGGCACCCGACCTCTTTGAGTCATGTACAGGAGAGAGCGGAAAAGTACATCAACATGGAGAAAAATGCCAAACTGAGAGAGTCGAGTTGGCGACCTGGGCACCCTCCCTCGATAAAAGAGAGGGAGAGGGAGCCCAAGAAGAAAGAAGACCTCGGTCTCGACAGACCCAGGAAATATCACTCTTATACTCCTTTAAAGGTTTCTATAGTGGACGTATATAGAGAAATTTGCAATACTGAAAGGCTGCCGCCTCCCAGGCCCATTAAAAATAAAAAAAGGGGGGAGTCGCAGCGATTACTGCAAGTACCATAAAATATATGGTCAATCAACAAACGACTGTTACGACTTCAAAAATGTGATAGAAAAGCTAGCCAGAGAAGGCCGACTTGACAGATATCTCATAGAAAGGTCGGACAATCATGGGAAGAGAAAGCGAGATGACGCGGATAGAAGAGACCCACCACCGCAGACTCCGGAGAGACATATACATATGATCCCAGGTGGATTCGCGGGAGGAGGACTCACCAAGTCCTCTCGCAAGAGACACCTCAAGCGAGTCTACCAGGTCGGGAGCGAATCGCCCGACCTTCCCACCATCTCATTTACAAAGGAGGATGGGCAAGGAGTAATCCCTGGACACGACGATCCAGTGGTGATAACCATGATCCTAGCCAATGCCCATCTCCACAGAACTCTAGTAGATCAAGGAAGCTCGGCGGACATCCTTTTCAAACCCGCGTTTGACAAGCTAGGGTTGGGTGAAAGGGAGCTAAGAGCCTACCCCGACACCTTATACGGGCTCGACAAAACGCTAATAAAGCCATTGGGATTCTTACCCCTTCATACTACCTTTGGAAAAAGGGAAAAATCCAAAACTTTGAGTATAGAGTTCATAGTCATCGACGTGGGGTCAGCATATAATGCCCTAATCAGAAGAGCTACCCTAAATCGACTCGGAGCGGTGGTATCCACCCCCCATCTCTGCATAAAATTCCCGACAACAGCGGGGGTAGCAACGGTGTGGGGAGACCAGAAATTGGCAAGAAGGTGTTACAATGAAAGCCTGAACCTAAGGGGAAAAGGCAAAGAGGTTCACACCATAGAGATCGGCGGTGCAAGGGCTAAAGAAGAGTTGCGACTACAGCCAGGAGAAAAAAACTGAGGAAATACAGGTCGGCAAAGAGGAGGAAAAAAATACCAACATAGGAGACAACCTAGGGGAAACCCTGAAGCAAGGGTTGACTAAGCTCCTAAGAGACAATTCTGACATCTTTGCCTGGAAAGCCTCCGACATGCTTGGGATGGATCCCGAGCTTATGTCCCACAAGCTCTCGGTGTATCCAGGATCCCGACCTGTACAACAGCGAAGGCACAAGCTCGGCTCGGACGAGCCCTAGTGGTGGAGGAGCAAGTACAGGCACTCCTAGAAGCCAGCTTCATCAGAGAAGTTAAATATCCAACATGGCTAGCAAATGTAGTGCTAGTCAAGAAGCAAAACGGCCAATGGAGGATGTGCGTCGACTACACCAACTTAAATAAGGCGTGTCCCAAGGACCCTTATCCACTCCCAAGTATTGATACTCTAGTAGACTCTAGCTCGGGGTATCAATACTTATCGTTCATGGATGCCTACTCGGGATATAATCAAATCCCTATGTATGAGCCAGACCAAGAGAAAACATCGTTCATCACGCCCCGAGCAAATTTCTGCTACGTGGTCATGCCATTTGGATTAAAAAATACAGGGCCACATACCAAAGGCTGATGAACAAGGTGTTCGCCCCCCACCTCGGGAGCCTAATGGAAGTCTACGTAGATGACATGCTAGTAAAAACTAAAGAAGAAGCTGATCTCTTGACATACCTCTCGCAAGTCTTCGACACCATAAGGTTACACGGGATGAGGCTAAATCCCACAAAGTGTACCTTCACAGTGGAGGTCAGAAAATTCCTAGGGTTTATGCTGACGCAAAGAGGGATTGAAGCAAATCTCGATAAGTGTCAAGTTATACTGGAAATGAAGAGCCCAACTTGCTTAGTGGAGGTTCAACAACTAAATGGCCGACTTGCAGCCCTCTCCAGGTTCTTGGCAGGATCAACATTAAAATCCCTTCCACTGTTCTCTTTATTAAGAAAGGGATGCCAGTTTGAATGGACTCCAGAATACGAAGGAGCGTTCCAGGAGTTCAAAATGTTCTTGAGCCAACCTCCAATCCTAACCCGACCTCTAGTTGGGGAAGATTTCGTCCTATATCTGTCCGTAGTAGACAAAGCTGTCGCATCAGCCCTGATAAGGGAGGACGAGGTCGGACAACATCCAGTGTACTTCATCAGCAAAGTTCTACAAGGCCCCGAACTAAGGTACCACAAACTGGAGAAATTTGCTTACTCCTTAGTAATAGCCTCACGGAGGCTACGGCCTTACTTTCAAGCTCATACGATAAGAGTCCGAACGAACCAACTCATGAAGCAAATCCTCCAAAAGACGGATGTTGCAGGGAGAATGGTTCAATGGGCAATAGAGCTCTCCGAGTTCGACTTGAAGTATGAAACTCGAACAGCAATCAAAGCCCAATGTCTCACCGACTTCATAGCAGAATACGCGGGAGATCAAGAGAAAAAGCCAACTGCATGGGAACTTCATGTAGATGGATCCTCAAACAAGACAGGAAGCGGTGCAGGCATAATACTGGCTAACGAAAGGGGAACCCAAATAGAGGTATCCCTCAAATTTAAATTCTCAGCTTCAAATAATCAGGCAGAATATGAAGCCCTAATTGCAGGATTGAAGCTGGCAGAAGAAGTCGGTGCAACAAAAGTGATGATATACAGTGACTCTCAAGTGGTGACCTCCCAAATAAATGGAGAGTATCAGGCTAAAGACCCGAACATGAAAAGATACTTGGAAAGAACTCTGGAGTACCTCGGGCACTTTACGGAAACCGAGGTTAAGCATATAACCCGGGATCTCAATAGCAGAGCAGACGCCCTCTCCAAGTTAGCAAGTACCAAGCCAGGAGGGAATAATAGAAGCTTGATCCAGGAGACTCTCCAAGAACCCTCTGTAGTAAAAGTAGAGGACAAACAAGATGTCCTTGAGGTAATTGAGCTAAAAATCGGATGGATGAATCCCTTGGTCGAATACCTAAAATTCGCATCCTCCCCAAAGAGGAAAAAGAGATTAAGAAAATCCGGAGGGAAGCACAACATTACACTCTGGTGAAAAATATCCTTTATAAAAGAGGAATATCAACGCCATTGTTGAAGTGCGTACCGACCTCAAGGACCACAGAATTTGTAAAAAAGTGCCAGCCATGCCAAATGCATGCAAATTTCCACGTGGCTCCCCCCGAGGAGCTCATTAGTATAACTTCTCCATGGCCCTTCGCAAAGTGAGGAATGGATTTGTTAGGTCCTTTTTCCCAGGCGCCAGGACAAGTCAAATACTTAATCGTGGGAATAGATTACTTCACAAAGTGGATAGAAGCAGAACCATTAGCCACCATCACAGCACAAAGAAGTCGGAGGTTCCTCTACAAAAATATCATCACAAGGTATGGAATACCTTATTCCATTACTACAGATAACGGAACCTAGTTCACCGACTCCACCTTTAGAAACCTAGTGGCCAGTATGAAGATCAAACACCAGTTTACCTCGGTGGAACATCCCTAAGCAAATGGACAAGCCGAGGCAGCCAACAAAGTCATATTGGCAGGGCTAAAGAAAAGACTACAAGATGCAAAAGGAGCCTGGACAGAGGAGCTCCCCCAAGTGTTGTGGGCTTACCGGACGACACCACAATCTGCCACTGAAGAAACGCCCTTCTGACTTGTCTATGGTGTAGAAGCTATGATACCAGTAGAAATCAGTGAACAAAGCCCAAGGGTGATCCTCCATGATGAAATCGGGAACATACAGGGGTACAAAGAGGAACTTGATTTGCTCCCCGAAGTCTGAGAGCAATCCCAGATAAGAGAAGCAGTATTGAAACAAAGGATGACTATCAGGTACAACAAAAAAGTCATTCGAATGAGCTTCGCCGCAGACGACTTGGTCTTAATCAGAAATGACATAGGAGTCAACAAGTCTGGGGAAGGAAAGCTCGCCGCTAATTGGAAGGGACCATACAAGGTTAGGAAAGTCCTAGGAAAAGGCTATTATAAGGTGACCAACCTAAACGGCACCGAGTTACCAAGGTCGTGGCATGCTTGTAACATGAAAAGGTACTATAGTTAAATGCAAACTCTACTCCATGATGTACTCTTTTCCCAACTTCACGATTTTTTCCCAAAAATCAAAGGGTTTTTTCTGAAGAAGGGTTTTTAACGAGGCATCACAATAGAGACTAAGGGGGAATAGATTATTAAAAACCCTTAGTAGCAGTAAGGTACCTTCCCAAATAAATAAAGATCTTTTACAATATCTCTTATAAATTCCTTCTCGTCTGTTTTTCTTTCTACGAAACGCGCCGACTTAAGCTCGACAAAGCGTGAAAATCCCATGAATCGACCTAGATGGTCGTCAGGATAAAACGACGAGGTACAAGTTGGTGTAAAGAGGTTATAAAGGTTGATCATGAGAAACTCGGAGACACTCTGACTCATAAGTCGAGATGAAAAATCGAGTAGGAGGAAAAACGCATCGCAAAAATAACCTAAGTCATAGGAACTCAATGAATCAAAAAATTAAGTATAAGGAATACCAAAAAGAGATCGAAAAACCTATTAAAAAGCCAAAGCTAAAGGTTGTCCTAAGCCCTTAAAACAAAAAGGCTCAAAAGGGACAGACACCTAGAAAAAGGTTTTCAAAAGATTAAAGGGGTTTTTCAAAAACGCCAAAATCAGAAAAGCATGCACACCAAAAGGTAACTAAAACTCTTATCCAAAAAAGGGTATTTTTTTTAAACTTAAACCCTTATCCAAAAAGGGTATTTCTAAGTATTTTTTGTTTACGGCCTTAAGAGGCCAAGGAAAATGTCAACCAAGTCACCACCACAAACATAAAAAAAGAGTTTAAAAAAGAGGGGACCCACAGGCCGGACCCCCATATAGCCAACAAATTTTTTAGAGAACATTACCACCAGAGTTGGGAAGAGTAGTCAGAGCGCCATCAGGACCAGGGAGAGAAGTGTCCATAGGAGACAGAGAGGAGGTTCTGTGAGACCTTAAGGAACTCGTAGCATCCTTTGGACGAGGAGGGGACTCGATGATTCTCTGTCCCCGAGTCTCCAAATCTGACTCAGAGATAACCTCGGGAGCAGGAGGAGAAACTATGGCACCATCAATGATGACCTTGTCAGGATCCAAAGGAGAGAGATCTAGGTCGGGAGCAAGGACTCTGACCTGCTCCTTAAAAATCCTCCAGGCCTCCTCGGCTCCTTCAGCAATAGAGTCCTCCAACTCGGCGTAAGCATTCTGAGAATTCAACAAGTCCTTCTTCACCCCCACGAGGTCCTCGAACAAGCTCGAATAACTCTCCTGCGCCTTCTTCCTCAAGCCCTCCTCCATATTGCATTGGGCTTGTAACTTGCTCTCCTTCTCCCGAAGGCCATCCCTCTCCTCCTTCTACTTAGTGACCTCCTCCTTCAACTCCTTCTCATGTTTCTGATATATAAGAACCCTTTCCTCCAACTCTTCAACCCTCGAGGTTGAACCCAGAGAGCTAAGAGGAATCTTCTCAAAAATATCAAGAAACTTGGTGTACACCGTCGCCGCCCTGATATTCTCCTGAGCCAGAATAGTGAGGTGGTTCCGGATGGAAACATCATCCATACCTATACGGGTATGGGGATAGATGTATTTTCGGATAAATGCAGGAGCATCCACCTTAGCCTCACCTTCAAAAGAAGAGCTAGACTCTAAAGTCTTACGCTTCTTCTTCTCTGGCTCAGGAGAAGGTCCAGAGGGAGGGGGCGGCTTAGAAGAAGCCGAGGAAGAAATGACGATGGGTTGAGAAGGAGTCCCCAAACTTTGGAAAGAAGGGGGAGGAGGAGGAAGAGGAGAGCTAGTTACACTGGCTCCGCCAGCCCTGGCACGGGACCTCGCCTTGGCCTCCTGGACTCTCTGGTAAGATTCATTGGAATTCTTCTTCGCCATCTCTGTAAAAAAAAAATTAGTAGCCAAAAAGTCAGACAAGTCGACAAAAACAAGTTGCAAGTCGGAAACAAAGCAGAAAAATAAAAGCTACCTAGTTGTGTCTAGACAAAGGTCGGCGACCCCTGGAAAAATTTTTTGGTATCCAGATATGGGGCTCTCCCCCACACTTCTCGGAGGAACCCCACAATGGCTGCCTCCACTTCATCTAGATTGTCCAAACCATATTTCTCACAGGAGGAGGCCTCTAGCCAGTACAGAGGAAAGCGAGGGGAAGAACTCTCGTCTAAGAAGAAGGGGTGGTGACCCTCTACGCCTTGAACTTTGAAAAAATAATTTTTGAAGTCATTGAAGGATTCATCAAAAAGGGTGAAAATTCTCCGACCTTGTATAGCTCGAAAAGACACCCATTGTTGCTTGTTATTTTGCCCACTGAAGGGCTTGGTCATGTGGAAGAGATAAAAGAAAATCCTCAAGGAAGTCGAAAAGTCTAAAGCATGGCTGATAAACTGGTAGATTTTCAGAAAACCCCAAGAGTTGGGGTGAAGTTGGGTAGGAGCAACTCGGCAGTGACATAAGACATCCATTTCGAAATCAGAAAATGGAAGAAAAACACCCAAACGGGTAACCATGCTCTCATACATGTAGAAAAAATGAGGGACCACCTCAGTGTCCCTCCCAAAATAAACCTGGTCTTCCGGACCTGAGACCACCAATTCATACTTCGGCTCATCCTCCTCGAAAGTACAAATTCGGTGATGAGTGCGAAGGTTGGTGATAAATTCGGTATCGACCAAAGGATCCTCCTCTAAGACCGTGACATCGACCCATTGAGCAAGAACTTCTACAGAAGACATTCTTTCCTAAGGTATGATGAAAACCTACAAAGGAAAAAGAAAAAGAATAAAAAAACGAGAGTTTCTAAGGGGACATGAAATTAAACAGAAGCTTACAACGTCACCTTCTCTCCCTCTAAATAATAAAAGGCATGCAAACAGAAGCACTTAGTAAAAGAGAAGGGGAGAAAGAACCAACCTTTGCCTGGAAAAAGGTAGAGGAAGATGAAAGCCTTCAAACAAGAATTCCCCACGAACAGATGAGAAGCAAATTTGAAAAATCGCAGAAACGAAACAACGACAAAAGAAAAAGTATTTATAAACACGTTAGAGGCATAATGGTAAAAACAGAAGCGGTCATTAATGAGTGCACCGTTACCAAGGTAATCAATCCCTACGCGAACCTCTAACGGACGCGACGTTTGATTAGACGTAACTGTGAAAATCAAAAGTCACGAAAAGTTACGTTGGATCATGTCGGTTCCCTCACAGGTCGGCTACGACCCCGAGTAGAATACTCGAACCCAAGTCTTAAAAGAAATTGAGCTCAAGTAGGGGCACTGTTCATACCTTGGCCCAATGATAAGGTCCAGGACCCAACGAAAGGCCCAATCCAAAGGATTGAGCCTCGCCCTATACCGACCTTCTCCCTACGAAGTCGGTTCTCACCACGACTTACCCCAAAGAAGTCGGGGACGAAGATTAGCTGGCCGATAAACACTCATTCAAATGAGTAACTGCCCCTAAAATCACTCTACCCACTTCCAGAAGCCATATCGTAACCTCCCTAAGATAAAGGGACGGTTATACACCCTAAAAAGTGGAACTACTCCAACGGTGGTTATTGGTTCACCACTATAAATACACTGATATCCCTCAGGTATCTCTAAGTCCCAATACTCTCTAGACATGCTTGCACCCTTGCTGACTTAAGCGTCGGAGTGTCTTTGCAGGTACCACCCCCATTCACTCGTACTCACAAGTCGGACGGAAGCCCAGAAGCACGATTCTCTTCGAAGGTTTCTCTCCACTAATGATTGGGCCAATCTAACGAGTCAAGCCCATTACCTCCGATTACCAAACGTAACAATAAGTTTGTTTTTAAATTTTTTTATATATCTAAAATATTATAACTAATGCAAAAAATATTATATCTAATGTTAAAAATGAAAATTGTTATTGATAATTAGTGTAATAATTAAAAATTTATATTTAAATTTAGTTAATGAATATGTTAATTAATGTACTGTTTGTATTAGACTGATATAGTAAATTAATAAAAAATATATGTTTAGAAATATTTGTAATAATTTAGGGAATTATAATTAATTATTATTAGAGCTACGTTATTATTGTTAGTATTATTGTATAATTTTTGTAAAGTAGAATTTATGGAGGATTATATATTTTGATCGGGTAATAATTATTTATTTATTGTTAGATATTAAATTAACATAAATATATTATAATAATATTATTATAGTGGAATTAGATTTGTCATACAGATTAGGGTTAGTTAGTTATTATTAATAGTAAGTTAGTATTTATTATTAGTGAAATAGGAATAATTATTACCCGATTTATTTATGAATAAATAAATAAATAATTATGTAAAAAATAATATTATTGTAGCTATGAATAAATGATTATTGTTAGATATTTAATTAATATGTTTTGTTTAGTTAAATTTGCAAATTTTTTAATAATGATAGTTAAATAATTGGTAGATTAGTTGTATTTATACATATATGCTAGAATTTTGTGAAAGAGTAAAGTGGAGGATGAGAAAGTAGTTGTTGTGTACTTAATTTTTTTTATGTATCATTTAATTTTTTTATGTATCATTACTATGTATGTTATAGAGTACTTGGATAAATTATAAAGTATCAAATATTGTAGAGTGTTTGGATAAAACATAAAATCGCAAATGTCATGGAGTAATTTGATTAAGTAGAATACAGGGGCGGAACTACATGGAGAGGAAGGGGGGACGGTCCTCCTAATTTTAATTTTTTACATGTAAATTATATATAATTTTTAATTTAGTCCCACTTAAAATTTTATTTTAGTCTTATTTAATTATGTAAATATTTTTGGCCCCCCTCTAATGTTTCATCTAGCTCCGCCCCTGGTAGAATGCTTCAAATATCGTAGAGTGTTTGGATAAAACATAAAATCGCAAATGTCGTAGACTAATTTCATAAAGCAAAAGTTACAAATGCCATGGAGTATAGGCATAAAAATGTAAAATATATAACTCAACTAAGCATTATTGCCGACACTTGCACCACCCGACTGACGGCATCTACTACGGCTGTGGCCCTCGACCCCACATTGCCTACATCGCCTAGGACCACGTAACATTCGCATGTCCATCTCGTTCAAGAAATGTGTCATCCTTGGGCGACCTTTGGTAACTCATCCCAGGAATGGATTTGGTACGAATCGAGGCTTATTGTAAGCAGGCCATGTAGTAGAATTCTCCAGTGGCCTAAACGTAGCTTGATAAACTCTTCAAACTTGGTCCATCTTATACACATCATGAACATACACTTGCTAATTTAGCAGTTGATTTACACAATATGTAAACACATGTCGACATGAAATTCGATCCACCTGGAACTCGCCACAGTCACATCATTGTCGACGGAGATACTCCAATCTACTCGGCATCACATACTTCAAATATCTCATTCTGCCTGCCAAAGCAATTAACCTGGATGTTTCCTGATGCAAGTTGATTTGCATACAATTTTGACGTCACAAGTTAAAAAAACATGTCGAGCATTAACTCGAGCCTTTGCTTTAACTCTTTTTCGGGTAAACAACTCATTAAGCCTGTAGAATGTTGCTTTGACAAGTACAGTGATAGGGAGATTACGTGCACCCTTCAAGACTGAGTTGATGCATTCCACTAGGTTTGTGGTCATGTGACCCCATCGGTAACCACCATCGAATGCCAATGCGTACTGTTC
Source organism: Arachis stenosperma (assembly GCF_014773155.1). Taxonomy (NCBI): domain Eukaryota; kingdom Viridiplantae; phylum Streptophyta; class Magnoliopsida; order Fabales; family Fabaceae; genus Arachis; species Arachis stenosperma. The sequence goes on along the minus strand of NC_080384.1, from coordinate 16,792,703 downwards.
GCGAGAAATTCAGTTTAACCAGTTAGTGTAAGCCTCGCCCGATTCTCGTAAACGCTGGTAACGCATGTCGTATTTGCGAACCGTCCTCGAATATCCTGCGCAAAAAATAAAAAAAAAGACAAACACTATAAATGGGAAACACTGTATAAAGGTAACTCTATTAGTAACAAATGTCAACATATTCAACGTTACCTATATTGACGACAAACTTTTGCAGGTGCGGTGCTTTGAACTTTCTCAAAAAATTCGACTCTATATGCCTGATGCAAAACAATTGAAAAACTTTAGGAGGCAACAAAGTGCCGTTATTACGGGCAACAACTGCATTGGTGGGTTCGTGTCGGTCAGAGATCAGTCCCACACCATTCTGAGTCACAACCGCAGGTTATTAAGAAAAAAGTGTCACGCATCAGAAGTCTCTCCCTCCACAATGGGCAAATGTAATTGAGACGATATTATTGTTACCATCATGTGAAACTGCAAGTTTGCAACCAATAAACAATCCTTATACTTTTCATACAAGTGAGTCTCATTCACCTGGACAACTGGTTTACAATATCTGAATGCTCTAATGTAGGGGTAATAACTCCAGAAGACTCGATGTAATTCCCGGATATCAGTTACCAAGTCATCACCTTGATATGTAGGCATAGTTTCAAAATGGATGACTGCTGATGGCTCCTTATAACACATGGCCTCAAATCATATGGGCAAAACTTCGTACAATACTTTTCAACCTCTAAATATTTTTTTCACTGACTTTTGCTTAGCCAACCATGTTTTCCGATAGCTGATGGTGTAATTGAACTTCGACTGTACTTCCGCAATAACTGATTTTACCTTTATCGAGGTGTCAGCCTCTACCAACGGCTTTATTGCTTCTGCAATTGTGTTCGAATCCAGCTTCGAATGATCCTGGGAAATGGTCGCTCTGGTACAAGTGTGACTATCATCATACCTCCTTATAACCCAACAGTACTTTCTGCGGATGATGCTAACCCTGATTCGCCAATCATAACCTGACCCATACTGTGTACACTTGGCATAAAATGTCAACGGCTCCGACCCATACATTCAGTAGTCTACACCTCTTCAGATGGTATAATCTTTCATCGCCATAATAACAGCTTTCCTAGAACTGAATTCCATCCCCACGAAAAATTTACCATCTGTCACAATAAAAATTTCTACCATGATGATAGTCGTACCATAAATATTTAATGAATGAAAATAAAAGTAAAATCTATCTATAACTTATAAATCAATCATATCAAAAAATTAGTACTAACATAAATAAATATTCATATGTCGAAGCAATATTTACAATATTAATATTTATTTTAATATTAATATAAAAAATCAATACATCAATATTAATATAAATAAAGTTTACATCAAGTAATTATCTCAATTTTTACCAAATAAAAAACATAATCACATAAATAAATACTAATTAATAAATACTAACTAATATTTAACTAAATCAATAACTAACTAAAAGATTATTATCTTAAATTTAACTAAATAAATATATAAACAAATGCTAATTACTATTATTTTCACATTTCACGTAACTATTTGGTCCATCGATCAATATAAATTATAACAAAATTCTAATCCTTCGTATAAATATAGGCAATCACGTACCTACATTCATATATTCAGAAAACCCCGAAACATGCATGGCCTCCAAATCCAAAACTCGCATGAAAGATGACTCCTCAAACGGATGTTCATTTACCAGTGCATTTGCAATATCTGTCACATTTGTCTCCATAGTGTCGTCACCATTGTCTTTGTCTCCATATGCACCAACAACTTCGTAATTGCTTTCAAACTATTCTTCACGGTCACTATTGTAATCATCCCGTTCAATATTTCGGTCGGCTTCAGATTATTCGAACTCAATATACAACTCAATGAACGACATCTGAGCGTGACTTTCAATATACATTGAAAACATCTCTTGCATTCTCACTTTATCAGTTACATATTTGGTTTGAAATTGAACGAATCCACCAAATACCTGTATAGGATACCTGTATAAAATACATGATATTTTCTTTGACATTTTAGAATCTATCTTTTCACAAATCACACATTTTAGTTCTTCGAATGAGATTGTGAATCGAATAACAACATCTAACGAATTTTCACAAACAAATTTCACTCCTTCAAATGTTTGTAATAAAATCTTACCAAAATAATATACTTTTAATAGGACTCTATCGTCCATTTTTCACACTCACAAGAATATGAACTTCACTGTCAATTTTTTTAAAACCTACAAAGTGATAGAGATAGATTTGGGTGGAGGAGCTGAGGGAAGAAGAAAAACAAGAAAAAGGATGAGAGGAGATCTGCAAACTCGTATAACACAAACACACACATATATAACAAATCGGATCAACCGATTTCTATTTACGCATTAAAATAACATATATTACAATCAAATCGGACGGTCCAATTTGATTTTCCCAAAATAAAAAAAAAACTATATTGAAATCGGATGGTCCGATTAAATACACTAAATTTTAAATTTTTCCTCCTAGTTCGATTTATGTTCTTAATTTTTGTATCGAATGATATGATTTTTTTACCCCATGATTCAGAAAAAGCTACCCCACATTCATATTTAATACTATTGACCTTTATAACCATGCACAACACACGTAATTTGCATATAAAAAAAGAGAGCATAATATCTAAATTCTAAACTCACTCACAGTGGCGGAGCCACGTTATGAGCAAGGGGGGCAATGGCCCCCCCCAAACTAATAAGATGTATGTATAAGTTTTTAATTTTTTAGTTTAACCCCTTTTTAATTTTTAATTTTTCTTTCTTCTTAACTTATATTTTTCATGTTAGCCCCTCCCAAAATAATTTCTAGCTCCGCCCCTGCTCACTCAAAAATTTAATTCACACTTTAAATTAGTATGAATTTGTAAACTCATGAGTACGTATCTAAGAAAAATTCGCTAACTTTGATTTTATTTTTTTAGTTATTTTGCAATTTTTTCTCTCAGAATTATAGTCTATATAAATTCTTTAATCACTAAGTTGATGACTTATATAGAAAAAATTTTTAATAATATTTTTCTCTCACTTTTTTTTAACTATTAAATTATAATTATTTTTTATGTTATTACATTATATAAAAATTACAAATTAAAATATAATTTTTACAAACTTAGAATATCCAACAAAATGCTAGTATAATAAAATATGACTATTTATACAAAAATATAATTAAAATGTAAATACGTATTATATTGAAAAATATAGACAAATATTTTAAATCATCTTTTTAATTATAAGATATCTTGTTCTTGTGTTAATAAATTTTTAAGGTATAATTTATATTTTTATTGTCAAATTTTTTTTATAAAGTGAGTATAATTCGAACGCTAAAGAACATGAGAGTAGATAATTACAAAAATATATTTTAATGTTCAAATTAATAAATGTTTAAGAGGTATAAAAATTTTATGAATATAAAATGTCAGTGAATAGTTAATAGATATATAGATACCGTAAAACTAATCATATGAGTATCTAAACATAAAATATGAGACTAGTGTATAGAAGTTCATGAATTTTTCTTTGAGAGATAGATAGTATTTTATATAGACATTAGGATGACGAATAATACTAATGTTATGACCATTTAGTCATTATTAAGTCATCAATAATGACCAATAGACTAATAGGTTACAAGCTAAGAATAAATAATATTTAAGGCTGAATTATAATTCATTATGAATAATTAAACCTGAGTTATAATTTATATTGAGGGATGATCACATTTTTATGTGAATTATAATAAATAATTATGTTATAATTAAAAACAAGAAAAAATAAAATAATTTTTTTTAAGAAGTTATAATTTATATTTTTTAAAAGATTATTTAAAAAAAAGATATTTTTTACATAATAAATAAATAAGAAAATACTTTTATATTGTTAATTTGTTATACCTAAATATAATTACAAGCGCGCTACACATCCATGTAATCAAGTTGGCCCAAATCCAAATAGAGTTACGCGCATTAATGACAAGTGAAAACACACGCTCAAAAATCATTCGTCACTTCGCGCTCATTATGAAAAAACGTTACTTCTTCCTCAACACGAAATCGTTTTTTTTTTCTTCGAATCTCTCTCAAAATCACTCAAACTTCAGTCACGTTCTCTGTGAAAATCATTACTGGAGAAGAATTACGAGAAGATTTGGCAAGGAACAACCAGAAACGAATGAAAACAGTAATAGAGATTCGCCTTCCTCCTCCTCCTCATTCTCCTCCTTCTTTTTTGATTTCCTTCTTCTTCACGTGTTTTCTCCTTATCCTCATTCTTTTGTTGTTATTGCTGCTGTATTTTTTGTCTTTTTCTCTTTCTTTCCTTGGTGAAGAAGCAGTAGAAGGTGAGGGGGAAGAGTTTTAAATTGTGCAGAACAAAATGAACCGAAATATCCAACTCCACTGAACCGAACATCATTCATGTGCTGAATAAAACGTCATAAACATTTAATCATCAAGAAAAATATTTCTACATGCACAAGAACTCAATTGAACACAATAACAATCAAGTAAATCAAAATGAGCAACTCCACTGAACCGAGTAACATTCATGTGCTAAATAAAACGTCATAAACATTCAATCATCAAGAATAGTATTTTTTTTCATGCAAAAGAAGTCAACTGAACACATAACAATCAGGTGAACCGAAATGACTAACACCACTGAATCGAATACCAATCATGTGCTGAATAAAACGTGATAAACATTCAATCAGTAAGAAAAATATTTTTGCATGCACAAAGACTCAATTGAATACATTAACAATCAAGTGAATCAAAATGAGCAACTCCACTTAACCGAGCAAAATGTTGGTGTTGTTGGTGATGATTATAATGAAAGAAGAAGAATCTGCGTGCGCGAAGAAAAAGAAGCAGAAGAAGAACCTACGTGCGCGAATTTAAAAGAAAAAGGAGGATGAGGAAGAGGAGGAGAAATACTATTCTTGTTGATTAAAAGTTGATCACCATTTATTCACCACATGAATATTGTTCGGTTTGATGGCCTTTGTGATTTTGGTTCACCAAATGAATGTTGTTCGGTTCGGTGGCCTCTTTTTACTTTGTTCAGTGTTTAAGATTATTGTGATAGCATGCAGCAATCATTCCCTAGCTGTCTCAATGTAATAACATCATTCAACTGATTTGAAGTTGAATCATTCATTGTTTCCATTCAGAAGTGTAGATCGAAGAAGAAAACGAAGAAGAAGAAGAACGGCGGAGCTTATTACGTTGAATTCAATGTAGATCAATAATGAAGAATGCGAGCAGAGAAGAAAAACACAAACAAAAGAGAACGACGAATTTTATTAGGTTGAAGAAGAAGAAGAAGAAGAAGAACAAAAACGCGAGAAGAGAACAAGATTTACGTTATATGAAGCGCGTGTATAACAAACATGTAAGGGGGTTGGAGAGCGCGTCTGATTGAAGTTACTTTTATAGTTTGAATGAAAAAATTACATGAATATAGAGTTTTTCTAATATAATTAATAGATAAAATATCTTTTTACATAAGATATATAAATATAAAATTATTTTTATTTTTTTATAAAATATTTTAAAATAAGATAACTCGAATTTTTTTTATTTTTTTAACTTATCCAAACAAACCCATAATACAACTGGTTGAAAGAAGTTCGGGCTTGGAGTTTTGAATTCACTATGGGTTTCTGGTTTGGGTTGGATTTTTGTTTTTGGATTTTATTCGGCAAATTAGGACTATGTCTTTGGATGCATTTCATGGGACAGAAAATATCCAAAGTATTGTCGTTTGTGAAGCCCATTAAATCGGTAGATCCCATCACTACTTGGAAGACAGTGGCCTAATGATAATTGGTGGAATTTTCTTACAAGCCGTGGGTAATGGTTTGCAAATTGTTATTTGATGTACTTTTAAGATTTATGTATGCCAATGTTTTTCTTATTACTTTGCCAGCGTTACATGAAAAATTAAAGAGCAAAAAAAGAGTGGCTGCAGTTGCTTCCAAGAAAGTAATTATTAGGGGTGTACATGGCCGGCCCAGCTCGGCCCGAAGATTCGGCCCGATCTTAAATACTTTAGGGCTAATTTAGTGTGATTTCATCGGGTTTGGAGTCGGGTAAGAGTCTAAAAAATAGATTCGGTCATTATTTCGAGTCGGGTCTAGACTATAACTCGGGTCACTCGAACTCGACCTAGTAATCCGGTCATCATACACAATTAATATTTTGTGTTATTAGTGATGGATGATGGATATTCTTATGTGGAATTTAAATATTGTAAACCTTAATATTTTGTGTTATTAGTCATTATAAGATTATAAGTTAACGTTTTATGTTTAAAATGCATAAGACTTTAGACTAATGCATAATATTGTGTTAATTGTATTGATTTAAATATTTGGTGTTATTAGACAATATTAGCATTGATTATGGTTATGCTTTAATTTTAGAGAAGGATTGGTTCTTGTTATATTTTTTGGGTAAAGTATTAAATTGGTCCCTTACGTTTGGGCGTAATCTTGTTTTGGTCTTTAAGGTTTAAAATGTTTTATTTAAATCCAAAAAAGTTTCATTTATAGTCCCACTGTGAGGTCAAAGTTAAATAATTAACGAAATATACTACATGACAGTAGTACAAGACAAGGTTGATAATTTGGAGAATAAGTACAAGCTCTAAAGGTACAAAATCAACCGTTGATACATCAAAACATGTATTTATCATTTTTCTTAGTTTTATAAAAAAAAAATTCATTTAAATTATAAGAAAAATGATAAATAAATGTATTGATGCATCCAATGTTGATTTTATGCCTCTGGAGCTTGTACTTATTCTCCAGATTATCGATCTTATTCTTGTACTGATGTTTTGTAGGATATTTCGTTAATTATTTAACTTTGACTTCACGGTGGGACTATATTGATGCTAAATGAAACTTTTTGGATTTAAATAGAACACTTTAAACCTTAAGGACCAAAACAGAATTATGCCCAAACGTAGGGGACCAATTTAGTACTTTACCCTATATTTTTTTAAGTGAATTTTACTATGTGAATTGTGAAATAATGGTTGGAGATTAAGTGATTTTTACATGCTAAAGACTCGGTTTTTATCCGGTTTTTATCCAATTTTCACCTAGCTCGAAGATGCATAGGTTTCATCGGGTCTAGAATCGGGTTATGGTCTAAAAATTAGACCCGGTCTATATTTCGGATCGGGTCTGGGTTAAGTCAAATCCGGTGTGACCCGACCTATGTATAGTAATTATAACCTTTCTGGTCTCTGCTTGTATTAGCGTTAGTTAGGTTGTGTTTGTTTTCAGTACGAAATATCGAGACAGGAATACAGAAACACAAAATTATATTTGACAAATGAGATATAAATAAAGATATTGTGTCCAAAAATACTAAATTAGTGTATTTTATATTTATTCTAACAAAAAAGACACAAAAATATTAATAAAAGGTACCATTTTTATTTTATTTTATTATTCTTATTAATTTTTTATAATTATAATTTTTATCATTGTATTTTTTCTCCAATTTTTTTTTTTAAAATAGACTTTTATAATTTATTCTAATTTATTATCAAATAAAATATAAAACATAAATTTTTGTATACTTTTTCAGTGTCTTATTTTATCTTGTTCTCAAAAACTAACCGCAGCCTTTCGACAAGTTAAGAGCTAATCCGTCGTGGATCTGAACTCCATTTAAGAGTCTACCGCATGCATAAGGTAGGATTCGAACCCCCGACATTTATTTAAACGGACAAATAAGCTGACTACTTGATCAATTTATATCTCACGAATCTTTATGGAGCTAAATTATGAAACCATTAAGACAAATATGTATCATTTCTGCATATTACTGGGCCGGCCTATTGGACCCTACCACATCATATGAGCATATATCTAGCATGATAACCCTTATTATTTAGCCTCGTAGATTAAAATGTTCAGTAAATCCATCAAATTTTAAGAGTAATTGAGGTTAAATAAAACCAACAATTCTCTAGTGTCAATATGGATATTCGGATCATGACTTATCATTTGTTGATCAAGTATTACTATTCATCGCTAAATCAAAAGCTATAATAATGTTGGCAAGTTAAAATAATGTAAGTTAATTGGATTTTTAGTTTTAACGGATAATAATTAGGGTTAGTGATCACTCAATAGCCAACAATGCAAACATATGCTTTTTCCGTTAATGTTCGGTGCGATCAAATTTGACCACATGTAATCGCTTTAACAATTTCATCACATTTAGATAGTCTAAGCATTACTCTTTTCGTGTATATATATATATAAATTAATTAATTCAATTATGAAACTCAATAATAGTCACAATAATGTGTAAAAATTAAATATAGAATTAGTTAAAGTTGAGATACAGATGGTAGCAAATCAAATAAAAAAGAAAATACGTAAAAATTTGAGATAAAGTTAAATAAATACTCAACTCAAAAATTAGGTACTGCAGACAATGAATGGTAATTTTTTTTTTTTTGAATATTCTTCTCTTCCTTTTGCTCTCTTTCTCTCTAGTTACTAAATCTTCTTCTTATTATTAGGTTTATCTCCTTTGAAAAAAGATTTAGAGACTTATGTTGCGTCTAATGCTTGTAGACTTTCATTATTTTCATTGAATTTTTTTATATGATTGGCTACTGTTATATTAAAGAGCTATTATGAACTCTTGCTATTAATTCTATTTTATTCTTCTGGAGTTACTTCTAGTTACATTTTATTCGTGCTTTTATAGAATCATGGCAGAAAACACTTGAATGAAGGATTTGGATGCAAGTCTCAAGAATGCTCAAAAGACCTAAAAATGCTATCATCGTTGATGGAGCAAAAAAATCGAAGAACAATGTGAGTTTGTGCTGAAATTGGCTACGGATCAGCAAGCACTACCACTGAAAATGGTTGAGAATAATCAGCAACAATTTGAAGCACTACACATTCTCATCGAGTCAGCTAGCATGAGACAAAAAAATTCTCTGGACCATGATCCGAACTCTGCATCATGTGCCATTTCCTTCACTCGTTCCATGCCAATTGCCAAACCCTAGAAAGCTCAATTTTGACTTTTCAAGATTTGATGGTACGAATGCCATATCTTGAATTTTAATGTAGATCAATATTTCAATTATTATAATACACCAGAATAGGAGAAGTTGGCAATTGCTTCAATTCATATGGACAAGGGCACAGTACCTTGATATCAAATGATGCAACGTAGCCAATGAAAAAATTTTCTTTGATCGTAAGTGTCCCAATAAAGGCCTCTTAATGTTACAAATGGAAGAGGCTGAAGAATGTTATACAACAGTGAATGAGTTGGAAACACCGCAGCAACCGAAATAAGGTGGTACTCAACAAGCTCAATTAGCAATAGCTCATCACCTCTCGTTCAATGCGATAAAAGGGATTCCAACCTTGGGGGTGATTCGCTTCAAGGCATTTATCAATGGAATGGAGGTGCATATTTTAATAGATAGGGGTAGCTCAGACAACTTCCTCCAACCAAGAGTTGCAAGATTTTTACAATTGGCAGTGAAACCTTCACCAAGATTTTGAGTAGTTGTGAGAAATGATCAAGTTATGGATGCCGAGGGGTTTGTTAGAGAATTGCCGATACAAGCTCAAGGTCATACATTGAAGATGCCAGCTTACCTTCTCCCATTCTCAGGAGTTGATCTAGTACTAGGTGATATTTGGTTAAAAACTCTTAAGGAGCACTTAACTAATTATAATGCTTTAAAAATTCGATTCTTCCATCATAGAAAACTGATTACTCTACAGAAAAATTATAACTATTTACCACAGAAGGCACAATTCTATCATATTCGCATGTTGCAAAGCACAGATGCTATAGCGGAAGTATTTACCTTACAATTCACACAAGTGAAACAAGCGCAGTTGTTAGAAAAGTTGTTTGAATTACCTTCTGATATATAACCAGAATTGGCATTGCTACTGCATAATTATAAGGATGTATTTGACGAACTTAAAGGCTTACCACCTCAAAGAGCTCATGATCATTGCATTTCATTTGTTGAGAAATGCGCCTCCAATGAAAGTCAGGCCTTATAGATACCCACATAGCCAGAAGGAACAAATTGAATTGATGATTGAAGAAATGCTAAGAGAAAGTATTATTCAATCTAGTAAGAACCCGTTCTCTTTTTCTGTCTTATTGGTAAAAAAGAAAGATGGAATATGGTACTTTTGCACAGATTATCGTGCTTTAAATGCAATTACAATCAATGATTCATTTCCTATTTCAACAGTGGATGAACTTCTTGATGAATTATTCGGTGCTAAATATTTTTTTTAATTGGACTTAAGATCTGGCTATCATCAAATATTGGTTACTCCCAAAGACAGGCATAAGATTGCTTTTAGGACTCACCAAGAACACTATGAGTAGTTGGTAATGTCATTTGGTCTGACGAATGCACCAGCCACATTCCAAGCATTGATGAATGATATTTTTAGAGAGTTCTTAAGGAAGTTTGTTCTTGTATTTTTTTATGGTATTTTAGTTTACAGTCCCACTTGACCTTCACATTTGAATCACTGACAAGTTATTTTGGAGGTATTAAAAAGAAAGTATCTCTTTGCCAAAATTTTAAAGTGTTCTTTTGGTGTAGAAGAAATAAATTATTTGGAACATACCATCAACGGGCAAGGCCTGAATATGGAGAAAAATAAAATAGTGACAGTGGCAGAATGGCCAATTCCAATTAACTTGAAACAACTTAAAGAATTTTTGGGATTTACAGGCTATTACAGAAGTTTTATCAAAGAGTATGCATCCATGGCTAGCCCTTTATCTGATCTATTGGAAAAAGATTCTTTTGTATAGAATTTAGAAGCTGCTATAGCTTTTGAGCAATTAAAGAGTGCTATCACATTTGCACCAGTCCTCGCCTTGCCAAATTTTGCCCAACCCTTCATCATTGAGACAGATGCATCCGGATCTGGGATCGGAGCTGTCTTAAGCCAAAATGGTCATCCTATTGCCCATTTTCGAAGAAATTATTTCCAAGAATGCAGAAACAGTTAGCATATGTTCGGAAACTTTATGCGATCACAAAAGACATTGCCAAATTTAAACATTACTTGTTAGGAAGAAAATTTATTATAAAAATTGATCAAAAAAGTTTGAAGTCGCTCTTAGAACAATCATTGCACACATTGGAACAACAGTTATGGTTACATAAATTTTTTGGTTATAACTTTGAGATACAATATAAGCTGAAAAAAGAGAACATACCAGCTGATACCTTGTCTTGAAGCCTCTTTACTACATGGTCTATGCCATAGGTAATATGGTTACAATAACTACAACGTGTTGTAAATGCTTATGTTGAGCTTAACTGAATTACACAAGCATGCATGGATCCCAACTAGATGGAATACCTAAATTACTCACTCAGAAATGGAGTTTTAATGTGGAAGGATCGCATAATTATCCCAGAAAAATCTCAACTGCTACAAGATGTCATGATTGAGTTTCATACTCGCAGGGTAGGGGGTCACTCAGGAATAGCACGAACAATTGAGAGAATATGTGCTCAATTCTACTGGCCTAAAATGCAACATCAAATCAAAGAATTTGTCCTTAATTGTGTGATATGTCAAAAGCCAAAGACTGAAAATCAGCTGCCCTCGAGCCTCTTGCAATCACTTCCGATTCTTTCACAGTTATGGAAAGATATATGTATGGATTTTATCACAGTACTACCTCCCGCTCAATCTTATATTGTCATTATGGTGGTAATTGACTTTTCAAGTTTGCGTATTTTGTTCCCCTCCGATCAGATTTCAATAGTGTTACCACTGCTGAAGCCTTCATTAGTAATGTTGCAAAGTTATATGGATTTTCCAAATCCATAGTTTCAGATCGGGACAAGGTCTTTATTAGTCATTTTTTGCAGCAGCTGTTCAAGCTACAAGGCACTACACTCACAATGAATTCTTAATACCACACTAAACCAATGACCAAAGTGAAATTTTTAACAAGACTTAAAGATGTATTTACGTAGTTTCTGCTATGAGAATCTAAAAGGTTAGCTGAAATTTCTCCCATGGGGTCAATATTGGTACAACACTTCATTTTACAGTAGTATCAAGATGATCCCTTATAAGGCATTATTTGGCGAGGAACCCCTGAGACTCATGCGATACCACAAGAATTCTAATGATGCACCTTACTTACAATCTATGTTGCAAGAATGAGACCAACTTATTGAGAGGCTCAAAGTTAACATTTACAAGGCTCAACAATTTATGAAAGAATATGGTAATTAAAAGAGACGACACTTAAAATTACAAGAAGAAGACATGGTGCTAGTTAAATTACAGTCATATCATCAACAATCGATTACGCTGGAAAAGAATCATAAACTAGGGATGAGATTCTTTGGCCCTTTTAAAATTCTTACCAAACTCAGCCTTGTTGCATACAAGCTGTAATTGTCAGCAAGTGCTAAAATATACCCAATATTTTACATTTCATTATTAAAAAAGTTTTGTGAAAATGATACTCAACAATATATTCTATTGTCATTGACAACTAGTAAACAAAGTCCAATAATAAAGCCACAAGTGATCTTAGCCAAAATGGTGATTATGCAGGATAGTGAGGTACCCCAATTGTTGGTGCACGCAATGGGAAGGCACTCTTCGAGAACTTGTCACATGGGAAAATACTAAAGAGTTCTTGAAGTCTTTTTCTCACTTCAACCTTGAAGACAAGGTTGTCTTTAAAAGGGAGAGTATTGTAATGAGTAAAGAAAATGAAGTAAGGACAAAAGAGATAATTCAATTACAAAGAAAGCTAAATGCAGAGTTAATTAGAGTTGAGAGACAAATGGTAGCTGATCAAATAAAAAAAAACGTAAAAATTTGAGACAATGACAAACAAATACTCAATTAAAAAATTATGTGCTACAGACAATGAGTAGTAATCATTTTTCTTCCTGAATATTCTTCTCTTTCTTCTATTCTCTCTTTAGTCACTAAATCTTCTTATTATTAGGTTTATCTCCTTTGGAAGAAGACTTGGAGGTTTATGCTGGGTAATGCTTGAGGACTTTTATTACTTTTATTGAATTTTTTCTCATATAGTTAGCTATTGTTGTATTAAAAAGTCATTATGAATTCTTGCTATTAATTCTATTTTATTCTTCTTGAGTTAAAGTAACTTGGATTTAACAAATAAAAATAAATAAAAATTAAATGTTAAAGTGAAATCTTTAACATTTTTTTCGTGTTAATTCATATTGACGTACAAAAATGTCACAATCTCAACGAAAAAAAAACATACTCTAAATTTGTGCCAGAGCTTGTATTGGCTCTTCTTTTGCGCCGGATAATAAGAAGTTCAACTGCAACAATAACAAGTGTCTGCATTGACTTAACACAATGGTGCTTGAATTTACGACGGAATAGAATCCATGAAGATTATTTTTTCATTGTCCGTCATGAGAAGTATGTGATGAAATAGCTGAAATTGTTTTTGGATTTATGAATGTAGAAGATTGAATTGAGGTGTGATTATTTCATTTAGACTGATAAAGTTGTTGATGTTGAAAAAAAATTAAGAAATTCAGAAAAAAATGAAAAAAACAAATAAAAATATATAAAAGAAAACAAATGAAAGGATGAAAAAGAGACGAAAAAGATATTACAGACTATCAATAGAAATAATGAAAAATTGAAGAGATTAATGCTTAGGAATAAATATCTGTCTTTTGTAGTTGTTTATTAATACTTTTCATTAATAATTGTAATGCCCTGCAATTAAAAGAAATAGAAATATATGTTAAGGTTGTTTTGTCGTTTCTATTTGCATCAATATTGAATACAAATGTCTTTTTTTCAAAGTGTTTTTTTTTCTATAACAAATCTAATTTTATAAATTTCACTTTACCGTTTAATTTTTATTTATTTTTATTTGTTAAATCTAGATCTGACAATAAACAAAATTATCATGACAAATAAAGTCGTGTCACTTATTTATTAACAAAAAAATTAATCAGACGATACAAGAATAAAAATAACCAACAAAACTTAATTTAATGTATACACATAACTCATTAAAATATTAGAATATATATTTATTTTTCGTGTAATAATTAATATATATTTTTGTTTATTTTTTCAAACTTTTCTTTCGGTTTATGAAAAAGGGATCTATACGTACGACACGATTTACATTGATTAAGATGATTGCTTGTTTTGTAAATGACTCCAAAAATGTCCAATATGAAAAAATGTAGCTTGGATTCAGCATGATTGGAAAGTACTGGAGCATTATTATTAATTATTATAACATTTATATGTGTAATATGTCAAAATAGTTGCCATAAAACTTTTTATTCTCCATTATCTTATATTAATATGTGCTGATACGAATTTGATTTTGTGTGAATAATGTCTCTGTCGACATAGCTACTAGCTTACTATATGCATATGAAATTACAAAAGGAGAAAGCAAGTTTCCGATCCCACAAGTTCTATCTTTTATACAAACACAAAATGTCCATATAAAGACACATAAACTTGGACCCATGTAAAAGAAAATTGCATGTGTTAGGTAATGTTCGGTGAAAAACAAAGACGAAAAGACTGAAATTGAGAGATAGAGATTAAAGGTGTGTTTGGCAAACAAGTTGGGGAGGAGAGAAGCACGTTTGAGTTTTTTAAAAGTTTTATTTTTTTGTTTAGCTATTTTTATCTTTCTGAACGCAGAAGTGATTCTGCTTCTCGTTTAGAAGAAGCTAAAATTTGTAACTTCTGCGTTTCACTTTCATGGTTGCTTGTTGTCTTTGGAAAATTAGGTGAAATTTTATTTCTTTTTTACTAACCCTACCATTCATTTTCTTCTATAAAAAAATACTAATAACTATTACTTTCATAATAATTTTTTGCAGATCTTCTTACTTCTTCATAGTTATTCGTTCCAAATTTTTTTTATTAAAATAGTTTAAATTTGTTTTAATCACTAGCAAATTAAATATTTCAATTTTTTATTATTTTTAATACTTATTTTTATATTTTAATTTTTATGTTTTTTATTGTATTTTTTACTTATATTTTTTATTATATTTTTTATTTATACGATAAATATTTTTATATTATTTGTGTAGTATTCTGATTTTGAACGCAGTACTCATACCGGCAATTATAATCAATGGTTTTTCTATCAACCACCATTCACTTCGGAGATAACCTCAGACATTTCTCATGTTATGTTTTTATGAGTTTTTTAATTATTTATTATACTATTTTTTATATGTATATTTTTTTATGAAATTTTTTTATTTTTGTTTGGCTTTTTTATTTATTTTATTGTATTTCTTTTATTCATATGACAAATGTTATTGACTTTTTTTAGGATATTTTTATTTTTTTTATATGAATTCTTTTTTTTCTATCCTTTACTGCATTATATTTATGTTGCGTAGAAATTTTTTATTTTTTTTAATTTTATTCATACGAATTTTATTTGCTTTTTATTATATTTTTTTGTTCATATGATATATGTTGTTGATTTTATGGAATTTTTATTATTTCTTATGTGTATGATTTTTTTCTATTCTTTGAAGTACTCTATTTTTATTTTGTATTATTTTTTTTATTTTTTATTCTGACTTTGTAAAATTTGTAATTGTAATTATTATATACTACGTTTATTATCAAAATTTTGTATAATATAAATTATGATCCTATAAAAAAGGACAAAATAAATAAGAAATTAATTATAAGTAACAACAAAATCATAAATAATGAAAATTTATAGTAAAAAATAATACTAAATTAAAGAGTACTAACTGTACTAAAAAAATTATAGAATATTTTTTTTGACATTATAAAATTTATAGTACTCTCTTTTATATTTTTATTTTTTTATTATATTTATTTTATTTATATGATAAATATTTTTATATTATTTTTGTTAGTATTTTGATTTTGCATATATAAAAAAATTATTTAAATTAATGTCTCTTTTAGTAATTTTTCATCTAAAAGTGATTTTGAGTAGTATAATCCAAACAACATTTATTTTACTACAATCAATTTTGATATAAAAATTGCCAAACAAAAATCACGTTAACCCAAACTTACTTTTCATCAAAATCAATTTTGTAAAATCACTTTTATGCAAACTCCCATTTGCAAACTGAAATCCAGACACACACTAAGAGATAGAGATTGAAATAAATTTCAGTATTTTGTTTGGTGCAAAATAGAAGACAAAAATTGAAATAAGAATGAAACTCTAATTTAATTTGTCCAAAGGGTAAAATTGGAATTAATTAATTAAAATGAGGGTATTTTAGGTATAAAATGTTATTAAAGTTTTCGTCTCCATCTCTAAAAATTTTAGTCCCATGTGTTCCTATTTTTTAGAGGTACTGAAATACTAAAATTTTAGAAACAGAAATAAAAATTTTAGTACAAGTTTCTGAACCAACAAACACGATACTAAGTTTCGATCTCTCAATTTCTATCTCAATACCTCAAAACAAACGCTACCTTAAGAAATTCAATCAACGTGAGAATAAACCTTAATGAAAAATGTTAAAGGACAATTAAAATTTAATTATTTTTAATTATTAGTTAGTTATCATATTTAAAAATGTATACAAAAATATATTATATAATTACTAAATTAAAAAAATTGTAATATTTTTCTTTTCTTTTTTACTCAACCCTTTTTTTAACTTTTGCTCTGAATCTTCCCCCCTGTTAACACTTTCCCCAAATCATCTACTTCCTTGTGTTCTATTAACAGGAAAATTTCGTGCCAAAAATTATATCCATATCGCTATTTTTATTTAACAAGGTTTAATTATCGAGTAAATATCGTTTTTGTCTCCAACGTTTGAAATAAGTCTCAAAATTGTCCTTAATTGAGACGATTTTGAAACGTTAGGGATTTAAATAGGACAAAAACGTTAGGGACAAAAACGATACATAAAAATAAATTTTAATTTAATTTTACTTTTTAATAATATTAATTTTTTACTGTACATAGTATTCAATTATTTTTTAATTACATCTAAATAAATTACACTTAATCACATTACTTTCATTTTAAATAAATTTATTTTTTATAATTTTAAAGAATTTTGATACATTAGAAATAAAATGTATAATTTATATTTTATTGTATATATATATTTTTTCTTTTCTTCAAGTTTATATACTAATCATTATTCTACAAACATTTCATGATAATTAAAATTTTTTAAGAGTAAAATTATAAAAAAATTAATTTATTTAAAATAAAAATAATATGTTACTTAGATGTAATTAAAAAATAATTGAATACTGTGTATAGTAAAAAATTGATATTATTGAAGAATAAAATTAAAATTTATTTCTATGTATCATTTTTGTCCCCAATGTTTTCGTCCTATTTAAGTCCCTAATGTTTCAAAATCGTCTCAATTTTATCATGTCGTTAATTCTAACTGCAGTACAATATTAAGTGAATTTTGAAACGTTAAAGACTTAAATATAACGATTGAAATGTTACAGACAACTTTAAATCTTATCCCAAGTATTAGGAACAAAAATAATACTTTATTCATTAATTATTTCATGTCAATACCCAATGTTAGTGTAAGGTTTTAATTCTAATTAATATATGAGTAAGTTTATCCTGTGATGGTACTAATGATGATACAACATTTGATGTTAGTTGTAGTATTACATATCCATTTTATGATTTGTTTATAGTATATAGTTTTGAGAATAAAGTCAAAATGATCGGTTCAATCGAATTAACTAAAATTCTAATACTAAATAAATTCAGTTAAAGTAAAATAACGATAGCAAAAAATTGATTAAAGAATAAAAAAATTAGTCAAAAAATCAGTTAATTAGTTAAATTGATATGAATTTTTAGCGGGTTAATTAATTTAAAATAATAAAATATAAAAAATTATTTTTTAAAATTATATTTTTTATAAACAAATATATTAATATATTATACTCAATTCTATTCCAGTTAAATTTTATTTAAACCTTTAAATTTTTGAATATCCGATTCTATTTATTTAATGATCGGTTCATTTTTTAAAACCTTGGATCATAGGATTTGAGAACAGTTTCAAATTGATTCAGTATCATATATACTCAACAGCTTGAAATAAAAAATTGATCACAAACACTACCTTCTGGAATGAACCCCCCAAATTACATGACCCAAGCTTAACAATAAAGTTGAAACAAGCATGGGTTAAAATGAAAAATGGGCAGGGGAATTATAATTTCTTAAAAAGTGTGAGGTACAATTTGTAAATATTTCAAGCAGATTATTAGTGCCCCCTATCATGTACTGATGTACGGATACTAACAAAAATACGGCATGCCACATGTATAATATAAGAATATAGATACACTAATTTTAGTTTTTTACCAGACACAAGAACATAAATATATATAAACTATAAAATAATTTTTAGATAAATTATAACTATACATTGATATTTTATTTATATTAAAATACAAATTAAAATATTTTTTAATATATTTTTAAATAGTATAAAACACTTAAGATAATCTTTTATATTAATTAATAATTATATATTATTTATAAAATTATTTTAATAGTCTAAACTAAAAATAAGATTACATATGACAACACATAATGATATTTATTATCTTTTTATTAAAACACGGTTAAATATAAAATAAATCACCAATACTAAGGAGATAAAATAAAAAAGTTGAAATTTATTTTATTTTTTAATAATTAATGAATATTAAATAAAATAAGTTCTGCTTTTGTTTGACTTTTTTGTTATTAAATATTTTTTAAAAAATATACATAAAAAATAAATATTAAGCGAGCATTAAATGAAGAAAAAATTTAGGGGGTCAATATTTTTATTAATAAAATTTGGTCCATATTTAACTAATAAAAGAAAAATAAGTAATCTCATATCATTAAATGTAATCTCACACTATTAAAAATACTAATAATAATTACAAATTATAAAATTTATTGGCCTTAACATTCCTCTTAAATGAATATGGTGTATAAAATAGGTGCAAATAAACATGTACAACCATTCAACAAAGAGTCCTAGGGCTTGTGTTTGGTTTTTTGGCTTCTTTGGGTGAAAGTGAATGATGAGAAATAAGCAGGGATGGCTTTGTTCCCGAAAACGTGTGTGTAGCAGTTTTCAAGCATGTGCTATCCACAGCTTCTGTCTTCATTCCATTACACCATCTAACTTCTTGCATGTCTTAATGTCTTATCCTGACCTTAATTTTCTCTTTCATTTTTTCTTGGACTACATTTTACTTATTGTTAAGTGCTAACATTACTTTATTCATAGGGAAGTTTGTGTTAAGCATTAAGTTGCACTTAAAAAATGTAATATAAATAGTCTAATATAATGCAAATATTAGTGATATTGATTCTACATGCGGCTTATTGATTCCCTAAATATGAGATCATACTTTCATAACTCGACTGTTATTCCTAAATTTTCCTTCACAAAATTGCATTTTTTGTATTATTATTATTATTATAAATAAAGGGATGCATAATCCTTGGTTATGTATGGTTAAGTGCCGGTATGCAAATGTGAACGTAAATAAGGTCAATGACTCTATGTGGATGTATTTTTATCCATTTCAAGCTCTAAAATAGCTTTTATTAAAGTCTTTTTTTAAATAACTAATATTGAAAGCATAAATATAGACTAAATTTTTATTTTGGTCCCTAAAATTTATACAGTTATTCATTTTGGTTTTCAAAATTTAAATTTTTTTATAATAATGTCCCAAATACAAGTTTAAATACTTATTTTCTTTCTCCCATATTAAATGTTGTAATAGCTAGCAACAAATAGGTCACCAACTTTTAGCTTCTTACATCCTCTTCCAACTTCTCAACCTTTCATGTTAGGTTCATCTTTAATTCATCATTGGTACTAGGAGAATTTGTTCTTTTAGTACCTTCATCTTGTTCAATATTAGCCCAAATAAATAGACTTCACAAACTTTTTCTCTTGTCTAAAATGATCCAATCAAAGAGAAAATGAACAAAGCAAACAAAAATAACAAAGGAAATGATCATAGTTTTAACTTACATTATAATTGGGATATTAAAAAAAAACTTGTTTGAATTTGATTCTGTCCCAAACCACTACAAAACTGAACGTCAACCACACCCACACTATTCCAACACTCTCATACTTTTGCTTTGATTTTGTAACCTCAACCACTCTAAAAAAATTGAATAGAGTTTTCAACTGAGGTGCTCTTATCTCTCATCATAGTTTTTCAACTACAACTTAATAATGATGAACGGAAAATTCTCAACAATAAGAAGAATAAGAAGAAAAAAAAGAAGAATAACAAGAAGAGAAGAAGAAAGAGGATAAAAAAGACTGAAACTATGATAAATTATAAGAATAAATTAGGGTTTCAATAACCACATTGGATCTAAAAACAAATTTTACCACGTTAGCTAATCGTTGCAGCGTCCATCGTGATAAGAAAGAGTCACATCATTACTCTATTTGCCGACTCAATATTAAAAAAGGTTAATAGACCAAAATAGTGTCTAAACTTATATTTAAAATACCACTTCAAAAAAATTTAAATTTTATACACCAAAATGAATAATTTTATGAATCTAAGGGATTAAAATAAAAATTTAATCTGCAAAATATATACCGAAAACTTATAACATTTTTTGTTGAATTTATTAAGAAATAGATATAGCACATTAAAAAAAATACAAATGTTGTTCTTAAGTAAATTCAGTATTGAATTGAAGGTTTAGAAAATTTTAATAGTTAAATTGCAGATTATTCAATTTAATTGGATATAATAATGCATTAATATTGATTGACATGCATATTTTAGGAGTTCGAAGAAAATAATTTATATTTTTTAAAAAATTCTCCAAACAAAAATGCAGATAACGTATATTGTAAATAGGACAGATTTACGTTGAGAAGTATAGGAGCAAATGTCTCTATTAAAATTTTATAGTGTTATATATAGTATATGAGATAAAAATTTATTTGTCTCTCTTCAATAAATAAATTTGATTTTACTTTAATTTTTTTTAATTTATCTCTGTTTTCATAATATATAAAAAAAAGATCTCACTATTTTTATAATAATATCATATTGATTATAAAAATAATTAAATAATAATAAAAAGATAATTAAAAATTAAATCAATAATTTAAATTTAAATACTAAAAACATAATTCTTTTATACTCTCTAAAATTCTAATTCTCTTCTTTTATTATTCGTTCTTGACTTTCTGTCTTCTAATAAGACTCATTAACTTCATTCTTTAATTTTTTTATTCCATTAAAGATTTATTTTTATTTTTTTATATTTTTTAATTCATTCAATTATTTTGTATTTAATTTTATAGTTATATTATTGTATATTTTTTTATTACATGGTTAAATATTATTGAATAATAAAATTCATTAGTAATTTAAAATTTGAAATATAATAATATTAATGAACAAAAAAGAACAGTTAAAATAAAAAATAAGACCCAAATATATAAATATTTATTGATGTTTTTATTTTTAAAGTTAATTCTATTTTTGTTAGTAATAACGACAATAATTAAAAAAAATTCAATTATAAATATTATAAAGATTTGATTTCGTAATCTTATAAAAGATAAATTTTTAAATGATTATTTAGTAACATATATAAAAAATAAAACATTTAATTGTATTAATGATAAAATAATTATTCAATTTTTTTAAAATATAAAATTTTAAGTTATATATTAATATTTAAATCATTTTTAATTTATTAGTTAAATAACTAAAAGATTAATTATATTTTATAATAATAAAATATAATTATAAAATTATTATTATTATTATGTTATACATATTTTATTCCACGAATAAAATTTTTTGGATTTCTCACTCATTGTAAAGCTGAGTGATAAAGTCTTTTCCTCCCTTTTTAAAGAAAGTTATCTTTAAAAAATTTGAGTTGATAATCATTTTTTCTTCTACAAATTTATACTCTCATCAGGTAAAAGAGAATTTTTTATAAACAATTAAACAAAATTAAAATTGATAGATAGTTAAAACATATTTATTTGTTCGCATTTGGCAATGACTCTGGAATCCCATAAGGTAACTTACTTTTTGTAATGTGTCCTTATATAATAGGTCAAATTCTTTATATTTAAGCCATGAAATAATCATAATTTAATTTTTTAGTTATTATTAAATTAAATTAAAAGTTAAGGTAAGTCCTTTATTAGTATCTATAATATTTAATTATTAGAATAAAATATTTTTTATTATTTTTTAAAAATTGTGAATTTTAATCTGAATTAAGATTTGAAATCTGCTCTTCTAGTTCTACTGTTCTAGCATAAAAAATGTTTTGAAATTCTAATGTGGAGTTGGGGTATGAAGTTAATAATGTAAATGATTTTTGTATAATTATAAAAATGGAGGTATCCTCAATAATGAATGTAGGAGGAGAGTTGATATTTTGTG
This sequence comes from Arachis stenosperma, assembly GCF_014773155.1. Classification (NCBI taxonomy): domain Eukaryota; kingdom Viridiplantae; phylum Streptophyta; class Magnoliopsida; order Fabales; family Fabaceae; genus Arachis; species Arachis stenosperma. The sequence goes on along the minus strand of NC_080384.1, from coordinate 16,770,102 downwards.
ATGAAAATGAAAGTGAGAGGAAAGTAGTGAGAAAAAGAAAAGAAAAGAAAAGAAAGAGAGAGAATCCCAATGCTGAGCTGAGAAGACATAGACAGCACACACCACAGACTCTGTCTCTCTCACTCTCTCATCAATTAATTTAATGCAATTTAAAAAAAGAAAAGAAAAAAGAAAAAAAAAAAGAGGAAACTACTAACAACAACCACACTCCATCAACTTCTGCTGCTGCTGCTTCATGGAAATGCAAAGATAGAAACAATGGAACCAACCCATCACATGATCTTCCCAAAGATTCAACCTTTTTCTATTTACTGATCCAACCATGACTCATTCTGGATCTTCTCTCCCCGATCTCCCCAACTGCACTTCCACCGCCGCCCCCATGTCGGAGATCCGTTCTCCGCCGCCGGATCGGGTGCTGGAGATTGTCCTCGAGAACGTGCTCCACTTCCTCACCTGCCGCCGGGACCGGAACGCCGCCTCACTCGTCTGCCATTCATGGTACCGGGCGGAGGCGCTCACCCGATCTGATCTCTTCATCGGAAACTGCTACGCCGTTTCGCCACACCGCGCCACCTCCCGCTTCCGCCGTGTCCGGTCCCTCACCGTGAAGGGCAAGCCTCGCTTCGCGGACTTCGATCTGTTGCCGCTTAACTGGGGTGCCCACTTCTCTCCCTGGGGCTCTGCACTCGCCGATGCCTACCCTTGGCTCGAGAAGCTTCACCTGAAGCGTATGTCTCTCACTGATGATGACCTCAACCTTATCGCTCGTTCCTTCCCCTCCTTCAAGGAACTCGTTCTCGTGTGCTGTGAAGGTTTTGGGATCCCTGGAATTGCCGCTGTTGCTGCCAACTGCAGGTATTCGTTGCTGTTCTTGTTTGATAAGGAAAGGTTGCATATTTTTGTGGCATTGTTGGGTACTGAATATGCACTCTAGGTGTTTGTACATTTGACTCTTCATTATGTGGTATTTGTTTGTTGTGTTAAAGGGGTTTTACACCTTCATTGCCTTGTATTGGCAGGTTGCTGAGAGTGCTTGACCTTGTGGAGTCTGTGGTTGAGGATGCTGATGAAGACGAGGAGGTGATGGATTGGATATCATGTTTTCCGGATGGTGAGACTCATCTGGAGTCTCTTGTGTTTGAGTGCGTTGAGTGCCCTGTAAATTTTGAGTCCTTGGAGAGGCTAGTGGCTAGATCACCTTACCTGAAGAAGCTTAGGCTGAATCATTATGTTTCCATTCCTCAGTTGTACCGCCTGATGCATCGAGCTCCACAGCTCACCCATCTTGGGACAGGTTCATTCTGTGCATCAGATGATGTGGCTGTTGGTGATCAGGAACTGGATTACTCATCTGCCTTTGCAGCTTGCAAATCCCTAGTTTGTTTGTCTGGGTTCCGGGATATTTTGCCGGATTACTTACCGGCCATCTATCCGGCCTGTGCTAATCTCACATCTTTGAATCTTAGCTATGCTGATGTTAATGCTGACCAACTCAAACCGGTCATATTGCAATGTCATAAACTCCAAACATTATGGGTATGTATTTTCTTCGGTTTCTATGACACCGGTTTGCCTTTCCATAGGTTGGTATCTAATGCTTACCTTTGTTTTTTCCTGTTGCAGGTACTCGATTCAATTTGTGATGAAGGTCTTCAAGCTGTGGCTGCAACTTGCAAAGATTTGCGGGAGCTTCGAGTTTTCCCTGGTAACACAAGGGAAGAAGTCGAAGGTCCAGTTTCTGAAGTAGGCTTAGAAGTAATTTCCCAGGGTTGTAGGAAATTGCAATCGATTCTCTTCTTTTGCCAAAGAATGACGAATGCAGCTGTGATAGCTATGTCAAAGAATTGCCCGGATCTTGTTGTATTTCGTCTCTGTATAATTGGGCGATACCGGCCAGATCCTGAGACCCATGAACCCATGGATGACGGTTTTGGTGCTATTGTTATGAATTGTAAGAAACTTACTCGACTTGCTGTATCTGGGTTATTGACCGATCAAGCTTTTCGTTACATTGGGATGTATGGGAAATTAGTTCGAACACTGTCAGTTGCCTTTGCTGGAGACTCAGATCAGGGCCTTAAATATGTGCTAGAAGGATGCCCTAATTTACAAAAGCTTGAAATCAGGGACAGCCCATTTGGGGATGCAGCATTGCATTCTGGGTTGCATCATTTTTACAACATGAGATTTCTCTGGATGTCAACGTGTAAATTGACACGCCAAGGTTGCCAAGAAATTGCAAGAGCATTGCCCCATCTAGCATTGGAAGTCATTGATAGTCAAGAAGACAAAGCCGATGATCATATCGAGATATTATACATGTATCGGTCTCTCGATCGGCCGCGGAATGATGCTCCTAAATGTGTTACCATTCTTCAATAGCTTTTTTTAAGTTTTAGAACCTACTAGCCTTTTCCATCCTTGGTGGCTGGCTGTTGTGTGAAATTATACAGCAAGAGATTTTTTAAATAAACCTGCCAGAAGATTTCTGCTGCCCATGTCAAACAAAGCCGAGCTTAACAATGGTTGTTCTAGCCAGGATTGCTGGGGCGGCAGCATGCCACGGATATGAGAAAACATCTCTCTGTATTATTTTTCATTGCAGAGGACTCGAAATAGCAAGGTGGATAGAGAAAAGTTAGGGGAGGATGATCGGAGAATGACACAGAAGATGAAATCGCGCAGGTATTGGACTATCCAATGTTGTTGTATCACTATACTTGATATTTATGTCCTTTTGTACTTTTACATTCATTTTCATCATAAATGAAAGTCTCTAGAAGAAAAGGGGGAATTGGTAGAGATTGTTGAAGCTGCTCCGGTAATTGATTTATTCATGTCCTCAGCGAAATAGAAGGTCGATTAGGAAGCAGGCTCAGAAGGATCAAGATATTAGGAGGTTTGGAGGGTGACATTCTGTTAACTCTTGGACCGGAACAGTAGAGAAGCAGAAGTTAGTTTGTGTAATTTGATTAAGGTGATAGTTAGTTTGAACCGTAGGTGTCAAATATCCAATTCCCATTATGCTATGATGATGATATAAGCGTATTTGTGTCTCTATTTAAATGTTTGATTTTTCAGATGTGCTGCTGAACAGATGAAGCTCCCTCCTGACTGTTGAATTTATTGTTATTATTATTGTTAACAATTGTGAGATGGTTAATAAATGCCGGAATTTAAGAATTTTGCATGGACCATATGCATTTATACTTTGTGGGGCTTCTTGTGCTGTGTCTATGCATTTCCTTTTCTGAATTACAAGTCACAGTTGATTGTGAAGGCCCTTTAATTATGCTTGAAATGTTATTCAAGTACAACCTCTTTGCCTTTCTTCATGTGGGGTTTTTCCATTGCTTAGTTGGATTAACTAAAACTAAAACTCTATTTCTATGATATAATAAATAGTGTTGGGGAAAATATCTAGCTTGCTTAGAGCAAAGTTAAGATCAAAGTGGGATGTGACTATGCAAATTAAAGCCTTGGGGTTTCACTCTTTCTTTGTCAAAGTCTAACCCAAGTGGACCAATGGCAATGGCTTAATGGCATTTGGTCATTTCTCCTTCTATCTTTTTCACTCTTTGATCCTCACCTTCCATAATGAAATCAACACTGCTTTTTGTTGAGGATAAGAAAGCTTGTGGGGTGAACAGATACACACAATAAAGGAACTGACACAAACACTAAGTAGTTCTCTCATTATTTGGCTTATCCATTTTCCTCTGTGGGTAGAATAGTCCTCTTGCTATTTTGTATTTCCTTCTTTGGTCATTTACCTTGGTTTTCTCTTTTGTGTTCAATAAATAATTAGTAGCCATTAGATTAGAATTTAGATCTGTCCATCTCCTTTATCTTTTTAATTTCAAATAAATAAAAAAAGGGTTTCATTAAATTATATGGTACTGAATGAATGAGTAACGTATATAAATTATAAACATTCAACTAGATCTAGCTATCACATGCATTGTACTGTTGCTAAGCACACATACACAATGATGAAAGCCAATAATAATAATAATTATAACTTGTTGCAACGCTTAAAAAGTTGAGTTGCTTTGGGCTGATTGGTCAGGCCCCCCAAACGAGGCCCGGGCCCACTATCTCATCAAGCAACTGCCACGTGTTTCGCCTATGGATGTTGGGGTGCATCATGGCTTTGTGCATATTATTATTAACATATTTCTTATAATCATGCTTTTATTTTTAATCAACAATGGTATCATGGTTCACATAAAATAGTGAGAATGAAGAAACTAATTGATATACAAAAATAAAAATAAAAAAATAAGAATGAAACAAAACAATAGTGGCTCGGCGTGGTGTCGGTGCCTTCATGAGGAATGGAAATAGAATATAATATATGAAAAAGTTCCATGAAGCCAAAAAGGGTTTGGAATTGTTTTTGTTTTCCTTCTTCAACTTTTGTCTGTTTGATCTAAGCACCATGTCAACCACTAAAGCATGTTGTTATGTGCTATTCCATTGGATTAGTTTTAGAAAACTGTTTTGCCACTTTCTGTGTTAATTTTATGTCACAACTTGGAATATATATTTCTTCTACCAAATAGGATTTGAGTTTTATCTCATGATTTTTTAGTCTATTTAAAGTATAAAAAATAAGAATATAATTTTGATACACTAATATGGTGAAGAGTTTTACCATCGACTAATCTAATTTGTGCATTTAAATAACTTATTAAATAGTAGATTTAGAAATTAGTTATTTTGACTGACTGTAGAAATACATTTTTCACATTGCATTGTATAAAAAAGTTCGCTAATGTTAGAAAAACAAAAGAAAATAGTCAGAACTTGTCTTATTTAATTTTTATTAATTGCTACAATAATTAATAAAAATTAAATAAAACAAATTCTGACCGATTTTAGTTAAATTTTTTTTGTTACCAAACATTTTCGAAAAAAACTCTTCCATGATTCTGAGATATTTCACCTCCACAACTCAAACAAGGAACATAAATAGTTCCTATTTTATTGTAAGAAGAGTGAATCTTGAGTATCTAGTATCTAATGATGGTCAATATATAAAAAGGTCATATCATGGGGGCTGTAAAAATAAAATCACCTAAAGAATTTAGAGAAATTCCTATTTTGTTATCAACTCATCAATTATTGTAGGCTTGATTAGGAGTAAAAGGTTAATACTTGGGATCACTTGTAACTTGTAATCATTAATGTACAATAGAGATCAATTTGATATATTGATATTGTCAAAGGATTTTACAACGAACTTCATCTGATCGCATCATCAAATATTTACTAAATTATATAGAACCTGAATTCTTGACAATATTCTTATTTTATCCAAAAATAAAGAGAATGTTAAGTATAGGGAAGGTCCATTAACCATTATGATATGATCTTATTAAATCCATGGTACACAAGAAATGAAAAAGGAGCATGGCCAGATACAGCACTAGAAAACACTTCACTGAAATGAATGAAAAAACTAAGGTAGCCTTTATTTACAGCCACATGATATTGAAATAAGAATATAAAAATATAAAATTTTATTTAACAGATAAAATATAAATAAAAAAATATATAAATATTAATAAAAGATATAATTTATTTTTTATTTTTTTATTATTTTTATTAATTTTTTATAATTATATTTTTAAAAATTTTTAAATAAATAAATAAAAATAAATTAAATTTTTATAATTTATTTTAGTTTATTATTAAATAAAATATAAAAATATTAATTTTATATTTTAATTTTTATATTTTTTTAGTATTTTATTTTATTCTATTTTCAGAACTAAATACAATTGAAGGGATTAGACATGCACTAATAAATAATAAAGGGCTCATGTTAATCCATAGACCATAGCTATAGGGGGAGCATAGGACACCAGTCAAATATTGTCGAATTCTCTTTAGATAAGTTGTGTTCAAGTCCCTCAAAAGGTTAATCATAATGAAGATAAGCATTAGAGAAAAAAAAAAGTAAAAGTTTTTCTTTTTTTTTTTCCCTCAAGAAATAAAAGCAGCAATATCCCTTGCTTCGGTATCTTTGTCCACTACATGACCAAACATGACATGAAGTTTTGGAAGATAGCGTTTGTGCAACGTACAAATACTCTTTTCTTTCTTTTTCTTTTTGCCCTGTACAATATTTTCTTTACCATTTCCCCCCTATAGACCCTAATAATTTAGTGTCTTCCCCAAATTATTATGGATCATTAGGATCAAATTACAAGCAACCTAAGTTTAAACATGTGATTCATCATGTTATTATGGTCAATCTTAAAAATGTAATCAGTGTAATTGAGATTATTATTTTAATATACACAACTAATTCCAAAATCACTTTAAAACTTAACTTATAATTCTTTACCCATTTTTATACCGAGAAATATATTTAGTTTGGTAAGAAAAAACTATTAACAAAAAAAATCAGAATTTATTTTATTTAATATTTATTAAATATTACAATAGCTAATGAATACTAATTTAAGCAAATTATGGCGTTACCGTATATTATTAGGTGAAAATTTAGGTACAGTCTCGACTCTCAGGTATCAACTTCATATAAAGTCGACTTCACCTGAGTTTTCACCATATTTAAAATGTACATAAATGTGATAATTGAAGGCCTCTTGAGGAATGGGTCCGGACTAGAAAATCGAGAAATGGATGATCCTCCATGGATGGTGGGCAGGGCCTGATTATGGTGTTTAAGAAGAAGCACAATCTGGTATAGATGCAGTTATTTCCTAATGATGAAAACTCATTAGTTCTAACAAACAGCTCCCCCATTTGCGGAATATATAGAAAAAACTAAGGCTTGAAGCCACACAAGTTACAATTCAAATTCCATTAAGGCTAAAAAGGGTTATTTATTGGTTGGTTTGGTGCATGATTTGAAAGAGAGGGAAAAGAGCATTCCAATCATAACTCCTTTAGAATGGTTAGAAACTCTCAAGCACATATTGATATCTATCTTTCAAGCGTGACATGTAAAACAGTACTCTGAGCGTTTTGAAACTCATTGGAACCATTTTTCTTTTTGTCAAGTCAGGGGGGTGGGTCACTTTGCCTTCAATGAATCAAGCTGTGTGATTGTCATGTGTTAGTAGCTTCAATTTGGTCAAAAGGATGAGGAGAGGGAGCATAAAAAGATTGGAAATTTGGTGGTTCTAAATTCATGGTGGACCCCAATTTAGCAATGAATCATGATCAACCTTAACTAAATGAAATACTAGTGTTAGTGTACTCTTACTATAGAATAAGGGTCCAAGCTTTTGGAAAATTAAAGCTTTTTGCATCTTTGGATGTGAAAATGAAAAAGAATTAAATAAAGGCTTCATTTGAATAGAAAATTTGTGTTATTAATGCAACTTTTCCTCCCTCACACCAGAATCTGCTTTTTGAAGTTGTGAAGGAAGATCAGTGGATAAATGATACAGGCTACTATACTCAAAACAACCAAATATGTTGCATCTTTATTTCACCCTTCATTTCAGGAATATCAATAATGGTACCCATAACTGGGGGGAAAAGGTTATCATTGATTATTTGGCATTCTGGCTCAAACAAATTAAGATCCACCAGTAAATCTTTTCATCAGTCATCACTAGAGTGGTATTATTGAAACATTTAGTCAAAAGTGTGGTGCTGTAATATCGAATAATTCAGGATGCTACATCCAAGGGACTATGATGAGATTCAGATTTTGTTGGGGGGCCAAAAAAGAATGATAAAATAGAACATCAGAATTTGCCAGTAATAATATAATATTATACTTGTATACATGTGTTAGAGCTGTTTATCGAACATATCCTAAAACCTACTGTAACTCTGTGAGAGCAACATCCATTCAAATTCTACCGAGTACCAACCGGTATGGAACAAGGTAAACATTTACATCATTATTATCGTTTACATTCTTTAAAGGAAACCTTTGGACTTTGAAGATAATGGAAAAATTTTCCGTACTTGCCAATACTGAAATGCATATAATTCGGTCATATCATAGATTTGATATAAACAGATCTATTTATTAGATTTGATATCCCAGCCTTCTTTCAGCATTATTATTATTGTCTTTGTATAATTGTATGTCACTTTTAATTGTAAATTCTACAAATTTTCAAAGCTCATCCATCTGAAAAATTTCTGTACTTGAGGCCTGAGATAAATGCTGAAAAAACCTCTTACTTTTCATTGACATATATTGAAAAAATTAGATTAGGGGGCCAACCGCTCAACCTTCCACACTTTCTGTCCATTGACCTCGTGGGGAGAATATTGTAACCTGTCGAAAAACACGCATGAAAAATCAATCTGAAATTCTCATGAGAGATTTACATCAAGCAATATCTGAAACTGAAAATGCAACTGGTTCTGATCTTGAGGGTTAACAAAATTAGGATCAAGCAAAAAGCAAATTACCATAAGGAACCTTAAAAAGGGATCAATGACTAATGAGGGACTAACGGATTAGTAGGAGTTAATAAGAGCTGATTTTCAGTATAACTGTATAAGCGTCATAAACTCATCTAAGCAACCTAGTTTGGAAAAATAATACATGAAAAGTTTAAAGTTAGATGAGAGAGATTGTTTTTCAAAGTTATCATCAAGTAGCAAGACTAGGATGGATCAAACTCAAATTGATAGCATATGCATATGGCATGGACCCTGAACATAACTAGTGCATTGAAAATCCAACGCCTATTGGCTTCGAGGTCATTATTTACTTGCGAACATGGATACTTTTTGTGTCTTCCACTTAAAGACATGAAATTTGAAAACAAGCAACCTGTCATAAACGAGGGAACAGCCCACACCTGTCATGCAAGCGAGATTGCTGTCCTTGCCAAAATTCAAAAAGCTCTGGTGTTAGCCTGTATCCTCCCCAATTCTTAGGTTTAGGGATCAAACTTCTGCAAGAAAAAATAAATAAATTATTTCCAGCTCCCCTGGAGTGACTTAGCAGGGGCATAGCCTTAGCCAAATGAAAGATTGAACACATTAGAATTCCAAGTTGAAATTAGAGATTAGAAAATTTTATCAGAATTCAAAACTAACACCGAGTCAAAACACAGTTAAATAACTTACCCATCAGAAAATTTTTGCTCAAGCTCTTTGTACTCCTGATGAAGAACATGCCTTCCAGGCACTACAGAACTCTAAACATCAAGAAGTTGATACAATAAGTATACATATATGATTTCTATATGTAACAACCACTAGATTAATCCAGGCGAAGCAGTTGTAGACCTGCTTACTAACTATTGCTCCAAGCTGACTTCCTCTAGGACGGCTATGGAAATACTGCTCTGATTCCTCATCAGATACTTTCTGAACAGACCCCTCCACTCTTACCTAGGAAAAGCAACAAGAAACTACATAAGATGGTGTTTCGATTATTGAGACTCAATGCATCACGTTAAATTCGTACAAAAACTACAGTTCAAGCTCTGTAAACTTACAATTATAAGTGATTAAAGACTAATCCACAATCTTCATTTGCAAAAAAATAAATAAATACAATTTCTGTAGATTAAGGAAATATAATATGTTGATTAACCGTTCAATGAAGGAAGTATACTATGTTATCATCTGAAAGAATTTTACATCAACAACTAAATGTTCTCTTCTATGAAATTCCATACTTATCCTCATTTTGTTTGCTGAGTAGAGTACATTATATCATGTTTTATGACATTGGCTTCCCAAATGGAAGCATGAGACCGTGTGCCATGAAAAATTAACTTTCATCCTTAAACACATGGCAAAACAAATAATTATGACGACAAGGCCATCAAGAATGAAAACAATAGTTACCTGTCTGTTTAGACCATCCCAGTAAAAAAGAAGTGAAGCATGAGGATTTTCAGATAAATCACGTGCCTTATGACTTTCATAGTTTGTGTACCTGTGCAAAGTAATTGTGGTGGGTGAACACAAATAATCATTTGCCGAACAGAATGGAGAAATCTGCACTAACGCAAAAATAACAGATTCTTACTGACCACACAAAACCATCCTTGTCCACAGCTTTTAGCAATACCATTCTTGATGAGCTACAGCCAAGAGAATTAGAGAAATTTAGAAGTATTAGTTCAGATATCATGGAAGTATAGAAGAACAATTTAACATGAAACCAGAGAGGCAGAACTTACGGTTTTCCATCCTTCCCTACAGTTGACAATGCCATAGCATTTGGTTCCTTCAGACCAGCAGCTAATGCATCATCAAACCATTTATGGAACTGCAAGTAACAAATAAAATATGTTAAACATAAAATTGATTAGAGTGTAAATAATAGTAGTTATAGCCATTAAAATCTCCTTCCTCAAAATACTCAGATAAGGCAACTGAAAACAATCATGGTAAAAGTACTTTTGGTTATTTAAGAAAATGGGAGCCAGGGTGGCAGGGTAGGTGAGGGAGAATGACAACTCTAACAACAGAGTTAAGAAACTGCACGTCAAAATGGATGTATATTGGCAGAAACTACTTAGAAGTCATGGTAGAGTGTTAAAAATAGATCATGGTAAAGCCATTAACCACCTCACTAACAAAATAACAAGAACAGGCTTTGTTCTAGTAAGCAGGGTTGGCTATATGGATTAGAGTACTACACAACAGCAGTCTCCTAAGTCATTAGCCACCAATAGAGGAGAAAAGCACCAACAACCACTTTACCTGATTAATGGGGTCTGCCTCCACTTGCTCTTCAAGAAACTCTGGAGAGATATAGTTCTCTCTTAGAGCTGAAATATCAATTTTAGGCGGCTTTCCAATTCGGACACACATGGAAGTTCCAGGATATTGTGGAAGTAAAAGCTTATATTTTTCTGCAATAGCAGGTGGGACAAATCTACCTCCTAGAAAGTGGTGAGGACCACTAAACTTCTTTGCGCATAATTTCGGAGCTGTCAAAGAAATCTTCATAAACCACAAGGAGATGAGGCAGTCATTCAATCGAAACACAACTTGTATATATACAAGAAATAATGAAATATCAATATATTACATCCAAATATCAGTGGTTAAAATCTCAGCGGTTAAAGCAACAAACAGTGAGAAAGATATATATATGAGAAGCATACCAGCATATCAGGTTGAAGGCCTATACCATTTATATCTCCTTCTTCGACATGCCATCCAGATGGAATATCTACAGAGACAATAACTGATCTTTTCGGGCCACTTTGATTATAATTTTGTAAGGTAACAAATCTTTGGATCAAATCATCAAAAGGAGGTCTTGGAGAACCTGCAAAATAAGAAAGTAGCGAATCAATAAAATGCTACTGTTTATTCCAAAACTTACACACTGGTTATAAACTCAAAGCTTGAGTTAATAAAACAAAGAATGATGCAGGTATTTATGAATGACAAACAATATTAGAAGACACAATATAAACTACCATGAAATGAGAATCCGAACATCGCATCAATTAGAATGCTGAAGTCACTTGACAAGTCCGAAGGTAGATCTTCCACTGACAAGAAAGGGATTGACAGAGCTTCGAGCTACAGCATCAACATTTCATATGAGATTTGTTGCAGCTCATAATAAACCATAAAACCAAAGAAATAACAAGAAAAGAGATACAAACTGAAAAATAGTCTGTTCAAAACTTTCACAAGTTGAGTTCCATCCTACCTGAGTAACTAACCCTTCATAAAGAGGCTTCGGGGTGCGCTTGGGGTAGCAGACCGAGGGCTTATAACCAAAATGGTGCAGGTGACGAGCGGCCACCAAACCATCGCCACCATTGTTACCAGGACCACATATGACAAGAACACGGTTATACTCGCCTGGTTTGTAAACCTGTGATGTTAAATCAATTTTAGCTAAGAACACATCTTATTTATATTCCAACTACATTTCCTTTAAGGTAACTCCATAACTTGGTACTACACTAGATTAACAAAAACTTGTGCTCATTCCTAAATCAACAAGAATTTAAACAGGTTGAATTATCGAATGTAAATGGCAATCAGAGGCATAACAAAACTATCAGGAATTCTCCTCTAATGAAATGAATTACGAATGAAACCAGTAATTTGAAAGGAATAAATACCTCAGCAATGGAAGTAGCGACGCTCAAACCAGCCAATTCCTACAAATTGCAAGTTTCAGAAAAACGGAACTCGTTAAGCATTAAAATAAAATTAAAAAAAATGGTGGAAGGTGAGAGCAACCATGAGCTGGTCGACAGAGAAGCCAAGAGGGCCCATGAGAGTGTCGTCGATCTCGGCGGCTTGGCGCTGCGAGAGGTAAGTAACTGAGACAGAAGAGTCCATGGTTCCAGAAGCTTCAGTGGTTGTTGAGAAGTTGTTAGAAAGAGCGCGAAATCCAGGAGGCAGCATGGTTGCGGGAAAGGGTTGCGGATAAGCCAGGGCGCGTGAGAGTGTAGGGGCGCGTGAGAGAGTGTTGTAACGAGAATGAGAAAGAAGAGGGAGTGAGTAATAATTAAAAGAAGTAAGGAATAGAGAGCATGACGTCATGATGCTGCTTCTTCCCTTGCGCACCAATGAAAGCATCGCTTAATTTCTTCCTCTTCTGCATCTCTCATTAGCAAGGTTCTAAAAACCGGACCGGTCATCAAACTGCTTTAGTCACTGGTTCACTGGTTCATTGGTTCAACCGGTGGTTCAACCAGAGAAACCATTTTAGAATAAAATAATAAATAAATTATAAAGGACCAAAGATGAGGGTACTCCAAGAAGTCCTATTAGATGCAACAGCATTCAACATTATCAAACATATTCTCACACACACATACAAAGCCTTGACTCAAAGAACAACCACAGCAAGTGACTTGGAAAGAAAATGTAAACACCGAAACAATCACAAGCATACAGAACATGTGAATATTATTATAGCAAACATAATAATAAAATAGCTCTTCTAATGCGTCTCTGAAAATATCCCAAATCAAGAAAACCACATAATCTGATCCACTTGATTCAGAAAGCTACATATATTAGAAAAATTAAGAACCAACTAAAAGAAAAAGAAAAGGAAGGCCTGGTTGATTCGATTCAATTGCCTGAGATGAAGAATCAAACAGGGCTGAGAAGCTGAGAGTTTAAATGTTAAACCTCAATATTCAAATAACATGATTCCATTATTGTTATTATTACACCCTTCTAATGTCACAAACTCAATATATATTATAGTCCGTTGACACTTGTGTATTCACAACTTGGCCTCATCATTCTGGTTCATACCTTAAGTAGAAGAAAAAATCCCAATCATCTTTCGTTACAATTTTATCCAGAGAATTGGGGTTTTGGTTCGGAGTTCATGCCAATGGTAATGACGAGAGGGATGAATCCGTGAATCCGTGAATCCGTAACATAGGCAGTGCAAATTTTAACAAAGTTCATCACAATGATTAACAACAACAAAAAGCACGGAAGGAACACTCAGTAATATAGGCAGTGCAAATTTTAACAAAGCTCATCACAATGATTAACAACAACAAAAAGCACTGAAAGAACAGTGAATCAGTAACATAGGCAGTGCAAATTTAAAATTTAAAAGTTATCAATTTAAAATTTATCATCAAATACAATCAGTGAGCAAAGCCAATCAATCAAGCACTGACTGAGCATTCTGTGACTGGGAAGCAACAAATTCAGCAACAAATTCAAGTTACAGCAACAAATTTTAACAAATCCTAGTAAAGTCCCGATTTACAGCAAAAAGGCAAATTTATTGATTACCAATTCAGCAACATGCAGAAATACAGGGAGAAGGGAAATCTGGAAAAGAGAGAACACTACACCAAAACATTAACCAATAATCACAAAACACTAAACCTTCCCCCAGCAATTACAAACAAAGCCAGCAATTACAAACATTAGCACATTATAAAACATTCCAAAACACTAAACCTTCACCCAGCCAAACTAGCAACTACAAACAAAGCCATCGGTAAATTTGAACAAAAAAATTAAGAGCCATCAGCAACTAACAGAGCCATCGAGCCATCAGTAACAGAGCAAAGAATTGAAAGCAACAGACTAACAGAGCCATCGAGCCATCAGTAAATTTGAAAAAAAATTTTACAGCCTTCAGCAACCAGCAAATACGAGACAGATCCATCAGCAGCAGACAATTACAATTTACAAAACATTACAAGAAAAATATAACAAAAATTGAACAACAATTTCAGAACTTCAAACGAAGAAGAAGACCGAACATTCAGAAATTAAAAGGAAGAAGCGGAGGCGAAGAATTGAAAGCAGGGCCACTAACCTGGGTTCCGTGCCGAGAAGCCAGCGAAGATGAAAACGACGTGCCGAGCTACCTGGGGAAGAGGAAGATGAAAACGACACGGGGAAGAGGAAGCAGCGGCAGCGCTGAGGACCTGGGGACGGCGGCGGCGATGAAGGGCTAGGGTTTTCCTTGGCTTCAGAGGTTTCCAGGGAGTGCACGAATGATTTGGGGGAAGAGGGGGGGGGGTGGTTCACGAATCTGTTTTTTTTTTTTTTTTTTTTTCCAAATAAACAAAACGGCGTCGCTTTACACGAACCAGACAGTTACCAATCCGATCCAACCGGTCAGTAATCGGCCCGTTCGACGGTTTTTAAATGGTTTTTTCTCTAACGAACTTTTTTATTGTCGGTTTTTTATTAAACCGATTCGACCGGCCAGTCCAGTTTTTAAAACCATGCTCATTAGGAGTCCAGATTAATATTCAATCTTACGCCAATTAAATTCAAATTCAATTCCAGGAGAGAACCATTTGATATTTTTACATGGAATAGATTTTTTTCAAATTGAATATTTTTTATTATACATTAAGAAGTATGAATGGTACAAGAGTATTAACTCAATGATAAATAGTTACCCTTAACATGATAAATCAATGGTACATTAAGAAGTATGAAGCAGCCATTAGTTGGCAGTGTATACTGTATAGTGAAACCTATATATATGTCTTCTTGGGCCTATATAGTATGCGTATGTATATCTGAATTATTACTAATTGTTCTGTTTGTCAAAGCTTAGATTAAAATTTGATTACTTGCACGGGCACTTGTCTAAATTCATTGCTCATTTTCAACCACATCTTTTATTCTTTTGATGAAACTCATGGTGGTCTTCAAACTCTCTGGATCTGAAAGGAAAAAACAGAGACAGAGCATTATTAATGTGTTATTCAACACCCCTATATAATAATAATGTTACACATATTGGTTTGATTTTTCTGGTAGTATATACAGTTTTATCAAATTTTTAATTAGATTCTCTTATTTTACAAATTTTTATTTTAAAATTAGAATTTATAATTAAATTCTTATTAGTTATTTTTTAAAAATAATACTTTTAAAATATTTGTTTTTAAAATATTTCATAATTTAACATCAAGTACAAAAAATGAATATTTTATATTTTTTAGTAAAAAATAAATTAAATAGATCTAATTAAATTTTTTTATCTAATATAAAAAGTGAATTACAAATTTTTAAAATATAAAGACATAATTAAAAATTTAATAAAAGTGAAACATAATAATTAAACTCATATAATTTATAGAAACACATAATACAGAGATATCTATTTATAAGAGCTTACCTAATCTTGGAATGGTATGACCTTTGGGATGATGGATGATCATAGGCTCAATACAGGATTCTAGTAGCTCAGTACCATAAGGCCTCAGGAAATCTGTCTCCCCTGCACCTCGCAAGCAATTGTTCATCACTAACACTATAATCTTAAATGTTAAAATAACAATTTAATATATTCTCCATTTTTTTTTTTCGTTTTTTCACTATATCTCCCAGCGTTCCAATCTGACGGGTCAATAATTAATCTGTGTCGGATCAAAACTTTATTTAAGGGTTTGCAGCTAACTAAGGAATTGCTACATGCACAAGGAGGAATTTAAATCTACGACACTTACTTAAGCGGACTAATGAGCTAATCACTAAACTAACCTAACTTTTTTTTTCAAGAACCTAACTTGGTTTCTTACTTTATTCTCCAATACAATTAGTAACTTTTAATCCGCATTAGGGGTGCACACAACCCGACCCGACCCGAAGACTCGGCCCGGCTCTGAATAGTTTAGGAGTTAATTTGGTGTGATTTTACCGGATTTAGGGCCGGGTAAGGATCTCAAAAATAGATCCACTAATTGTTTCGGGTCGGATTCAGGTCAATGCGAGCCTGGCTTCACCCGACTCATGTGCACCCTAAGAAAATTAAAAAAGATATGTGTTTTAAATTAATTTTAATATTATGTTATATTAATTATAAGTTTATTATTTTATTTTTAATCACACTTATTGAATTAGAAAATAGATAAAAAAAAAGAGCATCAAATTAGAATTTATGGACAAATTCAAATTTAAATACGGATAATTTTTCGGTAACAAGTTTTTTCTTTATAAATAAGTGTATCATAGATAAGTTTCCTTATAAATAAGTTTCTTTATAAATTATTGTTAAAGCTGCAAAGACCCGGTTTTCATTCAGTTTAGACCCGATATAGTTATGGCCCAAAAATGTTTAGGTTTGATCGGATTTAGGGTCGGGTTAGAGTCTCAAAAATAGACTCGGTGTATATTTAGGACCGGATCTAAGTCAAGATAAATCCAATTTCACCCGGCTCATAAACACCGCTATGACATGTAGACTTTTCTCTCCCTTTCTTTTTTGGTCTTGGAGCCTAGACAATTTTTTTTGTGTTGTTTGTGTTTTAGGCCACTCACAACTAAGAAACAATAATTTATTGTGGATACATGCATAGTACAAAAAAGAGCCCAATGCAATATCTCTTTGAAAAAGCCCGGTGTTTTTTATTTATGACAAAAGCGCCTAGCGATTTTGGACTTTTGGTCATAACTTATGACAAGTCACAAGTTGCATGCAAATTATTTTAAAATAAAAAAAAAATTGACAGAGTAAGAAAATAAATGTTTAATTACATTCGAATTAAAACAATAAAATTTACTTATAATGAAAAATATCAATTTAGTAATAATTAATTTTTTATTTTATTGTTTTATACTTTTATTAAATATTTTACGCTAGTGATTTTTTGTTAGTAACGTGAAAGGAGTCAAAGAAAATACCTAGAAAGTGAAGAGAGGGACAGGAAATGGGGCTAGAATATGCTTTCTCCATTATCAAAGATGACTTGAACTTTGCCCCTGATATTATTATTATGAATTTCACCTTTGGAACCTTAGTTAGTGTTTCACCCTGCACATCATCAAGAGACCCCACAAACAAAATCAATCAGAATAAAATATACATTAAAATAAATTAAATTATAAATATAATTTTAATGACAAATAGTATTTTTATATTTTGCACGTTGCACACCTTCTCCTGAAGACCAGTCAGCGCAGCAGAGAGTACAGCACCCTAATTTTGTCACATTCAAACATGTATCTTAGCGTAAATATTTATATTCATATTCATAGAGAACTGAATTCCATTTTTTAATTTTAAATAATTTAAATATAGAAGTGAGAATGGTGTAGAATGTAATTATAGCGTGTATATTTATACGTAGTTGTGACATCAGAAACTAAAATTGGACTATTTAATTTGTAAGAGATATAAAAATCGAATTTTTTTATTTATGTATTCTATATTTTTAAAATTTTTTAAACATAAATCGAATTTAAAAATATTAAAAATTATAATGTTAAAATATATCACTCATTTCACTTTCATATTTAAATTTTTTAACCACTAAATTTATCGACTAATTAAATTAATTAATTACCTGAGAGAAGCCCAAAAGACCATCAAAGGGTCCGTGCTTGATCATATAATCTTCTATGTATTGTACACATTCATCAAAGTTGGTATACTCCGTAAATTCCTAAAATACAATAATAATAATACCTTAGCTTTGGATACAATTACAAATCACGAACACTATACATGTATATAGAATGCGAACCTCGTTGAACTGGAACCATTCGTAATAAGGAGGATCAAAGATTCCTTCAACATCGGATTTTCCCTGACAAGGAAAAGGAGCATCGAGGAACACAAGGTCGAGGTGGTCGTGAACAGATTGGGGCCACTTGTGTAACTGTGTTTTGAGGATATGGCCACTTGTTCGGAACCCATGAAGGCATAGGATTCTTGGTTTCTTCACCCCTTCACTTCCCATGATGGTTTTTTCTTTCTGTTATGAACTTTGACTCAAAAAGGGTTTAGTGGAAGGCAAGGCTCGTAGCTCAGCATATTAATAGCAATGGAAAGTTATCGAAGGTCAAAGGTAGCAGGCGTATAGCATGATGGTAGGTTTGGCTATATGGGACCTAATTCAATTTTGGCTGTCTATGACAGTTTAAATCAAATTAAATACAATGTGAACAAAGTATGGGTTGATGAATTAAATGATGGCATTAGGACTAGAGAAAACTAATTAACCACACAACAATATGATGTTGTGAATTGAGGAGAATAGATTCTCTTAATATCTTTTTTATAATTGAGAAAATAAAGTATAATTTTTTATTATTAATTTTATAAGTAGGATTAAAAATAAATATGAGAAAGAATAATAAAAAGTTAAAAATTATATTTTATACTCTTAATTTTTTTTTAATAATTGAGAGAATTTATTCCCACGGAGAAATAGAGCTAGCATTAATACAACTAAATTAAAATTTCAATTTAACTCATAAAAAATATTATAATTTTACACAATTTAATTAACTATACAGAATGAAATTTAAAATAGGATGAAAATTAAAGAAAGGGACTCCTTTATCTCAACCTAATTTTTTGGTGTAATAGTTAAAGGAATTACTCTACCTCTTTTGTTCACACTTAAATTTTTCAAAAAAAAATTTTAAAAAAAATTAATTAAAAAAAAAGAGTAAGGAATTTTTAAATAAACTTCTAGCAGATTAATCTAAGAATGAACTAAATTTTTTTAAACATCTAATTTAAATTTAAATTTTTAAAGATAATTTAATTGAAATTAGATTTGATCTTTATTGAATTCAATGAGATTTGATTTAAACTTAAACTTTCTAAAAATACTATTCAATAAATAAGAACTAAATCAAATTTTTTAACAAATCCTAATAACAAAATAAACTAAACATAGACCAAAAAATCTTTTCAAACACGCATTAATTAATATTAAAAATTTCTATTAGATTGAATATTTTAATATAATTATGTTTTACATATTTGATTTATTCTTTTAATTTTGTAAAACATTCCATTATTTTCCTAACTACTTTAATTAAAATACAGTTGTGCATATTTATTTTTAAGGTCCCTAACCCTACTAAACAAGTTAGTTAAATGCCTATTTTCTTAACACATATTTGTTAATTTATATAATTTAATTTAAGAATCCTAATTAAATCATATAAAAAAACGTGTTATAAAATGACCGTGTTGAATATTTTTTTTTTCACACGATATTTTTTAGTCTAATATATTTTGTAAAAATTTAAATTTTATTTAAGAATCTACTGTTAGTCAATAAATTATTGCATACACAAAACAGAATTTAAACTCTTAATGCATACTTAAGCGAGACATATTTACTATTTTTTTGTATTAACTATATTCAACATTTGAATTCAAAGATAGAGTGTTCAAGGATCGAATTGGATCGGGTTTAATTTGAATTCGAACCTAAAAGATTACAAGTTTATTTTCACTCGATTCGTAAGTGAAATAAGTCGAATTAAATAGAGTAGAGTTAATATAAAATTAGTATATACAAATTTATAAATTTTATATGCTAAAATAATAAAAATTTACTTTTAAAAATTAAATTTAATAAATTTTATATATATTTATACCAAAATAAATTATTTTAAAACAAAAATAATATAACTTACTAATTTTACTCTAAGATATATTTATTTATTATAAAAAATAATTTCGGACCATCCGGATTTAGTAGTTTAATAAAATTCTCTATTTTTTTACTTGTTTTTCACAATACAAGATCAGATTTTCGAGAAAGTAATTGGCAAAAGTGACAAGTATGGAGGTCTGTTCTTATTAGAATCTCCTCACCATCAACTCTTTAAACTTGTCAAACACTCTAATGACGGATCCAGAAAATTTTAGAAGTAGGGACAAAAATATATACATTAAAATAAATTTTGTTAAACATTATTAATTATATGAAAATATAAAAATTAAAAAAAATTAATGAACACTTTTATTCTTAAAATACTATTTTTTATATATAATTTATAAAAAATAATTTTTTATTTCTAAAACTTAAACTTAAAATATTTTAATTAAATTATAGATAACTTATCTTAACTAATTTTTTTATACACATTTAATAACAAAAACGGACTCAATTGACACATTAGTAACTAATGATACACTAGTATTTGTAATTTAAAACTATAATTATATATAAATATTAGAAAAATCAAATCTATATATAAAAGTATGTTTATATAAGATAATAGAACCTTAATTTACAATTTTTTTTAAATAATTGAATTTATTATATATTTTTTAATTTAATTTTAATATAATGTTAGACGAAAAATTTTGTTCATCTATTTAATTATGTATTAATTATGTATTGTAATTAAAATATTTTGTCATTACTATTTTTAAAATAAAAAATATATTCTAAATTAGTAAATTAATTAATTTATTTTAAAATTTTATATGCAATACAGGTACATATAATAAAATAAAAGATAAAAAAACAAGTAAAAAGATAAATAAATTGATAATAAAATAAAATATATAAAGTCATGAAGAGAATAAAATATTAGATTAATACTTAAATTATAATTGTTTGAATTAAAATTTACAATTGAAAATATCAAAAAGAAAAATAATAAAATTGGAAGATACATAGAGTCATAGAAAGTTATATAAAAAAATAGAGAATTTGAAATTTACCTTTTGATGAATAAAAGATGACTACTAGATAAGAAATAGAAAACGAATGTTAAAAATATAAAGATAAAAAAGAGTTTAAGAAAATAAAGGAGTGACGGCAAAAAACTAAATTTAATTAGATTAAATAATAGTCAAAATAATAGAGAAATAAAAAGTGAATTTAAAACTTTAGCAAATTAAATTTAATTTATTTATAGTGGGTTCATTTAAAATTTGAAGTAGAGACATATTATATATAACTATTTCTTTTAAAAAAAATGAAAACTAAGTGGGGGAAAGTGCCTCCTCATAGTTCTTATTGGGTCCGTATCTGACTCTAATGTTTTAGTTTGTCATGTGGATAGTTATACGTGACTGGTAATATTAGGTCATGTATCAGAAAATGTGTTTGTAAAATTTATTCATTTTCATTCAAATAATTCCTTGAAATTTGGTCACTCAAGATGTGAAATGTGTCCTTTAGCAAAGTTTAAACGTTTGTCTTTTAATGCAAATAACAATTTATGTCAATCTCTATTTGATTTGATCCATTGTGATATTTGGAGACCATATCAGACCCCTGCACATAATAAAATTAGATATTTTTTTACAATTATTGACTTACCTACTCAAGCATAAATCTAGTGAAACACATTCTTTGATTAATTTCATTTCTTTGGTTGAGACACAATTCAAAGCATAAAGTGAAACAGATCCGTTCAATCAATACTAAAGAGTTAGCTCTTACTAATTTTTTACGATCCAAAAAAATACTTTACCAATTTTCATATTGAAAGACCTGAGCAAAATTTTATTGTGGAGCGCAAACATCAATATTTGTTAAATATAGTCGCGCCTTATTTTTCCAATTCAAGATACCAATTCAATTTTTGAAAAAGTGTGTTCTCACACTACATTTCTTGTCAACAAGCTGTCCAGTCCTATCATTAATTTTTCAGAGTCCATATAAGAGGGTTTTTAAAAAATTGCCAGATTATCAAGTTTTGAAAGTGTTTGGCTATCTCTGCCATACATCCACCTTACTATCTTAACGAAACAAACTTTTTTCAAGGTCTATAAAGATTGATTTTTTTAGACTATTCAATCGGCTATACAGAACACAAGTTGTATGATATAAAAAAAAATATTTATTTTTAAGAATGTAAGTTTTCCAAAAAATATATTCCTATTTCATTCTATCAATTCTTTAGACTCTTCTTTCGTCTAAGAATCTCTGACATAGTACTACTATTATGTATTTTTGACTCGCACATGCTTACACTTATTGATCCTATCCTAACACATACCAATACCAAATCAATTTTACTATAAATCATTGAAATAACAAATTTTGAGATTGTTCCAGCCATTACAAACACTCACATTTTCCAAAACCAAATTACAATTACCAATAGAAAATCACAAAGACAAAGCAAACCTTCTACATACTTTATTGACTACCAGTGCAGCCAGGCCATCAACTCCATTTGTAACTGATACTGAAAAACACCTAACTCCATTATATGCTATTTTTATTGGAAATGTCCAAACAATCTCAAAATCAACTTATTTCCATCAGATAGTAAAGCAATGGATGAAGAATAAAGTAAAGCTAGTTGTAAAAGGGTACACACAATAAGATGGAGTGGACTTCTGTGATACTTTCTCTCCAGTGGCCAAGCTTGCCACTGTTCAAGTTCTCCTATCATTAGTAGCTATCAAAGGATGGTCTTTACAAAAAATGGATGTAAACAATGCCTTCTTAAATGAAGACCTCTTCGAAAAGGTGTATATGGAGATGCTATTAGGACATAAGGATAGAAATAAAGGACTTGTTTGCAAGCTAAATCGTTCCATATATGGACTACGCCAAGTTTCGCAGCAGTTGTTCTTCAAGTTCTCAACTGCCTTATTGAAAACCAATTTCAAACAGTCAAGAAATGATTACTCTCTCTTCTCTTATAGGTATGGAATGGATGTAGTTTATCTACTTGTGTATGTAGATGATATCATCCTAACGAGTGCTTCCTCTACTATGATGTCAAACGTTTAGAAATTGCTTCAATCTGTCTTCAAACTCAAGATTTTTGGAGATTTGAAATATTTTTTTGGTCTAGAAATTGCTAAATTTACTGATGGCATCTATCTATATCAGCAAAAATACACCCTCGGCTTATTGCAAGATACTAATTTCTCAGATTGTGAGCTAGCTGTGTTGCCAATCGATCCTAACCTGAAGTTGAGTTCAACAGATAGCACCCTTTGAGTGATCCATCTTTATATTGAAGACTGGTGGGTAGGGTAATATACTTAACAATATCTAGACCTAAAATCACTTATGCGGTTAACACCTTGAGTCGGTTCATGAAAAGCCCAACCTCATCTCACATGGGTGTTCTCTACCACATCCTTCGTTACTTGAAAAGAAGTCCAAGACAAGGCTTATTTTTTTCAGCCACCTCTAACATACAACTCATAGTCTATGCCGATTCAGATTGGATAGGGTGTTCAGACACCAAATGCAGCGTCACAGACTATTACACTTTTATTGGCAACTCTTTAATATCCTGAAAATCAAGCAAATAAATTATAGTATCAAGATTCTCAGTTGAAGTAGAGTACAGCACATTAGTAGCAGTGGCAACTGAACTTGGTTGAAAAGGTTGCTGCTTGATTTTAATATTGTCATTGATTTTGTCATATTATTTTGTGATTCCTAATTAGCTATATACATAGTTACCAACTCGACCTTCCATAAACGCACAAAACACATTGAATTTATCAAATTGATACATGTTAAGTCCAGATATCAATTAGCCGACATTTATACTAAATCCATTTCAGCAATCTAGTTTCATAGCCTTATAGCTAAGTTTGACATTTTAAACATCTATATACAAAACTTAACAAAAAATACTAGAATCAACTATTAGTATTAGAATGATATTTATTTACTAAATCATGCCAGGTGTACTATTAATTAATTAAATGTTAAAGCAAGTTTGTTAGTTTTGCTAAATTCTTTTAGATTAGTTAGGTTATTATTTGTGTATCCAGTTGTATATATAAATCAATATCAGATTCAATAAAAAGTAATTATTTTTTTTCCAAATCAAGTTCAGTAGATCTAAAATATAATTTAAATTCAACTAAAAAATAACATCAAATGATAAATCCAAACTCATTAAAATGTGTTTTGGAACCAGCCTGGACTTTAGAACAAATTGGATCTTAAATATTGTTACTTAAAGACATGCATTCTTAGACTATTCAAGTAATTACTCAACTTATTTTATCTTATTAATATTTTTTAAATAGTAAGCTAAATATATTTTAAATAATAATGATTCATAATTAATTTAGATTAGTCCAATGAATATCTCGTTTGTCCTTTTGTTTGTCAACAATAAATTTTTATATAAAATTTAAATCTACAATAAATTAATTATTAATTTATCGAATTAGATGATATTATGAAAATATTTAGATATATATACAAAGTATTTAAAAAAAATATGTTTTGAGTAATTATAAAAAATATGGAAATATTACATATAAAAAAATTAATTACCAAATCAAATTCATTACTAAGTCATCTAATGCATTTAAAATTTTTTAATCAAAATTAAATTATTTTCTAACTATGCAAAATTAATTTAATATATATTTATTTATGTTTAAGTCTGTTAAATTTTCCTATGGATCGCAGAGAAGCAGTGGTAGTTTGTGAAAAGGAGGAGGAAGCAGACAGGTGGTGAGGGAAGCAAAACGATTTATTTGACAAGAAACGTGACTGAGATCCCAATCGGATTCCATAATTTGGGGCTGAAATTGAAGGGTTTTCCTGTTCTCCATCATATTCCATCTTTGATGTCTTCCAATTCGTACCGAGGAGGTTCCGCCTACGGTGATGCCGCCCCTTTCCGATCCAGGTAATTCAATTCTTTCATCCATTTTCAGAATTTAATGCTAACCCTAATCATACTCATATTCATATAATTTTGGGGATTTGCAGAGAGGGGCTTAGCACGAGACCCGCTGCTTCCTCTAATGAAATCCAATTGCGCATTGATCCCGTGGACATGGACTTGGACCACGAAATCACCGATCTTCGCGGCCAAGTCAAAAAGTTGAGAAATGTATTTCTCTTCTCTCAATAATTTCATTATTAATTCCTTGATTGGAACTTGGAGTTTGGAGTATAAACACATAGCATGGAACTAGGAATGTTCATTTTTAGGGCTTGAAACTTAGAAGGGCGAATTATTCTGGAGAAGAACTGAAGAATTATTATGTTGATCTTGTATGTGCTTTTCAATGCTTGCTTCCTTGCTGATATAGATATAATTATTCTTGTTTCCTTTTCCTATCCGCTTAAGTTTTTGGAGGGAGTAGTTTTATAACATGGTATTAGAGTTTCAGAGGAAAAATAGCATAAGGCAAATAAAAAGAGAAAAGAAGGCCTATGCAAAAAATCAAGCCAATCGAAAAGAGACTATTGTTTGAGGAAGCATGTTAGAGATATAATTATTCATGTTACCTCTTCTTATTAGCTTAAATTTTTGAGAAAAGTTGTTTCATGACAATTTCTTTGATTTAACAATCTATTGCTCCTTATAGAGTATTGGATTTTGATGGAAATAATGTATGCTTGTATGCCTTATGTTCTAGGCAAGGATGTAATTACTGTTAATTGTTTTATTTTATTAGAAGTAGTTTGAGGAAACTGTGGCATTCCAATATTTTTTCCCCTTCTCTTGTTTCCCTTTATGCTTCGTTCTGATCGCATACACAATTTCATACATATTGGGTGCAGGTTGCTCAAGAGATAGGTACAGAAGTAAAGCAGCAGAAGGATTTTTTGGAAGAGCTGGTACATCATATCTTCAATAAGCTATACTCCTATGTGTGTGTGTGTGTGTATCAGTTTGCTTAGAGTTGCCTGCTCTATATGAACCAGCCAAAATGGTTCCTACAGGAACTTCATTCATCTCTAGATTTTGACATCTTATATAAGCTGAAATGATAATTTTGGGAATAATGTGTAGGCGCCATGTTATTTATGCTTTAGAATTTCAAACTTTGACCAAGAAACAAGATCGTTCAATATTGTGGATTTTGATTTCTTTAGGATAGTTAGCTAGGCTTATCTCTGGGTTTATTTGCATTAAGATAATCAATGGATGTATGAATAATCATAAATTGAGAAGTAATACTTTATGGTGTTGCATCTGAAGATGTCTCCAAAACATGTCCAGCATTTTATTTATTTTTATAATGTTCATATTAGTAACACTAACTACTACTACAAATGAATACTGTGGAACTCGTGTAGTTTTTGGTACATGTTGATTTGCAGTTATTGATCAACCATCCTTTTTTATTTGTTATGTTTTTATTTTTTGCCAGAACTGGTTAACATTTGGGTTTGTATTTGTTGGATGCAGCAAACATTGATGACGAACGCTCAAGCCGGGGTTAAGAATAATATAAGAAGATTGAACAAGAGCATTGTTCGAAGTGGTTCAAACCATGTTGTTCATGTGGTTTGTTTTGCATTAATTTGTTTCTTTGTAGTATACGCTTGGTCAAAAATGTTTAGAAAATGAGGTCACTGTTAGGGGTTATGATGCTCCAGTTGAGTTGAAAAAAGAAGCCTTCAGCGTAGGCCTTCTTAATTAACATTTTGTTGTATAGAAAAGCTCCACTATCCATCAAAGTGTAACACACTATATAGTTGAAAACCTAGGCTTTGGAATTATATTTCAGAGGCTCCATAATATCAATGATTAAGATAGCTAGTTATGTGCCCACATAATGTTATAATATTCTTGTGTTCTTAATTCCATCAAGTTTAATAGATGGGTAAATCAATGGGAGTTGCTATCACATTCATTCATACGGTAAATGAAACATATTTTAGAAAAAAAAAAAAAAAAAAAAAACCGTTGTTGATGAATATCGTTGGATGTGTGGTTGCTGATCAGATTACTAGCCTATACAGTAATGATTCCTTGCATAATATTCATGGCAGTTGTTGCTTGTGTAGCAGGCATGCAGAAACAGAACTACTTTTGCGTGTCACATTCATGATTTCTCTTGCTTCTGAGAGAGGCATTCTATCATTATTGCATTCCCAATATATTACTAGTTACTTACATGTAAAGGTTTTTTTATTGCTCTCCTAACACTTGTGTTTTCACCAACGGCCGAGATTTGTATGCATGTATTCAATTGTGTGCGGAAATCATCATCCTTAAAACGTGAGATTCTGATACTTACAAAAGACACATATTCCCTTATTTGCGTTTCTTTCTTGTCCCGTCTCTATGTCCCACTTGCACCTTTCTTGCAATGCTTTTGAGAAGAAATCAGGGTTTTCTATTTCGTATGTGCATGTCAATGTCATGGTTACACCACCACTAGGTTTTAATTTTGATCCGTTATTACCATATATTATCAAACACTATAATCGATCTCTTTAGTATTCTAAAAAAGTTACACAATAAAACTGAGTAATGACTAATGATCAACCTTCCAAATAATATAAATCAATGAAATAAAATTTAAAATATTCTCTCTCTCTCAATATATATATATATATATATATATAAACCGTGCTGTAGATATAGCAAGAAGAGGGGCAGAGATAGAATAATATGCATTCTATATATACATATCCTGTACAATTATTTCACTCTCTCAGTCAAACATTATTAGGTTAACGACCAAAGGAACTAGAAAAAAATTATTGCAATTAGATCATACACTAATAGAAGGGAGAAGTTGAAGAGCAATTGGCACAAAAGGCCAACCTAACGTGGGAATTGTCAGCAATGTAATCCACTTTTGCCCACTGTGTCCGTTGTTATGCTGTGCTGTGTTGTCGTTGTGATGGGGGAAAGTAACTTCTAAAACACCCCAAATGCGGAGGGTACCGTGGTAGTGTGGCATGTGGCAATTGTCAGCCATGTCAGTAGGTCAAAATGCTTTACAGAGGTTGTTAGCCTTCATGTTAGATGAACCTTGCTCAACTATTGGACCTGTTGGACCACACAACCTGCTCCTCTTCGGTTCTGAGATCCTTACGTGTGAGATCGCCGTGGCTAGGGCGTCGATCAGCACACATCCGTCCTCATCATCTGAGTCGCAACTCTCAGAGGACGAAGACTCGCTAAGGGAGCTGTTACCTAACCTGTTTCTTCCTAACCTAGTTACAGGGGCGGAGACAAACCGTCCACATGATGCACCAACTTGGTGCTTCGTTTTTGTTCGGCTGGGCAGTGGCTTCAATGTGCGTTCTGTGTAAAATGTCATCCATGGATGCGCTGAAAACGAACCAGAAAATATTAGTATAACATACAAAGTTGCTGATTGGCAAAAGTTGTTGAGAGCTTGCAAAAAATCCTTGTGACTGCAAAGATAACTATCAAGAGAACCTGGAATTGTTCTCTGTTTTAATCATTTCAAATGAAATAACAAAAGAGAGTATTGAATACAAGAATTAATTGCTACATTGCTGCATGCATCATTGATGTAGAGAGATAAAAGTGGCCAACAACAAAACTATTATAATCAATGCGTATGAACTTACTAAGTACTTCATCAGCTGTTATTCTTGATGTAACATCCCTTGTAAGCATTCTCTCGACGAGGTCTCGTGCAGGTTTAGATATTGCTGCCCATATGCCTGTTTGGAAATCCAATTTGACATTCTTAATTGCCTCGAAAACAGCTTCCAATGAATCCCCCTGGAATGGAAGATTGCCGACCAATAGAGCATACAGGAGCACTCCCGAACTCCATATATCCACCTTCTCGGAGTATTTGCCGGACAATACTTCTGGGGCGACATATGCAGGGCTTCCTGCTAAGCCAGTCAAGTTCTGACCTGAGATACAAAATTTATAGTTATCAAGAGCTTAGACAATGCTGAAACATATAATTGTACGACAAATGGAGCACAAAATGAGAAATTCCAATTACATATTATTTGCAACAGATAGGAAAGACAATATCATGGACCAACTGCAAGGTAGGTTAGGTTCATATTGACACAAGCATTTTCCCTAAGACCTCTGACTCAAATTTGCAGAAGACTTTCTTAAGGAGTGGTGAAAGAAAAAATCCTGCAACTTGCAAAGGATATAACCATCTAAATCCCACCATGTTTTTCTCCTATTGACAACGTAAAATTAGCAAACAAAGATCCAATGTATGCAAAGTGTAGAGTTCTGACCACTTTCAAAATTCCTGCAATAATAGCAATTACTTTCAAATTCAGTATACCATTTACAATACCACAGGGAAATAACATATGACCACTAGGCTCAAAACTAACATCAAATAATGTACTAGCACATCTGCTATATACCCTCAAACAGGTTTTATTGATAATTATTAGGTTGTATAAACTTCTTTTACACAAAACAGGTTGGGAATGAATTCTATCCACGTTAATTGTAAAGATACATCAGGGAGACTATCATATTCATACAGTCTCAGATGTTACCTTCAGAAATTCTCATTGCAAGGCCAAAATCTGCAAGCTTTATTTTTCCTGATGCTGTGAGCAGAATATTCTCAGGTTTGATATCTCTGTGCACAACTCCCATGTCATGACAGTACTTGATGACTAACATCACTTCCTTGAGTACATTAGCAGCCTGCTGTTCCGAACATGGACCTTCCCTAAACATATGATCGATCAGTCGCCCCCCGGAGCATAATTCCATCACAAGATGGAAGCATTCAGCTTCTTCATACACTGCTTGCAGTGTCACAACCCCGGAATGTCCAGACAAGTGCTGCATTATCTCAACCTCTCGATGAACTGTCTCCTCTCCTTTCTTCAGAGTCTTACACGCATATTCTGCTCCGCTAGCCCTTGATCGGCACAACCAAACAGAGCCAAATTTTCCTTGCCCAATCGTTTGACCAGGAACATAATCATCCTCAATCTTCTTCTTCCTGCCCATCTGGGTAGCAGCATCAATGCAACCTATCTTCCTCTTGAGACCTCTCCCCGGCGTGAGCAATGATGAAGTCCCGCAAGGCGGGGCAGTCGCAATGCCGGCGAGCCTTCTCTTATAAGAAGAGGCGGGCTCAGTGTCGGCATCTTCCTTGCACCTCTTCTTCAGCCTAAAGCAATCCTCCAGCGAGTAATGACACTTCAAATTCGAAGACGCAGACTCATGTTCCAAAGGCAAAACATCATCCGGCAGATCGGAGGCATCTGCCTCACTTCCTTTCCTTTTCTTCCTCATAATAACATCGGTTGTTGACCAACTAACTAATCAAGCATTTACAATCTTATTTATTAAGATCACAACATCCCAACGGCACAAGAATCACAGACACCACAGAATGTTTTCCACTTTTGCCGCAAAATATCAAAACCAAACTCCTGGATTCTGCTCTACAATCAAGGTACACAGGATCAAACACTGAAATAAATCTAAACCACAAAAAACAAGTAAGATGAATTCAAAAAAAAGAAGGATTTGCTTCTCCAAATGCATCGTGTGCGGAATCTTAGAAATCAAAACAATGTGATAGCATAGAACGAACACGCAAACATGAACACACCCCACACACTCCGTAAAACAGCGATCACGCATAGTCATCAGAAATCATGAAGCGCAATTGAATAAAACAGAAGGAGTAAAGAGTAAAGAACGAACCTTTACGCAAAAGGGGTGGTGGATCTGTTCCAGCGAGAATTAAAAATCAACGAGATACAGTAATGGTTCAGTTAGAATCAAAAGGGGTAAAAAAAGAACGGGAAATCCCGAAGAATCGCGAAGAAATCCAGTAGGGAAAACCCTAAAAATCTCCGAAGAAAGATTTTTTGGGGGAAATCCCTGAGACGGTAGGTTGGGTAGGTTGCACCAATAAGATTAATTTGACGAATGAAGCAACTCTCTCTCTCTCTTTCTTTCTCGTGAGGTTGTGTCCCTAATCCATTGTTTCTGAGGTTTAGCCTTGCTTTTCTCTCTGCTACGAGTTAATAAAAATCTTATTTTTATTTTTATTTTTATTAATTTTCTTTTGTGTTGCGTGTTGTGTTCTGATTGGTTCACTGTTTCTTTGGGTTTCTGGTCATAGAGGGTTAAAAAGGAGTCAGTGTTTGGGGCCGTAGATTTCTCTCTTCTTCTCGGATTTTGTGGCTTCTTTGTTTTTCTTTTCTTTTCTTTCCTCTGTTTTTTCTTGTTGTTCTTTGGTGGCTTTTGGGGATTTATTTAGAAAAGTTTAATTTTAATTTATTGTTAAAAAATATTATTATTATTTAACTAGATTTTGTGTTTAAATATCTTTTAAATAATAAATTTAAAAATTAGTTATTTATAATGATATCATAAGATAAGATTGAATGTTAATATATGAAAATTAAATTCAATTTAAAATAATAATTTTTTAAATAATGATTACGATTATTTTAAAAAACAGTTACTTTTATTGATGTTAAATAAAATAAATTTAAAAAAAATTAATTTTAATATCTTATTAGTATAATATTTTTAAAAATTATTTAATTATATTTATTATTTACATTATTGTTCATGTAATGAATTAAAAAATATTAATATATATATATAATTAAATAAACCTATAAATACATTAAAATTAAATTTAAAAAATCTTAAAATACTCTATAATTTTATCAAAATTGTAAATGCCGGACAAGATATTTTACATATAACTAATTATTCTTGAAAATTATTTCAAATTCATTTGTAATTTAATTATTATTTTATAAAAAATTCATTATCTCTCGAACCTTATGGAGTATTTCTTTTGTTTTGTTTGAGGGTTATTTCATTATTTGTCTCCATCAGCGATACAGTTTTAGGGTCTGTTTGTTTGAGAGGAATATGAGAGGAAGGGAATAGGAAGGAAAAAAATTGGAAGGAAAATAATTCGTTTGATTAAATGGAAAAGTTAAAAGAAAAAAATAATAGTGTAAAAAAATGGGTGGGATTTATTGAAAATTCTTTCTTTTTAATAATGGATAAAAAATAGAAGGAAAATATATTTTGTATCAATATTTTAATATTATTTTTTATTTTTTAATATATTTTAAAATATCTAAGGATAAAATTGTCTTTTCATAACATTATATACTATTTCCTTCCTTTTCATTTTTCTTTCATCCAAACATATCTAAGGAAAATAAAGTTCCACTCAATTTTTTTCCTTTCTCTTCTTTCCTTTATATTTCTTTCATTCCGACTAAACAAAGTCTTAATGTTTGTTTGAGCGCAGTTATTTTGTTAATTTTTTTTAATGTGTTTGACAAATTTTTAATAGTAAAAATAAAAATATTAAAAAAATAAAAAATATTTTTTGTGAAAAGTTGTAATTTATATTTTTTTTAAATTTTTTTTAAATTTTTTTCATGTAATAAATAAACAAAAAGTATTTTTATATTGTTATACTTAAACATAATTAATAAATAAAAAGATTTTTTTGCATGAAATATCAAAACATAAAATTATTTTTATTTCTTCATAAAATCTTTTAAAAAAAAGATAACTTCGAAAAAATATATTTTTTTAAAAATTCATCCAAACAAACTCTTAGACTTTTAGTAGTTTACAGAATGTAAAATTTGAATTATTTTTTTGAATTTAATTTTGATATCGTATTAAATAATTTTATATATATATTTAATTATATAATGTTATATTAATAAAATTTATTAGCATAAATAATTTTAAAAATAAATATAATTATACAATTATATAAAATATGTGATATTATCTATATATTAAAATTAAATTCTATTTGTTTAAAGATATTTTTGTTTTTTGCTTTTAGAAGTGAAGAGACCGACAAAAATGTGTTCATAGACTGATAGACACGTGACTTGGGGAATTGAGTGACACAAGGCTCACGTGCGTGGCGTAGTAGGCAACTGGGCCTGTCTGAGTGCATGTACCCGCCCTGCTTGCTTTGAAGAACTTTTTCTTTTCCATCACACTTGTCGAGGTCAATGCTTGTATCTTCAATCAGGGGGGTTTCTGGTACTAATTAAGATCGAATTAAAAAAAAAAATCCATTTTAAGTATATATATATTTTTTGCAATTTTAGTTGCATTGATTTAATTTTATTTTTAATTTTAATTTAATATGATACAAATTATTGTAAAATAGATTATATCGGTTCATTCGTTTTAAAAAAATCATAAGATTTTATCATTAAAAAATATAAATAAATTTAGGACGGTGAAATTAAAAAATATAGAATTTTTATTTTAAATTTATAAAATATTAATTAATTAAATAATAATAATAATACATGAATAAAATAAAAATATATAATAAATTAAATATGTAAAATCTTAATTTTAATAAAAGATATAATATTATATCATAATAAATTAAATTAGATTGAATTGAGAAGTAGGTCTAAATTTAATTTAATTTATACGATTTGTTAAAAATAAAATTCAATTGAATCTAAATTTATGTGATTTTAATTGATTTTTAATTTATAGTTAGTTGGTTAATTTGTTAAAATTATCCAAAATATTTAGCAAAATATCTAATAAATTATTAGAATACTTTTATCAAATTAATTTGATGGTGAATAAATATTAAGTTATTTTAAATTTGTTAATATTCACATAAATGAAAAAAAAAACGTAAAAGTATTATGCTGTAAAAAGAAAAATTAAACATATTCTAATATTGAAAAGGCGGAATTTTTTTAATAATAAAATAAAAAAATTTTAAACATGATTTTTTATCTTTAATTCTTAAAATACGATTTTTTTTGTATTTAAATAAGTTTGTCGAACTTCAGCAAACTCTATAAAAATTAACAAATTTGCCTAACTCCACGCCCTTTTAAATTTTTTGAATTCCACATTTTTAATCCATTATCATCATCTCCAAATAGTATATAGATATACAAACAGTATATAGAAATATACAAAAATACACGGACAACAAGTATGACTTTTTCAAAAAATTTTTTAATTATAAATTAAAAAAATAAACCGTATTTAACAATGATAAATATTATTATCATCTCTAAAAAATACATATATACATTGGAATAAGTCCTATCTAACAAAAGATTTTTAATTATAAATTAAAAAAATAATTATATAATATGACGAACTCACTTAAATACAAAAAAATCGTATTTGAAGAATTAAAGTTCAAAAATTATGTTTGGTGGAATAATAATTTTTTTTATTTTATAATTGAAAAAATCCCCCCAAACGCCGTGGTTTTAAATTTTTGTGTGAATACCCATCCGACTCCAGACAATTATCTTAAAAAGATAACGAGGTCTTTAAGAAAAAAAATATCCAATCCGATTTCTGATATTTTATTTTGTAACTGATTAACTTCTGTGCCAAAAAAAATAATCTGAATTTTTTTAACACAGCACAAAAATCTCGTTGTCTTTTCGAAATAATTGTCAGAATTGAATTAGATTTTTTTTTGTTAAGAATCTTATTGTCTTTTGAGATAACTGTGAAGATCTATTTTGGGTTTAAAAAAAAAAAAAACAGATTCAGAAATCAAAATCCCCTCTTCCATTCCCCTTTGGCCCTTTCTCCCTCTGAAAACATGGAAAGATTAAAGAACTCAAAAACCCAACGCTAAACCCTCTTCGAGCTCTCTCGCTCTCTCTGTCCGAGCTCAAATCCGTCGCCGCCACTTCCCTTCCTCCCTCCCCGC
This sequence comes from Arachis stenosperma, assembly GCF_014773155.1. Classification (NCBI taxonomy): domain Eukaryota; kingdom Viridiplantae; phylum Streptophyta; class Magnoliopsida; order Fabales; family Fabaceae; genus Arachis; species Arachis stenosperma. The sequence goes on along the minus strand of NC_080384.1, from coordinate 16,735,553 downwards.
CGGTAAGCACTGCTTCTTCAATATATTTTTGCTTGTTTTGTAATAATACTGATTTTGAGTTGCTGAGATAATGGCACTGAATTACTTATTTTGTGAATTTTGCGTATTGTGAGTTGCGATGAGTGAATCCATGTCTATGGCTGCTGCGTTAAACCCTCCCAAAACCCCCTTCAAAATCAACCTCACACCCGCTCTTCCGCCTCCCCCAACCTCCTCCGCACTCACTTTCAAACCAAACAACAACTTCCCCACACTCTGCGCTGCCGCACAACCACAACAACAAGAACACGCCGCTCTGCTTGACACTCTACTTAACAGCACACGCAAGAACCAAGTGCTCCACTCCATCAGAACCACCTCCCCCTTCAACTGCCTCTCCGAAACAAATCTTCACCATACAGTTCCCGCCCTCACCTCCAAAACCAGGGGAAAGGTGCATATTTCCCTCCTTAATCCCTCTCCAATTTATCTACTCATTATTACAAATGAATGGAAGTCGAGATTTTTGGTAAAATTGCAATAGTAATATAAAAGCAGAAAACATTGTATTAAAAAAAAATCATCTGAAAATTTGTTGAATTTGGTTAATTGTGGTTTTATGGCACAGGTTAGAGACATATATGATAGTGGAGAGTACCTTGTTCTGGTTACTACTGATCGCCAGAGTGCATTTGATAGAGTCCTTGCTTCAATTCCCTTCAAGGGACAGGTTTTGTGTTCTTATTCTCTATCCTTGTTCTCTGTATGAACAGTTTACTTGGTTGATCATGGATCACACTCAAATGTTCTTTATTCCCATTTGCAGGTGCTTAACCAGACAAGCTTGTGGTGGTTTGAGAGAACCCAGCATATAACTGCTAATGCCGTTGTGTCCGCTCCTGATCCTAATGTTACCATAGCAAAGAAATGTTCTGTTTTCCCTGTTGAGTTCGTTGGTGAGTGTTTTGTTAATTGGTATTTTGGATTGGTGCTTGCATACACATTCTATCAAATGATTTCAATGGCTATGAATTGGTATATATGTTTGGTATAGGTTGTAGAGGAGTTAGTTTGCTGGAAATGATAGCTTGAAAAGTACGATAGAAATAGAATATATTTCCCCGGAGCAACTGGGTTAGAAGTAAACATTGCAGTTATCATTAAGTGCTCTAAGTTTATTCATGCTACCCAAACTTCAACATGCTATGCTCATTCTTTATTCATGTTGTTGTCAATATTATCAAAATATTTTCTTTACAAAAGCGGAGATGAGGATTCTAGAAACTGTTTGTTGACACCTTATTACTGCTGGTTTGTAGCTAGAGGGTTTGTGACCGGAAGTACTGATACTTCATTATGGACAGTCTACAATAAAGGCATCCGGAACTATTGTGGCAATGCCCTCCCGGATGGTGAGGTCCCTATCTTTTTTGTTTTGCATTCTTACAATTATTTGTCTCTTTATTTAATAGGCTATAGTGTTATTTAACACATAACAGGTTTGGTAAAAAACCAAAAGCTGGCTGAAAATATACTCACACCTACAACCAAAGCTGCAGATCATGATGTTCCTGTTACTCCAGATGAGGTATTATTCCTTGTACTCTCATCTGCATCTATCTTTTCAATACAATTGAAGTTACAGTGAAAGACTAGTTTTAGAGACCAAAGGAATGACTAGGCAGATCAAATAATGTTGCAGGAATAAGAAACAATAGGCAGATCTATATTATTATGCTGTTTTTTCCTTTTTTTTTAAAAAAGGCAGCGTCAATGTTTTTCTTCAGGTGGATAATATTATTTTCTTAAGAGCCTAGTTCATATCATACAGTACAGTTGCTTCTTGATACTAGTGAGGTTATGATTAATGATGGATAATGTTTTTACTATTTTTAATAGTTTTCTTTTATCTAACCTTCTCAATTCTTTTTATAATCCATTTCCCTTGCAGATTATAGAAAGGGGATTAATGACAAGAGCTGATTATGAGGAAGTCAGCAGAAAAGCTTTAAGTCTGTTTGAATACGGTCAGGTAATTAAGCATTTTATCATGTCATTTGTAAAATTTGTGAAATGAAAAAAGTAATGGCATGCCTTCTTAATGTATTTGTTATTTGGATTATAGAGATGAATAGATGGTGTAGACTTATTTTTCAGAATTGTCGGTCTTTTGCACTGGATCACTTCTAGTTCAATGAAAATCTCTAACTTGTCCATGTATTTTTTTCAATAATGTCTTACTGGAACAAAAGTATAAATACCATTTCTCTGTGATGTATGGGAAGCTTATCTTTATTATTGCTGTGATGCAATTTGACTTTTGACATTGGCTTGCTTTGATGAAATTTGAATTTCCAGCGTGTGGCTTCAGAACATGGCCTTATATTGGTTGACACAAAGTATGAATTTGGGAAGGCAGAGGACGGTTCAATTATGTTGATTGATGAGGTTCAGTGGAATCCCTGATGTTTATTAGATTCTGAAATGCATTCCACAAAATTTATGAATAAAGAATAAAGTTTCGTTTTTTGAAAATTGCAGGTGCACACTCCTGATTCAAGTAGATATTGGATTGCCAATTCTTATCTTGAGCGCTTTCAAAATGGTTTGGAGCCTGAAAATGTTGATAAGGTGCTCTATATGTATCAGTAACTTTATTTCCTATGTAGAGTACATTATATTTTATTTTTTGCTTAAAGGTTTAGGGATATGTTAGCTTATTCTGAATTACTAGTCTTTGTTCTCTTCATTCATAAAATATGGACAATTAAGTAATCTGTTGATCTTTAAAATAAATTTTTAGGAGTTCTTGAGGCTGTGGTTCAAAAATCACTGCAACCCTTATGAAGATGAGGTATTTTTTATTTTATACTTGTAATTAACTAGATTGTATACTTTAATAAGGTATCAAATCACACTAATGAATCTTGTTCAGGTTCTTCCTGAAGCTCCTGAAGATCTTGTTTGCGAATTGTCTTGGCGGTATTTCTCTAAAACTTCCTCTTTTTTCCACTTGATATGTGTTTCTTTGTGATAAATACACAAATAAATTGCCTATAGAATTATGTGTTTCTTGGTTTTCGGAATCAGAATTGCTTGAATTGATCATTCAATTTTTACACAAAGATGCTTCAACCATGCTTTTGGTTGCATGGCACGACTGTCATGTCTAATCCTCATTCAAATAGATCTACCTGCTGCTTTATTTCTCCAAACCAACGTGTAATCTTGTCTTTATACTAATTCTGTTGGACAGATACATTTTCTTGTATGAGACTATAACAAAATCAAAATTTGAGGTGCTGTCGTCTGAGGTAATCCATATGTTTCAACATTTCGTTTTGGCTATCTATTATCTGATAAAGTCATAGGTATATAACTCCATTTCCTTTTGCAGGAGCCAATACATGAGCGAATATCACGAAATGTTGCATCTGCACTGGCATCTTTGAAGTAGCCTGGGAATCTCAGGGGACTTCTTCAGTTCTGTATTCTATAGACCCCTTTCTGAGAATATATTTTAAAACTTACAAGTAGCAGAAAATTCTACCAACAAGTGTTTTTTTAAATAAAAGAAATTATATAAGTAAAGCTTAAAACCAAAAGACAGATGAACATTTAACTCTCATAGAAATCATGCTTGGTCCTTGCCAATTGCGCCATGTATTTAACTTGTATACTTGTCAACCAAACCAATGTCTTTGGCACACATTGTTACTCAATAATGAATGATGAATATTTCATTAACTTATGTCACATATTGCCTGGATCTTTCTTTCTTCTTATACTCTCTCTTTTCACATGAAGTCTCAGGGAATATTGCTCTGCTTCTTTGCTTGGTAATATGACTATGATCAATCATCTTTGTAGTTTAGGGAATTTTTTCATCTTAATTTTTTGGATATCAAAGCCATCCTTCTTTTTCGGGTATTGGTATCAAAGCCATCTTTATCCAATTAGATTGTGTTTAACCAGTTTGATCTTTGCCTTATGGTCCCATCATGGCGTCAGGCATGACCTTAGAGTAACCATTTTTCTTCTCGGTCGTGAAAGTCAACACGCTAACTTGGACAGTTGGAAATACTACGTGTACCATTATATGCCTAATCATTTTAAATTTAAAATGATATAAATACATAATTTCTCACAAATATGAAGACATTTGGTTGGAAGAGAGATACTAGTTTTCCTTTTGGATTAACAAATTAATTGAGAAGACAAAAAGATGGAAGGAGATTCAGTGAAGTTACTGGGATTTTGGGGTAGTCCAGCTGTTCTAAGAGTGAAGTGGGCACTAGCAGTTAAAGGAATAGAGTGCCAATATGTGGAAGAAGATCTCAGCAACAAGAGTGACATGCTCCTTAAATACAACCCTGTCTACAAAAAGGTACCTGTTCTTGTGCACCAGGGTAAGCCCCTTGCTGAATCACTGCTCATTCTTGAGTATATTGATGAGACTTGGAAGCAAAACCCTCTTCTTCCACATTCTCCTTATGAAAGGGCCCAAGCAAGATTCTGGTCTAAATTCGTTGATGACAAGGTAAGAGAGTTGCAGCACCATATTTAGTATCAATCATTTATAAAACTCAGAAAAATGGTCTTAGAGTTGCAGCACCATATTTGTGTATAAATATATATATTATTTAACTTATTTTCAGTATATATTTGTATCGTCATATGTATTATATGCAAGTTGTTGATTTAGTGGCTATTTTTTGTGTACACGAGTTAATTTAATTGTGTCACTCTTAACTCTTCACACAGTGTATGCCAACGGTTGTGGCAGCGTTTTCCAAGGTAGGAGAAGAGCAACAGAAGGCAGCAGAAGAAGCTCGAGAGAATCTGAAGAGGCTTGAGGTTGGACTTGAGGGAAAACAGTTCTTTGGAGGTGATAATATTGGCTTTGCGGACATTGCTATTGGGTGGCTTCCATACTGGATTGAAATAGCGGAGGAAGTTGTGGCCATCAACCTTATTGATGCAGAGTCAATGCCTAAGCTTAACTCATGGTTCCATGCTTTTATTGACATTCCAATTATCAAAGAACTCTTGCCTCCTCGTCATAAATTGCTCCATCACACCAAGACATTCCTTCAAGCGTAGAATTAAAGCTAGAACAACTAAGAATTAAAGAAGAATGTAATAATAAAAAAAAAAAAAAGAAAATTAAAGAAGAGAGATGATTGTGATTGTATTGAAATTGAGAAGAATGTTAGATCTATTTGAGTATAACGAAGAAGAACAATTCTCTTTAATTCAAGTTAGAGTAAAAATTTCCCATAAATTACTAAGATTCACTCAATTTTACTATATTTTCTTCCTATTACAATAGATTGTGTTTGTTTGTTGAGACATGAACACTAATTGTTAGATAAGGTGATACATATCCACCATTTGTTTGTTGAGACACAGATTTAGATAAACATGATATTACACAAATACATACAAAATACATGTATATAGTATTCTTTCTTAAAGCTGAGATACAGAAAAACAATGTATAGGACACAAAATTTGACATTTCTATCCCTAATTATTTTTGAAATTATTAATATATAAGGCACAATGTATAAGACAGAAAGGATAAAATTGACATTTGGTTTATACACATATGTGTCTTGTACATTATTCTCAAATACATTATAAAATTTGTGTATCTTTATATTTATGTATCTTTGTGTATTTGTATATATATTTATGTGTCTTAAAGACACTAACCAAACGCAGCCATAGTGTACAGTGTATTTATACTATTTCTCGCGTTACTAATACCTAATAGCCAATTATTTCTTAATTATCCTATTATATTTAGTAGGTTTAATTATGCTGTTGGTCCTTATAGTTTCACCAAATTTTTAATTAGATCTTTATACTTTTTTTTTTCTTTCAATTGAATTTCTACACTGTTTTAATTTTGTATTTAAGTCTTTTTCAATATAAAAAAAATTAGAATTAACTAAATATTTTTTCGCAAATTGAAAGTTTTTATAATTGAAAACTTAATTAAATTTTTTATCGCATGTATTTTAGTAAAAATATTATGTTAATTTTAATATTTTTAACATGAAAAAGATATAATTACAAAATTAAAAGCAGTATAGAAACTCAATTAAAAAAATATATAAAAATCTAATTAAAAATTTAATAAAATTATAGAAACTAACAAAATGAATAAACCTATTTAGTATCGTTTACACAAGTAGCTGCCACTTTTGATATAACTAATGAAATATATAGTAACTGCTGCTAAGGGATACAGGGGTTGGGACTTGGAATAAAATGATTTTCTAGTGTTAGTTTCCATGAAATTCCTTCTACAATATAAGTAAAGAGATTTGAATATGTTTAATGTATTATATATGATAATGGAAAAATCGAAAAAATATGAAACATAAAATTTAAGTAGGCTAGTCAAAATAATAGGGCGTGTTTGATTTTATGTGATAAAAAATATTTTTGAACTTCAAGGGTAACATTTATATTACTATTAGAGAGTATTAGTGGTAAAATTTGAATATGAACATGAATTTATTAGTACGGCAAAAATGAAACACTTAGATGGATGAATGGATGTCCAAACACACATACATATAAAATCAAATAAAGAACTAAAATATAAAAAAGAAAGTTGGAGTAAAATTTATTATTAAAAATGATGGTGAATTTTAGCCCGCGCCTGTCCAAATAAGGCTAATGGAACGCCTCGTATAATCTGACACACTTTAACCTGGGTTTTCAGGTTTATCATAAAATTGCGTTTGACCTCTAAAAGATTTAGATTTTGAAAAAGGCACAACATAGTATTTCTAAAGATGACCCATAAAATTTAATAAATAGTTGGACTCTACCCCCGTACATAAGGCAGCCCGAATTGTTTTATTGAACTTATCATGTGGGCCGGCCCAATTCGTAATTTAGCAAGAATGTTTGTTAAATCTTTTTTTTAATTGATCACCATACAAAAAACAAAAAAGGGAACTCCTTGAATGAGGAAAAGTGAAAAAAAAAACAAGTGAAAAATGAAAAATAAAAATGTTTAACGGATGGTAATTTTTAAGAAAATTTTATCCGAAAAGAGCTGTAGTTATGCATTCAGTCTGGAATGCCGGTGACAGCCATGGAAACATAGACAAGCGAACCTACACTTTGAAGCATAAACATTATGAAGACTTTCAACACATCTGTATTCTTTAAGATCGACTGTTGATGGTAAGTACATTTTGTTTGTGTTCCCCATTTTTTGCTATTTTAAAAGAATGAAGAATAAAGTAGTCGTTTAATGTTTTTGTTGTATATGTCTATATGATTTTCTAGTTAAGGCATGTTCTATTGGAGATCAATTAGAACAAGTAAGTAATATGCTATGCAACAATAAATAGGAGAACGTTTGAAGCATGAAAAAACCCTAAGATTCTTTGGCTTTGAAATGCAATTCTCATTTTGTAAGGAGAACTGTTTGAAAGGTTAGTATCCCATTTCCTTATAAAAAAAATTAAAAATATTTTTTTGAGCTAATAATTATAAATTATTGTGAAGAAGTTGTTTTTGTCTAATAATTAAAAATATTTTTTATTTGTACAAATTAAATCATTTTACCTATGACTTGTTATGAATTGTTATTAGATATTAGTAATTTTTGTTTTGGTAATTAGTTTACGTTTGAGTTAAAAATGAAAATTAAAAAGAAAAGTATGAGCTACACAAAGGTAAGTAGTTCATTAGCTAATGGTGATGATCAATAGCTAATGGTAAGCAGTTGTTCTGTTTGAATTTTTTAATGGAGTTGTATAGTATACATTATATGGAGTTCTAAGTTATACATTGAAGTAAATCATTGTGGTTGGAGTACATGCAAGAGTACATTTATTTCATTGTTTTATGTGATGTGTGATGCGTTGCAGGTGTCGTTATTAGAGAAAGAACTGGACAGGTATTATAACAATTCGATGTATGCACCATTCCAAGAAGAAGGGGTCGTCGAGGAGAATGCAACGAGCGATGGAGATGATTTCGAGGGGGTTGGGGGACATTCGGCTGAGTCAGGTGCAGAAGGCATCGACGATGATGTATACGGTGATGGCTTTTATGACAACTGGGAAGAAAGGGGAATTGATAGGCTGACTGATCTGGGTTGTATGAATTTGAAAGAAATTAGGGCCGATCATATTAAAATGTTACATTTTGCAGACCGGGAAGTTGCTTTTGCTTTCTATAACCTATATGCAAAGATGAACGGGTTTGCCGCAAGAAGGTACCGGTCGCGGCGGAACATGAACAACGAGGTTACACAACAGTCCTTTGTTTGCTTTAGGCAGGGATTTAGAAAGCACAATGATTGTGAAGAACGTAAAAGGGAACCAAAGCCAGAGACCAGATGTGGTTGTGAGGCTGAGATGCGTGTACATGTACACAGGGAAAGTGGAAGATGGATCATAATCTATTTTCAGGAAGTTCATAATCACAAGATGCTTGAGGACACACTAACTTTTATGCTTCCCGGACACAGGATGATGAACGCGGCAGCTATTAATCAGATGAATATGATGCTTAAGGTCGGCATTAGGACTCCACAAATTTATGCATCATTTGTGCAAACCGCAGGAGGCCACGAAAATGTTCCGTTTTTGAAAAGAGATATGTACAACCAAATAGACAAACAAAGGAAGCTCATTGGTGGGGATGCAAAATCGTGTCTTAAGTTGTTAGAATCAATGGCAGAGCGGAACCCAGGAATGTTTGTAAGATACTTGGCAGATAAAGATGGGCGATTGGTTCACCTGTTTTGGTCAGACAATTGCAGTCAGCTAGATTTCCATCTTTTTGGGGATGTGTTAGCATTTGATGCAACATATCGTAAGAATAAGTACATGTGCCCGCTTGTGGTTTTTTCCGGTGTAAACCATCATAATCAAACAATTGTATTTGCTGCAGCACTAGTTGCAAACGAGACGGAAGAAACATACACTTGGTTACTTCAGCAGTTTCTTGAAGCAATGAAAGGGAAGGCACCTGGATGTGTTATAACTGATGGTCACGGTGCAATGAAGAAGGCCATTGAAGCTGTATTTCCAGGTGCTTATCATCGACTCTGTGCTTGGCATTTAATTAGGAATGCTACTTCAAATATTAGCAATCCAGTGTTTACATCTGAATTCAAAAAATGCATGTTATTTGACTATGAGGTATCTGAGTTTGAGGAAAGATGGCAGAAGGTTGTATCGGAACTTGGTCTCGAGACTAATCAGTGGGTGTGTGATCTTTATGCCAAGAGAGCAATGTGGGCCACTGCATATATCCGCGGACATTTTTTCGGTGGCTTCCGAACGACCTCAAGGTGTGAAGGTTTGCATTCTATGCTTGGCAAGTTTGTACACTCTAGACATAACTTGAAGGACTTTGTTGAGCAGTTCTTTCGGTGCATATCTCAGATGAGGTCTCGGGAAGCACACACTGATTTGCAATCTATTGTTGGGGATTTGGTAATGCAGACACCATTGCATGCTCTTGAGAGATCGGCTGCAAATTCACTTACACGGGAAATTTTTCTATTGTTCAGGCCAATGCTTTCACGAGCTTGCACGTTGAAGGTTCACTCCTGCACATACACACCTATGTGTAAGATTTATACACTTTCACGATCCGGAGATGCACAGCGAGAGTGGCAAGTCTCACATTATCCTAATGGAACTTTCTTTAAGTGTTCATGCATGAGGATGGAGTCATTGGGTATTCCATGTGATCACATTGTGGCGGTCCTTGTTCATATGGATGCCACAGAGATACCCTCAACTTTGGTTCTGGGCAGGTGGTCAAAGGATGCCAGGTCCAAAGTTAGGGCATTCATGGAAAAAGGACCATTTTGTTGGGATTCAATGGTCAATTGTCGTAATTGGATGTTGAATGACTTGTGTACGGAGCTGTGTGTGGTAGCGTCCAACGATGCTGATCAGTTTGTGCAAGTCACCCAGAAAATTAGGAATGAGATCTCCCGTGTTAAGGGTTCAGTCAAAGAGGTTGGCGAAAGAGCGAATGTGGTCGGATCCTCCACTCTGGAGGAATGTGTTAGGGATCCGAATATTGCCCGACAACGTACTAGGCGCAGAAAAGGTTTACTAAACCATCCATCAGTCAAGGGTGTCAAGAGGTGTGGCATTTGTAGGAAGGTTGGACATAATAGACTTTCATGCCATCAAAGGCAAACTAGGCGTGAGTCTGAGTCTTTGGCAGCAAGATGTAGCCCAAGCGGTGAGATGTACGATGATGATGACGTATACTATGAAGACATAACCCAGGTTAGTCCCATATGACTCTTGAGTCACCAATTTGAACAATCAATTATACACCAAATTGAATAATTATGACATTTTGTGTGTTTGCTTGTACCAATCTTACAGCATGAAGATGGAGATTATTATATCCCGGCACACATGACTGATGGTAATGTTTATGCTGATGAGGATGAATTGGCAGAGCAATGTGCAACGGTTGAAGATGAGTATGATATTTCATTATCGGAACCTTAGATAATTACAATGTTGGGTAGTTGAATTTGTATTGTTGAGTACTTATTGGTAGCTTTTTACCTCCAGGTAAAGACATTAGCTTCCTTTATTGTTTGTGAGTAGAAAATGTAAGATGTTCTTGCTTATTGCTGTTCTACATTTTCTCAATTGAAGGGAATGATATTTGCTTGCACACCAGAGTGTATCTTCTCAATTGGTGTTCAACTTTATTCTTTCATTTGATCCAGAAAATGTTACTGTAGTTATTGGAATTTTTCTCCCAGATTTCCAACAAATTAATGGTATGATAGTTGAGGGATAATGTCTTTGTTAACCTATGTTTAATTATTGGAATCCTAATTCAATGATTCTGAATGAAAGTTGTTTACATATTATGATAGAATATAGAAATGTAGAGATACAAACATAGAGAAATAAGGGTATATTATTGTTGAGTAATTATGGATAACTTGTTAAGCCGAAGTAAAGACATTAGCTTCCTTTATTATTTTGATTCCAACCGTTCTTAAGTTGTGATGTCCAAGCAAATAATTCATAGAACACAATTAAAAATGTTTTGGTTCAAATTAGTTTAATTTGTCTTGTCTGACTAAATGCCATTTACTAGTAAGATCCAGATACATAAAAGACTACATATAAGTTCATAAGTTCAAAAGATACATGACAATTAAAAGGAAGATGTTTAAATAGTAGGCACATGCCGGATTGCAACATAAATTCCACATTCACAACAAAAGGAGTACAACGAAGACCAGTCTCTCTTTATCTCAAACTTTCGCACCAATACTTGGGATCCAAGATGTCACTTCATTGAAGGGCGCCATGACCAAACCCAATGCGGTGTTGATGAGCGGATATTTTATACGCTTTTTGGGGGTAATTTCATGTAGATTTTAGTATGTTTTAATTAGTTTTTAATAGAATTTTATTAGTTTTTAAGCAAAAATCATATTTCTGGACTTTACTATGAGTGTGTGTATTTTTCTGTGATTTCAGGTATTTTCTGGCTGAAATTGAGGGAGCTGAGCAAAAATCTGACTGAGGCTGAAAAAGGACTGCTGATGCTGTTGGATCCTGACCTCCCTACACTCGAAATGGATTTTCTGGAGCTACAGGAGTCCAATTGGCGCGCTCTCAACGGCGTTGGAAAGTAGACATCCAGGGCTTTCCAGCAATATATAATAGTCCATACTTTGCACGAGAATAGATGACGTAACTTGGCGTTGAACGCCAAGTACATGTTGCTGTCTGGAGTTAAACGCCAGAAAAACGTCATGATCCGGAGTTGAACGCCCAAAACACGTCATAACCTGGAGTTTAACGCCAAGAAAGGCCTCTACTCGTGGATAGCTTTAATCTCAGCCCCAGCACACACCAAGTGGGCCCTAGAAGTGGATTTCTGCACCAATTATCTTAGTTTACTCATTTTCTGTAAACCTAGGTTACTAGTTTACTATTTAAACAACTTTTAGAGACTTATCTTGTACCTCATGACATTTTTAGATCTGAATTACATACTTTTTGACGGCATGAGTCTCTAAACTCCATTGTTGGGGGTGAGGAGCTCTGCAGCGTCTCGATGATTTAATACAATTCCTTTGTTTTCCATTCAAACACGCTTGTTCTTATCTAAGATGTTTATTCGCGCTTAATTGTGAAGAAGGTGATGATCCGTGACACTCATCACCTTCCTCAATCCATGAACGTGTGCCTGACAACCACCTCCGTTCTACATCAGATTGAATGAATATCTCTTAGATTCCCCAACAGAATCTTCGTGGTATAAGCCGGATTGATGGCGGCATTCATGAGAATCCGGAAAGTCTAAACCTTGTCTGTGGTATTCCGAGTAGGATTCCGGGATTGAATGACTGTGACGTGCTTCAAACTCCTGAGGGCTGGGCGTTAGTGACAGACGCAAAAGAATCAATGGATTCTATTCCAACCTGATTGAGAACCGACAGATGATTAGCCGTGCTGTGACAGAGCATAGGAACGTTTTCACTGAGAGGATGGGAGGTAGCCATTGACAACGGTGACACCCTACATAGAGCTTGCCATGGAAGGAACCTTGCGTGTGGGAAGAGGATTTCAAGGAAAAGTAGAAATTCAAAGGACAAAGCATCTCCAAAACTCCAACATGTTTCTCATTACTGCACAACAAGTAACACTGTTATTCTCTTTTATTTTTATAATCAAATCTGGTAATTTCACTTTTAATCCTATTGGCCTCCTGACTAAGATTAATAAAATAAACATTGATTGCTTCAAGCCAATAATCTCCGTGGGATCGACCCTTACTCACGTAAGGTATTACTTGGACGACCCAGTGCACTTGCTGGTTAGTTGTGCGAATCACAAATTCGTGCACCAAGTTTTTGGCGCCGTTGCCGGGGATTATTGAGTTTGGACAATTGAAGGCATATTTTATTTCTTAGATTAGGAATAATTTATTTTTATTTTTGTTGTTATAGAGTCATCAAATTCTGATAGGATAGTTTTTTTTTCAAAAATTTTATTTCAAAAATTTTATTTTCTTTATTAATTATTAATTTTCGTGAGTTTTAGTGTCTTATTCTAAGTTTGGTGTTAATTGCATATTTTACAATTTTCTTTAAATTTTCGAACTTGTGTTCTTTGTTCTTCATTGATCTTCAAGTTGTTCTTGTTTATTTTTCTTGTTTGATTTTGAGTTTTTCTTGTTTTGTGGCTTTTCTTGTTTTTCTTGTGCTTTTTCAAAACATTAACTTTCAAAAATTATACTTTTATCCATAAAAATAACACATCTTTAAAATAAGTTACATTTTTAGCTCAGTTGGTTATAGCGGGGGTATATGTTCTTAACAATTGGGCACTTTCTTTTTTTAAAATCCTTTTTCAAAAATAATTTTTCTTGATTTAATCTTGTGCCAAACTTCAAGTTTGGTGTTTTCTTGTTAATCTTTTCATAATTTTCGAAAATTTTATTAAAGTTTTCTAAAAATTTTAAGTTTGGTGTTCTTCCTTTTGTTCTTGGTGTTCTTGTAAATCTTCAAGGTGTTCTTGAGTTTTTCTTGTGTCTTGATCTTAAAATTTTTAAGTTTGGTGTTCCTTGGTGTTTTCCCTCCAAAATTTTCGAAAATAAGGAGCATTAGATCTAAAAATTTTAAGCCTTGTATCTTTTATGTGTTTTTCTCTTTCATCAAAAAATTCAAAATTCAAAAAAAAATATATCTTTTCTAACTAATCTTGAACTATTTTTTTCGAAAATTTTTTATAAAGATTTAAATTCCAATTTCAAAATATTTCCAATTTCTTTTATTAATTTCGTTTTTTATTTTTAATTCAAAAAAAAAAATCAACATATAAATTATCCCTTGTATTCCATCATGGAAGCAAGTAGGAATGAACAGTCCAAGAGGACTCTGGGGTCATATGCTAACCCAACTACTGCTTCATATGGGAGTAGTATCTGTATACCCTCCATTGGAGTTAGTAGCTTTGAGTTGAATCCTCAGCTCATTATCATGGTGCAGCAAAACTGTCAGTATGCTGGTCTTCCACATGAAGAACCTACAGAGTTTCTGGCACAATTTTTGCAAATTGCTGACACAGTACATGATAAAGAAGTGGATCAGGATGTTTACAGATTATTACTGTTTCCATTTGCTGTAAAAGATCAAGCTAAGAGGTGGTTAAATAACCAGCCTAAGAACAGCATAAAAACATGGAAACAGCTGTCAGAAAAATTCCTGAATCACTATTTCCCTCCCAAACGGATGACACAGCTAAGGCTAAACATCCAAGGCTTCAAACAAGGAGATAATGAATCCCTTTATGATGCCTGGGAGAGATACAGAGAGATGCTAAGAAAATGCCCCTCTGAAATGTTTTCAGAATGGGTGCAATTAGACATCTTCTACTATGGGCTTACAGAAAAAGCTCAGATTTCTCTAGACCACTTAGCTGGTGGATCTATACACATGAGAAAAACAATTGAAGAAGCTCAAGAGCTTATTGATACAGTTGCCAGAAATCAGCATCTGTACCTAAGCAGGGAATCCTCTATGAAAGAAGAAGCTAAAACAGTAACTGCAGAACTCAGTCCAGTGGATCAGGCTAATGAATTCAATCAGCAATTAGATTTTCTAACTCAGCAGCTAGCCGAATTCAAGGAAATATTACAGGAAACAAGAATGGCCAACAGGAACATGGAAGCATAATTAAAGCAGACAGAAAAGCAACTGTCAAAACAAATAACAGAAGAATGCCAAGCAGTTCAATTAAGAAGTGGGAAAACATTAAATACCTCACTTCAAAGCAGCAGGAAACCAAGAAATGAACAAGAGGATACTCAAAATCCCTCTGAGGACAATCAGAGCCCAGAGAGGAACAGAGCTGGCGCTGAACGCCCAGACCATGCTCATTTCTGGCGTTCAACGCCAGAAACAAGCATGAATCCGGCGTTGAACGCCCAAAGGGAGCATGGTTCTGGCGTTCAAATGCCAATAACAAACAAGGAAGTGGCGTCTAACGCCACTCCAGCTTCCACCACTGGCATTCAAATGCCAGTAGGGAATCAGTCACATACAAGTGCTGACCTTTCTAAAAAGGCTTCCCAACCCACTTCTGTAGGTAATAAACCTGCAGCAACTAAGGTTGAGGAATACAAAGCCAAAATGCCTTATCCTCAAAAAATCCGCCAAGCGGAACAGGATAAGCAATTTGCTCGCTTTGCAGACTATCTCAGGACTCTTGAAATAAAGATTCCGTTTGCAGAAGCACTTGAGCAAATACCCTCTTATGCTAAGTTCATGAAAGAAATCTTAAGTCATAAGAAGGATTGGAGGGAAACTGAAAAAGTCTACCTCACTGAAGAATGCAGTGCAGTCATTCTGAAAAGCTTACCTGAGAAGCTTAAAGATCCTGGGAGCTTTATGATACCATGCACATTAGAGGGTAATTGTACCAAGCAAGCTTTATGTGATCTTGGGGCAAGTATCAACTTAATACCTGCATCTACTATCAGAAAGCTTGGTTTAACTGAAGAAATTAAACCAACCAGGATATGTCTTCAACTTGCTGATGGCTCCATTAAGTACCCATCAGGCGTGATTGAAGACATGATTGTCAAGGTTGGGCCATTTGCCTTTCCTACTGACTTTGTGGTGCTGGAAATGGAAGAGCACAAGAGTGCAACTCTCATTCTAGGAAGACCTTTCCTAGCAACTGGCCGAACCCTCATTGATGTCCAAAAAGGGGAAGTAACCTTGAGAGTCAATGAGGAGGAGTTCAAGTTAAATGTTGTCAAAGCAATGCAACATCCAGACACCCCAAATGACTGCATGAGTGTTGATATTATTGACTCTCTGGTAAGAGAGGTCAATATGGCTGAGAGTTCCGAATCAGAGCTAGAGGACATCTTTAAAGACGTCCAGCCTGATCTGGAGGAGTCAGAGAAAATAGTGGAACTCTGAAAATCCCTCAGGAAGAGGAGAAACCTCCTAAACCCGAGCTCAAACCATTACCATCTTCCCTAAAATATGCATTTCTGGGAGAAGGTGATACCTTTCCTGTAATCATAAGCTCTACCTTAGAGCCACAGGAAGAGGAAGCACTAATTCAAGTGCTAAGGACACACAAGACAGCTCTTGGGTGGTCCATCAGTGATCTTAAGGGCATTAGCCCAGCTAGATGCATGCACAAGATCTTACTGGAGGGTGACGCCAAACCAGTGGTTCAACCACAAAGGCGGCTGAACCCAGCCATGAAGGAAGTGGTGCAGAAAGAGGTCACTAAATTACTAGAGGCTGGGATTATTTATCCTATTTCTGACAGCCCCTGGGTGAGCCCTGTCCAAGTCGTCCCTAAGAAAGGTGGCATGACAGTGGTTCATAATGAAAAAAATGAACTGGTTCCTACAAGAACAGTTACTGGGTGGCGTATGTGTATTGATTACAGAAGGCTCAATACAGCCACCAGAAAGGATCATTTTCCTTTACCATTCATAGACCAGATGCTAGAAAGACTAGCAGGTCATGAATACTACTGCTTCCTGGATGGATATTCAGGTTATAATCAAATTGCAGTAGATCCCCAGGATCAGGAGAAAACGGCGTTCACATGCCCATCTGGAGTATTTGCATACAGAAGGATGCCATTTGGCCTGTGCAATGCACCTGCAACCTTTCAGAGGTGCATGCTCTCAATTTTCTCTGATATGGTGGAAAAATTCCTGGAAGTCTTCATGGATGACTTTTCAGTATTTGGAGACTCATTCAGCTCCTGCCTTAACCATTTAGCACTTGTTCTGAAAAGATGCCAAGAGACTAACCTGGTTTTAAACTGGGAAAAATGTCACTTTATGGTGACTGAAGGAATTGTCCTTGGGCACAAAATTTCGAACAAGGGGATAGAGGTGGACCAAGCTAAGGTAGAAGTAATTGAAAAATTGCCACCACCTGCAAATGTTAAGGCAATCAGAAGTTTTCTGGGGCATGCAGGATTCTATAGGAGGTTTATAAAGGATTTTTCAAAAATCGCCAAACCTCTGAGCAACCTGCTAGCTGCTGACACGCCATTTATCTTTGATAAAGAGTGTTTGCAGGCATTTGAGACTCTGAAAGCTAAATTGGTTACAGCACCAATCATTTCTGCACCAGACTGGACATTACCATTTGAGTTGATGTGTGATGCCAGTGACCATGCCATTGGTGCAGTGTTGGGACAAAGGCATGACAAGCTTCTGCACGTCATTTATTATGCTAGCCGTGTTCTAAATGACGCACAGAAGAACTACACAACCACAGAAAAAGAGCTACTTGCAGTGGTTTACGCCATTGACAAATTTAGATCCTATTTAGTAGGATCAAAAGTGATTGTGTACACTGATCATGCTGCTCTTAAATATCTACTCACAAAGCAGGATTCAAAACCCAGACTCATCAGATGGGTGTTGCTTCTGCAAGAGTTTGATATAGAAATAAGAGACAGAAAAGGGACAGAGAATCAAGTGGCAGATCACCTGTCCCGAATAGAACCAGTGGAAGGGGCGTCCCTCCCTCTCACTGAGATCTCTGAAACTTTTCCGGATGAGCAACTGCTTGCCATCCAGGAAGTGCCATGGTTTGCAGACATTGCAAACTACAAGGCAGTGAAATTCATACCCAAAGAGTACAGTAGGGTGCAATCAAAGAAATTAATCACAGATGCAAAGTACTATCTTTGGGATGAACCATATCTCTTCAAGAGATGTGCAGACGGAGTAATCCGTAGATGTGTGCCTAAAGAAGAAGCACAGAAGATCCTTTGGCATTGCCATGGATCACAGTATGGAGGACATTTTGGAAGTGAACGAACAGCCACAAGAGTCCTCCAAAGTGGCTTCTACTGGCCTACTCTCTATAAAGACTCCCGAGCGTTTGTGCTTAATTGTGACAGTTGCCAAAGATCCGGCAATCTACCTCACAGTTATGCCATGCCTCAACAAGGGATCTTGGAGATTGAGTTGTTTGATGTATGGGGCATTGACTTCATGGGACCTTTCCCACCATCATACTCAAACACTTATATTCTGGTGGCAGTGGATTATGTATCCAAATGGGTGGAGGCTATTGCAACACCCACTAATGACACTAAAACAGTGTTAAAATTTCTCCAGAAACATATCTTCAGCAGATTTGGTATCCCTAGAGTATTAATCAGTGATGGGGGCACTCATTTCTGCAATAAACAGCTTTATGCTGCTCTGGTTCGTTATGGAGTTAGCCACAGGGTAGCTACTCCATATCATCCACAAACTAATGGGCAAGCTGAAGTCTCAAATAGAGAACTCAAAAGAATCCTGGAACGGACTGTGATTAACCGTAGAAGGGATTGGGCAAGGAGCTTGGATGATGCTCTGTGGGCATACAGAGCAGCATTCAAGACCCCTATAAGGACCTCTCCATACCAGCTTGTGTATGGAAAGGCATGTCACTTGCCAGTGGAACTGGAACATAAGGCCTACTGGGCAACCAGATTCCTAAACCTTGATGCCAAATTAGCTGGAGAAAAACGATTGCTCCAGTTAAATGAGCTAGAGGAATTTAGACTCAATGCTTTCGAGAATGCAAAAATTTACAAAGAGAAAGCAAAAAGATGGCATGATAAGAAATTGTCATCCAGAGTCTTTGAGCCGGGGCAGAAAGTTCTGCTATTTAATTCCAGGCTCAAATTATTCCCCGGGAAATTAAAATCCCGGTGGAGAGGTCCATATGTAATCACAAGCGTATCACCATATGGATACATAGAACTTCAGGATAGTGACTCTAACAAAAAGTTCATTGTTAATGGACAAAGAGTCAAACATTATCTTGAAGGCAATTTTGAGCAAGAATGCTCAAAACTGAGACTTGATTAAAACTCAGTAATAGTCCAGCTAATGACATTAAAGAAGCGCTTGCTGGGAGGCAACCCAGCCAATCACAAAATTTAATTTTATTCGTATTTAATTGATTTTTACAGGTATATGTCAAGGTATCTTCAAGGTAAAATAGCAATTAGTTGGATTCACAGAGTTATAAGGGAAATTGGAAGCTCACTGGCGTGAAAAAGCCAGTAAGAAACATTTTGGGCGTTGAACGCCCAAAAGAAGCACCCACTGGGCGTTCAACGCCAGTAAGGGTAGCCTTCTGGGCGTTAAACGCCAGAAAGGAGCATCTTCTGGGCGTTAAACGCCAGAAAGAAGCACCTTCTGGGCGTTTAACGCCAGATTGACAGCATCCTGGGCGTTTAGAAAAACGCCCAGTAACAAAGGACTTCCTGGCGTTCAACGCCAGAAAGATGCATCAGCTGGGCGTTGAACGCCCAGGAGAAGCAACATTTGGGCGTTAAACGCCCAAACCATGCAGCAGTTGGGCGTTTAACGCCAGGATGGTGGGGAGGAGGTAAAATTCGTTTTTCTTCACAATTTTTCTAATTTTTTATGTTTCAATTCATGATTTCTTGCATAAACATGTTTCAAAATATCATCCTTCAATTCCAAAAATTTTAATCCTAATTTCTAAAAACCCTAATTTCTAAAATCCCTTTTTCAAAAATATCAAATGTATCTTAATTTATAAACACAAATCTTTTTCCAATCCAAATCTTTTTCAAATCTTTTTCAACTCATCATATCTTTTGGATTTCGAAATTGCCTCTCCCTCTATTCATCTTCTATCCTTTATTTTGCTTGAGGACAAGCAAACTTCTAAGTTTGGTGTGATTTGCCATGATCACTGAGCTAAAACTCATCAAGATCATGGCACCTAAGGGAACAGGAAGAGTAAGGATGTGAACTTAAGGGAGCTAAAGTGTCAGAAATTAATTCTTGAAGGCACCCCACAGACTAGAGGAACATCCACTTCCCAAAATACAGGTTGTTAAGTTCTAATTCTAGCTTTAACTCTGTGATAGTATTATTATAGGATTTTACCTTAGAAGTTATATAGGAGTAGTAGTAATTAGCATATCTTTTTTGATTTTATTTTCAATTAAGTTATAAATTATTTTTCTCATCATCATCAAACATGAATAAAATAGTAGATTTTTAGAATAAAGAGGCAATAATTTTTTTTTTCGAGTTCTTAATAAGAAAAATTCTAATTATTTATATGTGGTGGCAATACTTTTTGTCTTCTGAATGAATGCTTGAACAGTGCATATTTTTTATATTGAATTTTATGAATGTTAAAATTGTTGGCTCCTGAAAGAATGATGAACAAGAGAAATGTTATTGATGATCTGAAAAATCATGAAATTGATTCTTGAAGCAAGAAAAAGCAGTGAAAAAAAAAAGAAAGAAAAAAAGAAAGAAAGAAAAAAAAGCAAGAAGAAAAAGCCAATAGCCCTTAAAACCAAAAGGCAAGGGTAAAAAAGGATCCAAGGCTTTGAGCATCAATGGATAGGAGGGCCCAAGGAAGTAATTCCAGGCCTAAGCGGCTAAATCAAGCTGTCCCTAACCATGTGCTTGTGGCATGCAGGTCCAAGTGAAAAGCTTGAGACTGAGTGGTTAAAGTCGTGATCCAAAGCAAAAAGAGTGTGCTTAAGAGCTCTGGACACCTCTAACTGGGGACTCTAGCAAAGCTGAGTCACAATCTGAAAAGGTTCACCCAGTCATGTGTCTGTGGCATTTATGTATCCGGTGGTAATACTGGAAAAACAAAGTGCTTAGGGCCACGGCCAAGACTCATATAGTAGCTGTGTTCAAGAATCAACATACTAAACTAGGAGAATCAATAATACTATCTGAATTCTGAGTTCCTATGGATGCCAACCATTCTGAATTTCAAAGGATAAAGTGAGATGCCAAAACTGTTCAGAAGCAAAAAGCTACTAGTCCCGCTCATCTAATTAGAATCTGAGCTTCACTTGAAACTCTGAGATATTATTGTTTCTTAATTTCTTTTCATCCTATTTTATTTATCTAGTTGCTTGAGGACAAGCAACAGTTTAAGTTTGGTGTTGTGATGAGCGGATATTTTATACGCTTTTTGGGGGTAATTTCATGTAGATTTTAGTATGTTTTAATTAGTTTTTAATAGAATTTTATTAGTTTTTAAGCAAAAATCATATTTCTAGACTTTACTATGAGTGTGTGTATTTTTCTGTGATTTCAGGTATTTTCTGGCTGAAATTGAGGGAGCTGAGCAAAAATCTGACTGAGGCTGAAAAAGGACTGCTGATGCTGTTGGATCCTGACCTCCCTGCACTCGAAATGGATTTTCTGGAGCTACAGGAGTCCAATTGGCGCGCTCTCAACGGCGTTAAAAAGTAGACATCCAGGGCTTTCCAGCAATATATAATAGTCCATACTTTGCACGAGAATAGACGACGTAACTTGGCGTTGAACGCCAAGTACATGTTGCTGTCTGGAGTTAAACGCCAGAAAAACGTCATGATCCGGAGTTGAACGCCCAAAACACGTCATAACCTGGAGTTTAACGCCAAGAAAGGCCTCTACTCGTGGATAGCTTTAATCTCAGCCCCAGCACACACCAAGTGGGCCCCAGAAGTGGATTTCTGCACCAATTATCTTAGTTTACTCATTTTCTGTAAACCTAGGTTACTAGTTTACTATTTAAACAACTTTTAGAGACTTATCTTGTACCTCATGACATTTTTAGATCTGAATTACATACTTTTTGACGGCATGAGTCTCTAAACTCCATTGTTGGGGGTGAGGAGCTCTGCAGCGTCTCGATGATTTAATACAATTCCTTTGTTTTCCATTCAAACACGCTTGTTCTTATCTAAGATGTTTATTCGCGCTTAATTGTGAAGAAGGTGATGATCCGTGACACTCATCACCTTCCTCAATCCATGAACGTGTGCCTGACAACCACCTCCGTTCTACATCAGATTGAATGAATATCTCTTAGATTCCCCAACAGAATCTTCGTGGTATAAGCCGGATTGATGGCGGCATTCATGAGAATCCGGAAAGTCTAAACCTTGTCTGTGGTATTCCGAGTAGGATTCCGGGATTGAATGACTGTGACGTGCTTCAAACTCCTGAGGGCTGGGCGTTAGTGACAGACGCAAAAGAATCAATGGATTCTATTCCAACCTGATTGAGAACCGACAGATGATTAGCCGTGCTGTGACAGAGCATAGGAACGTTTTCACTGAGAGGATGGGAGGTAGCCATTGACAACGGTGACACCCTACATAGAGCTTGCCATGGAAGGAACCTTGCGTGTGGGAAGAGGATTTCAAGGAAAAGTAGAAATTCAAAGGACAAAGCATCTCCAAAACTCCAACATGTTTCTCATTACTGCACAACAAGTAACACTGTTATTCTCTTTTATTTTTATAATCAAATCTGGTAATTTCACTTTTAATCCTATTGGCCTCCTGACTAAGATTAATAAAATAAGCATTGATTGCTTCAAGCCAATAATCTCCGTGGGATCGACCCTTACTCACGTAAGGTATTACTTGGACGACCCAATGCACTTGCTGGTTAGTTGTGCGAATCACAAATTCGTGCACCAGGTGTGCATCCTAACAAGATTTTCATCGAGCTGCAACAATTTTCCACAAGTCCAGCTAACGGCATTTGTCATAGATAGAACATTCAAGAACATATTTGATTTGATTACTTACCTGGGGCATAAGGTTACGCTGAAAGGCGTTGGCCATTGCCATCCAATTCAAAACCGAAATCGCTGAAGTCTCCCTATGCAGTGGAATTGGCATATTAACATTACACACTAAATTTATATGCATATTAACTTTAACAAAAGTGGTGTTGGTTGACTAAATACTCAGTAGCATACACCAGAAGCATTAAGTTTAACAAAAGTATAATATGCATATAAATAGAGCTTAGAATTAGTAAAAATTAATGATGAATAATATCTCAACTTGATTATAAGTTGCTCTAAAAAGTATGGTATTTGATTAGATTGACTCTAGTGAAAGCATTCTTAAAGTTTCTCATTAAACTTTAAAGCTTAATGTGCCAACAATGATGTATACAGTTTTTAACTCAAATTATGAACATCCTTTCAGCATTTTTCTTAGTTCATGTTAGCATTCACCTAAATATTTCATTAAAAGGAAAGATGAGAAGTTTTATGAATCCAAGAAAAATTGACATAAATCATTCATTCAACAAATTTCTAAACAATGCAGTATAAATTCCACTGTCTGAAAATTTTGTCGATATAGGACATCATACAATGCATTGCATACCTAAAAGAGGATTTGATGTAGATTAATCCTACTTCCCAAAAATCCATTGCATCTTCTAAACCACTCATGACAGTAGAATCCCCCTATTTCAACTAGTCCTAGGTTTTTTTTGTAAACAATCCAAACAATAAATTTAGAACCCCTTCCCTAAAACCCTGATGCATCATGATTTCTACATATCCTTTGTAATTGGAGGATACATAATCTGCCCTTAAAGCTAATGAACCACCTGGAATTGGCATATTAACATTACACACTGAATTGCCATCCATAAGGGTACTTTACAATTTGGATAAGGACAATTGAAAGGCATAATGGATTCCACCTTACCTTGATTGGCCTGTTGGAAGACCATCTGCTTCTCTTATGCGGAAGTATGTCACTCCTTTGTACTTCTTGGAGAATTGCAGCGGGTATTTTGGTTTACCAATGACTGCTGATAAACCGTCTCCCTGAATCCATGCGGAATTGATTTTTTTAAGTTAAAGGCAACTTTATCCATCACAAATTTGAGTTACTGTATTAGACTAACCAATTTTCTTATGGTGGCTTTGCGTCGAAGTGCTTTTTCATCATCCATCGAAGCATCTAGGTGATAAAGCACCTCATCTTTGAATGCTACGACAGCTAGGAACCAGTGTCCCTCATCCTCTTTGACAGGGATATAAGCCTACGAAAGAAGTACCTAATTAATCATTGTGGAATAAATTATGAACATGTTACAAGTTGTATTTGTGAGTACATAGTTAAAATTCATAGAAGGCCTCATCCAAGTCGGCATGTAAGTTTCGGTTATTTGTTGCACATCTATGTCATTGATGACATCATTCTGCAAGTAAAAATGATCGTAGTTAGGCCAACGAAATCAAACAGGCTATGATATAACAATTGAAGGTCCTTACCGAAAATGATGGTGGAAGACACCAAATAACTGGTCCATCTTATCGTTGAAACAATTTTGTCAGCCTCATAGCAAACATTTCAAAGGTCTTATCATGCGGAAGCTCACCTGGTTTCAAGGTCATCAGCTCCGCTCTTGTCATCATTAAATCCCCGTATTTCACCAGTACCTCCCTGTTTTCAGAAAAATATTATGGTCACCATCCGTGTGGGATAATGTTTCCATCATTGAACATGCAAAAAACAATTATCAAAGCTTAGTGACACTTACTCTTGGTTCCCTTGTGGGTTGAATACATATGTTGCAATACTTATTTGGAGTTCTGACAGTGAGGGCTCAGTAGGACTTGGCGACATAGTTGGATTCTTCTCGATTATATTGTTATTAACAACATTGTGGTTGGTGGTTGTATTCATTACGCTGCCAAATAGCTTCAATGTACTGCCTCTGTTACCCTTTTGTCCATTTGCACTCGATCCGCCTCTTCTGGATGGAACGCGATGCAAAGTTTCTTGTTCCCGAATAGGTATATTGGTTTTTGAGTTGCCTATCTTCCCGCGTTGTATAGGATATACCGCCGAGCTCGAACTTCCCCCTTTATATATCATGGTTGGACGGCCCATCAACGGCAGTTGGGAATTCTGTGACCCGGCACCGATTGAAGAGCCCGCATTCAATATCGAAGTTGCAGGAATCGAGTTCATCTGGATGCATTGCTTCTTGTTGGCGGCAGGGACATCGCCTTGTGGCAACGGAGAACAAGGGAATGCAATTGCAGTGGCAGACTTCCTCTAAAACGGTTGTTATGATATGGGTTAAACAGGTCAATTTAATTAAACAACTTTGATCTAATCCAACCCAAGAAAACGTTAGCCTATTGGGGCTTATTTGCTTACCAATCCAATGCTGGATTAATTGTAAAGTATATATTTTTCATGGATCAAAATAAATCACAAAAGTTATTTTCATAGTCTTGCTTATTTTATTTTGATATACCTCGGTAAATCCCTAACATACATGGTTATACTCTGAACAACAAGCCAAGCTTCCACAAATCTTAACTTATCTAAAAAAATCCATTAATATAGAATTATACTTAAACTCAATTCATAATAATATCAACGCCAATGAAGAGGCGTGAAATAAAATATAATAAATTTATTAATAATTTAAATTAAATAAATTAAACTAAACCAAATTTTTCTCAATACAAATTAATTTTTATTTTTTAAATTAAAAATAACCTATAAAATTTGAGAAATTTTTAAGTATTTTCATAATATAAAATAATATTCATTATTTTAAATCAAATATAACATACAAAATAACATATTTTAGTACTCTTTTTAAGTATTCTTTTCAATCTTATAAATTTTGTAGTGCTCTTATTATTATTTTATTTAGTATTATTTTAGATCATAGAATTTTATTATTTTGTTTTTTTAATAAAGTAATAATTCATATTATAACAAATTTATGACACAAAATTTCATAAAAATTTTAAAAAAATTAAATTATGAAAGTACGATACTATACTAAAAATGAACTTATGCAATAGGAGAATGTAAGGAAGCACCTAAATACCTTCGTTGATGACTTGCAAGCAAAAATGTTATTAATTATATTTATTATTTTAAATCAAATATAATATATAAAATAACATATTTTAGTACTCTTTTTAAGCATTCTTTTTAATCTTATAAATTTTGTAATACTCTTATTATTATTTTATTTAGTATTATTTTAGATCGTAGAATTTTATTATTTTGATTTTTTTAATAAAGTAATAATTCATATTATAACAAATTTACGACACAAAATTTCATAAAAATTTTAAAAAATTAAAATATGAAAGCACGATACTATACTAAAAATGAACTTATGCAATAGGAGCATGTGAGGAAGCACCCAAATACCTTCGTTGATGACTTGCGAAGCAAAAATACGTTATTCTCTAAACCTTTGGTTTTTTTTACTCTGGAGTTCTCACCTACTAAATCGCCTTCATCGTCATCAGGAATGGAAATCGGAATGGGAATGTTGGCGTTCAAACCTTCAACCATTCTTGACATTTTCCCAATCCTTCCTGGGGTCGTAGTAACAAAATCTCCGTCTAATATATCTTTTTTTGTAAATGGAATATCTTGTTGGCTCTCGCCCATGTCTTTCTCGGAAGATGTTTCGGGCATGTTCGACTCCATCCGAACAAGTACTTTGTACAGTGAGTCAAGGCATTGTTCAATCCGTCCTCCACGAACATCACTTTGTTCGAGCCTCGCTGCCAAAGCATCAACGGAGGTGGCCAAACCCTTGATGGCAGCAACAAGCTCCGAGTGTGCGCATAGATCAGTTTGCATGGGTGCCAGTAACTACAAGAGACCAAAAAAACACAAAAACAACATTATTTGAAAGTATTCTTAATGGCATTTCAACGAGGAACACTATTTGAAAGTCGTTCCTAGCTTACATTTTCTGAACTTCGCGTAAGAGTCCCGCCAACTAGCATTCCTGTGTGGTCGACGTTCATGAGAGAGTGGGTCTCCTCTGCGACGGATGCATCTACAACCATTTTCTCTATTGCTTTAGAAGACTGCGACGTTGGCGTCTTCGTTCTAGCCGGAGAAGTTTTATCCATGTGTTTGAATGAGAATGTCAGGCAAGGCCCATAAAATACGTGTTTTAATATACTAAACGAATATAATATTAAATTATAAAAATATTAAAAAATTAAAACAGGTCTTCGAAGAGGTAACAAAAAAACAAAAAAAATCCATCATTAGTGTCTCGGTGATGAAGCATCAGGGAGCACAGGCCAAATTTTTTCTATTTCCAGTTAAAGATTGCGCCTAACGCTGATGTATATCAGAGATTGATACGTTTAATAAAAAATATAAACAGGTAATAGAGAAATTTTTAATTATGTCAGTTTTATTATCCAAGATGAAAGTTCATAGTACCAGGCATCATTTTTAGCCTTGACACAGAATGTGTCCAGAATCTCCATTCAATGACCTTGACAATTAAGCACATAGTCGAGGTCTATATTGACGCACTAAATGTGTATAAGAGTTATGTAAAACATAAAATATTGGCTATCTTTACAATGGTGTTTGTGTCATTCGTGTAACTATGGGCATTATTTTTTCCTTAAAACGTTTAAGAAATAGTATCTGACTGAATGATTAAATGAATGATTTAATGAGTTGGCTGGATAAAAAATATTTGCTTTGATAGAGACATTACTTTAACATTACAATTCCATAACAAAATAATCTCACTTCCTAATACAAACCAACCAAGACTTCAGTACATAGACCATAAACTTTTAATATCTAGGACACTAATGCTAGCTTATGATCATGTTTCAGATCGTAAGAAGCTTATTCCTGCAATAGCTTACATACTATTATGGAAGTGGAATCTAGCCTTCAAATAACACTACTAATTTATGAATTTCAAGGGTCTTGTTGGGACTGCATTTTGCTCAAACTCCCTCACCCCTAAGCCACCTAGCAGCCCGCACCCTTAGTAGGCTTCCCATCACATTGAATGTGCACCCCGCAAGAGAGATAGCCGTCCTTCCGCGGATTGTGGAGTCCTCCAGCTGGAAAGGAGAAAATAATAATAATCGGTATAGTGATACCAAATTAATATGAATTACTAGTTTTATGATGGAAACTTACTACTCCACTTATCTCCAAGGGGTTGAACCTCCCTTCAAGATCCATCCACGAGATCACCCAAGCACCTGAACTATCACTACACACCCAAATTGTATAGCTTTATCAATAGTAATATACAATTTATGATTTTTCAAGTTATCATACACAGTCATGACATAGAGTACACATTTTAGTAATTTGGCCCACTAGGTGTGCTTAACATTTTCCACACTTTTCTTTACTTTTTTCTCTATGACTCTGTTTAGTTGTTTAGTTTTCTTTTATTCTATTTAGTAACCATAATTTTCTTGTGTTCTCTAGTTTAAAAATTAAAATATGTCGTACAAACTACAAGATGTGGCATATAAAAGGAGAACCTCGTATTGCAGTTCGGGATTCCCTGTCCTCGCCGCACCGGCCAAGTTCCAAAATTCGATGGGATATAAATTCCACAGGGTCCAAAACACTTACTTTTGGTCACTTCATGCAGATTTACTAGCTGAAATATCAACAATGCCACAATACATTTCAACCCTCGACACCAGTGAGTTATTGGGAAAGGCAGAAAATCACGATTCTTACCAGTGTGCGCATAACTTTTTCCCTGTCATGCACCATGTTTGGATCTGGATACGAATCAAGATGATACACGCATTTGTCACTAAAGTCCACTACCATGCAGTACCAATGCATGAAGATGTCTTCAATGGGTATAAATATCTGCTAAGCCATTTTAGTTCATCATAGTTGCGTAAAAAAAATTGTTGTCTATGAACGAATTAAGCAACAAAAAAAACTCATTCACTTACACGACTAACAAATTTGCTTGGCTTGATCCAGAATGGCACATACTTCTCCGCTAACTCCTCTCCGCTCAAACCAAGCGTAACATCTTCCTGCACCATATAATTCATTTAGCACGCATTTGGATGATGATTTGGATAGAAAAAGTCATTGTTAACAGTACTCACAGCAAAACTTGGAGGCAGGCACCAGAAGGTTGTATTTTTTACATGTTGAATTGAGCATGCATTACGCATGGCAACCATCTCCACAACACTCCCATATATAGGGCGGCCAGGAATGAGACTATAGATGTCCCGCCTTGTCAATCCATACTCACGAATCCGCACAAGTGTCTCACTGATTCAAACAACAATGAAAAACTGAACAAAATCATGCATAAGGATCAAAAACTATACAAATGACACACTCATCGGAAATTACTTACTCCAATGGATGGCCATCCGAGAAGAGGTAATTGAACAGCAATGTGTCTGCCCGATTGAAATCCATGTCAAAGGTTGCCTTGAATTTTGGCTTCAATGGCTTCTGCATCACAGTTTGACGTTGTCAGCAAAATGGAATGCCAAAAAAAATAAGAAATTCAGCAAAACAAACAATCATGGAAACTAACGCGTGGGTTATTTGCAGCAGTGGCTCGTGCGCTGACCCTTGGTCGTTTTACATTGCCAGTTGAAGCTGTCCGGGGAGTATGAAAAAGCCTCCGTGCCTTAACGATCGGAACTGTCACAGGTTCATCCTCTTCAGTGTCTGCAGTGACAATGTTGGGAGCAACGCGCCGGCCATCGTCACCTTCAATCCGCTCCGCCGACACGTTGCCTTCCAAGTGAGTGTCAAGGATGTAGTCGCAGATATCCTGTCCCTGCTGCGATGAAAAAAGAACAAACGGCTCCTCAACTCCGACATTGGATCCCACCATTCCTTCAACCATGGCATCCCTAATATAATTCAAAATAATGTTAGCGGCCATTACTCACTTAACAAAAATAACAATCTTTCTATGTATACGTAAAAAATGAATCTCATGCCAATAACTTACCCATTCATCACTAGGTTTGAATTGCTAGACTCATGCATGATCGCATTCAATCAATTTTTGTCTATGAACAGATAATTTTTGCAATGGTCACGGACAACAGCATGCTAATATATACAGGTTCTCAAGGTTTCATTCCCTCCTTTCGACCTAACCTAAAAAATTTATATTTTTTAATTTCATATACTCTGTAATATGCGACAAAGTAAGGCCGACCAAATAGTTTAATAGTCCATTGGAAAAATACCCCACCCTTCAGCAAAAAAACAAAAGCCTTTGGCTTGTTGCAGTGATCTAGGAACATCTTCTGAACCAGTACTGAACCACTTCTCAGGCCCTAACCTCTGACTTGGTATATTATCAATGCAGCAGCTTTCCCATTTTTTATTTTAACTCAAATGCAGGTGACATTAACTTCAATAAACTCTCTAGCACTAGCACTAATGTCATGAATTTATCACACCACCTAACACTTCCATAAACTCTCCTTTTAAGGGACACACTAGAACTCTAACACATACACACCATCCAAATTGCTACCCAAGCTTCCATCTAAGATGGTTATTCGAAACAACAAAATTTATGTTGTGTTTCGAGGTAGAGTCCCAGGAATTTATCGCGCTTGGCCTCATTGCCACCAACAAGTAGATGGCTTCAGCGGTAACCTCTACCAATCCTATACCAACTTTGAAGAAGCAAGGATGGCATGGGAACATTTCCTCAGTCAAAACGTTGCAAAAGAAATTTTAAGGGATCATGGACATAACCATGAAAATGACATGATTGTCATCCATGGAGATGAAGATCATCAATTTCAGAACCAGCATGCATTGGACCCTGTTGAAAATGAGCCAAATCTTGTAATAATGCAACACCTAAATCAATGTCGACCCCTTCCTCATCAACTACGTCTTGTGGATACCACAACAACACCACGCCAAAGACCAAATAGGATAATCCCGAATGTCCTCATTATCATCGCCATCTCCTTTTTGGTAATTTTCTTTTCCACTTTCAGGGGTTTAAGTCCTTAACAACAATATCATTATGTTTCTTCAACTAGTTTATTCATTAATTTCAGGACTTCAACTAATTTAAGTGTATTGCAACTTTAGTGTGGTCATTGTACTTTTACCTTATTAGTCTATTTAAGTGGCATTGTTCTTTTTTGCCTTTCAGTCTATTTATGTACTCAAAGACACTGCAAGTTATTATTTTAATATATCTATCCCCGTACTTTTTATTAATATCATATAATATTATAATATATTTTAATTATTTAACATATTATTATTATTATTATTTGATCTGTGTGGATCACAGCTAACTAAGCTAAAACATGGGCATTTGATTGTGTAACTTATTTGCATGAAAATATATTTTGAACCTAAATCTCCTATCCTACTTGCTTGAATGTATAGCTTCGAGGTGCACTTTAAAAAAGTCATAATATTAATTAATCTACAAAATCAATAATAGTATAAACACAAATATAAAAACAATGTTAAAGATAAATAAATAATATTTACTTATTAACTAAAATATTCTGTAAAATTAAATCTATATCCTAATGTTTGAATTTCTAATCCTATTCTTAAATCATATATAAAATAATAAATTAAGATATATAAAATAACTAAAGTCTTTAACTCTAATACTAAACAGGTACAATTCTACACATGATAATATTCTTTACCGTTAACATATTTCGTGAAGACACTGTAACATAATTTAATTGTTTAATTTTTTGGCTTCATTTGGCGCAGACAAAACATAAATGCACACTCATCCCTATCACAGTGTTCTACTGAAAGTATATCAAAAAATCGCTGAGCATTATGATTCTCTGTAACAATGACAACTCCATATCACTACCCTACACTAAAAAAATTAAATACAACACGACAAAACTGACTCTATGTACTTATGTGTGTCGTCATGGCTACACGACAGTCCAACCGAAGGTAAGACAGACAAGCCATAGCTCCACTTTAAAAGAACCAACCAAATATACCGATAACTAACCATCTCAAAAATAAACAATAATAACACATGCTAATGAAGGATGAAAAAAAAGATTAACTAAATTTCATTGTTACCAGCATCAACAAACACATTTCTATAGTACTAGCAACAACAACATCGAGAAAGCAGCTTCACATCCTCGCACTCACATTGACATGTGATGATTGGATTTTTGACGGTTTAGAATTTCACAAATGAATTCTCGTTGCAAGTATAGTTTCTAAACTAATCACTAATCCTTTCATACAAAAAGTTGTTTGTCACTAAAACAAACCCCTAAATTTATAAACCGAAGTATTGGACCTCGGGTCGTTCTCCCTAGGAATTACAATAAAGTGTCTTGTTATTGGTTATGAGTTATTTTGGGGTCTTTAAGATTTCGGACAAGAAATATAAATGGCAAAGAAAATAAGCTAACAACTAACAAAGCTCTTGGCAAGATATGAGAATTAGAAGTCCTATCCTAGTTATCCTTCTCAATTGTGATGAGAATTGTGTATTGCTCCCACTTAGTTAACCTCTAACCATGGAGGAAAATCAAGTGGATGAATCAATTTGATTCCTCAAGTCCTAATCAACTCCTAAAGGAAAGACTAGCTTTAGAGGCATTCAAATCAATTAGCAACTTCTAATTATCAATCAACAAAGGAATTAGATAACTCAAGAGTCACTAATTACTCTACCTAGGCCAAGAGGAACAAAACCTACACTAAAATCCAACCAAGCATTTCATCAAACACTTGGAAGGCACAAAAGAAAAGCAAAGCAAGTTGACAACAAGAATAGAATCTAACAACATTTATTGAAAGAAATTAACAACAACAATCAAAAGAAACACATTTATTATGAATTACCTTTTATTGAATTGGAAGAAAGTAGAAGGAACAATACTAGATCTACAACAAAATATAAGAACAACATAAAGGAAATTGCAATAAAAGAATGGAAGAAGAATGAATGTAACAACAAGGAATTGAGAAGATAGAAGTAGAAGAAGATGATTCTAAACCTAAATCTAAGAACTAAACCTAATCCTAATCCTAATTCTAGAGAGAAGTGAGAGCTTCTCTCTCTAGAAACTAACTCTAACTACTAAACTAAACTAATGGTCAAAAGTTCTAAAGTGTGAAAAGTATGTTGATTCCCCTTCAATCCTTGGCTTAAATAGCATCAGAAATAAGTTGGATTGGGCCCACAAGGCTTGAGAATTCGCTGGCCCACGGATTGCATTAAGTGAACTAGGTGGCACAACGATGCGTACGCGTATAGTGCGCGTACGCGTCCCTATCTTCGGTGCAACTAGGACAAATCTTATATTGTTCCGAAGCCCCGGATGTTAGCTTTCTAACCCAACTGGAACGGCATCATTTGGACCTCTGTAGCTCAAGTTATGGTCGTTTAAGTGCGAAGAGGTCGGCTTGACAGCTTTCCGGTTCTTTCATTTCTTCATGAGTTCTCCAACTTTTCATGCTTCTTTCTTCATTCCCTTGACCCAATCTTCGCCTCCTAAACCTTAAATCACTTAACAAACATATCAAGGCATCTAATGGAATCAAGGAGAATTAGAATTAGCTATTTTAAGACCTAAAAAGCATGTTTTCACTCTTAAGCACAATTAAAGGAGAAGTTATAAAACCATGCTATTTCAATGGATAAATGTGGGTAAAAGGTTATAAAATCCCCTAAAATCAATACAAGATAAACCGTCAAAATGGGGTTTGTCAACCTCCCCACACTTAAACCAAGCATGTCCTCATGCTTAAACCAAGAATGAAGTAAGGGTATGGCATTTATTCAATGGAAACTAACTAAATGCAATCTACCTATATGCAACTATCTAAATGAATGCAATTGCTTGGTCAAAATAAATTAATTCCCAAGAAGCATATATAAGCACAAGGGCAAAAGGTATTAACAACCATGCCAAACCACAATTGAATTGAGCTATTAAATATCTTTACAAACTTGCATGAAAGGAGATGATCATTGGTGGAAACATGCAATTGAGCATCAAACCCTCACCGGTAGTGTTTGCACTCTATTCGCTCAAGTGTTTAGGGTTGATTCTCTCAATTCTCTCCTAATCATGCTTTCTAAGATTTGTTTTTCTTCTAACAATCGACATATATTTCATGCATGCATACAAGTATCATGAGGTCTTTTCTTTAGGTTGTAATGGGGCTAGGGTCAAGGTATGATGCATATTTGGTTAAGTGAGTTTGAAATTTGAATCTTTGATAAGCTTAAACTTCCCACCTAACCTATGACATCCTATACAAATTCAAAGCTAACCTAACTACCCATTTCTCACTTTTTCACATACTCATGTATTTCCTTTTCATTTCACAACACCTATGCATTGATTTTATTGGACTATACTTTGATTTGGGGCATTTTGTCCCCTTTTTATTTCTTTCTTTTTCTTCTTTTTCTTTCTTTTTCTAATTTTTTTCTTCCTTTTCCATATTATTTTTCTTTTCTTTTTT
The DNA here is from genome assembly GCF_014773155.1 of Arachis stenosperma. Lineage (NCBI taxonomy): Eukaryota > Viridiplantae > Streptophyta > Magnoliopsida > Fabales > Fabaceae > Arachis > Arachis stenosperma. The sequence continues at coordinate 16,701,438 of NC_080384.1, read as the reverse complement.
TCTTTTGTTTTTCTCATTTTTTTTTCTATATACAAGAATCTCAATGCATAAGGTTTTACATTTGATCAATACATGAGTATGTACCCAATTCCCAATATTTTCAATAACAATACAAAATTACCCTTTTATTCACCCAATGTCCCAAGGTTCCCACACTTGAATGATACTCACACGCTCCAGCCTAAGCTAATTAAAGATCCAAATAAGGACATTTATTGTTTTTCACTTTAAGGCTTGTAATGTGCTAAAATTAAGAACAAGTGGATTAATCGTAGGCTCAAATTGGCTAACAAAGGAATATAAAAGGTAAGGCTATTTGGATAAATGAGCTAATGAAATGATGGCCTCAATCATATAAATGCATGTATACACAAAATAATGGACATAAAGAATCAAACAAATCAAAGATTACATTCATAGAAAGAGAATAATGCACACAAGAAGGAAAATAAGTGGTTATAAGATGTAACCACGCAATTAGGCTCAAATCTCGCTTGCTTGTGTTCTTAGCTCAAAAATATGATCCACAATATATATATATATATATATATATATATATATATATATATATATATATATATATATATATATATATATATATATATATTTCAGGCAAGTTCTATGAAAAGTTTTTCACTCAAATCAATTAAGGTGCCCTATTGATAGAAATCTTGAAAATTTTCATTATTTTGACTAAGCTTATTGTGTATATATATGCAATAAGAATCCTAAAAACCTAAAATGAAATGCAAAAGTGTTGGGATTAGAAGTTTGTCACCCAAGATCGCCGAACGGTCGGACGACCTCCCCACACTTAAAAGTTTGCACCGTCCTCGGTGCACGCAAAGGAGAGCAAGGTGGATGGGTTGCTACAATTGATGAGCTCCTTCAAAAGGTTGTGCGGATGACTTGTTTGTTGCCCCATTTAGAAACTTTCTTTTCCTTCCGTATTGGTGGCCAACCCAAAAGGAAAGAAAGAAAGAAAATTAAGCCTATAACAAAGATATCAAGGCAATTAGAACATAGGCGGGGGCTAATGCCAAATAAGAGTATGATTCCCTACTACATGTTAGCTAAGCATGTGAGTGAGAAAACAATGTAAGCTAAGGCATATCATTAAGCTCGATGCAAGAGTAAAGTTAAAGCATGAAGAGTGTATTGAGCATCAAGTTCAAATGAGAAGAAGTGGGTCATGAAAGACAAGATGAGGTCATATCAATGCACAAGGACACAAGAGTCATACAAGATGAAGCATTGATTTAAAAATTTCATCACCCAACAATATCAAACAAGTCAAGAAGCACCAAAATAATGCAAGAATTTCTCAACAATTGAGTGTAAGAATCCAACACCATTATTAAAATGGCACTTAGAAAAAAATTGAAAACATGCTATAAAAACAAAATGAAAATGGAAAGAGTAGAAGTATGCGAATGCAGTGAATAAAAGAAAATGGAAGATGAGAAAAAAAAACTCTTTTTTTTACCGACGCGTGCGCGTCATGCGTGCTTACGCGTCGATGTGCATATTGGTTGAAGGGCGCGTACGCGCCAGGTGCGCGCACGCGTGCATCGAGTTAGGCCGGAGGCATAATGTCGGCCCAAGTCTGGCACAACTCTCGGGTAAAGGTACCAGGAGTGTGGATCGTGCAATCGACGCGCGCGCGCACAGTATGCGTGCGCGTGCATTTGCCAATTTAAGATCATGTGCGCGTACGCGCCAGGTGCGCGCACGCGTGCATAGACTTGTGCCTTAGGCCCAATGTTCGCACAGCGCAGGCCTAACTCTCGGGTTTTTGGCTGGGGTAGAATTTTTGCATCCACGCGTACGCGTACAGTGCGCGTCCGCGTGGGTGGTCGAAAAATGCTCAAGTGCGCGTACGCGTCATGTGCGCGCACGCGTGGATGGTGTTCTATTTTTTTCAAAAATTTTTTTGCTATGTTTTTGCACCAATCCAAGCATTCCAAACCTCCAAGCTACTACCAAAACACCCTAAAACCTTATTTAACATGTTAAAATACTAATTAAACTCAACCAACTAATTTAAACATGAAATTAAACTAGTTCTACCAATATGTACAAAAGAGAAAATGAAAGGATTTTACCATGGTGGGGTGTCTCCCACCTAGCACTTTTGTTTATTGTCCTTAAGTTGGACTTATGGGGAGCTCCTCATCAAGGTGGCTTGTGCTTGTATTCATCTTGGAACTCCCACCAATGCTTGGTTCTCCATTGTGCCCCAAGATTCTTCATGGATTGAGCCAAGTCTTGATGGAGTTCTTCACAAGCTTGGGGCTCCCAAAGTTGATCCTCTTTTTGTGATCCGGGGTCCCACACTTTATTTTCACACCCGTCTTGAGGTTGATCATCATTATTGGTCCACCCGGGTGGTGAGTAAGGTGAATTCTCTATGTAGTGCCCAACAATCCTCCTAGACCCATCTATTTGAGCACTATTCCCACCTTTGTATTCAACTCTTGAAGTATCAACCAAAATGAGCCTTGATTTGCAACGCCAACCACGAAACATCTTTCGCTTACGCTTCATTCCACAAAGCATCCTAAGTTGACCATCCGTTTCAAGCAAGCCATACTCAAGTGGGACAATAAAGCTAATAGAAATGAATTTTACCCACTCAAGTGAAGGATTAGATGACAACCTAGGCAAAGATGCTTCCAACGATCTTGACAAAGCGTATTCCACTCCCATCCTTCTATTTCTAAGGACTTCCACCTCTTCACAAGATTTCTCTAATTCAATCCTTTGTTCATTAATACTATCTAAGCCTTTTCCCTTAATCAAACTATAATTGGGAGGGTGAAAGAAGTTTGCTTCCACAACATTTTCAAATGCACCGGGAGAAGGTTCTTCAAGTTCAAAGGATTCTCCACCACTAGGACTTGATACTTGCTCTTCATTGCCATGGGAATTCAATTCTTGCTCTATCCCATCCAAGTCTTCATATGGAATATGCCTTGGAAGGTGTGCACTTTCCTCCCTAGCATCAATTTCAATCATCTTGGAGGGGTTTTCTTCAACTTTATGTTCCCATGGAGGCTCCGCATCTCCTAAGTCTTCTACCACTTCTTCCTTGTCTTCAACAATTAAAGCTTCCTCCAATTGTTCCAATACAAAGTAACTTCCTTCATTTCCCACCTGAGTTTCCAATCTCTCCTTCATGCTATGTTCTTCATTCGATTCTCCACATGTAGCCATGGGAGTTCCTTGAGTGTTCAAGCATTGGGAAGCTAATTGATTTGTTACCGCATCCAAGGCGGCCATGAAATTTTGCACGTCCCTTTTCATCTCTTCTTGCCCTTGAACAAGAACACCAAGGGTTTCATCCATTAGAGATTGGGGTTGGTGGAAGGATTCATCATTTTGAGGGAAGGGTTCATAGTAGGAAGGTAGTTCTTCTTGGTAGAGTTGTGGTGGTTCAATATTTTCCATTCTTTCCACTTGTTGCACAATACACTCCATGGTTGCTTGAAATTGATCCAATGCTTCCTTGAGATGATCCCTTGACTCTTGTTCTTCTTGGATAATATGATTAGGATCATGTGGCTCTTAGATCAATGGATATGAGTATTCTTCCATGGGAGGTTGTGGTGGAAAGTAGTATTCATCTTGTGGTTGAAAATTTTCGTATATTGGAGGTGGTTCATCTTGGTAATAATGTGGAGGAGGTGGCTCTTGAAAATATTGATGTTGGAATGGTGGTGGCTCCATATATGGTTCATATGGCTCATATGGTTGTTGGTAGGATGGGTATGGATTAGGGTCATATGAAGGTGGTTGGTAAGAAGGGGCTTGTGAGTGTGGTTGAGACTCATGTTGAGGATATGAATCATAGGCATATGGTGGTGGTTCTTGAAAGTCACAAGGAGATTCACCATAGCCATTTGATTGGTATGCATCATGGAATGGCTCTTCTTCATAGTTCATTGGTGGAGGTTGTTGCCAAGAAGATTGATCATATGCATATGGCTCCTCCCACCTTTGATTGTCCCATCCTTGATGCATCTCTTCATTGTAGCTCCCATCACCTACAACATAGTTGTAATCACACTCATAGCCAAAATGAGAATTCATGGTAGCAAGAGCAAATAAGAAACAAAAACTAATAAGAGATAATGAAACAAAATACTAAGACTAGCAAAAACTAACAAGCAATCCAAAAAAATCAAACTATTCACAATATTCACATATATACAATAACCAATAACACAACACCATCGCAACTCCCCGGCAACGGCGCCATTTTGATGATTGGATTTTTGACGGTTTAGAATTTCACAAATGAATTCTCGTTGCAAGTATAGTTTCTAAACCAATCACTAATCCTTTCATACAAAAAGTTGTTTTTCACTAAAACAAACCCCTAAATTTATAAACCGAAGTATCGGACCTCGGGTCGTTCTCCCTAGGAATTACAATAAAGTGTCTTGTTATTGGTTATGAGTTATTTTGGGGTCTTTAAGATTTTGGACAAGAAATATAAATGGCAAAGAAAATAAACTAACAACTAACAAAGCTCTTGGCAAGATATGAGAATTAGAAGTCCTATCCTAGTTATCCTTCTCAATTGTGATGAGAATTGTGTATTGCTCCCACTTAGTTAACCTCTAACCATGGAGGAAAGTCAAGTGGATGAATCAATTTGATTCCTCAAGTCCTAATCAACTCCTAAAGGAAAGACTAGCTTTAGAGGCATTCAAATCAATTAGCAACTTCTAATTATCAATCAACAAAGGAATTAGATAACTCAAGAGTCACTAATTACTCTACCTAGGCCAAGAGGAACAAAACCTACACTAAAATCCAACCAAGCATTTCATCAAACACTTGGAAGGCACAAAAGAAAAGCAAAGCAAGTTGACAACAAGAATAGAATCTAACAACATTTATTGAAAGGAATTAACAACAACAATCAAAAGAAACACATTTATTATGAATTACCTTTTATTGAATTGGAAGAAAGTAGAAGGAACAATACTAGATCTACAACAAAATATAAGAACAACATAAAGGAAATTGCAATAAAAGAATGGAAGAAGAATGAATGTAACAACAAGGAATTGAGAAGATAGAAGTAGAAGAAGATGATTCTAAACCTAAATCTAAGAACTAAACCTAATCCTAATCCTAATTCTAGAGAGAAGTGAGAGCTTCTCTCTCTAGAAACTAACTCTAACTACTAAACTAAAATAATGGTCAAAAGTTCTAAAGTGTGAAAAGTATGTTGATTCCCCTTCAATCCTTGGCTTAAATAGCATCAGAAATGAGTTGGATTGGGCCCACAAGGCTTGAGAATTCGCTGGCCCACGGATTGCATTAAGTGAACTAGGTGGCACAACGACGCGTACGCGTATAGTGCGCGTACGCGTCCCTATCTTCGGTGCAACTAGGGCAAATCTTATATTTTTGCGAAGCCCCGGATGTTAGCTTTCTAACCCAACTAGAACGGCATCATTTGGACCTCTGTAGCTCAAGTTATGGTCGTTTAAGTGCGAAGAGGTCGGCTTGACAGCTTTCCGGTTCTTTCATTTCTTCATGAGTTCTCCAACTTTTCATGCTTCTTTCTTCATTCCCTTGACCCAATCTTCGCCTCCTAAACCTTAAATCACTTAACAAACATATCAAGGCATCTAATGGAATCAAGGAGAATTAGAATTAGCTATTTTAAGACCTAAAAGCATGTTTTCACTCTTAAGCACAATTAAAGGAGAAGTTATAAAACCATGCTATTTCAATGGATAAATGTGGGTAAAAGGTTATAAAATCCCCTAAAATCAATACAAGATAAATCGTCAAAATGGGGTTTGTCAACATGTTAAATGAATTTAATTTACCAACCTACTTAATGACCCATAATCCAGAGAAATAACTAAAGCAACAGTTCACAAAACCAAATTCTTCTTTAACACATACATCAAACATATAATAACTTCATACTCACTATAACTAAATTCAGATAAACCCAAACTAGATTCAAGGGGACTGGCCTTCGATACGAGCGTTCACAACAGCCTCATAACTGGCCAAAAGCTTCTCATAAGCATCCTCCAGCTGGCCCACCTTAGCACGGAGTGCTGTATTACTGTCTCGAAGAAGCTTCACTCTTGAATAGTAATAATCTTTAATTTCCTTGCCGGTAATTTCCAGGACTTGGCCAAGCATCTCTTGCGCCGCATCTTCACGAGCCGCCTTTTCTACCAAAGAAAACCGACCCTTAGCACTGAGTTCAACCTCGTACGGCTCGCCTGGAACCACCACAGTAAATCCGAAAAACGGGCCTTTGTCTCCGACATATCTTTCCTGCTTGAAGAAACACGGCCCAGAAATATCAGATTCGTGGCACACCTTCACCAGCCAGTCTTCCATACTATTCACTATAGCGAATTCACCATTAAGCTCTTCTTCAGGGATCACTGGAAGTCCTGCATCAGCAATCATTTCCACTAATTATTTTTTCTACGGATTAAATAACCCAAATATATACCATATACAATAACTCATGAACAAAACATTATAAGAATAACTTTGATTAAGCATATTCATTGAAAATCAAACTTACAGGATACCACAGGTCGAGGCCAACTGCTCTGAGATGGCATACTTCCTTTCCGAACACCACTTCCTTCACCGCTAGAACCAATCATTTCCAACCTTGCAGCTGTCTCAGTGGCAATACATCGCAATCTTGCGTTGAATGCCAATACAGCTTGTTGGTAGCTATTAAACCCATGAAATTCAGGAAACGGGTAGTTACAAACTTGCTCTCTCGCGTCTTCCCAACTAGTATACACACCCGTCCGCGTCCCCTTTGTCACTGCGAAAAACAAGTACCTTTGCATGCTATCCTCTATTTTTCAAAATTACTACCTCAATGGAGCCAGGCCACCAAACTCTCTAGTGTCGAACAAACCTTCTATTTTAAGACAAGAGATCAATGACTTCTCAATTGTATATTGTCTCTTATATTAACATCAGTGGTATAATTATATATTCTATAGGGACAACTGACGTATTTTGTGAGGACAATTCTTAATAAGATAATAGGTATCTTATTTATTTGAGTTAAATAAATTAATTGATCCGAAATTAATGCATATATATAATAAACTAGATTTTAGACAAACAAAATGATGAAGTGCCGTATAAACTAGAATAAATTAATTAGTGCCGTATATTTTTAAGTCAATTTTTTGGGTTAATTTTATTGAACTTTTTTTTAAAAATTGGATATTTTTTAATTAAATAATTTTAATTCAAATAATTAAAATATCATAATATTAAAAAAACTTAAGTATAATATAGATGAGCTGAAATGTGATTTCTAAATTTTTTTATCATATATTTTTTATTTCTTAAAAAATATCTTTTGTTATTGAAAATTTTTAAAGATGAGTACAAAAATAAGAGAATGAATATTACTGCTTTCAATTTAAAAAAGAATAAGTATAGTTAACTAATAATATTTTTAAACAATGTGTAAACAATGTGAATTAATAGAGTTAAAAGAGTAAATTTAATTAGTAGCATTAAATTAGAGTGTAGTGTATTTTTATTTGATTGGTGGTTGTTCATGTTGTTCAAGATAGTCATTGTTTACCTAGCACTCCCCTTTAAAAAATAATACTCTTAATTAAGTGAGATTATTAATTATGAATTCTTTGTCAAGTGTTATTAATTAATTAACAAATGACAATATTATTAATTAATAGTACTCTTAATATAATGTTCCTTTGTAGCAATATTTTTTTTAAGAAAACAGTACTCTTAATATATATTCGTATTTTTTTAGTACTGGCCCAGAAAGCCCAAAAATTTAACAACAAAAAATAAAATGTAAAAATAATTGTCAATGTGTCAATTTTTTCTTTTCTATTTTACACCCACACCTAACCAATAATTCATTCAATACTATATACAATAATTTCCATTTCATAAACATTTATCAATTACTAACTATTACCTTAAATACTATAAATTAACTTCATAACTTGTAACTATTCTTTTCTTCGAAATTAACCATTTATAGGCACACTTATTTCTTGAGTTTTGATTGATTTAAATTAAGTTAGTATTTTTTTTCCAAAGTCAACGTTTTTTTCGGACAAGTCCAAAATCAATATATATACAGCCATAAAAAAATATACTATCACCATTTTATAATTATACACAAAAATTAATATCACATTTTTACAAATTTAAAAATAAATGCAGCCCAATTACTTGTTGTCTATTCACGGCCCAAACCACACAAAAGCAAATATTGAACAGTGACCTCCCATCAACATATATTTTAAGTTTTCACCTAAAACACAATGGATAGATTTGTAAATATTATAAACCGGTTCTACCTTTATGTAAGTCAGAAACAACACGTCTTTGACTATCAACATCAAATAGGTATACACGTGGCAAATACTCAAAACTCCAACACAACAAAAACCTATGGGCATCGTGAGCGCCTGAACTGGGCAGGCGCATGCTAAAACTCACCAAAAATGATAAGGGAGGTGCTAGTGTGCTGAAAGAAAGATTCCTCAGCAGGTATGGGTGTTGATTGTTTTAAGGTGGTGGAAACACGTGTCCCGCTGACATAGATATTGGTTTTGCATGTGTTGCAGTGGAAGGCATTTGGTACAGTAGAAGGTCCCACAATCAGTGATAGTGCGGGAATCGAGGTTGATAATGAGATTGATTAGAAGTAACAGCATGGTAGTTAATTGGAGATTAAATCTAATGTAGTGTAATTGGGCCTTTTTTTTTTGTTAAGTCTCATACCTCAGTTAGATGAAAAAATTGATGGGCCTGGGAAAAATAGAATACCAAAAAGAACAAAAAAGAAAATGGCCCAACCCATGGACTTTACCCCACTTCTCCTTCACCTGTGAAGTGTCCCCGAACGTTCTGTCTGAAGCTAATGAAAGTTCTAACAAAATTGAAACCCTAGCCGTAGATGTCGTGGAGGTTATAGTGCGCCGTCGGATTCAATATATTCAGTATCCATGTCTTTACTTCTAAACACTAATTTAAATACGTACTGTCTATATCTCTGTGTCCTGTCTCCAAAAACAAACGCTACCTAACAAAACAGACTATACCTCACAAACTTCTTTTCACGCAGGAACATAACATAAATTATTAAATAAAGATATAACTACTTAATATCATTAATTCTTATAATTACTAATGAATTCCACATGCATAACTTATTTACTTTTTTCAACAAATAATTAAATTATTTAATTATTTATTGTTTCGATAATTAATGTCATTTCTTTATTCAATATAAATATAATTAATTAGTATAATTATCAATAAGTTACTTCAAATTTAATTATTTAATTAATTTTATTATCTTTATAAACAAATTTTTTTATAATAATGCATACAAGCCATTAATATAAATTTTTTATTAATTAGAGATATACCTTTTTATAATAATTAATTGTTATAATTATTAATAACTTAAACTTGAATAAATTTTTCACTTTCTTCAATAGATAATTAGATTATTTAATCCTGTCTATCGTTTAAAATAATAAAATAAACTATTAATTAGGTATACACATAACTAGTGTTTATAATTATTAATAAAATACTTAAAACTAAATTATTTCACATTAAAATTTCAATCCCATTATTTTTTCTTACTAAGGCCCATTGGTTTTGTTGGGGTAATGTAACCTACATAAATTTTTCCGAGCCCATTATAATATCCAAGGGGTTTTTGTCAACTCCCCCAACCCTGAAAAAATCCAACTTCGAAGGCCAGCAGCCCAAGAACACAACTCCACCCGGTTATTATTTAATAGGCCCGCTCATTCAATAAAAATTATTATTAATTACACCGGCTACATTAACATTAACTACTTTCATTATGATCAGTAAATCCTTTTCCTAATCATGGACAACTGGCACAGCCCCTGCCAACTGCGGGACCCACCATCACTTTTCTTGGCATCATCAACCACGATTTTCAGAACGTCACTCCTTCTCTCTGGACACGCGTTCCAACCACAGGCACCCCAGGTTTCATCAGCAGCTGCGGAGGAATATTGAATTCAGCACAGTAGAATTTTCCAAATGATAAAATATTAATTCAAATAATTTAGACATGTGTAAAAAACATCAGTAGAACATATTAAATAAAAAATAGATTAAATGTATGATGGATAGATGACAAGAAATAAAAAAAAATACAAAAAAATTATATATAAAATAATTTTGCTAAATAGACAATAAAAAATTATAAACAATATGAATAATAAATTATATCCTAAGTTTATTAAACATGAACAAACTTAATTCATTTAAAATTTAAATTTTAAAATTAAAATTAACCCTTTTTTTTACTTATTGTTATTATGAATAATGGCTTAACGATTCAAAATCATTTTACATGCTAATTTTGAGGTATTCATACAAGTCTGGTGGCCTGAAAAGCAGTGGCTAAGAGTTTGACCTGCAAGTAGAGTTATGACACGTGACAAAGAGTATTGTGATTCAAAACATGTAATTAAATGCAGAAGAAGATGGTTTTGCGGTAACTTCTGAATTGTAACCATGTGGGCAAGAAGGGAAACTCAACACCATAAAATGAATGTGATCGTGGGCCTTGGAGGACATGTACAAAAACCATAAAAAAACTTAAGTAGAGGGCCAATAAAATTAAAAAAATATTACATATCCAAATCTTTTTATAAATTAAATTAAATTTAATTAAATTAAATAATAAAATTTAAAATAATATTAATTATAATTAATTTTTATTATATTAAATCAATTTAATTAAATTTAGTTAATAAAAAGATTTAAATGTATAATATTAGGATCCCGTTAAGGAAACAATAAACTATTTGTACAATAGGTTATTGAGTTACAAAATTAAACTGATTTTGGGGTTTACCAAAGATTGAACTCTTGACATTTCGGATCTAACGTTCTAATAGCATATCATGATACCACTCATCCCAAAAGTTTCAGCTGATAAAAAAAAATAACACTAATAATTATATCTCTAATACTCCATAAATCTCCATTGTACACATTATATAAATATTTCATTGATTTCTTATACTTTTTCATAATATTATTCTAAAATTATCCTATCCTACGTACTTTTCTGTATAAAAAGGAAAAAAGAGGAAAAAATTTTCTCCAAAGACAACTGCATGATCGTTATCATGCACTCATAGCAACCAGCAGTGAGGAAGACATATGTAGTTAAAAAGAAGTATATTTTATCCTATTATTATTTGTTTTTTATTTTAGTATGTTCAATTGTTTTAATATCAAAATATTAGATTTATATCTAAAGTTGAATGGGGCAATTGCCCCCCACACGGCCACAACAAAGATAGTGGATCCGTCCCTATTAATGTAGGGAGGTCAAAGAGTTTCGTGATAAGTAGCGGAATTTAAAATAAAATTTTTGGCAGTTAGATAAAAGATAATTATTAAGATATTTTTAATATAGATTTTATTTAAAATAAATTCATCTAACTTCATTTATCTGATTTGGGTAATATTGTCAAATTTAAAGTTATTTTTCAAGGTTTTATTCTAAAAAATTAAGGTCAAACTCATCATATATAACTTTTTAAATTTTTAAACATTGTATCTTACTTTTTTCGTGATTCATTAAAGTAGAAGAATTAGCTACAGGTGTTGATATTATAAAAGTTATATGCTTTTCTTTTTAAATATTAATATTCATCTTAAAAAATACATTAATTCTTTGATTTTTTATTATTATTTTATATAAAAATTTGAATATATATCCTGTAAAATATGTAAAGAAGAAGTTAGAAAGACAAATATTAAAATTTATAATATTTATTAAATTTTTTATCAATTTATACAAATATAATAATATTATTTTTTATCATATAAAAAATTAAATTAAATAAACAGTAAAATATAAAATAATATTAAATTAAATAAATAAAAATATCTAATTTTTTATATTTAAATTTAAAAATAAAAAAATATTATTTATTAAATTTATTAGATACTTTAAATTATAATAAAATATTTAAATCAATTAAATTATTTTTTATCTTTTAAAAAACTACTAACTCTTTTATTAAAAATTTGGGGACCATAGGCTCTCCTTATCTGAAGCTCCGCTTTTGGTCGTGATTTTCTTAGTGTTACGGATAAGAATAAATAGTTATAGGATAAGGGTTAGATGTTATACAATAATCAGCAAAAATAATGTATTAACTATTAAAGTAAGAGAAGCTAAGTGCCTTAGAAATATAGTATTCTAAAATCCAATGCAATAAGACTCTTCTTCAGTTATGGCCTAAAGCACAAATTTGAAGGATAGTGTTAGAGAGTCAATAGTTTAAGTGTATAATATATACAATAGGTTAAATTTTTAGTCTATAAATAAAATGAACATCATCTATATTATCCAGAATAATCATTCGGATATCAAGGATAATAAACATCTTATGTCATAAAATCACTCGTCCTAAAAATTTAAGTTTATTTTAGAATTCACCAAGAATTAAATCTTTGATCTTTCCATGTTATGAACCCACTCATCCCAAAAGCATAATCTGATAGAACAATATAACATTAATGGTCATATTTCTAATACTTCTTAAACTTTCATTGTACATATTGTACGCTTAGACTATCAACTCCTTATACCTTACCAAATTTAAAATATGTTAATACTTGAAACTTCAGCAAATTAATCAATTATTCGCGATCCAAAATCCTAGTGTGTATTACTGTATTTCAGTAATTAATAACCAGTTAGATACCGGATTTAGTTTATTCAAGTTATTCATCGAAGCATCATTTTGCTACTGTCGATTATGGGTATGTCTAAAACGAGCTCAATTATTATGTGCTTATTGAATGAACCACATTTATAAAGGCCGTTAGATTTTATTAGATAAAAATTAAAGGCTAATATAAAACAAGAGCATTGATGAACTCTAATAAATATAAAATATCCTAGTACATAAATAAATACTTTAAATGGTAATACTTTAATACATAATACTTTAAACGGCAACAAAATCTTTTATTCTTAAATAATTAAATATAAAATATATAAATATAAAATATATGAGTATTTTTTATTTAATAAAATTAATTATTATGCAAAACTTTTTTATAATATTAAAAAATTATATTAAAATAATATTTTAAACAGTAACATAAAACTATAAAATCATTAAAATTTATTTTATATTACTTGATAAATAATTAGATTATTATATTCAAAATTTATTAACTAACTATTTTTATTAAAAATATTATTATATAATATAATTTTTTATAAAAATATTTTTAAAAAATAATTTATTTAAAATATTATATATAATACATGAAAATATTATTTTTTTTATGTTTAAATTTTTTTAGAAAAACAGAATAAATAATATAATTTTAAATACATATCTAAATAAAAAAGTTAATATTTTTATGTATTATATATAACGTTTAAAATAAATTTCACTTTTACAAATATTTTGATAAAAAATTATATTATATAATAATATATTTAACAAAATAATTAGTTAATAAATTTTAAATATAATAAACTAATTATTTGTTAAGTAATATAAAATAAACTTTATTTATTTTATATTTTTATGTTGTAGTTTAAAATATCATTTTAATATTATAAAAAAAATTTGTATATAATAATTAATCTTAATGGATAAAAAAACTTATATTTTTTGTATTTATATTTTATATTTTTTAAAACAAAAATTTTTTATCTTTATATAATAAAATATGTGATAATCTTCTTATATATATATTAGGGATGGTAAAACGGGTCGAATTCGTCGGGCCGATCGCCGAACTCGCTAAAAAATGTGGGTTGGGTTAGAATTTGAAATCTGTCAAATTAAAAAATTCGCTAAATTATGTATACATGTTCTAATTATGTGACTTTATTTATTTTATTTTACAATTTCGTATATATGTTCAAATTATGTGACTTATTTTTTAAAATAAAAATGGTTCTATTGATAAATATTATTTTAAATAATTTTATTGAAGTTAAAAATTTTTAAAAAATAATAAAAAATTATATTATAATTTGATTATTTTTTATTTGTAATTAATTGTTTAATTATTATTTTTTAGTTAATTTTAATTAATTTTATTTAAAAAAAAAACAAAGTCGAACGACTAGCATTTTGTACCCACTTTAGTTGGTGGGGCGGGCTGGCCCGTCCCACTTAAGGTGCGGGCCTAGGTGATGCGGGGCGGGTTGGGGCGAGCCGGCCCGCATTGCCACCCCTAATATATATATATAGGGGTGGCAAGCGGGGAAGCCCGCCCCGCCCCGCCTAGTGAGGCGGTCCCAAAATTCTAGCTCTCTCCGCCTAACGGCGGGTATAGCCCGCCAAATATCCTCTTTTTTTTTTTTTTTACTTTTAACTATTAAATAATATATATATATATATATATATGCATAAAAAATCTCTCCTATTTTTTATTTTTAACTATTATAATTTCTAAAAGTATAAACAAATTATAATTTTTATATTCACAAACATTAAAGTCTTTGTAATTATAAATATCTAATAAATATAAATATAAACCAAGTTTTCATCCAAAACATAATTATAAATATTGTTCCCAAAGCAAAATAAACATAATCCAAAACATAATTATAAATATTGTCTCTAAAACAAAATAAATATAATCCAAAACACTCAATTTTCATCTTTATTCTCTTGTAAGTTAGATTGGGAAAGTTGGATTTTGGCAAAAAAATTGTAAAAATACCCCTTGCTAAAAAAATACTAAGCCCGGCGGAAAAATCCGCCCCGTCCCGCCAAAGCCCGTGGTTTAAGCAGTGCGGATTAGGCGGACTTTTGCTATTTGGAGGTCCCAATTTTCCAGTCCAGCCCGCCTTTTTTGACGGGTTACGCGGGCCGACCCGGCAGGTTTAGGCCCGTTTGCCACCCCTATATATATACTATCTAGTAATTTTTTATATATTAAATAATTATAATCATATAATAACATTGAAATCAGAAAACATATTAAATCTATTACAGTATAACTATTTAAAATATTATTTTAATATAATCTTTTAATATTATAAAAAAATTTTGCATAAAAATTTTGCGAATTTGGCAAATTCTTTTAATTTGACCGGTTTCAAATTCTAGTCCAACCCACCTTTTTTAGCGAGTTCGGCGGGTCGGCCCGACGGACTCGACCCGTTTTGCCACCCCTAATATATATTAAGATGATTATCACATATTTTACTATATAAAAGTATAAATTTTTTGTTCTAAAAAATATAAATTAAATAAATACAAAAAATATAAATTTTTTTATTCATTAAGATTAATTATTATGCAAAATTTTTTTATAATATTAAAATAATATTTTAAGCTTTAATATAAAAATATAAAATAATTAAAATTTGTTTTATATTACTTGACAAATAATTAGATTATTATATTTAAAATTTATTAACTAATTATTTTATTAAATATATTATTATATCATATAATTTTTTATTAAAATATTTGTAAAAATAAAATTTATTTAAAAAATTATATAAAATACATGAAAATATTAACTTTTTATTTAGGTATGTATTTAAAATTATATTATTTATTTTGTTTTTCTTAAAAAAATTGAAAAAAATAAAAAAGTTAATATTTTCATGTATTATATATAATATTTTTAATAAACTTAGTTAGTTAATAAATTTTAAATATAATAATCTAATTATTTGTCAAGTAATATAAAATAAAATTTTAATTATTTTATATTTTTATGTTAGTTATAGTTTAAAATATTATTTTAATATAATTTTTTAATATTACAAAAATTTTTTGCAATAATTAATTTTAATAAATAAAAAATACTCATATATTTTATATTTAATTATTTAAGAATAAAAGATTTTGTTGTCGTTTAAAGTATTGTGTATTAAAATATTGTCATTTAAAGCATTTATTTATGTACTAAGATATTCTATATTTATTAGAGTCCATCAATGCTCTTGTTTTATATTAGCCTTTGATTTTTATCTAATAAAATCTAATAGCCTATATAAATATGACTCATTCAATAAGCACATAATGGTTGAGCTCGTTTTAGACATACCCGTCAATTATTAGATCTTAGTGGCCCATATACATCAACTGGTGCTTTGTTTTTGGTGCCCCTCAATTAATGCTTTGATTTGATGATCAGTGCTGTGTACTGTTAATTATAGTAGCAGCCATAAGAAATTTCACATGCAATTTCTCTTTGTAATTTGTATGTCAATAATGAATTATGCTAAAAGATAAATAATATAAATAATGTTACTAACTATATTACGGTATATTCTGTATTGCTGTCCATTAATTGTTATTATTATTATATTATTATTATTATTATTATTATTATTATTATTATTATTATTATTATTATTATTATTATTAATGATTGATTTTTTTATTTAATTATTATGTTAAATTTTAAAATTTTTTATCAAATTTATAATTAGATCATTATGATATTTTTAATTGAATTTATATATTATTTTTAATTTTATAATTAGATAATTTTTATAATAAAAATATTAAAATTAATGAATAGTCTTTTTAAAAAAAATATGTGATAAAAATTAATTAAAATTTTAATCGTAAATATTTTTAATTTATAAAAAAATATTTTATTAATTCTAATACTTTTTATATTAATAATGACTTAATTATAAAATTAAACATAATATAAAGACTTAATTAAATATATATAAATTTAATTATAAATTTGATGAAATTATAAGAGAGATAAAATAATTAATTTTTTTTAGGGAACATAGTTATGCACATATTCATGAAGTGCGGGGTTATATAATAATATTACGGTAAAATGTATATTTAAATCAAATGGAGCTCAAAATTATATAATTTATCTAAAAAAACGTTACATGAATTTCTTATTAGAACGTTTCTATATAAATCGAATGAGTCTCATTTTGTCTACTCCAACACTAATTTGAATAAGATTAATTCGAATTATTATAACTAAAAGCATATCGAATCTAACTAAGTCGATTTATGCATGCATGAAATATGGCCTAATAAATTGAATCACATGGATTCAAATTATGCATGCACGTGATTCCCACTAATTCGAATCACACCAATTCAAATTACCCATAGTTTTGTGTACCTAGTAATTCGAAACAAGCTGTTTCGATTTACTAATAGTAATACTAATTCAAAGTGCTTTGATTTGAATTACTACCAAAGAGCAGCCCAAAGTAATTCGAATTGGACTCATTTGAATTACTAATAGTTTCATATAAATAGAATTCAAATTGAACTCATTCAAACTACAATTCTAAAATCCTGCCCCATCAAATCCCAGAGAAAACTCTTTCCTAAAACTCCAAAAAAGTGTTTAACATTCGAATGTTCTGCTGATGGGGGACAACCAGACCGGCTTTATCGTTTGGATAGAGTCATCCATATAACTGGTGTCATCAATGAAGAGGTTAGTGCGCATATTTTTTTTTCAAAAATAGGAATTAATGTGTTACTTTTTTTTGTCTCTTATAACACTAGTCAATATTTACAATTGTTAAGATAGATAGAATGGTTATATTAGTGATTTATTAGTTTCTAGAAGTTTGACGGAGCAAGCTCTAATTTGGATAGTGATTATAAATAAGTAGAAAAGTATCAGTAGTAAAGATAATGGGGGATGAAACTTAGTTAGAGTAAGATTTTTTTGTTAATATTAAACTTAGTCATTAAGTAAATTTTTTTGTTAATGTTAAAACTAATTTTTATTAGGCCCAGTTTGATGAATATATGATGTTATTTTGTATTTGAATGCGTAACATTATTTGGTTGCATATAAGTTGTATTCTTTGAATTAAGATATGCATTAGTTGATAATGTTATATAAATATATTCTGATGTGAGAGATAATTTGTTAAGTTGTTTATGCAGCCCCACCAATGTATCATGAGCATGCAACGACAGCTGGGTATGCGCCTAGATAAAAGGATCGTTTCGTACTTGCAAATGGATTGTTTATACCATCTTGCGAGGCTGAACGAGACTTGGTTTAGGTTGGATGAGCCGTTGGTTAGTGCATTCGTGGAGCGATGGCGTCCGGAGACGCACACGTTTCATATGTCGTTCGGCGAGTGTATGATTACACTATAGGACGTGGCGTACCAGTTAGGGCTGCTGACCGATGGACATTATGTCAGTGGTTGCCTGATAGATTTCGAGCGATACATCGAGGGTGGTCACCCAACTTGGACGTGGTTCGAGGAGCTACTGGGTGTTTTGCATCTTGCGAACTGCATCGACAAATTCACAGTGAGATGCAGTTGGATTCGGGACACATTCGGAGAGCTTTCTGATGGTGCCAACGAGGCCACTGTTAGGAGGTATGCCCGGGCCTATATTATGGTGCTTTTGGGGACTTAGCTATTTGGCGACAAGTCTGGTACTCGCATTCACATTCGGTGGCTGCCATATATAGCCAGGTTTGCGGACATGGGTGGGTACAGTTGGGGATTAGCTGCTCTCTCATGGTTATACCAGTGCATGTGCTGCGTGACAAACAGAAACATTGTGAAGTTAGTCGGTTCATTAAAGCTGCTTCAATCATGATCTTCTGGAGGTTCCCTGGTTTCAGGCCTGCTGGATATGATACGTTCGGCTGGCCTTTGGCCTTGAGGTAGTATTCTATTCAAATGATATGTTTGTCACAATTATTTGATGTTAGTTTTATTTAGTGATAACCTATGTTTGGCTTGTAGGTAGTCAGGTCACAACCCGACCGCGAGCGAGAAGGGACCTCGAGTTGTTTATTGGAGGCTCAGGATAGATCTCCTACAGGCTGGGGATGTGAGTATTTCAACCACTCTAAATAGTTAAAATCTCTATCAGATTGGCAACACTGTATATTTAATGATGACGTTTCATAAGTCTTTTAGGTGGTGCATCTAGAGATATTGGAACCTTGGCATACGGCGTTATGGAGGTCCGCAACAGCATTAATATATTTTGCTGTCATAGAGTGACACCAGGTAGATCGGGTGCTACCACAGTTTAGTGGAGTACAGCCTTAACCAAGAGCCACACTAGACATCGATTTCTGGATGTCGAAGGATGACAGAGGTGGTAATTGGTGGTTCCCACACAGCTTGTAATTTTGGCACCTCCATTGGGACAACTGGGCATCATTCAGTAGTACCTTGATACACACGGCTGCATTAGCTCTAACCATTGGCAGTATGAATACCAAGATCACACGATAATCAAGACTCTTATGATCACTCGATATCGATGTGGCCAGACAAGTATGAGGTCCATTGTACCGTTTTACCTCCCAAATACATCTACGCTGGCGAAGACTGATCTGAATCAACCATGTACATACGTTGCCAAATTTCTTACACTTCTCAAAGTACTTGCGATAACCGGACTCCACCACTTTATACTGAACCCCGCGTCGGATGCTATAGGTTTTTACGCTTAACACGACCTCCTCTTTATCCTGAAATTGCTGACCAACCTAAAACTCCGCTAGACCTCCGGTATCCTGTGTATCTCTGGCACCAAATTCAACAGGTTCACTAGGAATCTCCTGCTGTTTCATGGCATCCAAGTCCAAAATTGAAAAGTGTGGAGGATACTGCTGAGTCCCTGAGCTAGACACTCTGCCAGCCCCAGCTGGATTATTCCTTGCTATGTTATCACCATTATCATCGGCAATGATGTCTGGCTCCACATCATCATCGTCATCATCATCCCACATTACATCGTCTATACTATCTGGTGTTCCACCCTGTAATGAAACTGGCGCCGTATCAGTAATACCAACTTCTTCATCACCACTGCGGTTTAGATCAACTGCAAAGGATGGGGAGGCAACCACCATTGCCTCAGGTGCAATCACAGGCACGAATGAAGAGGCACCAACAGGTCTCGAACTAGAACAAGCTGTCGTTGCTGGAGCTTAGGGATTCCGGTTCGAACCTCCTGAACTAGAGACCATATCTACAAGCTTGGCCAATAGCTCAGGGGTCTTGACCTCGAAAAACTGTCGACGACAATAGAACGAAACTTTCAAATCCTCGTCACTCCTATGACAAACGAATCGTATTTCACATCATCTCGCAAAACTAAAATCGAAATTCGATAGAAGAACTTCTCAACCCGTTTTACGCCTTACAACCCCAATTTTTGGATTATATAATTCAGGAACTCAGTGAAGCTCATTGTAGGTTTCAGAAAAATATTGAGGAGATCCTTATCAGTAAACTTAATTCCAGATTGTATTTTTTTCTTAATCGACCCTCTATAGTGCACTAATCCTAAAAAGCTATCCTCACTAGCCATTGTGTTTCACTCTCATGAGGAATTCACGTTCATATCATATTTATATACGTTGGTCTTACAGTAAATCAGATTTACCTTGTTCGATTTATTTGTTTGTGGTAATTCGAATCAGTTAAATTTGAATTATGTAAAGACGATACAAGGTGTAAATCGAAATAGGTTGTTTCGAATTACTAGGCACTTCAATTGCATGCATAATTCTAATCCATGTGATTCGATTTACTAGCTTATATTTTATGCATGCATAAATCGACTTGGTTAGATTCAATTTGCATCTTTTTATAGTAATTCGAATTAGTGTGGGAGTGGGCAAATCAAAAGGGGCTCATTCAATTTATATAAAAAAGTCCTAATGGAAAATTCATGTAACATTTTTTTCTTTTAGGAAAATTGTGTAATTTTGACATGATTTTGGTTTAAATATGTATTTTACCTATAATATTATCTTATTTGTTGTTGTGGCGATAGTTAATTAAGAGGAGACCAGAAAGTTCAAAGGGCGTACAACATGTATATTTTGTGTGGATTTTCTTGGTTTTCCATGTTTAATGAAACAAAGGATGAAGAATAGAAATTAATAGGGAAGAAGAAGTTGAAGTAAAATTAAACTAACAGAATTGATGACTCATCAAATTAATTTATTTTAGATTCTGATATGCTCTCGTAAATTAGAGGATAGAATATGTCTAAAATTTTTAACTTGGATAAATTGAGATGAAATGTGTGTGGAGATAATGGCTTGGTCAAAATATCAACTAATTGTCTGCAAGAAGTGATAGGAAGCAATTTTATGACACTGACTTATACTTTTTGGTGCACAACATGACAATCAATCTCCAAATGTTTAGTACGCTCATGAAAAATCGGGTTAACTGTGATGTGAAGAGCACTTTAGTTGTCATAATAAAAAATAGGTGATCGGTCATAAGTGATGTAAAAAAATGCCCAACAAATTAAGAATCCATTAAATTTTACAAGTAATACTTGCTAAAGCGCGATATTTAGTCTCGATAAATAAATGAGTCACAGTAATTTGCTTTTGCTTTTTCAACTAATCAAAGAACCTCCTAAAAAAATAGCCAGTAAGAGAGGGGCGACTATTCGATGAGGTAAATTGTATATTATTGTTTGTCATTTGAATAAGTATACATATACTTCTACACTATCATGTGTATAGTTCAGCAAATCATCATGAAATTTTTAAATCTACAAAAAATGATTCATATGCTAATAAAATTGATAACTTATCAAACTAATTTATTCTAAAAGATGGTATGAAATGCAACCAACAGAAAAATAATAAAATGTATGAATTGTCATTTAATCGTTTGGATTCGTTCTTTTGAGACTAATCATTTGTTTTTCATTTGTTTTTGGATTGATTTATGCTTGTGTTATAATAATTTAAAAAATGTGTAGACATTAATTCTTATTGATTAAGGAGCGAAGCCATAAATCATTGATAATCCTTTCTAGTGCATTTGTTTTCTATTTATATATTAAGATTGAATTTAATGTTTTCTTCTTTTAATATAAATAAATAAACTCTATATATATTATTTATAAGGAGCAAATCTAGTTGCAAGTTTAGTGAGTAAATATCCAACTCAACGCTCGTTTATTTTCACCAAGGATAAGGAAATTTTTGTCTAAAAAAAGATATCTTAGTTTTCAATCTTTTTAATTTAGGATAATACAATTCTTCTGTTAAATAATAACAAAAATTAATTTTATAAAATTTTTATTTGTAATTTGTGAAGATTTTAAACTTTCACAAATTATTAATAAATTTATTTTTGTAAAATTTTTTTACTAGTAGCAATTAAGTGAAAAAAGACCATTGTTATAAATAATGTCAGAAAAAAAAGTAATTGCAATACAAAAAAAAAAAAACATCGAATAAGAAATGAAATAAGATAACATTAATGTTGATAATATTTGTATTGGTGATGATGAGAGTAAAAAAATAACAATGGTGATAAAGTATAGTTACACAATAAAAATAGTAGAAGTAGAAATGATAATGATGAGAATGAAAAAGATAATAGTAGTAGTGGTCATACTTGGTTGTATTATTGAAAAGAATTTTATGAAAGTTTAAAATTTCCACAAATTACAAATAAAACTCTTATAAATTAATTTTTGTTAATATTTAATATTTTTTTTAATAAAAAAATTGTGTTGTCTTAAAATGAAAAAGATTAAAAATCAAAGTATTTTTTTTGGACAAAGAAAACCTTATTTTTCGTAAAAATGGACAAACACTATAGCTTATATTTTTTTTATTTTAGTAAGTCATTGCTAGGAATATAATAAAGGAAAAGTTTGAAACCAAAGTTTATGAAACTAAATCAGCCAAAATATTTTTTGGGTAAAATACTAAATTGGTCCTCTACGTTTGGGCGTAATTTTATTTTGGTCCTTAAGATTTAAAGTGTCGTATTTGAATAAAAAAGTTTTATTTAACTTTAATTTAGTTCCACCATGAGGTCAAAGTTAAATAA
This sequence comes from Arachis stenosperma, assembly GCF_014773155.1. Classification (NCBI taxonomy): domain Eukaryota; kingdom Viridiplantae; phylum Streptophyta; class Magnoliopsida; order Fabales; family Fabaceae; genus Arachis; species Arachis stenosperma. The sequence continues at coordinate 16,678,559 of NC_080384.1, read as the reverse complement.
TTAACAAAATGTCCTACATAACAGCAGTACAAGAACAAGATCGATAATTTGGAGAACAAGTACAAGCTCCAAAGCCCAAAATCAACCGTGGACGCATCAATATATTTATTTATCATTCTCCTTAGCTCTATAGAAAATATTTCATTTAAGTTATAAAAAATAATAAATAAATAAATTAATGGATTCACGGTTGATTTTGTACCTTTAGAACTTGTATTTGTCCTCCAAATTATCGATTTTGTTCTTATATTGTTGTGATATAGGACATTCTATTAATTATTTAACTTTGACTTCATGATAGGATTACATTGAAGTTAAACGAAACTTTTTTAAATTTAAATAAGACACTTTAAATTTTAAAGACAAAAATAGAATTACACCTAAACATAAAAAAACCAATTTAGTATTTTATCCATATTTTTTTTACATTACCTAATATAATTAATTATATAAAAAATATTTTATAATAAAAAAATTAGTTAAAAATAACCAAAATTTAATTCATTTAATTTTTATTAATTATTATTAAAATTAATAAATATTAAATAAGATAAATTTAGATTTTTTTTTTCTTTCTAACATTACAACCACCATATTTAGTTTTCATTTTTTCACGCGTCTTTTGATTCTTTATACTAGAATTTATTTTAATAATTTTATTTAATATTAAAATATTTAATTACATTAAAATAAATATTAATAACATATAATGTACTATCACTCTATTAGCAATAATGCATATTTCATAAATAACGTGATTTCACCAATATAAAATTAGTATTTTTAAGACCATATGTAGGGCTGCACACGGATCGGATCGGATCGGATATAGGCTAAAATTCTATCCGATCCGCACTGCTCCCATCGGATCGGATCGGATACCATATCCGCGTTTTTTTAGGTCGGATCCGATCCGATCCGATCCGCGTATTTGCGGATCGGATCGGATCGGATATCGGATATATCCATGTAATAAAAGATTTGTTTTAAGGCCCTGTTTTTTTCTATTTTTGAAAAAAATGTCCATAAATATCATAAAATTAAAAATTAAAAATAAAACAGCAACTCAACAATTAAAAATAAAATATCATAGAATTTATGACAATACTTAGTGAAACAACACATTAAATCAGTAATTTAACATACTAAAACAGCAACTCAACAATTCAGCACAGTAAATTATACTAAAACAGCAATCCCAATATACTAAAACAGCAATCCCAATATACTAAAAATACTAAAACAGCAACTCAACAAGTTCCAATTGACACATCTCTTCCAGTCTTCTAATTAACACTATATCAGCAAGCATTCATTCCTATTAAGAAATAACAAGTGAGAAAAATTAGTAAAACATGTTAGAATAATAAATTATTATATACCAATACAATACAAGCACCATTGAATACCTAAGATGGTTGATGAGATTGCATTCCACTTTGAACTTCAGGATCTCCGACACTAGTAACTCCAGAAAATTCTATTCAATTCAACAATAACAAAATATGTCATGGTATGTCAATGCTTTAAAATGAAAGACAAAAAATGAATAATAATTAATAAAATACAAATGAACTAATTCATTATATACCTGAATCAACAGCGGCATCTCCTTCATGAAGCTCAACCAATATCTTAGCAGGCTTCAACCAATTTTGAGTGCAAATTAACGCCTCTATAGTGGTGGGACTCAAACAACTGCGATAAGGGTCAAGGACACGACCTCCCGTGCTAAAAACTGACTCAGATGCCACAGTAGAAACAGGAATGGCTAATATATCTCTAGCCATGCAAGAGAGAACACGATACCTCAAAGTCTTTCCTCTCCACCACCTCAATATATCAAATCCACTAAAATCTTCCGCCACTTCATCTTCCAAATATCTATCCATTTCATTTTTCTTCAACTCACTTAATTTTATCCTTTGAGTTTGCTTCCACTTGCTCATAGGATCTTCAATCGTAATACTATCATTCTCACTCATCTCTACACTAGGATTTGGTGTAGTATCTGAAGAAATGCTAGCATCTTGAGTGTCTTCAGGGGGTCGCGGATTCCATATGCTATATTGCTCAAACAATTTAGCAATGATATCCTTCAATTTTCTAAAGATCCTTGAAGATTTCTCACCTTGACCATACATCTCAGACAAAGTAAACTGAATATATTCCAATTTATACCGCGGATCAAGAAAAACAGCAACAAGTAATAGATAGTTCAGAGATGGCTTGTTCACTGAAGTCAAAGGAGTAGAAGTATAAGAATGATCAGAATCATCCCAATACTTATCAAATTTAGCCTTCATCGTTGTTGCCATTCCATTCAACACTAAATCATCACTCATAATCCATTTATTCAAAGTGCATAAAATCTTACACAATACATGGAAAAAAGTATTTGAAGTGACATTCAAAGAACTAGAGAATGAAAGCGTTGCATGATAGAAAATTTGTAAAAAACGTATAAAGATACGAGCTCTACTCCAATCCTCATCACTAGGAGGCCCCCCATCATCTTCAAGGTATCTTTCAAAATGAGCATCTTCCCTAGCAAGACGAGCAAATGCCTTTTCAAATTTTTCGGCCACTTCCAACATCATATAAGTAGAATTCCACCTCGTCGGCACATCAAGAATAATCATTTGTCGACTTGTAATGTTTGCCTCATGTGCACACCTCCTAAAGGTTGCTAACCTAGACGGAGATGACTTTACAAACTTACAAGAAGTTCTAATCCTAGCAATAGATGACTGTAGATCTTTCAAACCATCACAAACAATCAGATTTAAAATATGGGCAGCACATCTCAAATGAACGAATTCCCCACCCAACATAGTACAACCATTCCATTCTCGCATGATTTTAACCAAAGTGTTTACAGCAACAAAGTTTGCACTAGCATTATCCACAGTTACAGTACAAAGTTTTCGAATACACCAATCTTTTAAACATTTCTCTAGAGCTTTTCCTATGGTAACACCAGTATGATCAGCAATCAAATTAAAAGACATGATCTTCTTATTCAATGCCCACCCATCATCAATATAATGAGCTGTTACACACATATAGTTCATGTTTTGAACAGACGTCCAAGTATCAGTAGTTAAAGAAACCATCTGATGATTCAACTCCAAAAGGGACTTAAGTTTGGTTTTTTCCTCTACATACAACTGCATACAATCCCTAGCAACTGTCATACGACTCGAAATCTTAAATTGAGGTTGCATTTCACCACAAAATCCCCTAAAACCAGTATTTTCCACAAACCTAAATGGAAGCTCATCAATTATCACCATCTTACAAAGTGCAAGCCTACACCGATCTTGATTAAAGTCTACTGCCTTTAATGTTGGTGGTTCCTCTAAATTAGAATTTGTGAACACAAGAGTTTTCTGTTTTTTATCAACATGATTTTCCGGGTTCTTCGCACAAGTTCCAATATGTTTTTTTAGGTTAGAGGTCCCATCCCTACGACTATGACACTGTAACCATTTCAAACAATGCTTACATTGAGCCTTAGTTTCCTCATCATTTTTTTTGAAGTGATCCCAAACAATAGAAGGGGGTCTAGTAGACTTTCTTTTACCTGACTGGCCAGATTGTGCTGCTGTCGCCAAAGAAGGAGCATCACTTGAAGCTGGATTGGTATTTGTTTCTCCTCCCCTTGTTGATTCTTCTGGTGTAGATCCAGCGACACTAGGTGGAGTAGGAATGCTCCCAACTTCAGACCCACTTGCATTAGTTGTAAGCGCTTGATTATCGGCCATTCTAATTTTCCAACAGACCAACACAATTCTACAGTTAAATAAGCCATAACACTATATTAGTTTACAAACAATAGACCTTTAGTGCCATATGACTTCAATTAAATAAACCATCTTAATTTTCAAACAATTAAACCTTTAAACCATATAAATCCTCAATGCCATATCTGTTCACAGTTGAATAAACCATTCAAATTTACAGATTTTAATACATAATAACAGTATAACACAATGATTCAAGTACTTTAAAATAAGCCATAACACTATATTAGTTTACAAACAATAGACCTTCAGTGCCATATGACTTCAATTAAATAAACCATCTTAATTTTCAAACAATTAAACCTTTAAACCATATAAATCCTCAATGCCATATCTGTTCATAGTTAAATAAACCATTCAAATTTACAGATTTTAATACATAATAACAGTATAACACAATGATTCAAGTACTTTAAAATAAGCCATAACACTATATCAGTTTACAAACAACAGACCCTCAGTGCCATATGACTTCAATTAAATAAACCATCTTAATTTTCAAACAATTAAACCTTTAAACCATATAAATCCTCAATGCCATATCTATTCATAGTTAAATAAACCATTCAAATTTACAGATTTTAATACATAATAACAGTATAACACAATGAATCAATAGACCTTTAAAATAAGCCATAACACTATATCAGTTTACAAATATTAATATTATTATCGTTATAAGAACAAACAATGAAATCAAACCATATCCTTCATAGGGTCTAGGGATAGAGACAGCAAATGAGAAATCACATGGTATTGTCTTCAAGGATTACTTGCCATTTGAGAAATGAATCCAACATTTTTTCCCACCCTCGGAAATAAAGTTTACAAATTACATCCCATATGCTAATAACTAAATTTAAAATATTAGAATTCAGGCCACCATAGTTGACACCTTCAGAAAGAGACTTTACAAGGAATAAGTTAATAATTATGTAGCCAAAGTAATGCTTAATTTCTATCTTCCAGATTGGCTCAAAACATATCATTGGTTCTCTATTCTCTGATGCAATAATTCTTGGATCTATTGATCATGAAATGAAGTTGATTGCTCTTAAATAAGGGACTACATTTTGTGAAATCACTAGTAATTTGAAGTCATGAAATATTTTCCTAAAACTAGCCAACAATTTCATCAATTATTAAAACAGTTTTAAAAAGAGAAAATAAAATAAAATTAATTTACCCATAATACTTGATCAGTTGAAGAGCCGAGAGCAAAAACGATGGAGAAGAAAGACGGCTGGTCTGACTCTGACAGATTCACGAAGCTGCTTGGAGAGAACGAGAAATGATGAACGCGACCGTGAGTGATGGAGGAGGTGACCGCACTACTGGAGGAGACCACCGACCCTGACCGCTGCGCCAGTGAAGAACGCGACCTATGAAGAACGCGTATGGAGAACGACGCGACCGCCGTCCACCGCGTCAATGGAGGAGGTGACGACCGTGCAGTTGGAGCCTGGAAGAACAATAAATGATGCCCTTAGGAGACGGTAATGGACAGCAAACACTGGTGATAGAGCAAGGTAGAGCCGATCAGAGAGGAGAAGAAGAGCCAGAGTTTGAGAGTCTGAGTAAGTGAGTGAGGATCTGAGATTGAGAGGAGAGTCCAGAGTTCAGAGAGTGAAAGAGGTGAGGTCGTGAGGAGCGCCGTAAATCCGTAATGAGGGATTTAGGGTTAGGTCACAACAACATAACATTAGCTATTTATATCATGTGTCATGTGCGGATCTGTGCGGATCTGCGGATCGGATCCGCGGGTATCATTGCCGAATCCGCGATCCGATCCTACCACAGTGCGGATCGGATCTGATCCGATCCGATGACTCTGCGGATCGGATAATATCCGCGAAATTCGGATCGGATGCGGATAATTACCGCGGATCTGCGGATATTATCCGATCCATGTGCAGCCCTGTCCATATGCAACCTTGTGATAAACAAATTATTTTGCATCAGTAAAATTATTGAAGGTTGTACACCATTTTTACAGTAAAATTATTCATTCATCTCTATTTTGTAAATATTCGATTCTTATTAGCTTTAATTATTTATTTAGTCTTTATAGTTTCATAAAATTTTTAATTAGATTTTTATACTTTTTTTTAATTTGATTCCTGCACCAAATTTTTTTCAATTAGATCCTACTTAGCAGTAATTGACTTAATTTTATAGGGATCCAACTATAAAAAAAATTGGTACAAGGACTTAAATAAAACGAAAAAAGAGTGTAAGGACCAAATTAAAAAATAAATTTGTGCAAAAGGACTCAATTAAAAGAAAAAAATATATATAATCTAATTAAAAATTTCGCAAAACTATAAAAACCAACAGAGTAATTCAACCTTTTCATTAATAATGTAATTATTTTTTTTCTATAAGCATTGCCCTTAATTTTTTCCCATATTTGTAATTGTTCAATCCTTATTGATACCAATATAACGAGTTAAAAATTTTATTTAAAAACTTGTTTAATAATTTTTTTTATATATTTTATTTTTTATTTTATAACAGTCGGTATATAAAAATATGAGTTATATAGTAAAACACAAATAACATATAATTTTATACTCATAACATCTATATTTTTATACATATAATGTTAATAATTAACAAAATTTTACAGTTAATATTACCCAATTTTAAAATATATTTGTTTTTGAATTATCTCACATGCATGTCAATAGATCATGATTTTTAATTATTTTAATATTTTTTATTTAATATTCATATGTATATTTATTTATTAATTTTAATCTGATTAGTTAATAATTATATTTAATAATTTATTTCATATTTTTTTATTTTATAATATATAATCTATGTGTAAAAATATTAGTTGTATAATAAAATTATTGAAATATTTCTAATTTATTTTTTATTTTATTTTTTCTTACTATAGATAAAGAGACTCAAATTTGTGACTTTTTAGATAAGTATGGAGAAATTATATCATTTGAGTTATAATTCATTGGCAAAATATCTTTAGTCTAACATTCATAATTTTATATATATAACATTTATAATTTTAAACATATAACATCTATAATTAATGAATTAAAATTAATTTATTATTTATTTTTTTATTTTGTAGGTTATAAACCAATATTTTTATGTTTTTTATTTTTAATAAATTGACACTAATCAAATTTGATATTTTGAATTTTGTTTTATAACGTGTTGTGGTGTTTTAAAAATATTTTTTAGGATTAATAATATAAGAATTTAAGATTTTTATTTGAAATAAGAATTGTATAATTATGGATGGAATAAGCTAATAATTTTTTTTAGATTTGATTCTTATAAAATTTAAATTATTTTTTGGTATAATTAAATAAAAAATATTTATAAAAAAATTAATTGTATCAAATAATTAAAGAAAATAATTCATATTTTCTTATAAATTAAATGAAAATATTTTTAAGTATATATTTTTATTTATTATTTGTAATTTTTGTCTACGTAGGATTACTGATATTCTAATTCTATGAGATTATACTAGATTCAAGCTTTATTAGTATTATTATATCTTGGTCCTATATTTAAACAACATGCATGGATCAAGGAAGTCAATGATGGCACTCAGTCCAGTGCAAAAACTTGTGAAAAAGGAAAACCATCATTGTTGAATTAGGTTTAATGGGGTTCTGAATTGTAAGCCAGCCCAATAATGCAGTACCTTATACTACAAGATTACAAGAAGAGTGCTATGCTATTTACGTGTACATGTGCAAATGGTAAGCGGAATAATCTATAAAAGATGCCTTCATCACAACTTGTGGCTCATCTTTAATTTATTTATTCCTATAAGAAATTTCAATACAACAATAAAGTGACTTATATGCTATATGCTAGGTCTTGAATTGACCGGTCGAATTGTCTTATAGCATTTGGAAATTGAAGGTGCATGCGGCTTTAATTTCGGGAATGAATCATCTCCAGTAAACAAAAAGTTGGATGGTGTATAGTGTTTAATCTAATTATTTATTATTTTTTTAATTTATTTTTAATCTTACTTATAAAATTAAAAATAAGAGATCACACTGAATTTTATCAAATATTAAAAAAATTGAAAAGAATCCATTTTCCTTTGTTTTCTGATTATTTCTTTTTGAAGGATAAACTTATAATTTATAAACTTTTAACTATTTAAATAATTAATTTAATTAATTTTTAATTATTTAAGTAATTAATCTAAATTATTTCTGTAAATAATAACCTATTGATGTATCATAAATCATTTATACTCATTAATTATTTAAATGATTAAAAATCGAATAAAAAATTTTTAAATTATAAAAAATTTATGACAAATAATTCTTTGATCTCTATGAATTTGGTATTGAATTTGTCGAACTTATCTTTTATGAAAAGTTTTAAATATTTAAAAATAATTTATTTTAATATCTTTTAAATTAAATATTAATTTTTATTTTTTTAATAAATTAGACAACTATATATAAATATTATAGTATGTATCAAAATTTATTTATCTTTTAAATAAATGACATTTACAAGGATTTGGATCTTCTAAAGTTTGAATTTTACTTTAGAGATTAAAGTGTGATCTCTCACCATTGATTTTATAGGTGGGACCAAGAATAAATATGAAAGAGAAACTATTCAAGGTAGAAGATTACACTTTATTTTCTAAAGTGAAATTCAAACTTTAGAGGATCCAAATCCCACAAAATATAACATAGATATATAAAACAAAAAGAAGTGTTAAAGAATCACTAGATTTTGTGATTTATAGCTATTAATTAATCATCATTAATATTTTTAATGATATGAGATTATTCACTTTTATTGGCGGATTAAGTGCTATCAAATTTTAATAAAAATGATAGTTTCTAGATTTTTTCTAAAACAAAATTAAATAGTATCTCCTAATCCCAAGTAACTAACTAAATATTATTGGGACTGTGACTAACAGCAAGAGTCTGAATCTGCTCTGTCTCTGGGACACTGTTTTTGGAATCCATCATTGTCATCTTCTCCTTGTTGGCTTGCTTAATCTCACCGTAAAAGTAGGACACAAAGCCCCATAGTGAAAGCACAAGAGAAACCGCTTTCTCAACTTGGAACTTCTCCTTGTAGAAAATAACGGCCAAAATTTCCGTTACGGGGAGCAATATAGCAATTAAAATACCAGACAGCAACGAAGAGGAACAAAAAATAACTCCTATTGCTCCTAAGAAGAATGCTTGCCACATAATTGCACTTGCCACCATCACCACATAGTAATTTCCTCTTCCAAGCCCAAATTCTCTTGCTTCTCTTGGAATTACCTGTCAATTTTTTATCCCAAAATCACACCAAACTTATTAAGTGGGAACGTGCAATTGTTTTTATCTATTATCTATATAGTTCTTTAATTTTTAACTTTTAATGAAAATATATTATATTAGAAAATAAATATTAACATGCATTCTTATTTTGATAAAAATTTGATTTTAATATATTAATAGAGTAAATATTTTTCATAATCATTTAATCACATTTATTTTCTATTAAATGTGTTAAAATTAAATTCTTTTCATAATTTTTTTATTTTATTTTAAAATTATCAAAATTAAATTCTTATGTTAAACAAGCTAAGAAGAAGAAACCTTGAAATCATTGTTGATGATCATGCCGGCGACGCAGAAAACAGTAGCAAAGAAGCACATCACGAACTGAATCTCCATAACCAAAGAATAAGTTAAGTTCTGCTTCGCCTTCTTGTAAGTTAACTCCACAAGCGGCAACACGAATCCGTACAGAGCTGCCGCCATGAGAGTCATAACGAAACCCTTCACGTACTCCACCGTCGACTCTCCGGCAGGCCGGTCACTGCGAGTGTGGAGTGCCAGCACCCCCGCGCCAACGGTGAGGAGCACGACGGCGTTCACGGAGTACGGCGTGAACTTCTGCCTGACGAGGAGGAAGGCGAAGACGGCGGTGAAGGCGAGCTGTGTGGCGATGATAAGGGCGGAGGTGGACACCGGGAGGCGGGCGACACCGCAGGCGTAGAGGTAGTCGTCGAGGCCGGTGAGGATGCCGATGAAGGCGGCAGCGAAGAACAGCGGCGGTTTCATTGAAACCATCGTAGTTTTAGGTTTTTCTGTTTCGGAAGGGTAGTGGCGGTTGTTTTTGCGGCGGAAGTAGGAGAGGATGAGGGGTATGAGCATGATGGGGAATCCGGCAGTTTCGAGGCAGCTGGAGAGCCAAACGCGGTGGCCGCCATGGAGGAAGTAAAGGCGCATAATGAGAGGGCCGCCGCTGGTCCCGACTGAAAGGAGGATACAGTTAGTTATGAGGAGGGTTCTCTTCATTGTCGTCTTTCTTTGTTGTTGTTGTGCTTCAACTGGTTCTGCCATGGCTTAATTAATTAGCTGTTGCTTCTTGTTATTAGAGTTACGTAGTATTATTGCTACTTCAATTATTGCAGGTGTGTTATTAATATATGAATAATAATGACAAGGAATCAAGATGATTTTAGCAAAAAAAATCAGCGAAATATTTTTAGGTGAATCTAAAATTTCTATATTGATAATATTTATGTTAGGTATTAGAATTTTTTTTTTAAATTAGATAGTTTTAAATTTGTTTTCTAATTTATCATATTTTAGATATTTGGAGAGAGAAGGATTGTAGAGAAATCGAAACTAATTAAATCAGTTTCCATTATTAACGTTGTAATGATACTAACGTATCTTTTCCTAATTTAAACGTGGTAAAACATAATTAATAATCAATATTTTAAACCATAAATAAATAAAACTAATTACTATATTTTTAATTAATTAAGTTGTTCTTTTTTGATTGATTTAAAATTAGTTCCATATACTTTTCTATATATATATGAATAACCAATAATTGAACTCACCTCCTCAAGTTAATTAAACAATCTTATGTATCATTTTATATCTTACAAACACACACGTATATATAGTAGTACTATAGTGTTTAATTATTCTTCACATTCAAATAATGTTAATATTTAAGAATTTTTTTAAATAAATAATAAAAAATCTTGACAGTAAAGGATAAATTTTTTGGCTTGAAGGATAATACAATCGAATATTTTTGAAGATTTTAAAGCTGTAAGTATATATTCTTCCTATATTAATATATGCATGTATGTTACTTCATTTTTTTCATAAATAAAAAATAATATTTACCCATTAAATTTGTTAGTTGCTCAACCAATTCATCTTATATATTTATTGTGATTGAGATTGATATATAATCATAAAGATTTTTTCCTCCATTAATTTAAGTAAAGAAATCCATGACGTAAAATAAAATAAAATAAAGTCAATATCTACTTTTTTTCTCAATATTTTTTATATTTATGGTAAATATTAAATATAAAAAAATAATATTAATTATTATCACTTTTATTTATTTACATTCATAATTAAATTTAATATAATTATAGCAAGTCTCTATAATTATAACAATTTATATCTGTTACATATATAGCAATTATATTATATATAATTATATATCTCCTCTTTTATATATACTTAGCAAGTATTTTTATTTGTATAATCTACTTAATATATTAAAATTGAATTTTTTTTAACTAATGAGAGTGAGGTGTGAATTTCTCATGAATTCATTTTCTCTCCAAAATGAATGCATTTAATGAATAATGCATAATTATACCAATTTAGAAAAATAATTTTATTATAATTATATAAAATTCATATTTAATACATTATTAAACTACTTATCAATTATCAATCGAAAATATTAATATAATAATAATAATAATAATAATAATATACTTCTACTTAATATACTAAAATTGTATTTTTTCCTAACTAATTGAAGTGAGGTGTCAATTTTTCATAAATTTATTTTTCTTCTAAAATGAAAGCACTATTCTCTCTTCTAAATTTATTTTAGAAAAATATCTTTATTATATTTATACTACAATTAACGTTTAATGAATAATGTATGATTATACTAATTTAAGAAAATATATTTATTATAATTATATAAAATTAATATTTAATGCATTATCAACTAATGAAAGCGAAGTGTCAATTTTTCATAAATTTATTTTTCTCCAAAATGAAAGTACTATTCTCTCTTCTAAATTTATTTTAGAAAAATTAAAATTCCATACTGAATATAGGTGGCAAGTTAAAAAAAAATAAGCAAGTTCATGGAATCAAATCATATTTCTATAATATATATAAGAATGTATATTTTTATTATATAAAATTAAATTTTTGCACTTCATGATGAACGTGACATACTTCTTAGCGTGTTTCTTAATTTATTTTTTATAACTCATTGTACAATTTATTACAGTAAATTAATTATATCAACTAATTGATTTGATTAAGTATTTAAATATCACACGATTTATTATAATTTATATCAATCAAATAATTGTAATTTATTATATCAATTATTTTAATTCATTAATTTATAAGGTACATAATAACATAAATGATTTGTTACTTATACTGATTAAATATATATTAATTTAGTTAAAAAAAATCATTGTCTCCTACATTTTCCTATTTAGTTTTTTTAATTCATTAAATCCAATCAATTATAATAAATTAATTATATCAACTAATTAATTCAATCAATTATTTTTTAATTTATTTTTTGAATTCAATAAATTAAATAAAATTAATTATACTAATTATTTGTATTCACTAATTGATTTGATTAATTCTTAAAAATATTTTTATTTAATTTATTTTATTTATTTAAATATAACTAATTAGTTATTTAATTTTATTAGGATAAATATCAAATTCTATTTCTAATATAAAAATACAAAATTTTATTTATTTCATTTTTATTTTACCACTATAAAAGACCATATATGCTAGAAGAAAATATCATTTATTTACCAATTATTCTTTCATTGGGTAGCTTTTACAACAATTCTTTTTCTTCCTATGAGGCGTCGTCACAAGAAGGCAACTATCATGGACACAAATCAGCACACGCTCTTCAACTCCCGTGCTCATTATTCAGAGCAATATATGATATGTTATCCATTAAGCATTTATAGACCATGGTGTTATCATGTTTGCATAAATAAAAAAAAAATTCGTAATTAAGCTTAAGTTATTTACCTATTTGTGTGGTATATTGTAGTGTGAAATTACTTTTAATTTGTGTTATGCAATGATATTATGGTTTAATTTAAGCTTTTATTTTAGAATTGTGTTATGATTTTATCTCATAATTTTCTCTTAGATATTAAATTTATGTATTTTTATTTATTATTATTAAAGCGGATGTGATATAAAATTTGTAAAAAGAAAAAAAACTTACATTCAATTTATTTTATTGTAGTCTTCTATTCTTCTATTTTTTTTATTTTTTTATTCATTTTATTTTCTTTTTAAATATCATATAATTTATTATAATTTATACCAATTAATTAATTATAATTCATTATATCAATTAGTTTAATTCATTAATTTATAATATACATGATAAAATACATCATTTATTACTTATACGTTTATTTTTCTAAAATCTAAATCTGAATAATTATATTTTTAGTTTTTGTTATAAACAAAATATTATTAATAATGAATAATAATTAACTACTCATACTTTTAATCAAAGTGTTTGGATGATTTTTATATTTATTAATATTAATTATTAATTTTTTCATAAATAAATTATATTATAATTTTATTTTAGTTCATAATTGATTAATGATTAATGTTCATGAAGCTATGTTACTCTAAATTTTATATTTTATAAATATTTTATTTAAATATAATTTTTTTAACATAAAAATATATTATTTTTAATGATATCATAATTTTATATTTTTAATTATTCTAAATGAATATTTTATCAAATACTAATTAAAGCCATTCTTCCATTTGCTTTTACTAATTTATTTTCTAACTATTATATAAAATTAAAATCGTATTAATGAATTTAATATTAAAGTTAATTTGACTTTTTATTATTTAGAGTATTTTTCAATCAATAATTGTATATTCTTTACTTTTTTTTCAGTTTCATTTTGAATTTTAATTTAGTACTAAAAGATAGTGAAATTCTATTAATACGGAAATAAAGTTACAAAAGAGTCCATAGGGTAGAATAAGTAAAATAATGTGATACCCACATTGTAACATCCAAATAAAATAACTTAGGATCTAAAATGTTTATCTTTCTCTTTCTCGCGTCTATTATATTATCTATTCTATCTATTCTATTATATAAAAATCGAATTTTTACCTTTAACGATAGAATCAACGTAGTATGCTTCTACTTTATTTTATTTAACTCATTAAAATCAATTCATTATGATGAATTAATTATATCAGATAAAAGATTTGAATATATATTTAAGTATAACACAATTTAAAATTATGTATATTAATTATTTGATTTAATTTTTATGATATATAAATTTAAGGAATAAATTAAAATAAGATAATTTATTACTTATTTAAATTGAATACAACAAATATAAATTAATTTAGTTAAAAATTTACTATTTTCTAATCTTATATACATAAAAATGACAAAATAAAATTATAAAAATAATCTTTTGATCACTTTTGCTATTTTAATTTTATTTTCTTTGCTTTTTTTATGTATACTTTTATTTTATATTAACTTTGTTTATTTAATAATAAAATATACTCATATTAATTCTATCATATAATAATATATTTTTCTCCTATATTAATCAAAGAATTTCAATAGTTATCAACTACATCTAATAGAATGACTGAGAAGTGAGAACTATGAGAAGTTAAACCCAGGTTCAAAATGCTAAAACAAAGAAAAGAAAACAGTAGATATATAATTAGAAAAAATATATAATAATGACAAAATATACTAAAATTGGATTTTTTCTCCAACTAATAAAAGTGAGGTGTTAATTCCTCGTGAATTCATTTTTTCTCTAAAATGAAATCAATATTTTCTTTTCTAAATTTATTTTAAAAAATATATTTATTATAATTATATTACAATTAACATTTAACCAATAATGCATGGTTATACTAATTTAGAAAAATATTTTTATTATAATTATATAAAATCAATATTTAATACATTATCAACGAATAAAAGTGAGGTGTCAATTTCTCATGAATTCATTTTTCCTCCAAAATAAAAGTAATATTCCCTCTTCTAAATTTATTTTAGAAAAATATCTTTATTATAATTATATTACAATATTACAATTAGCATTTAATGAATAAAGCATAATTATAATAATTTAGAAAAATAAAATAAACTCCAGTAATTTATCTTTCGACTGCACACGTGTATAGAATAACTTTTAAGGAGTCATGTATAATAAATACGATCGATGATTATAAAACTGTATACTAACATTGATATAATATTATTTCAGATATATCTTTTGCAAGCATCAAAGAAAAGTGTTGAGTTGTTTTTTAGTAGATTTAAATTATTAATTGTTTATTAGAGAATTTTGTGCATTAGAATTCTCTAATAATTTATTATTTATTTTGAGCTAATAGTGATATGTTCTTACTTGACAGTAAAACGGCATATAAAAATTTGTTGGTGAATCTAAGTATTATTAAGTTATTTATGGTCACATTGAGTATATATGTTTGATTTATTGAAGAAAGTAGATTACTAAAATCAATCAATAACTATTTTAAAATTAATATATTTAACACTAACTTAAGAAAAAATAAATAATACATAACATGTTATATTTTTATTAATCAAATTATTATAATTTAAATTAATCTTAACAAAATAATTTAAAATTATAATTTCAATCTTATCACGTGCATGGTACGGGTTAATATACTAGATTAAAATAATATTAAATGTTATCTATTTTATTTATTTAGAGTCATAATTAAATTTGATATAATTATAGCAAATATCTAAAATTAAAAATAACATGATACTATAATTTTAAGTTGTATAATATAATAAAAAATATAGCAATTTATGTATGCATCCTATATAGCAATAATATTATATATATTTATATATCTTCTCTTTTAGCTCTTTTCTAAAAATATTGGCAAATAATTAATATCGATAACATATATATTGAGTAAGTATCTCTATTGAATTAATCATAAAGGTTAATAAAATATAATGGCATAAATTTCACCTAATTGTAACAAGTATCTCCATTGAAAATATTTACTAATTATTACCATGTATAATTAGTGTGTGTAATATATATATCATCTAAAAAATTCATACCTCATACATAAATCTTCTTTTGTTTATTATTTTTTCATACCTAAGAGCTACTAACTACGATTTTATCAACAGTATTAGCTATAGTAGATTATGTAATGAAAAAGTTTGAAAAATAAAGGAAAGAATTATAAGGTTATGGAAAGTCTCATTGAAATTTGACAAGAACAAGACGATTTACATAGAAATGATTCTCATGAATGATAAGGTAAGTTGATTATTTTCCATGATTCTTTCAAGTGATGCTATGCCCATTTTATAAATATTTTTTGTTCATATTTTAAAGTTTATTTGATAAATACACCATTGCACGAATCAAAGACAGTCCAATTTTATAGAATTATAAATGCTAATAGCCTTCATATTTAATTTGTTTTATAGTGTGATAATAGTCAATATATTTGTTGGTGGATTTAACTATTACTATATTATTTATGATCACATTCAGTATATATATCTGATTTATCGAAGAAAGTAGATTATTAAAACCAATTAATAACTATTTTAGAATTAATCCAATTAACACTAGATTAAAAAAAATCAAACAATGCATAATTTATTACTTTTTTATTAATCAACTTATTATAATTCAAATTAATTTTAAAAAAATAAAATTATAATTTTAATCTTATCACGTACATGGCACAGGTAATTAAACTTGTTTATCATATTTTAGACATTTGGAGAGAGAAGGAGAGTAAAGAAACGGAAGCTAATTAAATCAGTTTCCGTAATTTACGTTGTAATGATACTGAACATATCTCCTCCTAATTTAAATGTGGTGAAACATTTAATAACCAATATTTTAAATCATAAATAAATAAAACTAATTACTATATTTATAATTAATTAAGTTGTTCCATTTTTTACTAATTTAAAGTTAATTCCATATATTTTTCTATATATGAATAACCAATAATTGAACTCACCTCGTCAAGTTAATTAAACAATCTTATGTATCATTTTATATCTTACCAACACACCCGTATATATAGTAGTACTATACTGTATAATTATTCTTCGCATTCAAATAATTTTAATATTTAAGAATTTTTTAAATAAATAATAAAAAATCTTGACAATATATATAATGAACTTTAAATTTAATCCACATACATATAAAAAATAAAAAAATTTCACAAATTACCTAAATAAAAAAATTCACTCAATTATTTAAAAAAAATAACCGTCTTACATTCTAATTTATCAAAGCATTTTACTTCAAAAATCCTCTTCTCTCCCAATCGACTGCCGTCTCATTTTCATCAATAATCATTTTACTCCACCGTTGCTGCTTGACTTGCCACACGTCACCATCGGCATCGCTTATCCATAATAAAAATAATCATCCACGCAAGGATAAAAATAATCATCTGCATACCTAATAAATTGAACATCTAACATATTTTAATTATATATAACTAAATTCAATCCAATCAGAATAATCATCCACATAACAATTAAAATAACCATCTGTATACCTACTAAAATGATCATCCTATAATATGCTTAGTTGTAACTGTAGTCATTTAAGTATTTCAAAGTTCAAATAAATATTCTTCATGCAATGATAATGAAAAAAACATACTGCGAGTAAATTACTCAAGACAATCAAACCCGTTCCTTACATGCCACAATGGGAAGAGATATTGTATTTGACCGAACCTACTTGAGAATTGGTCACCACATGATTTGCATCAAGTAATTAGAATTTTTGCTTCTAATTCAAATACGAAAAAGGCAGAAGGGTTCTACAAGCTTGTCTTGCTTCCAAAAGTGAGAGAGGAGTATGATCGTATGGAAAGAGAGAGAGAGATAGCTGTGGTTGAAAATGACATCAACGTTGGCTTCCGGTGCGGGAGAAAAAGACGAGCCTAGCACAATAGACGCGCGATGGGGAGGTAGGACCTGCCGTCCGCAATGATGGCTACTGGGAGAGTGGCGCAAAAATAGCAGTAGAGGACGAGGCGCATCGGGCTGACCGACGGAGGTGGAAGCGGTGTTAGTGGGAGGCTGCGGCGGCGTTTGTATGGCCGGCGGGAAGTGTAGCAGCATGATGTCAGGACCAAAGAAGATGGCAGCGAGTTTTAGACGTGTATTGAAGATTATGGTGAGATTAGGAATAACCGTACGTAGTGTGAATGAGTTTAAATGCTAATCCTAATTTTTCAAAATTTGAAATTTGAAATTAAATAATTAATGATCTGATTTTTAATTTTAATTTTATCTTCCTTTTTTAATCCTATTGTATAAGTTGTATACAGTATACTAAAATTATTGTCTCCCCATACTTTCTTATATTTAAGTTCATTTAAGTGATTTATATCACACGCTCCTCCTCCTCCTCCTCCTCCTCCTCCTCCTCCTCCTCCTCCTCCAATATTACGTCTTCTTCTTCATCTCCTCATTTTTTATTATTTTTCACTTTCGTTACCGTCGTCACCTCCTCTTCCTCCTCATTAGAATTTCTTCTCCTCCTTTCTTTTTATCCTTCTCCTCCATCATAATCATCATTATCGTTATTGTTATCGTCGTTATTGTTATTGTTGAATTTTTGCTATGTTGATAATGTTGTCTGATTCAAATTGATTTTGGATGTATTTTTGTTGACGATTCAGTCTTGTTTGTGTGCTTATTTTCGAACTGAGTTTATGTGTCGCAATTATTATGTAATATTGGTTCATTTCTGAGTTAATTATGTCACAATTCATTATATAATTTCGGTTCATTTCTTAGTGAATTAAGGTGCATTTATATACTCATCGTCTTGCACAATTCAAAACTCTTTCTCCTTTTCCTCCTCATCTTCTATTACTTCTTCTTCTTCATTTTTATCTTTTCTTCTTCATGTTCTCCTTCTTTTTTCATTTTCTTATAGTTCTTCTTGTTTCACTTTCTTAAAAGGAATAAAACAAATAAAAAGAAAAGAAAATATCAAACAAAAAAGAAGAAGAAATAGATTAATGATGTTGTCTGGTCCAAAATTAATTTTGGATGTGTTTTTATTCATTATTCAGTATTTTTGTGTGCTTGTTTTCGAACTGAATTTATGTGTCGAAATCATTATGTAATTTCGATTTATTTCTAAGTTAATTGTGTCACAATTTTTATGTAATTTCGGTTTATTTCTGAGTGAATTAAGGTATATTTGAATTCATTGTCCTGCACAATTCAAAATTCTTTCTCCTCTTTCTCCTCACCTTTTACTTCTTCTTCTTCTTTTTCATCTTTTTCTTTTTCATCTTCACCTTCTTATTTTATTTTCTCAAAATTCTTTTAGATTTACTCTCTTGAGAGGAATAAAACAAAACAAAAAATCAAACAAAAAAAGAAGAAAAAACATATTAATGACGTTGTCTGATCCAAAATTGATTTTGGATGTGTTTTTATTCATGATTCAGTCTTGTTTGTCTGCTTGTTTTCGAACTGAATTTATGTGTCGCAGTCATTATGGTAAATTTCGGTTCATTTCTGAGTTAATTGTGTCGCAATCAATTATGTAATTTTAGTTCATTTCTGAATTAATTGTGTCGCAGTCATTATATAATTTCGGTTTATTTTTGAGTGAATTAAGGTGCATTTGGACTCGTTGTCCTGCACAATTCAAAACTCTTTCTCCTCACCTTCTACTGCAATAACAGCAGCAACAAAAGAATGACGATGAGGAGAAACTATATGGAGGAGGAGAAAGAGGGGGAGGAACGCGAAGAAAAAGACGACAATGATGACGATAACGTAGCGCGTGAACGTAAATAATTTAGTTGGAAGAATGATATGTGCGCGTGTAATCACACCTTTTTTTAGTGAGGATAGTTTTTGTTAGTGTTAAATCTACTTTATTAAATTTGGATAACGATATTGCTTAGATGTATAATAATTCTGTTTTAGTATATAGTTAATATGATCGTTTCTAATATTTTTTCCTTGGAGGTTTTTGCTCTGTTGTTTAAAAAAAATTCAACTAATTTAATTCAGTTTAATTGAATTTCGATAATAATTCAAATTCTATGACTAAAGATTTTACTAATCTAATTCGATTTAGCTAAAATCCTATAAACAGCGAAATGGCGCACTATATAAACACTCGTGGTGGATATGAAAATGGCGCAACGAGAAAATCTTCTCCCCTCTTAGAAAAAGACCACAAGACCCAGTGAAATTCATTGCAGATTATGTGAGGAGTATAGATGAAGCGTTTTAAAATGGGAAAAAGGTGAATCGTACAAACAGCAGAAGACAAGAACATTTTTTTTTATGATAGCAGAGGGGTTACTTTATTCCGTCAAGTTGTAATATAGTTTTATTTTTTTTATTTTTAATTTGTATTTATCATAATTGTCAGAATTTCGAAACAATAATCGAATCAATTTAATTATTAGTTCATCAATTTATTGATTTAATCTATTAATTATTATTAGTTAAACTGATAAAATTATCATATATAAATAAAAAATATAAAATAATAAAAAATATAAAATTAAAATTTAAAATATATATATTTATTAATATTTTAATATATAAATATTTAATATTTATTTTAATAATTATTTAAATTTTAATAAAATAGATATATAAAATTATAATAAAATTAAAAATATAATATTATTATTAAAAAATAAAATTAATATTTGATATATTTTAAATTTAACTTAATTAAATTATATATAAATTATAATATAATATGAGTTTTTATATAATATATATATTATATGAACAAATATGTAACAAAAAAAAACCGAACCGGAAAAATATTATAACTATGGTCTTCAATCTTCATCTTTGACTATAGAGCTACTTCAATATATAGAAGTCATCTCCAGTTATGCCTCAAATATGTTTTCCTTTTTGTATTTGGTTGAACACAAAAATTTAATTCTTTAACCAAAAATATTACAAATTGATAGAAGAGCCCAATTTACGTCAGTAGGCCCAAAGCCAATCAACTCCAAACCCAGTAGCTCAGAATTCTCTCTCCCAAGAAGATGCAACAAAAAATAACCATTTTATTAAATCTAATATTTTAAAATTATTTGATATAAAAATTAAGAGAATTTATTTTTTAGATTATAGATTATTGATTGATGATTAGTGATTGTTATCCGGTTTCCATACACAATATGTGAGTTAAGTAGTTATGTTACAACATTTAATCCCTAAACTTTGGGCAAACCATCGAGTAAGCATAAAATTTGACAACTCCATTAAAGAAACTTCGGTTCCAGTAGATCTGAATGCTAATAAATAAAGCGAAACTTGATTGCCACTTATTCAATTCATAGTCGTATACAAATTACAAGCTAAGCAAGTTTATCATGGCCCAATTTACTGCATATAACGTATCTAAAATTCTAAATACCTTTTCTTTTTCCCCTCTAACATGGCAACGTGATAATTACTAAAAAAAATAAAAATAAAAAATCCACCTCATACATCAAACAACCATGAGGGTAAATATTCACACACACACTCACTAATCATTATATTGGAACGTGTAATTTGCAAAACATTTTTATATTTTTAGAATATTTACATTAAAAATATTTTGGTAAAAGGTTTTCAATATAAAAATTTAAAAAATATATAAAAAAATCCACAAATCACACTTATTTAAGAGAAAAAAATGAAAAATACTTTTTAACATAAATGATGGGTGAAAATTCATATGCAACTTCTTCCCGTAAAATTTACTGTAAAAATTCAGGTGCAATCAAATTCACGTAAAGTTAGTAGTTGAGAGTTGTGAAATGATTTGATTGATTTGATTAAATTTTCATCTAACACTCTCAACTATCAATCTCACATAAAATTGACTGCACCTAAATTTTTACCAAAATTTATAATTAAAAATTATCATTTGAATTTTAACTATGTATTAACTTTGTATAAAGACAATTCCATATGAATATCCACCTAAATCATATTGTGACTGATTTTATAATTGATTTTTTTATTATCCGCGTAACATTTTTGTAGCAATATAGAGATGGTTATCTGAAATCAAATGAAATGCTCCAAAGTACGTAAGAAGCTGAGAATTAACCATAGTTGGTACGGTCAGCATTATCAGGAGCGGAAGTGCCACCAATTGGATACGACGGAGGAGCACCGCTGCCTCCTCCTCCTTCTTCTCTTTGAACCTCAACAACTCGGTAGGTATCATCGGGTGCAGTTTGTTGAAGTTGGCCATATTGATATGAGGGTTGAGGCGGCGGCGGAGGTGGAGGAACAATGACAGGCCTCTTCTTGGTCCATGCAAGGAAGAAGATAGCAATGGCCAGAAATGCCACCAAGATTCCCCCTAGCGAAACAGAAACCGCAATAAGCGCCTTGTAATCATGCTCAATGGTAATATTATAGGGAGGGGGATATTGAGGAGGAGGGCATATGCATGGACACACTGGTGGAGGTGGCGGCGGCGGCGGCGGAGGCGGAGGAGGAGGAGGAGGAGGAGGTGGTGGTGGTGGAGGTGGAGGTGGAGGTGGAGGTGGAGGTGGTGGAGGTGGAGGAGGAGATTTTTTCGTCATGTTGCAGTCAGGAGGTGGCGGAGGAGGAGAATAGTATGGATATTTTGGTGGAGGAGGTGGTGGTGAAGAATAGGAATAATAAGACATGTTTGAGAAAATTGAAGACGGGATTTGAGAATGTAGCTAAGAATTAGTTTTTAGGATTTGGGAGAGAGAGTGTGTGTTGAATGCGGTATGGAAGTGAATATGGATGGCTGTATTTAAGGTGTTTCTTTGCAACCTGAGCTGATCAACGCTTAATTACTCTAAATCAAAATTAGTTATTAGGATAAAATATATATTAAAAATAAATTAAAAATAATATATATATATATTTATATGTAAATATATAATATTGATTTTAATATATACATAGGCCTGTATTCTATTCGCGGGTATTCAACTCGAACCAATATGTTCGGGTAAGATTGTTTACTCTATCTGCTGTGAGTAAGGTAGAATAGAATACGAATTTGTCTATGAATAGCATAGGGTAGGGTACAAATTTAGGGTATACCCTACCCTATCTTACCCGCACCATTAATATATATATATATATATATATATATATATAGTGAAAAAAGTAAGTGTAAAAGTAAGTGTTGAATTCATAATCTTCCTCTTATAAAAACTTGAAATAACCACTAAATTAATTGATGATCATATTATTTGTAATTTTATGTTGGATTTCTTTAAAAAATTTATTGTTTTTAATTTTAATTTGAACTTAGTTTTTTATTTTCTATTTTATTAATATGTATAAAATTTGAAACGGTTGAATTTTATATTTGTTTAAATTTTTTTTATTTTTCTGTAGGTAGGGTCGGGTAGGATAGGATTTAGAAGTTTAGGGTGCGGGTAGGGTTAGGGTTGAGAAATTTTCAACCCGCGGATAGAGTAGAGTAAAATTTTATAAAAGTTTTTAACCCGCAGATAAGATTAGAGTAGAATCCAAACCCTATCCTACCCTATCCATTGCCGGCCCTATATATACATCATATTTTTTAATTTCATAATGTAGCAAGTTGTAATAGAAACGGTTGGCTTTCAATTATAATAAAATAGTAAACTCAATTTAGATATTTAAATTTATAAATTTTTTTAACAGAAAATTTTAGAGATTAACAGTTTTTAATAATTTTGGCTATTATTTGATTAGTACAAATATCAAATTGTCTTGTAACAAATAAATTTTATTAATTTATATATGTAATTTTTAATAAATATGAGTGCGTGTTAATTCATATATGTAAGTAAATATAGATATAAATTATGTATTTTATGTGTGTAAATTTTTATAAATATAGCCACAAATTATTTCTAACTAAATATTATCCTAAATGATAATATTTGTTGGCTATATCATTATTGTTTCTAAAAACTCAAGTTTGTTGTTGTTTTTTTTTCCTTGTAACTGTATAAATTTTGTGCACTTGAATCTTGTGTGCAAGATCAGAGGAAGGATGGTATTTCATAGTAGCTAGTTAAGGAAGCTAAGGTTGAGAGACATTTTTATGATCAATCAAATCTGAACGCAAAAGTACACGTATGAATGGCTGGGCAAGTTGCAATATATTAGATATTAAGAACCATAGGAAATTAAAGTGGCATCTTTATGCCATAATATAATGCTGTTAGCCTAATCCAAATCGTAAATAACTGGCACGTTTTCAAAGCATATGTTTGACAATCAGCGGGATGCGAGGTTTTGTTAGGAGCAGGGTGGTGCACTGAGCTTAAACTTGTTGTACGATATATATGCATATGGGTGAAAACTCAGGTGCAGTCGATTTTACGTGAAGTTGATTGCTGAGAGCCGTTAGATAAAAATTTAGTTAAATCATCTAACGACTCTCAATTATCAACTTTACGTGAAATCGACTGTACTTAAATTTTCACTTATGTACGGAAATGTCTAAGTAAAATTACAAAAAATTATATAGCTTATACTCTTATAGTTAGTTATTCGTTACACTCCTTTTAATTTATATACTTTCGCCGTCAAGTCAAGGTGATGTAATTTATGCATTCAGAAACGGCATATAGATTAATGGGGTTAAATTAAAATTACAATATTATTTTATATTTTTTCGGTGTGGGTGGACAAGTAGGCTTGGATTAAATAGTAGTTCAAAATAACGTATAAACAAGTACAATAGTTTTATACAATAACTTGGGGGTGTTACTCTCTGGGTAGCACCTCCCAATACCCCGCTAACGAAATTCGGATTAGCATAGAAGATTGAGTTTCGTATAATATCCAAATGTGACTTTATTAGAAAATCTTTAGAAATTGAAGAATATAATCTCTCTTCTAAAGCAACATGACTATATATATATATATATATATATATATATATATATATATATATATATATATATATATATCTGCCTTGAGAGATCGTGCTAAAGGAGCAACTTATATCATGAGTTGATTATAGATTCAGCTCTGTATACTCTTTTAGTTAGTTATTAACTAATATTTTGTTATTGGTAGGAGTTTCGTACAAAGATTCACCAAAGACGTAAATCCCCAACAAGTTGGTAGCTAGGACCCAGTGCAACACGTGGTGAAAGAGTGAAATCATATATTTATATCAAAATGCTATTTTTTATATCAAAATTAGCTATTAAAACTAATAACTATATGTTTGTATATAAATATATATTATTTAATTTAATTTAATATATATTATATATTTTAAAAGACATATTTTATTTTAATAATTAATTTTAATTATTAATTTTAATATATACCTAATATAATTATATTATATATACATGTATAAACGGTGGCTTTTCTAGTGGTCAAAGAATCCGTGACCAAGAATGGCCAAGTAAATCATACACTAGTTGGTCAACTCCAAGCCATCTTTAGCCAAGAGTTTTAAAAGCTTAATTAGGAATGATAATGAGCATTTATGGGGTCTTTTATTAGTCTCCTGTTTGTTTTCGTTTAAAAAATTCTCTCTCCTTTTCGTCTCATTTTTTGTCATACGTCCCTATTTATTTTTTTTTCACGGAAAAGATAGATATCTACAAATATTTATGAATATTAAATTTTAAAAAATAAAAAAATTACAATTCTAATAAAATTTATAAATTTTATTAAAATGTATTAAACTAAATCTAATTTAAATACATTTAACAGTACTAAACTTAATTTAATATTATTTAACTAAATCTCTAACATATATATATATATATATATATATATATATATATATATATATATAGCATTTAAGTAGTTTTAAGTAGTTTTATTTTAACAAAGATTTATTAACGGATCTCTATAAGACAAATATCTCAATCTCTATCTTCATTTTTATTTATTCGTGGGAACGGATCTTTATTTTTATAAAAATTTAGCAAATTTTTATTTTTTTTTCATCGTAAGTTATCCTTGCAGGTATCTAAGGATTTGAAATTTTTTGCCATCACTAAACTTAACTACTTCTCTCATAAGTACTAGAAAAAAAAGTGCATAAAAATATTTAAAAAAAAAGAATAATCATAATGCTAAACCATATAAACACATAAACAATAAACATGTCAAATGATAACTCATACTATCTTTTTTCATGCATATATATCAAAATGGAGCCGGTCAAATTATTGAGTTAATACTCAAATTCGTCTGTAAAAGATCACGCGATTTTATTTTCGTCCTCAAATGATTTTTTTAATTAAATTAGTCCATAAAAAAATTATTTTAAATCATGTTCGTCCTTCCGTTAACCAAGTGACGTCGTCGTTAAAAATCTGCTGACGTCGAATGTGAGTTGGCAGCCCTCCCAACTAAACGACATCGTTTGGCAACTTGAGAAAGTCTTGCAGTGAAACGCCAGCGTTTTGAGGGTAGAGTGTAACGTTTTACACTTTGTCTTTGATGTCTAACCTCACTTGTTCTTTTTTATTCTCACTGTGACTCTCTGTTTCTCTGACCCGTAAGCAACCATCACGAAGACGAAGAAGACCACCCCATTGTCCGCAACCATTAGAGTAGTCGTGGAGCATTGTTCATGCGTCTGCTCTGGAGCTTGGTAGGAAACTACATAGCATTGTTTCTGCGTTCGAAGTGAGAGGTAAGGTTTTTTGTATCTTGTGAAAAAAATTGGTAACACTATGTAAACCCCTAGTTTTCGCATTATATGATTGAGTCATTGTTAAGAATCTGTTAGTTCATAGGGTTTAGGGTTTCATCCCATGGTTTGGTTTATGATTGGCTATATGCATAACTAAGGAAACACTGTTTTTGTGGCTTAGAAAAATGATAACTATTGTTTGTGTTAATGGAATAATGGTTACTGGTTTAGTTGCTGTGTTATTGATGATTTAGTATTTTTCATGTTCTGTTTTAAATTTTTTATAGGGTTTGGAGGCCTTGCAAGTCTCAGATGGAGGGTCCTTCGATGACATTCATATTTCATCATGGTAGAAATTTTAAAAATGATGAGAAAGAAAGTAGAATCTACAAACCAAATAATACAGAAGTCTTGATAGGGGTTGATGGAGATACGCTTGATGTGTTTTGTTAAAGGATACTATAAGGAACTGGGATATGCTGGAGGGACATATGTTGGTGAAAGGTTTCTTGGCTGTCACTTGAGAGTGGGCTGAGAAAGTTGGAAACTGATAAAGATCTGCTCAAAATGTGTAAGACTTGTAGAAGGAATCACAATGTCATGAACATATTCTTTGAATATGGAGTTTCAGAGCCACACGTGGTGGAATACATGAGTGAGGAAGATGAAGTAATTCTGCCAATCAATGCATCTTTGTTGAAGTTGCCTGATGAGCGGATAATTTGTATACTTTTTGGCATTGTTTTTAGTATGTTTTTGATATGATATAGTTAGTTTTTAGTATATTTTTATTAGTTTTTAATTAAAATTCACTTTTCTGGACTTTACTATGAGTTTGTGTGTTTTTCTGTGATTTCAGGTATTTTCTGGCTGAAATTGAGGGACCTGAGCAAAAATCTGATCCTGAGACCAAAAAGGACTGCAGATGCTGTTGGATTCTGACCTCCCTGCATTCGAAGCGGATTTTCTGGAGCTACAGAAGCCCAATTGGCGCGCTCTCAACGGCGTTGGAAAGTAGACATCCTGGGCTTTCCAGCAATATATAATAGTCCATACTTTGCCTAAGATTTGATGGCCCAAACCGGCGTTCAAAGTCACCTCAAGGAATCCCAGCGTTAAACGCTGGAACTGGCACCCAAATGGGAGTTAAACGCCCAAACTGGCACCAAAGCTGGCGTTTAACTCCAAGAAGAGTCTCTACACGAAATTGCTTCATTGCTCAGCCCAAGCACACACCAAGTGGGCCCGGAAGAGGATTTTTATGTCATTTACTCATTTCTGTACACCCTAGGCTACTAGTTTCTTATAAGTAGGACCTTTTACTATTGTATAGAAATCTTTTGATCACTTTTAGATCTCTAGATCATCTTTGGACATTTTAGTTCTTAGACCTTTGGGAGGCTGGCCATTCGGCCATGCCTAGACCTTATGCTTATGTATTTTCAACGGTGGAGTTTCTACACACCATAGATTAAGGTGTGGAGCTCTGCTGTACCTCGAGTATTAATGCAATTACTATTGTTCTTCCATTCAAATTCCGCTTGTTCTTTATCCAAGATATCACTTGTTCTTCAACATGATGAAGGTGATGATTGACGCCCATCACCATTCTCACTCATGAACAAAGTGACTGACAACCACTCTTGTTCTACAAGCATTTTAGGCTTGGTGAATATCTCTTGGATTCCTGATTGCACGATGCATGGTTGATCGCCTGACAACCGAGTGCTCGCCTGACAAACGAGCCAACCATTCCGTGAGATCAGAGTCTTCGTGGTATAGGCAAGAACTGATGGCAGCATTCAAGAGAATCCGGAAGGTCTAACCTTGTCTGTGGTATTCTGAGTAGAATTCAATGATTGAATGACTGTGACGTGCTTCAAACCTGTAACCTACTGGGCGTTAGTGACAGACGCAAAAGAGTTATTCTATTCTGGTAGGGGAGGGAACCACACCGGTGATTGGCAGCACTGTGACAGAGTGTGTGCATTAGCTTTCACTGCGAGGATGGGAGGTAGCTGCTGACAACAGTGAGACCCTATACGAGCTTGCCATGGAAAGGAGTAAGAAGGGTTGAATGAAGACAGTAGGAAAGCAGAGAGACGGAAGGGAAGGCATCTTCATGCGCTTATCTGAAGTTCCTACCAATGAATTACATAAGTATCACTATCTTTACCTTTATGTTATTTTCGTTCATCACCATATATATCTGAGTTTGCCTGACTAAGATTTACAAGATGACCATAGCTTGCTTCAATACTAACAATCTCCGTGGGATCGACCCTTACTCACGTAAGGTTTATTACTTGGACGACCCAGTGCACTTGCTGGTTAGTTGTGCGAAGTTGTGTAATGCCATGGTATTGAGCGCACCAAGTTTTTGGAGCCATTACCAGGGATTATGAGAGTTGTGAAAAAGTATAGTTCACAATTTCGCGCACCAAGTTTTTGGCGCCGTTGCCGGGGATTGTTCTAGTTTTGAGCAAGCCTCTGGTAACATCAGTGCCAAGATCCGGCAATAACATCAAATTTTTGGTGTTATTGCCCGGGATTGTTCAGGCTGGACAACTGACGGTTCATCTTGTTGCTTAGATTAGGTATTTTTTTTTCGAAATTCTTGAAGATGAATTCTAGAGTTTCATGATGATTTGTTGAAATCTGGCTGGCTGAGAAGCCATGTCTAATCTGATTGGACCGAGGTTTCAACTTATCACCACAAGAGCTTATTGATTTCGTATCAATCTTGCTTTTGGAGCAGTGATTTGCTAAGGCTTGGCTGACCTTTGGTCATGTCTAGTGTTTTGGATCGAAGCTTTCTTTGGAAGCTTGGCTGGCTGTGAAGCCATGTCTAATTCCTGGACCGGAGTCTTAGACTAGCATTGCACTGATTCCTGGAATTCTCATTAAGAATTTTGATACCTTCTTTTTCCACTTAATTTTCGAAAAACACAAAAAAATTAAAAAAATTAAAAAAATCATAAAATTCAAGAATATTTCTTGTTTGAGTCTAGTGTCTCATCCTAAGTTTGGTGTCAATTGCATGCATTCATATGTCTTAGTGATCTTCAAGATGTTCTTGATGATTCACTTGCTCTGATCTTTGAATTCTATTGACTTGAGTATTTTGTGTGTCTCATATGCATTTTCAGTTCATTAGTGTCAGTAGTATACAAACTGCTAAGTTTGGTGTCTTGCATGCATTGTTATTTGATTCTTGTTGCATTTTAATTAAAAATCCAAAAATATTTTTAATTTGTGTCTTTTCAAGTCAATGATACAAGGGATTGAAGATTCAGAACACACTGCAGAGGAATTATACAGAAAAAGCTGAGCATTCAAAAATGCCCAGTGAAGAAGGCAGACTGGCGTTTAAACGCCAGCCAGGGCACCTGGTTGGGCGTTTAACGCCCAAAAAGGTAGCATTTTGGGCGTTAAACGCCAGAATGTATACCATTCTGGGCGTTTAACGCCAGGATGGTGCTAGGGGGAAGATTTTGTTTTCAAATCAATTTTTTTCAAGTTTTCAAAGTTTTTCAAAATCAAATCTTTTTCAAATCATATCTTTTCAATCAAATGTTTTCAAAATCAATTTCTTTCCTTTTTAAAAGATACTTACTAACAATTAATGATTTGATTGAACATTTTTTGCCTTTTCTATTAAGAAAGGTTTTATGTTTGAATCATATCTTTTCTTGTTAGGCAAGTCATTAATTCTCTAAATCATATCTTTTCAAATTGTTTTCAAATCATATCTTTTAAAATTGTTTTCAAATCATATCTTCTCAATCACATCTTTTTAAAACCATAACTTTTCAATCAAATATTTCTAATCACATCTTTTTCAAAATAGTTTTCAATCAAATCTTTTTGATTTCTAATTTCAAAATCTTTTTCAAAAATCAATTGATTTCTTTTTCACTTTGAATTTTCGAAAATTATCAATCAAATTTTCAAAATGTTTTCAAAATCTTTTGATTGAATTTTCGAAAATTCTCTTCCCTCCTCCTCACATCCTTCTATTTATGGAGTACTACTCCTTCTTAATGCACAATTCGAACCTTATCTAATTAAAGTTCGAATTCTTCTTCTCCTTCTTCTTTCTATTTCTCTTTTCCTCTGACACTTCAAGGAATCTCTATACTGTAACATAGAGGATTCCATATTTTCTTGTTCTCTTCTCTTTCATATGAGCAGGAGCAGAGACAAAGGCATTCTTGTTGAAGCTGATCCTGAACCTGAGAGGACCCTGAAGAGAAAGCTAAGAGAAGCCAAAGCACAACTCTCTTTAGAGGACCTGTCCGAATTCTTCAAGGAAGAAGAACCCATGGCAGCCGAAAACAACAACAATGCCAACAATGCAAGGAAGGTGCTGGGTGACTTTACTGCACCTACTCCTGACTTCTATGGGAGAAGCATCTCTATCCCTGCCATTGGAGTAAACAACTTTGAGCTTAAGCCTCAATTAGTTTCTCTAATGCAACAGAATTGCAAGTTCCATGGACTTCCAATGGAAGATCCTCATCAGTTTTTAGCTGAATTCTTGCAAATCTGTGACACAGTCAAGACTAATGGGGTTAACCCTGAGGTCTATAGACTGATGCTATTCCCTTTTGCTGTAAGAGACAGAGCTAGAATATGGTTGGATTCTCAACCTAAAGAAAGCCTGGACTCTTGGGAAAAGCTAGTCAATGCCTTCTTGGCAAAGTTCTTTCCACCACAAAGATGGAGTAAGCTTAGAGTGGAAGTCCAAACCTTCAGACAGAAGGATGGAGAATCCCTCTATGAAGCTTGGGAAAGATACAAACAATTAATCAGAAGATGTCCTTCAGACATGCTTTCTGAATGGAGCATCATAGGTATTTTCTATGATGGTCTCTCTGAACTATCTAAGATGTCCTTGGATAGCTCTGCTGGAGGATCTCTTCATCTGAAGAAGACGCCTGTAGAAGCTCAAGAGCTAATTGAAATGGTTGCAAATAACCAATTCATGTACACTTCTGAAAGGAATCCTGTGAACAATGGGACTAGTCAGAAGAGAGGAGTTCTTGAGATTGACACTCTGAATGCCATATTGGCTCAGAACAAGATATTGACTCAACAAGTCAATTTGATTTCTCAAAGTCTGTCTGGAATGCAAAATGCACCAAACAGTACTAAGGATGCTTCATCTGAGGAAGAAGCTTATGATCCTGAGAACCCTTCCATGGAAGAGGTGAATTACCTAGGAGAACCCTATGGAAATACCTACAATTCTTCATGGAGAAATCACCCAAATCTCTCATGGAAGAATCAAGAGAGACCTCAACAAGGTTTCAATAACAATAATGGTGGAAGAAACAGGTTTAGCAATGGCAAGCCTTTTCCATCATCTTCTCAGCAACAGACAGAGAGTTCTAAGCAGAATACTTCTGACTTAGCAACAATGGTCTCTGATCTAATAAAGACCACTCAAAGTTTCATGAATGAAACAAGGTCCTCCATCAGAAATTTGGAAGGACAAGTGGGTCAGCTGAGCAAGAAAGTTACTGAACTCCCTCCTAGTACTCTCCCAAGTAATACAGAAGAAAATCCAAAAGGAGAGTGCAAGGCCATCAACATGGCCGAATATGGAGAGGAAAGAGAGGAAGAAGACGCCACTGAGAAAGACCCCAGTGGGCGTGCACCACTCTCCTCTGAGTTCCTCAATGAGGAACAATGGGAATCTGAGGCTCAAAATGAGACCATAGAGATTCCATTGGACTTACTTCTGCCATTCATGAGCTCTGATGAGTATTCTTCCTCTGAAGAGGATGAGTATGTCACTGAAGAGCAAGTTGCTAAATACATTGGAGCAATCATGAAACTAAATGACAAGTTATTTGGAAATGAGACTTGGGAGGATGAACCTCCCTTGCTCACCAAAGAACTGGATAACTTGTCTAGGCAGAAACTGCCTCAAAAGAGGCAGGATCCTGGGAAGTTTTCTATACCTTGTACCATAGGCACCATGACCTTCAAGAAGGCCTTGTGTGACTTAGGGTCAAGTGTGAACCTCATGCCCCTCTCTGTAATGGAGAAATTAGGGATCTTTGAGGTGCAAGCTGCAAGAATCTCATTAGAGATGGCAGACAACTCAAGAAAACAAGCCCATGGACTTGTAGAGGATGTTCTGGTTAAAGTTGAAGACCAGTACATTCCTACTGATTTCATAGTCCTAGAGACTGGGAAGTGCATGGATGAATCCATCATCCTTGGCAGACCCTTCCTAGCCACAGCAAAGGCTGTGATTGATGTTGACAGAGGAGAGTTAATCATTCAAGTGAATGAAAAATCCTTGGTGTTTAAGGCCCAAGGATATCCCTCTGTCATCATGGAGAGGAAGCATGAAGAGCTCCTCTCAAAACAGAGCCAAACAGAGCCCCCACAGTCAAACTCTAAGTTTGGTGTTGGGAGGCTACAACCAAACTCTAAGTTTGGTGTTGAAACCCCACATTCAAACTCTAAGTTTGGTGTTGGGAGGTTTCAACACGGTTCTGAGCATTTCTGAGGCTCCATGAGAGCCCTCTGTCAAGCTAATGACATTAAAGAAGCGCTTGTTGGGAGGCAACCCAATGTTTTATAATTAATTATTTTCTTTTGTTATTTTATCTTTTTTGTAGGTTGATGATCATAAGAAGTCACAAAAACAATGAAAAAAGCAAAAACAGAATGAAAAACAGGAAGAAAAACAGCACACCCTGGAGGAGAAGAAACTGGCGTTCAAACGCCAGTAATGCTAGCTGTTGGGTGTTTAACGCCCAGTCTGGCACCATTCTGGGCGTTTAACGCCAGAAAGGGGCACCAGACTGGCGTTAAACGCCAGTAAAGGGCAAGAACCCGGCGTTAAACGCCAGGAATGGGCACCAGCCCGGCGTTTAACGCCAGAAATGGCTCAAAACGTGATTTTGAGCAACATTTGGTGCAGGGATGACTTTTCCTTGACACTACAGGATCTGTGGACCCCACAGGACCCTACCATCACTCTCTCTCTTCTTCCCCCATTCACCAATCACCTCAACACCTCTTCCCCAAAAACCCTTCACCTATCAAATCCCATCTTTCTCTTCACCACTCACATCCATCCTTCATAAATCCCCACCAACCTCACCCTTCAAATTCAAACCACTTTCCCTCCCAAACCCACCCTCCATGGCCGAACCATTACCCCCCTCTCTCCTATATATACCCTTCTTCAACCTTTCATTTTCACACAACCTAAACACCCTTTCTTCCCCCTCTTTGGCCGAATACACCACCATCTCCCTCTTCTTCATTTCTTCTTCTTCTACTCCCTTCTTTCTTCTTTTGCTCGAGGACGAGCAAACATTTTAAGTTTGGTGTGGTAAAAGCGTTGCTTTTGTTTTTCCATAACCATTTATGGCATCCAAGGCCGGAGAAACCTCTAAAAAGAGGAAAGGGAAGGCAAAAGCTTCCACCTCCGAGTCATGGGAGATGGATAGATTCCTCTCAAGGGTGCATCAAGACCACTTCTATGAAGTTGTGGCCTTGAAGAAGGTGATCTCCGAGGTCCCCTTTTCACTCAAAAAGGGTGAATATCCGGAGATCCGCCATGAGATCCGAAGAAGAGGTTGGGAAGTTCTTACCAACCCCATTCAACAAGTCGGAATCTTGATGGTTCAAGAGTTCTATGCCAATGCATGGATCACAAAGAACCATGACCAAAGTGTGAACCCGAATCCAAAGAACTATCTCACTATGGTTCGGGGGAAATACTTGGATTTTAGTCTGGAGAGTGTGAGGGTGGCGTTCAACTTGCCTATGATGCAAGGAGATGAGCATCCTTACACTAGAAGGGTCAACTTTGATCAAAGGTTGGACCAAGTCCTCACGGTCATATGTGAAGAGGGCGCACAATGGAAGCAAGATTCAAGAGAAAAGCC
Organism: Arachis stenosperma; assembly: GCF_014773155.1. Classification (NCBI taxonomy): domain Eukaryota; kingdom Viridiplantae; phylum Streptophyta; class Magnoliopsida; order Fabales; family Fabaceae; genus Arachis; species Arachis stenosperma. Next base: position 16,644,045 of record NC_080384.1, on the reverse strand, counting down.
GGTCCAATTGAGAAGGCATGACCTCAAGCCCGTGGCTAGAGGATGGTTAGAGTTCATACAATGCTCAATCATTCCCACTAGCAACCGGTCCGAAGTTACCATAGACCGGGCCATCATGATTCATAGCATCATGATTGGAGAAGAAGTAGAAGTTCATGAGGTTATAGCTCAAGAACTCTACAAGGTGGCGGACAAGACCTCCACTTTGGCAAGATTAGCCTTTCCTCACCTCATTTGTCACCTCTGTTATTCAGTTGGAGTTGACATAGAAGGAGATACCCCCATTGATGAGGACAAGCCCATCACCAAGAAAAGGATGGAGTACACAAGAGATCTCACTCATCATGAGATCCCTGAGATTTCTCAAGGGATGAATTTTCCTCCACAAAACTATTGGGAGCAACTAAACACCTCCCTAGGAGAACTAAGTTCCAACATGGGACAACTAAGGGTGGAGCATCAAGAACACTCCATCATCCTTCATGAAATTAGAGAAGATCAAAGAATCATGAGGAAGGAGCAACAAAGACAAGGAAGAGACATTGAGGAGCTCAAGCACTCATAGGATCTTCAAGAGCAAGAAAGAGCCGACATCACTAAGGTGGACCCGTTCTTTGATTTCCTTGTTATTGTTCTTCTGTTTTTCGAATTTTAATGCTTATGTTTATCCATGTTTGTGTCTTATGATCATTAGTGTCTTAGTGTCTATGCCTTAAAGTTATGAATGTCCTATGAATCCATCACCTTTCTTCAATAAAAACGTGCCTAATTGATAAAAGAAAGAATTGCATGAATTTTGAATTTTATAATAGTTTAATTATTTTGATGTGGTGGCAATATTTTTGTTCTCTGAATGTATGCTTAAACAGTGCATATGTCTTTTGAATTTGTGGTTCATGAATGTTGGCTCTTGAAAGAATGATGAAAAAGGAGACATGTTACTGAGGATCTGAAAAATCAATAAAATGATTCTTGAAGCAAGAAAAAGCATTTCAAAAAAAAAAACGAAAAAAAAAGAGAAAGGAATAAGAGTTGTGATCCAAGGCAAATAAGAGTGTGCTTAAGAACCCTGGATACCTCTAATTGGGGACTTTAGCAAAGCTGAGTCACAATCTGAAAAGGTTCACCCAATTATGTGTCTGTGGCATGTATGTATCCGGTGGTAATACTGGAAGACAGAGTGCTTTGGGCCACAGCCAAGACTCAATAAATAGCTATGTTCAAGAATCATCATACTTTACTAAGAGAATCATTAACACTATCTGGATTCTAAGTTCCTAAAGAAGCCAACCATTCTGGATTTCAAAGGATAGAGTGAGATGCCAAAACTGTTCGGAGGCAAAAAGTTAAAGCCCCGCTCATCTGATTAATACTGATCTTCACAGATGTTTTTGGAATTCATTGCATATTCTCTTCTTTTTATCTTATTTGATTTTCAGTTGCTTGAGGACAAGCAACAATTTAAGTTTGGTGTTGTGATGAGCGGATAATTTGTATACTTTTTGGCATTGTTTTAGTATGTTTTTGATATGATATAGTTAGTTTTTAGTATATTTTTATTAGTTTTTAATTAAAATTCACTTTTCTGGACTTTACTATGAGTTTGTGTGTTTTTCTGTGATTTCAGGTATTTTCTGGCTGAAATTGAGGGACCTGAGCAAAAATCTGATCCTGAGACCAAAAAGGACTGCAGATGCTGTTGGATTCTGACCTCCCTGCATTCGAAGCGGATTTTCTGGAGCTACAGAAGCCCAATTGGCGCGCTCTCAACGGCGTTGGAAAGTAGACATCCTGGGCTTTCCAGCAATATATAATAGTCCATACTTTGCCTAAGATTTGATGGCCCAAACCGGCGTTCAAAGTCACCTCAAGGAATCCCAGCGTTAAACGCTGGAACTGGCACCCAAATGGGAGTTAAACGCCCAAACTGGCACCAAAGCTGGCGTTTAACTCCAAGAAGAGTCTCTACACGAAATTGCTTCATTGCTCAGCCCAAGCACACACCAAGTGGGCCCGGAAGAGGATTTTTATGTCATTTACTCATTTCTGTACACCCTAGGCTACTAGTTTCTTATAAGTAGGACCTTTTACTATTGTATAGAAATCTTTTGATCACTTTTAGATCTCTAGATCATCTTTGGACATTTTAGTTCTTAGACCTTTGGGAGGCTGGCCATTCGGCCATGCCTAGACCTTATGCTTATGTATTTTCAACGGTGGAGTTTCTACACACCATAGATTAAGGTGTGGAGCTCTGCTGTACCTCGAGTATTAATGCAATTACTATTGTTCTTCCATTCAAATTCCGCTTGTTCTTTATCCAAGATATCACTTGTTCTTCAACATGATGAAGGTGATGATTGACGCCCATCACCATTCTCACTCATGAACAAAGTGACTGACAACCACTCTTGTTCTACAAGCATTTTAGGCTTGGTGAATATCTCTTGGATTCCTGATTGCACGATGCATGGTTGATCGCCTGACAACCGAGTGCTCGCCTGACAAACGAGCCAACCATTCCGTGAGATCAGAGTCTTCGTGGTATAGGCAAGAACTGATGGCAGCATTCAAGAGAATCCGGAAGGTCTAACCTTGTCTGTGGTATTCTGAGTAGGATTCAATGATTGAATGACTGTGACGTGCTTCAAACCTGTAACCTACTGGGCGTTAGTGACAGACGCAAAAGAGTTATTCTATTCCGGTAGGGGAGGGAACCACACCGGTGATTGGCAGCACTGTGACAGAGTGTGTGCATTAGCTTTCACTGCGAGGATGGGAGGTAGCTGCTGACAACAGTGAGACCCTATACGAGCTTGCCATGGAAAGGAGTAAGAAGGGTTGAATGAAGACAGTAGGAAAGCAGAGAGACGGAAGGGAAGGCATCTTCATGCGCTTATCTGAAGTTCCTACCAATGAATTACATAAGTATCACTATCTTTACCTTTATGTTATTTTCGTTCATCACCATATATATCTGAGTTTGCCTGACTAAGATTTACAAGATGACCATAGCTTGCTTCAATACTAACAATCTCTGTGGGATCGACCCTTACTCACGTAAGGTTTATTACTTGGACGACCCAGTGCACTTGCTGGTTAGTTGTGCGAAGTTGTGTAATGCCATGGTATTGAGCGTACCAAGTTTTTGGAGCCATTACCAGGGATTATGAGAGTTGTGAAAAAGTATAGTTCACAATTTCGCGCACCATTGCCCAACACACAGCCTGCAATGCAAGCAATGAAAATTACATCCTAACCCACAAAGAGCCACTCACAGCCATTGACAACTAACCCTCTGCATCCCGCTTCCAAAAATAAAGCCAAAGCCACTCCCAACTTTGCTGGACCCAATCCTCATCCCAAGAAAATGGACTATATTAAGCCCAAAACAAGGTCCTCCCAACCCACAGAAAAGCCCACTAAGAAGCCCAATTCTCAGACCACCAGAAAGTATAGTTCTTAGCCCACTGAAAAGTCCAAACCCCAGGCTAAGTTCCAACCAAAAAGTTTTTTCCAACCTGCAAATCCTAGCATTGCTGTTAAACCAAGAAGTAGCCACCAACCTCCAAAGAAGTCACATGCTCAAAATAAGAACAAAGAACCTCAACATTTCACAAGATCTGGTCGAGCTGTTAAGCCACCCCCAATTCAGGATGATAGTGACTCCCATGACTCATATGAGAGTGTTGAGGATAGTCTCTATAAACCCACTAAAGGCTTGGGAGATCTCAGTGATACTAACAGTGGGAGTGATGAATTTGAAAGTAGAGGGACAAGAAAGACTGATTTTAGAGAGAAGCACAGAACATCTTCTTCTAGAAGGGATGAGAAGATTATTGACACAGGTGACTCTAGCTACGAAGATATTGAAGAGGACGAGCCATCTGATTCTGGTAAGTCATGATTGGTATTTCCACCAATGTTACTGATGTTATTTTTTATCAAACATGTTGATTTGATAACTGAAATTTTTTGTGCTTGGATTGACAGACTCGGGAGAGGAAACTAAAATTGAGGGTGAATTTGACTATGACTCCTGGCACTCGGAAGATATGGATAAGGTCTTAGACTCTGATGAAGAGGAGGCTACTGTGTATCCACCATACAATGAAAAGGTAAAATTTAAAAATCTGAAGCTTGAGGTTAGCATGATCTTTAAGTCGAAGCATCACTTTATAAATGCAACTAGGGATTACACTATATAGTGGGGGTAGAAATATCATTTTTACTAAAAATGATAACGTGAGAGTAAGGGATGTATGCAAAATAGAGGGATGTCCTTGGGTTGTTTATTGTGCATGTAATAAGCAAAATGGGGGTATGGTAGATTAAGACATTAGTTGATGAACACACATGTGCTAGAAAGAGAAAGAACAAGGCTGCAACACAAGAGTTGACCTTGGGTAAGCTGGTTCTTAAGCTTAGAAAGCACCCAACTATGAAGCATAGGGAGGTATATGATTGGTTTGTGAGGAAGTGCAACGTTAAGCTTAATAGGACCTGCATTACTAGGGCCTTAAAGGCAGCATGAAAAGTAGTAGAAGGAGATGGAGTTGAACAGTATGCACTGATTTGGAATTATGCTAACCAACTGTGGACCACCAACCCATGTTCAACAGTCCAAGTTGGTGTCATTCCCATGCCTGAGAGTCCTCCACAATTTCAAAGATTTTATGTATGTCTGGATGCGTGTAAGAAAGGATTCAAGGCCGGGTGTAGACCGTTGATTGGCCTGGACGGAGCCTTTCTGAAGAGCTTGCATGGAGGGCAGCTGCTGACTGCTTGTGGCCAGGATGCCAACAATCATGTGTTCGTGATTGCTTATGCATTTATGGATGTCGAGAACAGAGAGAACTGGCAATGGTTTCTTGAGATGCTGCACAATGACCTTGGTGACTACAGGGAAAATGGATGGGCCTTCATTTCGGATATGCAGAAGGTAAAGACGTTTTTGCTTCCCGAAAAAATTTTTAAGGACCAAATTGATTTAATGAAATATCTATTGCGGACTTATTTGATTTAATGAAATATTATTTGAGGACTGAATCAATGTAAAATCTTGTCGATGTAAAATGTTTTTGTAGGGTTTAATCCCAGCCATTCAGGAAGTGATGCCAAGAGTTTACCCTCGATTTTGCGTCTGACATCTCTGGAGGAATTTTTCGAAAAAGTGGTGGAGTATACAACTGAAGGTGATGGTGTGGGAATGTACTAGATCAAGGACTATTAGTGACTTTGAAAGAAACATGAAGAGGGTCAAGGTGATAAATGAACGAGCATGGGCTTATCTAGATAAGTGGCCAAAGGAATCATGGACTAAATCTCATTTTCGTGAAGGGCCAAAAATGGACACTATCTGTAACGATTCTTGTGAGTCGTTTAATGCAAGGACCAAACATGATAGGGCTAAGCTTATCCTTACATTGGCAGAGAAAGTTAGGAGGATCATAATGAAGACCATGATCGACAATAGGTAGAAACTGGCAAACTACCAGGGTATACTGCCTCCAGTGCAACAGAGCAGGCTTGAGGAAATGACAAAGCTTTCTCAGTATTGGTCCCCACAATGGAGTGGTGATCAGAATGAGGAGTTATACGAGGTTCACGACTGACCAACCACAATGGCTGTTGAGTTAGGAAAGCGAACTTGCACATGCAGATTCTGGCAATTGACAGGTATATTTTCTCAATCTTTATGCAGATTCTGGCAAATGTACTGTATGAACAATGCAATTTGGTTTGAAATATTAACTGCATGCACAGGTATGCCTTGTATGCATGCCATATCATGTATACAAGATTAGAATGATAAGCGGGCTGAGGAATACTGCCATGAGTGGTTAAACATTGAATCATACCGAAAAACATATGCTTTCTGTGTTAACCCAGTCAAGGGCCAAGACTTATGGGAAAAAACAGGTCGTCCTGCACCAGTTCTCCCTCCAATTAAGCCTAAACCAGGTAGACCCACAAAGAACAGAAGAAAAGACAAAGATGAAGGAGGATCTGGTTCCAAGACAAGAATGAAGAGAAAATATAACTCCATCTGATGCATGTTCTGTGGTGAGGTTGGACACAACAAGAGAACATGCAAACTGAAGAAACAAGCTGATGCTGAAGAAGAAGCACGTTTAATGCAACTACAACTGGCATTAACGGAACCTAACACAGATGCACCAAATGAGCTCCCAACTGATGCTACTCATGCTACTCCAGCTAATCCTGTCCCATTGTCTGTTTGTCCACCACTACAGCGATCGAATGCAGCCAGACATATAGTCCTGACCCAACCGGAAGGAATCCTAGTAACCCAAGTAACAGCACCATCACCGCCCACTTCAACAGCGGTTTGATTAACTACTTTAATTTCAATTTCATATTACTCAATCTGTGTTTCTCTATTCATGTGTTTACTTCACATGTCATGCATGCTAAGGTGAGAGGAAGACCACCAAAGCTTCAAGTTTCTAAGGGAAAAGAAAAAAGAGCTGTCTCTCCCCAACCTGCTCCAACAACTGCAACAACTCCAATTTCTGCTGAAACAATCAAAGGATATAGTGCTGTGACAACCAAGAAGCTTGCAAGTCTCATGACCTTTGTGCCAACTCCAGGCTTCAAACGGCCAAGGAAAAAAGACGACGCCATCTGAAGACCTTCATCGGAACATATGCTTCTTTTTTTGGTTTTAGGTTATAGATTTCGAAAGATATGTTTGTGTTAAACACTATCTAGTCTCACTGTTTTGTAAGGCCTTTATTTTGGGTGCATGTTTTGCCTTGGTATGAAATGTTTCTGATGAATCACTTTTAGGAACTTTACTACCGTTTGTGTTGACAAACACAATGTTGGAAACTTCATATTAACACTTTATATGAAGAAATTTAAGGAACTTTATTATCTTGTTATGTCTCTGGTTTGCCATCTGATTCTTTACATATTACAGTGTCAGTGATGCATAAATATATTTCATCACAGGTGTACTCAAAATCGAAGTTCTATTTATAACCTCTAGTTTCATATTACAATAGTTTAGCCATGATACTGGAAACAAAGAAACCAGCTCCCTAAATTACACCACCATATCACATTCACTCAGTTCTACTTGTACATATATGATATGCACAGTAAAGTTCCTACTAAGATGACTAACATCACACTAGTGAACATAGAGCACATTAACATTCTATGTACTCTAACTTCTGCTTCTAAACTACCTATTCTCCATGCTAATTTAACCTTCCAATCTTCATAATCAATGTCCAGTTCTCCTTCGATTTCTGGGATACCCCTAGAACCTTCTGCAACAGCTACATTTTCATTTTCTTCCACCCATTTAAAAAAATGCAATGGTTCCCTTTCTGAAAACATTGAACAATACTGTTAACCCCAGAACAAGAGTGAAAGCCAACATTATGGTATCATTCATACAAAATTAAACTCACCCGATATCTTACACAAGTATGAAACAATCGATCTGGATTCTTTGATATCCCAGATTTCTTGATCAAAGTTTCTAAATCGCAAAAACAAGTTTTCTCATGGTTTTGTCTTCTTCTTCGCATGGATGAGCTCGAAGTATAACTATTGTGTGAGTGCGAGGGAAACCCACCACTTCCGCTTTCCATCATGGTGCCGAGATCAACTTCCTCCTCCCTAAACAGCAGTTGGGTCTGCGGCAACGCTCAAGCAAGGCAATCGTATTCTTCAGAGGTTGGGAATTAAGGTTTATTTATTTGACACTGAGGGACCAAATTGATGCAACACCCTAAACATATCTCATCAGCAATACACACACTATGCCAGGTGTTAGGGTGGGCTGCCAGCTCACATTCCACGTCAGCAGATTTCTAACGGCGACGTCACTTGGTTAACGGAAGGACGAGCGTGATTTAAAATAATTCTTTCAGGGACTAATTTGATTAAAAAAATTATTCGGGGAAAAAAATGAAGATCGCGTGATCTTTCAGGGACAAATTTGAGTATTAACCCGTCAAATTATTAGATAATATTAATTCAATCGATGGATTACGGATGGAATCAATTAATCTAGACATAAATTATAATTAAATATTTATGTAAAATTTAATTTTAATTTTTTTATTTTTATAATAAATATTTTTTAGTTTTATTTTATATTAAATTAACTATATTTTTTAATTATGATAATTCACCAATTAATTTATATTTACTATTATTTTTAAGTATTTATAAAAAATAAATAAAAATAAAAATTATAAAATTAGAAAATATATTATAATTAATAAAAGTATTTTCTATATTCGTAAATACAATTTAATTTTATTTATATAATATATTTAATAAAAAAATTATGCATAACAAACACAACTAGAAAATGGATTAATACAGCTAGATTTACAGACAGATTTAGTCTTTATTACAGATGGATTTTTGGTTACTGACGAATTTTGTCCCTCTGTAAAAGTCTCGTCAGAAATGATTTACCGATAAATTTTTTTCCGTCGAAAAATTACCGGCGAATTTTTATCAGTTACGGACGGATTTTTCCTCTGTAAATTCTCTATCCATTTTCCCGAAATGTCGAACTTTTCGATGGATTTTTCGTCGGTAATTGACAACAGATTTTTCGTCTGTAATTTGAACCTTGGAAAATCATCTCACACTCTGAATACAGACAGAAAATCCGTCTGTAAATCCATCAGTAAGGTAAAATAGATTTTTTTTAGATTTTTCCAATTACAAAATAAACTTATTTTCATACAAAATAAATATAAATTTAATACACATTTTTATCTAATTTGTATTCGAATATTTATAATATTTCAAAAAATAAACAAATTCATCGTATTATCAAACTAAAAGAAAAGTACTATAAACAAGCAAGTCAATATAATTCAAAACATAAACAAAGTGTATTGATAATCAACTATAATTCCTAGTATATTGTTCAACCATACTAAAACTATCAGCTATAGTCTTCAGTGTCATCTTTATCCTCATCATCATCATAGTCCTCATCTGAAGAGATTGAGGGTGGCGGCGGTGGTTGTGGTAGTAGAACTGCACTAGAACTACTTGACTTCACTTGGACTCCTAATATAACAGAAAATGATAGTTTAAACATCAATAGAATATCTTGCACAAATTCTAAAGAATTGCAATCCAAAGCAAAATTTGTCGCAACAGTCACAAAGCATCAGAAACGAAACCTGATCAGGTGCATAGAGAGAAGTGAAGAAAATATACCTCTTTCTTTACATGTGTGCCAAATTTTAAAAGAGCATCTGGCATAATTTGTCCAGCTTCTCTTAATACATTCACAAGCTCCCCAGCAAGACCCTGAATATTTCCATTCAATAGTAGCAAAAAAAAGTTGAGAAACAGCATGGTGGGCAAATAAAGAACCTCAAATACATCAGGCATGGATACCACCTAATTCTGCTGTGTGAAGAATGTATGGGCAACACCCTTTTTACCAGCTCGTCCAGTTCGACCAATTCTATGAACATAATCTTCTGTAGTTAAAGGAAAACTATAGTTGATAACAACTTCAACATTTGGAATATCCAATCCACGTGCAGCCACATCAGTAGCAATCTGCCCAATAAATTATAAATTAGGTCAAATAAATGACCGAACAAAGCCACACATTCTGTGCACAACAATTGAAAGACCTCAAACCCCATTTATGCACACTATCCACAACAGACATTCAAGGGAGAGAAAAAAATGTAGTTAAAAAAAAAAGAAAACAAGAATAAAAATAGAAGGGAACGCTTAGTTGATAATCTCTTTGCCTTCTATTCAGTTTGGAAGAAGAGTAGTGGAAATAACAAAGTGAATTTATGTCCATTCACTAGTGATGTAAAAGATGGACTTTAGGTTTATGATAGAACCTGAACTAGTTTATCCAACAGTATAGTATATTGTAACATATGGCAGTCACAAAGCTAACCTTGCAAAACTAAATGTTGACTCTTATCACAAACGGAAGTTGGATGTAAAGCATTTCAGAGAAAGGAACACCAAATCTTGCTGGTATTGCCAATTCATAATCATAATCGCAGTTTGAAGCAGCATACCATTAAAGGGCAGCTCCCATTCTTGAATAATGAAAGTGCCTTTGTACGATCATGTTGTGCTTTGTCTCCATGTATGGACACAACCTTTCAACCTCTGAAAAGAATTTATCATGTCACAAGTAGCTAATGTCAATAATAAACACTACATGTGTACACATACACACACAACATACCCTTGTTAAAGCATCCTTTCAACTCGTGTGGTTTCCATTTTGTACAAAACAAAGATCAATACTCGGTTCCTGATAAAAGATACACACTCTTATCAACATGTAGAACAAAATAGTTAAGTCTGAAGATATCAACTATCAATATGCTTCATGATAACTCGTCCTTTTTAGGCTACAAAAATACATGTATATGTTCATTGAAAACCAAATGAACACTAGAAAATGTTAGGAATTAAGGATAGCAACAACTTGATCCAATGTATTAACTATTCACTGCTTCCTGGGAAGATATCTCTAGTTTTAAGGATTAATTATCATGGAGAGAGACCTCTGACATTTGTGGTATTTTTCCAGTAAAGCAACCAGTAGCTTATCACGCGCACGATCATCTAAGACCTATGAATGCAACAAGATTTTTTCCACTAGTCAACAAAGGCATTTAAAACAAACAAATGTAGACTAGATTTGGTCAATACAGACCTCAACTATCTGCATGACATCATGATTCGCAGCTAAGTCTTCTGAACCTACAACAACCTGTCACAAGTTCAAAAATTATTTTTGTAAGTCCCAGAATTTTGAAAATTTTATTATAAATTAATTTCAAGTTTAATTATTTATTTATAGCTTTAATTTTAGAAATCTCTTTATTAAAGATAACTAAAGTTTTGATTAATTGAGTTTGAAATAAACTAAGATTTTTAATCAATTTTATAATTATTGAAGTATTTTCTATATTTAAATTATAAAGTTTAGTAATTGTAAAATAATAAGAATTTTATTTGATTTGGTTTAAATAATGAAAATTTTGGAATTTAATACTTTCGATTTTTACAAACAAAGAAAATTAATTATATTATCTCTAATTTTAAATTAAAATATTTGATTAGAAGTAAACTGTTAATTGATAATTAAATAATATTTTATTAATAAACTTAAATGATTAAATTAGATTTTTAATTAATACTCTATACCCCTAATTTTATTAAAATTACCTAAATTATCCTAATTCTAAACCTTCATATCTCTTAGCTATATAGACATTAAGCATAGCTTTTGAAACAAGCTTCATTAATAGCCTTTTTGCATCATTAACTTAATTATTATTATTATTATTATTATTATTATTAGTAGTAGTAGTAGCAGGAGTACTCCATCACACGCACTAAATTGGGGGTCGCACTAAATTGGGGGTTGCTGTTGGTGCTTGCGATGACGACGATGAAAGCTTCTATTGTGGAAGGGTTGTGATGAATTTTACAAGGTTTAGTAGTTGTCTTTGATTATTTATATATATTATAAGATCTGTGGGAGAGAGAGAGAGCGGAAGAGGGAAGAGAGGGCTTGAGGAAGAGAAAGGGAGAAGAGGAAGGAACAGTGGCGCCGGAGGAAAGGGAGACCGCCGCTACAGCTGCGCCACCGCCATCGCGTCCTGCTGCCTGCGCCGCCACCGTCTAGCTCGAGCCTCCACCGCGCCATACGTCACCATCGCGAGGAAGCTCAGAACCGAGGGAGAGAGAGCCGTCGCCGTCGCCGTTCGTGCTCTGTCGTCGCTGCCGTTCGTGAACCAGACACCATCGCCATCAGAAGCTCTTGTCGCCGCCGAGAATCCCATCACCGCCAGGTCCGCCGCTGCCGAAGCCCCACGCCGCCTCTGTTTCTGGAAACCCTACTGCCAACGCTGATCTACGGGCGCCGTCGCCGTTGAGCTCCTCCACCACCGTTCGGGTAACTGGGAACGTGGCGGTGATCACCGGAACCACCATCGGAGTTACCGTTACCCGATGTTGTATGGATGTTGTATGGATGTTGTATATGGCATCAAGGTGCTGCGTTGTCACCGGAGCTGCTGTTGCTCCGTTTGCTCGATTATTCGTAAGCCCAGTAAATTGTTCTCTTTTAGTTGCTGTTCTGTTATAGATCATTGAGTTTACGTGACATTAATGTTTTAGGATTGAGTTAAGGCTGTGTTTAGAGGCTGTGGCTGCTGCGGGGACGGTCGATATTGATGCTGTTGCTGTGGAATAAGAATAGAAATGCAGTTTTCCGCGTAGTTGAATCACGAACGAGGTAGGGGTTTTCCTTAAAATATATTTTACATTACAGAGTTGTGATAAATAGATATTGATGTAAAAAAATATACTTCTGTGATTATATTTGTCTTGTGGATGTGATGGTTTGTTGGATTGGATTATTGGGTGCTTGATTGCTTGAGTAATGTACGGTTGTTGATAAGAAAATGGGTTTAAAAAGTTAATTACTTGATTATTATGAGAAGTGGTTTTCCTTGGGTTGGAGTTAAAGCGGTTTGATTTTGAGTCGGTCTGATTTTATAAATGATTTAATACTTGAGCTGGTTTGATTTTAAAAAGAGTTTTATTATTGAAATTGGTCTGATTTGAAAATAATTTGATATTGGAATTGGTTGAATTTTTTAAAAGTGATTGAGATTTGGAAATCGTTGAGAAAGAGTTTGAGGAATGTCTGGATGGGACCCGAAAAGGGTGGCAGAGTCCAAGTTTTAGAGGAAATGCTGCCGAAATTTTATAAAAGATGAGGATTTTCTTTGAAATATGGTTTTTGAATATTGATGAATGATTATGATGTTGAGAATGTTGAGATATGAACTTTGAATTGTTCACATGGCTTATGAATTTGAGTTATCTGAGATACGAGATTTCCTGGATAAAGTACCATGGCTTGCCACCATGTGTACCAGGTTGAAAACTCGATACTCTGTTGACCCTACGACGTAAGTGTGACCGGGCACTATATAAATTCCCGGGAATGTTACCCCCATTGAGCAATATTGATTATTTGAGAAAAAACTATGCATAGACTCTTGGGGATGCACGTCGGGGGACAGTCTAAGGACAATTCAGACTTGTCGGGTTGGCTGGATAACCGACAGATGAGCCTCATCAGCCATAGGACAGGCATGCATCATATGCATTTGTATGCTTTGTTTGGGTTTGAACTTGTTTTGGTTTGCCTAATTGCTAAACTGTCATTAACTGCTACTTGAACTATTTGCTGTACCTGCTACCTACTTGTGCTTTCCTTGTCTGTCTTGCCTGTGTTTGTTCTGGCGTGCTACATTTGAGAATGAACTGGGATGCTGAATTAATGATTGTGTTGTTTGATTGCGTGGTTAATTTCTGATTGAGGTTTTTTTTTATAAGAAAGGAAAGATTTCGGATTTCTGAAAGATTAAACATTGTTTCTTTGAAAAGGGTTTTGAACGATTTCCTATTAGTTTTAAAAGATTCATAAGGCAATGATAATCACTGAGGTTGAAAACAGTTTCTTAATAAATATCTTCTTATGACAACTTTGAAACTCCGTGGTGAGACCATGTGGTTAGGTTCTCACCCCCCTACAGCTTTACCCTTTTCAGGAACCGGATGAAGAAGCATTAAGAAGAGAGTTATATTGCGTTTGGTTTATATGCTGTTGTATTATTTAGATTATTTTCTTCCCTCGTCTTTATTATTACAAGTTTGTAAGAGGGATAGGAATTGTATGTTTTATATGTATAATATATTGAATTATTATGTAAGGAGTTTTGTATATGAATCTATGTCTGCTTGTATTTATTTTTTCTTAAGATAAAGTATTTATTTCCGGTTTTCAAGGGAATCAGAGGTACAGTGTCGAGTCACAGGCTCCTATTTTAATATTTAGTATGTAAAGTAGTCGTAATACTTCTTGCTATCTGAGTGGCGCAGCCGGGAGCGTGACTTCTGGTAGTGAGGGTGTTACATTATGGTATCAGAGCGGTCTTTCCTGTAGAGCCTTGGAAATGGACTGATTATGCTTTAATTGCATACTCTGAGAGTCTGTCATGTAGTAGGTCTTGTTTGAATAACGAGAATTAGAATTTGATGCACATGACTGCCTAATAATTAACATTGTTAGCTTACCGTTGCATATCTGTTGATGTTAAGTTTGGCCACCTTAATATTGATGGCTTATGTGAACGGGAAAGTTAATAGGTTATTATAGGCGAAAAAGAATTGATAAGTAATGGGTAATGCGAGTCACGTGGTTCGCGGATGCTAGGGTTCGCTTTTCGTGCTAGGTTTCGATTTATGATTCTTGTTTATGTCGCTTAGGTTGGCATATCGTTTCTTTTTTTTTGTGTTTACTATCCCCATTGAAGTTCTTTGACTCGGATTCCTTTCTTGAACCATGATTGATCATTCTCCGACCGTATTTCATTGTTCGTCCACAATCTTATTTGATTGTATTCTTAAGAATTTGTTTGAGTCTTTTAAAAACATCTGTCTTTACCATTGATTATACTCTTCTTCAAGAATCCTGTGCTCATTAATCTGATCTTGAACTTGTTTTGGCATAATGCATGATCTTTAAATCTTGAGAGATTTGAACCTTGAAAATTATGATTCGACTTAAGTTGACTTTGTAAATTGATACTTTTGCTTCATGTCTAATGTATACCTTAAACATACCATATTCTTGATTATCTTCTAAATTCTCGGCATCATAAATCCTGACCTTGAGTTTCTCTACGTAATCTGTGTATCTCCTTAACGTAATCTAAGCTTATTTTAGATTGGAAAAGTTTTGAATTGATCTTTTTCTTACTTAATTGTGTTTCCAATCATCCTTCAAATTTTTGGATAAAATTACCTTTAAATTTAGTATATACTTTCCTACATGGATTCTAAAATTTCTTTATATGGTTTAAATCTGTTTATCTGTAAAGCTTCACCTATTCTATAAAAAATGATTTTTACTTTGAATTTCCTTCATTAACTACAACTTGATTTATTTTCAACCTTATCACAATTTTTAAACGTATTCTTATGTGATTTTACATCCGAGTATTTTTCAAGATTCTTAAAAAAAAATAATAATAAAAAAAAAATATTAAAGCAAAATAAAATAAAATTTTATTCATAGCCCAATTAAATTTTATTTTACAAACTTTGCATATTTTATTTTAACTACGATTGTTTCGATGTAATATCTTGTTTAAACTTTTTATATTTCTTTTAAGAAAATGAATCCATTCCTTCTTTAAATTATCCATTCTTTGTAAACGCTATCATTGATTTTTAGTCTTTTTTTTCTCCTCAGCTCGAATCCAGTTTAAATAAAAGTACCGTTCTTCCTCTTGATTCTTTCTATCGGAGTTCTTAAATTCAAAATTCTTTCTTAGGATTACAATTTAATTTCCTATCTTATGTTTTTATGCAAATTTTTATTTGACTATCAAAAAAAAAATCTTTCAAAGTTTTCGATGAAAAATTTTATCCTTAGCATAACTAATTTTCATTTCACAAATCTTACATAATCTAATTTGACTTGAATTTGTTTTAATATGACGTAATATTTACGTTTTTTATGATTCTCTTGAATTTTGTAAACAATTGCCCTGTTTTCCTCTATAGTTTTTATTGGAGTTCTTTGAAATTAAAATTCTTTCCTATTTGCATTTTGATTCTTCCTTCCGGCATACTTCATGACTTTTGACCATTCTTATTCGTTGGTGGTTTGAACCATTTTGAAGAAGTTTTGAATTCTTTTGAAGAAATTTAAGTTTTGAATCAACTTTTTAAGTTATTGAGTTCCTTTTTAACGTATCTTAATATTATTGAACATTCTTATAAAGATGTGACTTCAAGTATATTGTTGGAGTTTGTTTTAAACCTTTTTAAACAAGTTTTGATTTATTCTTATGCAAAGTTGTCCCTCACTTTGAGTTGCTTTACTTGAGCAGTGCCTCTCTTTGATGTGATTTGAACTTATTTTGGGGAGATATAACCGTCTATTAAAGTTTTAATAAAATCGCTTTCAATTCAGCCTACACTCCTTTACTTTATACTTTGAAAATTTTTGTATGTCATTTAAACCTGTTTGGTTGTAATGTATCATCTTTTCTTTTATGAGTAAAACTTTATGTTAAGTTTTCTTCCAACAAGATTGTAGTTTTCATACATGCTTGAAAAAGAGAAAATACAATTTAGCTCTTAGCCAAATTAATCTTTCCATTTACAAAGTTTGTGTAATCTATTTTCACTTGAGTTTATATTGAAACAATGCCACATTTACGCTTTTATTAATCTTTGAAGGATGTTTGTTACCCATTTTCTCTTTCAGAACATGAAATAACTTTCCCTTAAGTTTTCCATTCTTTACGAACAATGCATTCGAAAATATTTTTAAACCATACTCTTGAGTTCTATAAACTTTTTGTTTTTGGTATGGATATGCTTCTTCTGTAAACCTCATATTTCTTGATTCAGCTTGAATTCGTTTCAAAATACTGTGTTGTTTTTCACCTTATTGATCCTATCAAATCCCTTCTACTCAAGAGTTGCCCTTAAAGTTATCAGTTGATTCTTTTTCCAACATTTTTCATTACTTGTTTATCCTTGTCTACTTGTGATTTCAACAATTCTTTCAAATTCTCACGAAAATGGTCCTCATTACTTTTCTTTTTTTTTTTTCTAAGGTCTGTTATCCTTTTGAGTATATCCGAGAATAGTTTTGGTATCTGGTGTGCCTATTGGACTTAGTAAATGACACATTAATTCTTTAGGGTATGTTTGGTGGACGCAAAAGGTGAAATTTATAAATGTACGACGTTGCAAGGAGTTGCGGAACCTTATTTCATGTGAAAGGATTTTGTTGATGTTGGGTTTGTGACCATTAAGATTTGCAAAGTGTTTGACGAGGTTGAAAACCCTCAGATGAGTTGTTCGATGCAATACGATTGAGGATGGAGGGAATAAGTTAAGTTGAAGTTTGAATAATTGAATCTCTAAAGCTGGTGTGAGATCAAATGCGAACGTTAAGCACGTTGTTTTAATCCTAACCCGTTTTATAACCTTTTATCGCTTTGTTTTACCATCATATGTTTGAAACATATCATTTTGTGCATCAGGCCTATCTTGTAACCTTGTTTCACATCATACTTATACCCTTCATATTTATATATGAAAATCCTAGGATTTGAAACTATATGTATATAATGAGGACTTTTTACCTTTTCTTTAAATGTGTTTAAGAGTGAAGTAATATGAAATCTCTTTTATTTTATACTAATTTTCGAGGACGAAAATTTTTATAAGGTGGGTGGAATGTAAGTCCCAGAATTTTGAAAATTTTATTATAAATTAATTTCAAGTTTAATTATTTATTTATAGCTTTAATTTTAGAAATCTCTTTATTAAAGATAACTAAAGTTTTGATTAATTGAGTTTGAAATAAACTAAGATTTTTAATCAATTTTATAATTATTGAAGTATTTTCTATATTTAAATTATAAAGTTTAGTAATTGTAAAATAATAAGAATTTTATTTGATTTGGTTTAAATAATGAAAATTTTGGAATTTAATACTTTCGATTTTTACAAACAAAGAAAATTAATTATATTATCTCTAATTTTAAATTAAAATATTTGATTAGAAGTAAACTGTTAATTGATAATTAAATAATATTTTATTAATAAACTTAAATGATTAAATTAGATTTTTAATTAATACTCTATACCCCTAATTTTATTAAAATTACCTAAATTATCCTAATTCTAAACCTTCATATCTCTTAGCTATATAGACATTAAGCATAGCTTTTGAAACAGGCTTCATTAATAGCCTTTTTGCATCATTAACTTAATTATTATTATTATTATTATTATTATTATTAGTAGTAGTAGCAGGAGTACTCCATCACACGCACTAAATTGGGGGTCGCACTAAATTGGGGGTTGCTGTTGGTGCTTGCGATGACGACGATGAAAGCTTCTATTGTGGAAGGGTTGTGATGAATTTTACAAGGTTTAGTAGTTGTCTTTGATTATTTATATATTATAAGATCTGTGGGAGAGAGAGAGAGCGGAAGAGGGAAGAGAGGGCTTGAGGAAGAGAAAGGGAGAAGAGGAAGGAACAGTGGCGCCGGAGGAAAGGGAGACCGCCGCTACAGCTGCGCCACCGCCATCGCGTCCTGCTGCCTGCGCCGCCACCGTCTAGCTCGAGCCTCCACCGCGCCATACGTCACCATCGCGAGGAAGCTCAGAACCGAGGGAGAGAGAGCCGTCGCCGTCGCCGTTCGTGCTCTGTCGTCGCTGCCGTTCGTGAACCAGACACCATCGCCATCAGAAGCTCTTGTCGCCGCCGAGAATCCCATCACCGCCAGGTCCGCCGCTGCCGAAGCCCCACGCCGCCTCTGTTTCTGGAAACCCTACTGCCAACGCTGATCTACGGGCGCCGTCGCCGTTGAGCTCCTCCACCACCGTTCGGGTAACTGGGAACGTGGCGGTGATCACCGGAACCACCATCGGAGTTACCGTTATTTCAGTTCAGCCGTTCATACTTGTTTGGGTAAGCGATGCGTTCCAAAACCTTTAAATTAGTATTCCTGTTTTAAGTTATTTGAGAATCTGAGGTCTTGGTGTCATAGGATTGAGTTACGGGCCTTGATTGCTGAGTTCTATGGATGTTGTATATGGCATCAAGGTGCTGCGTTGTCACCGGAGCTGCTGTTGCTCCGTTTGCTCGATTATTCGTAAGCCCAGTAAATTGTTCTCTTTTAGTTGCTGTTCTGTTATAGATCATTGAGTTTACGTGACATTAATGTTTTAGGATTGAGTTAAGGCTGTGTTTAGAGGCTGTGGCTGCTGCGGGGACGGTCGATATTGATGCTGTTGCTGTGGAATAAGAATAGAAATGCAGTTTTCCGCGTAGTTGAATCACGAACGAGGTAGGGGTTTTCCTTAAAATATATTTTACATTACAGAGTTGTGATAAATAGATATTGATGTAAAAAAAATATACTTCTGTGATTATATTTGTCTTGTGGATGTGATGGTTTGTTGGATTGGATTATTGGGTGCTTGATTGCTTGAGTAATGTACGGTTGTTGATAAGAAAATGGGTTTAAAAAGTTAATTACTTGATTATTATGAGAAGTGGTTTTCCTTGGGTTGGAGTTAAAGCGGTTTGATTTTGAGTCGGTCTGATTTTATAAATGATTTAATACTTGAGCTGGTTTGATTTTAAAAAGAGTTTTATTATTGAAATTGGTCTGATTTGAAAATAATTTGATATTGGAATTGGTTGAATTTTTTAAAAGTGATTGAGATTTGGAAATCGTTGAGAAAGAGTTTGAGGAATGTCTGGATGGGACCCGAAAAGGGTGGCAGAGTCCAAGTTTTAGAGGAAATGCTGCCGAAATTTTATAAAAGATGAGGATTTTCTTTGAAATATGGTTTTTGAATATTGATGAATGATTATGATGTTGAGAATGTTGAGATATGAACTTTGAATTGTTCACATGGCTTATGAATTTGAGTTATCTGAGATACGAGATTTCCTGGATAAAGTACCATGGCTTGCCACCATGTGTACCAGGTTGAAAACTCGATACTCTGTTGACCCTACGACGTAAGTGTGACCGGGCACTATATAAATTCCCGGGAATGTTACCCCCATTGAGCAATATTGATTATTTGAGAAAAAACTATGCATAGACTCTTGGGGATGCACGTCGGGGGACAGTCTAAGGACAATTCAGACTTGTCGGGTTGGCTGGATAACCGACAGATGAGCCTCATCAGCCATAGGACAGGCATGCATCATATGCATTTGTATGCTTTGTTTGGGTTTGAACTTGTTTTGGTTTGCCTAATTGCTAAACTGTCATTAACTGCTACTTGAACTATTTGCTGTACCTGCTACCTACTTGTGCTTTCCTTGTCTGTCTTGCCTGTGTTTGTTCTGGCGTGCTACATTTGAGAATGAACTGGGATGCTGAATTAATGATTGTGTTGTTTGATTGCGTGGTTAATTTCTGATTGAGGTTTTTTTTTATAAGAAAGGAAAGATTTCGGATTTCTGAAAGATTAAACATTGTTTCTTTGAAAAGGGTTTTGAACGATTTCCTATTAGTTTTAAAAGATTCATAAGGCAATGATAATCACTGAGGTTGAAAACAGTTTCTTAATAAATATCTTCTTATGACAACTTTGAAACTCCGTGGTGAGACCATGTGGTTAGGTTCTCACCCCCCTACAGCTTTACCCTTTTCAGGAACCGGATGAAGAAGCATTAAGAAGAGAGTTATATTGCGTTTGGTTTATATGCTGTTGTATTATTTAGATTATTTTCTTCCCTCGTCTTTATTATTACAAGTTTGTAAGAGGGATAGGAATTGTATGTTTTATATGTATAATATATTGAATTATTATGTAAGGAGTTTTGTATATGAATCTATGTCTGCTTGTATTTATTTTTTTCTTAAGATAAAGTATTTATTTCCGGTTTTCAAGGGAATCAGAGGTACAGTGTCGAGTCACAGGCTCCTATTTTAATATTTAGTATGTAAAGTAGTCGTAATACTTCTTGCTATCTGAGTGGCGCAGCCGGGAGCGTGACTTCTGGTAGTGAGGGTGTTACAATTTTCCACAACAACTAAATAAAAAACTAGTTGAAAGCCACTTCTAAAATCTAGATACAGACCTTTATAGGGTTGGGATCCATAAACTCCTGTGCTAAATGATGAACTGGTAAGGGCCAAGTAGCGCTAAACATCACCATTTGGCAAACTGCAAATTATTAGAATTCCTTCAATAAAATAAATAAGCTGGGAACAAATTATGGTAATAAAATACATTTACACAACTCATTGTTGAAGCAAATTTTGAAACTCTAGATCTAGTGCATTAAGTGACAGAATTTAAGGTAAAGTTCAAGAACTGAAATTGAAAGAAGAAAGTTAATATGAGAAAAACAGGAACAATTAAACTGTAAGCCTCATACCAAAGCATGTCTGACCCAGTATAGAGCAGACTACTTGTTCGAAACCCATGTCAAGCATCCGATCTGCTTTAACAAGCACCTTAGACAAACAAACAATAATATAAGCATCTACTTAACATAAGAATAGAAGCATTATAAAAATACACAAATCCAAAAGGAAAGTGAAATGATAGTTGTCACACTAGAAATAGGGGTTATGTAAAGCAGAGCCAACAAGAATTAGATGATACATAAATTATGTCTAAATTCAACTTCGGAGAACTCCAACAATAGCATTTAGTATATGTACAATGAAGTAAGCTCATCAAAATCACCCTCCGAATTCATTAAATTTTCATCACAAGCCATTCACAACAACACACCTGAACCAGTTGCAGTGATTCCAATGAGATCATGACCGTCCAACAAGAAAGGCCATGCAGGTGACTGAATCGGCGACGGCTTCTCGAAGCCCTTGCAGCACTCCAGCACTCGAAGAATCAAATTTCAAATCTCAATCACAACCACCACATCACTAAGAAGGATCAATAGAAATTACAGATTAACCAAAATTACATCATATAGATATAGAAATTACAACTTCAAGAATTCAACGATCTTCTTCAATACCTCAACATCAGTTCTTAGCATCATCAATCACAATTCCAGATTTTACAACACTAGCAATCCAACTAGTAGATGATGAAGGCGAGATCAAAATACAGATGTTCTTACCAAATGTAACATCCAATGAAGCGAAGTTGAGTAACTTAATATCTGATCTCATGAGGAGGTAAAAAGATATAACAGATGCAAAAATAGCATGAACAATAGAGAATTTTTTGCAATACAAAATGTTGTTCAAACAAAAGTATCAATTATGGAACAAATCTACAAACTAAAATCATAACGCAAAGGAATTTTACCTATTATTCTATTTTATTTTTTTATTGCTCAATTTAACATATCTCATGAACAATAGAGAACTCATAATAACTATCTATCTATAAATTAAACAAAATAGGTTGAATAGATAAGCAGAAACACAATTTTGCTAATACTCCAAATGCAAAACGACCGAGAAGAAGCATTACCAGAGAAGAAGCCATTAATTGAATTAAATTTCTATTCTAGACAACATTAATGTTCAGTAATGTTCAGTAATCCAGATTAACAATCTAAACATTTCTCAGCTATTCAGAATAAAAATCTAATCTAATCCTATTTTAACAACCTAAAAATCCACTAATCAGAAAACAAATCTAACTAAAATAATTACTAAAATCAAACTAACTAAACAAATTTAATTGAACTCAACAGAAATTTAAAGAATTTTGAAACCAAAACCTGGAAGCAGAGACAATCAAAACAGGACAGAGAGAAAGAAGGATGCCCAGGTCTCTACGGATCGAACATGGGGAAAGAAAGAGGTGGAACCGCAGCTGACGGTGGAACCAATTTTGGTCGCCACAGAGCTAAGGCTTGTGCGAAGGTAGCTGCTGCATTGACTGAAGGAGATGATGGTTGTAGCCAAAACTGAGGGAGATAAAAGGAGAGAGAGAGGTACGGCGGTGGTGGAGTTTGAGCTTGCTTTGTTCTGCGAACGAGAAAGAATGAGAGAGACAGGGGCTATGTTCTACTGATTCAGTGTTTAAAAAAGAGGAGAAGAAGGAGAAGGTAACTGCGGCGGTTAGGGTGGCCGGCGGTGGCGCTGTCGGTGAGGAAAAGAGAAGAAGAAGTAGCCTGCTGACGGAGAAGAAGGATGAAGAATGCTAGGTTTATCTCGTTTGCTCTGTGTGCTATGAATAGAGCTCAGGCAATAGTAGGTATAGCTTATTATTTTCGATGGAAATTTTAAATTACTGATGAATTTTCTGTCTATAATAATTTAATAAAACACAACATTTTTGTCCATTTAATTACAGACGGATTCTCTGTCTGTAACCATTTCTCACAAAAAAAATTAATTTTTTTGACAGAATTATCAACGGATTCTCTTTTCCATCTGTAATTTATGCTAATTCATTTTTTTTTTGTTTTCCGACAAAAAATTCCTCTGAAATTTCCTCTGTATTTTCGTGGGATAAAATCCGTCAGAAATATCTGTCTGTAATAACTAGTTTTCTAATAGTAAAATAACAAATTTATTTAATTTGACCAAATTGATTTATCTAAATTTTTCGATTTTACTGAGTTTGACCAAGTTTAATCAGTTTAATTACTTAACTAGTTTAAATGATTATTAGCTGATCAAAAACCAGGGTATCCAACTGTAAGGACTTTCAACCAAATTTACTTTCTTTTTGCGACCATTGATAATATTTTCAGAGAGTAGCTTTGGACTTGACTTGGAATTTATGTGTAAAAAGTTCTGGATTGGACTATTGATAATAGCTTACGAAGTTCATTGAGTCTTTGAACTTTGTAATTGTTACTTAATATGCTTTATTTTTAGTTTTCAAAGAAGCACTTAACATATACTTTAATTTTTTGCATGCATGACAGGATGAATTTAAGAATGCTATAGAACAGGCTACGCAAAAAGTATATGAAGAAAGAAGTAATGCACCAAATGAAATGGATGTATGGTGTGAAATAACCGGAGTAAAAAGGGAAGAATTTATTCACTTGGAATAGAATTCACTGCAATTAACAAAAGACCTAGTTATCGTGGCTCCAGTTCTCAGTCATCCGATTGGTTGTGAAGGTCAGAACATGAAGAAATAATAAAGAAAATGCAAGAAGAGAACGTTGACTTGAAAACTAGGTTGGAAAAGACAGAAAGAGGACTTGAACTCACTAATCGTATGCTTCAAGAAATGATGAAAAAGCTTAATTTTAAAATTCCGATTCCTCAACTAGAAGGTGGAGAAACAAATGTAGGAGAGGATGAAGATGATGAAGGTACATCTAAAGAGTGATTAGTAGTTGTGATGCTAGTTAGTTAATAGACTTTAAATGATGTAATTAGTAATATGAGATTGTTGCAGACTTATTATTGTTGTCTATGATATTAAATTGATGAGTTATTTTAGTTATTGTTTAAGTGTGTTATGATATTTTGGTTATTGTTTAAGTGTTATTTACTTTTATGTGTTAACGTGTAGGTTTTTTGTTGATAGTTTTTCAATATTTGATGGTATAAATGTAAAAATTTAGTAAAAATGATAATTAAAAAATTATGATAGACTAAAATGCTTGGTTGCTAAAATATAGGTCCACACTTAGCGACCGAATTAGAGACTAAAATGTTGGTCACAAATTAGCGACTGAAATACTGGTCGCAAATTAGTGACCGATTTTGCGATTGAAAGTTAGTCGTTATTTAGCGACCGATTTACTCAGAGACTGATTTAACGACGGAAAATTTGATCATAATTTAGTGACTGATTTGTTTAGCGACTGATACTCTTTGATAAAGGTTTGATGGCCTTGTTAATAAATCGGTCGCTAAAATCAGTTGCTACCGTTTAGGGACCCAAATTGGTCGCTATTTTTTTATTAGCGACCATGGTTTTAGCGATCACCCAAATCGATCGCTATTTCAGTAATTTTTTGTAGTGTTCAAAACAACCTATCATTTAAACTATTTTATTTCTGCTAATAGTCAATTTCATGTTTCAGTTTTAAAATTGAAATTTTTTGTCTAAATTATATATAAGCCTAAATTATGTATAAATGTAAAATACAAGATATAATATACAACAATATGTATAAATTTTTACCGTAATTACCTTACTTTTCGTATATTCTCACTTTCTCAGCAAAGCATATTATATAAAAATAAATAAATAATTTTTCATCAAAACTTAAAAAACAGACTCTCAATAAAATATATATATATGCCAAATATATTATTAACTTTAGTTCCACTAGTGAAATTTTTTTTAAATTTTTTTCTTGTTTTTGATTTGTCGACTAATTATTAGCTAAAATATATTTTAAAACAATATTAAAACAATTATTATAATATATTTAAAATATTGGATCAAATTGATGAAAAATTATTTATTTATTTTTATATAATATTTTTTTATGAAAAAGAGGAAATATACGAATAGTAGGAATAACTATGATAAAAATTATTTATTTATTTTTATAATATCATCATTAAATATATATGTATGAATAACTGAAATAATTGTATGTTTTGATTTTTAATTTTGGTTAATTGTATATTTTGATTTTATTTATATAAATTTAGTATCATATTATTTTTGTTTTTTTTATATAGGCCAATTCTTTACGATTGTCTACAGCTACTTTAATTTTTTGTTATTATACATATATTTAAAGTGAAAGTTTATCTGGCCATATTCTAAGCAAAATACATTTCGCAACTATCATAATCCTTGGTTACTGTTTTGTTGTTAATGTTATGAAATAACTAAATAAATAAGGAAGATGTAACAAATATAAAATAAAGAAATATAAAAAGATAAGGATGTGATAGTCGTATAAAAGAGAGAAAATTTTATTGCCGTATGGAATATCTCAGTTGCTTCTTTATTTATAGGCAAGGAAGTTTTACATTTTTTAACTTTATTAATTTGGTTTGTCTTGAGAAGTTAAATTATTCAGTATTGAAATCAAACGCCCATATTAATAATGGTCATCCACCTCATCTTTCATCCTTATCAGAACACTTCTCCTTGGATGACCATTTAGAATTATTGCTTCGTTAAAATCTTACTAAAGAAAAATTCAGTGAAAAAAAAAACCTTAGTGAAGAAAAAAGAGTACAATATCCTTTAGAGATGGGGACTGCCTCATTAAAAACCTTGTCAAGAAAAACTCAATGGGAAAAAACCTTGACCAAGGAAAAAAGAGTACAGTCTCCCCCTCTTGCCGACATTATTTTATATCTCGAAATCAGTGCATCCCAATCTGATGTACCAATCTTTCAAAAGAAGATTTTGGGAGTGACTTTGTGAATAAATCTACCAGATTATTACTTAAGCGGATCTGTTGGATATCAATTGTCCCTTGATTTTGAAGATCATGAGTGAAGAAGAATTTGGGAGAAATATGCTTTGTTCTATCACCTTTGATATATCCGCCTTTAAGTTGAGCAATACATGCTGTATTATCTTCAAACAGGATAGTTGGAGCTATCTTCTGATCAATCAGTCCACATGATAACAGAATATATTGGATCACACTCCTCAGCCAAAAACACTTGTGACTAGCTTCATGTATCACTAGTATTTCAGCATGATTAGAGGATGTTGCTGCAATCGTTTGTTTCGTGGACCTCCATGATATAGCTGTACTACCATATGTGAATAAGTATCCTGTTTGAGATCTCCCTTTATGTGGATCAGAAAAATATCCAGCATCTGCAACGCCAACTAATTGTGACTTTGATCCATAGGGATAAAACAATCTCATATCAACCGTTCCATGAAGTTATCGAAAGATCTGTTTGATTCTACTCCAATGTCTTCTGCTTGGAGAGGAACTATATCTTGATAGTAAATTCACAGCAAATGATATATCAGGTCGTGTATTATTAGCAAGATACATTAGTGCGCCAATAGCACTAAGATATGGTACTTCAGGACCAAGGATATCTTCTTTCTCTTCCTTAGGACGGAATTGATCCTTTTCCACATCCAAAGATATTACGATCATTGGGGTACTCAAGGGATGTGACTTATCCATATAAAATCTTTTCAAGATCTTATCTGTGTATGTTTTTTGATGAATAAAGATCCCATTTTTTATTTGCTCGATCTGCAGGCCGAGACAAAATTTAGTTCTTCCAAGATCTTTCATCTCAAACTCTTCTTTTAGAGTTTTTATAATTGTTGGAATCTCTTCAGGAGTTCCAATGATATTTAAATCATCAATATATACAGCAATTATAATAAACCCAGATGTAGATTTCTTTATGAAAATGCATGGACAGATATCATCATTCTTGAATCCATTTTTGGCCAGATACTCAGTAAGACGATTATACCACATTCGTCCAGATTGTTTCAGACCATATAAAGATCTTTACAATTTGACTGAGTATAACCCTTGCGAATATTCATTGGATGGTTTAGATATCTTTAATCCTTCAGGGACTTTCATATAGATATCACGATCTAATGAGCCGTACAAATAGGTTGTTACCACATCCATTAAATACATATGCAGTTTATGATATGTAGATAAACTGACCAAATAACGCAACGTTATCGCATCCACTACAGGGGAATACATTTCTTCATAATCTATACTGGTCTTTGTGAAAAATCTTGTGCCACAAGTCGGGTTTTGTAGCGCACAACTTCATTTTTCTCATTTCGTTTTCTCACAAATACCACCGGTATCCAACAGATTTTACATCTTCTGGTGTACGGACTACAGGTCCAAAGACTTCACGTTTTGCAAGTGAGTCTAACTCATACTTCATGGCTTCTTTCCATTTTGGCCAATCATTCCTTTGTCGAGATTCTTTGACTGATCTTGGCTCAAGATCCTTACTTTCATGCATGATATTCAATGCCACATTATATGAAAATATTTTATTGATAATTGTCTTATTTCGGTCCCATTTCTTTCCTGTAAAGACATAATTTATCGAGATCTCGTCATTTTCACAATTTTCAGGTACCTGAACGTCTTCTGGCGTTAAAACTATATCAGAATTTTGTACAACTGCAGGTGTCTTTACTATGTCTTTTTCAACAGAAATCGTATTTACCTCTTTTCTTTTTCGAGGATTTTTGTCTTTGGAACCGATAAGCCTGCCACGCTTCTGGCGTGAATTTGCTTCAGTGGCTACTTGTCCTATTGGGACATCAATTCGAATTGCAGAATTTTTCGCTGGTATATAAGATTTAGTTATCCTCTTTGAATCAAAAAATGCATCGAGCAATTCATTTGCTATTCTTTGTAAATGTATAATCTTTTGAACTTCTAGTTCACATTGCCCTGATCGAGGATCTAAATGCATCAATGATGATGCATTCCAATTAAGTTCCTTTTCAAGAAGCTTATTCTCTCCCCTTAATGTTGAAAATTTTGATTCATCAAAATGACAATCCGCAAATCAGGCTTTAAATACATCTCCAGTTTGTATCTCAAGATACCTCACTATAGAGGGAAAATCATATCCAACATATATCCCCAATTTTCTTTGGGGTCCCATTTTGGTGCGATTAGGTGGTGCAATGGGAACATATATTACACACCCAAATATTCTTAAATGGGAGACATTTGGCTGCTGGCCAAATGCTAATTGTATAGGAGAGAACTGATGGTAACTCGTTGGCCTCAAACGAATAAGTGCTGCGGCATGTAAAATAGCATGCCCCCAAACTGAGGTTGGAAGATTTGTTCTCATAAGTAAGGGTCTAGCAATTAATTGGAGGCGCTTAATAAGTGATTCTGCTAACCCATTTTGTGTGTGAACATAAGCTACTGGATGTTCAACACTTATTCCATTAGTCATACAATAAGCATCAAAAGTTTGGGAAGTAAATTCACCAGCATTATCAAGACGAATTGCTTTGATTGGATTTTATGGAAATTGTGCTTTTAATCAAATAATTTGAGCCAGTAATCTCGCAAACGCCAGGCTGCAAGAAGATAATAAGCACACATGTGACCATCTCGAAGATGCGTCTATCAAGACCATAAAATATCTAAAAGATCTACATGGTGGATGAATAGGTCCACATATATCACCTTGAATCATTTCTAGGAATTCAGGGGACTCAAATCCAATCTTTACTGGTGATGGCCTTAAAATTAACTTCCCTTGAAAACATGCAGTACAACAAAATTCACTAGATTTAAGAATCTTCTGGTTCTTTAGTGAATGTCCATGAGAATTTTCAATAGTTCTCCTCATCATGATTGTTCCCGAATGACCCAATCTATCATGCCAAGTTATGAATTCATTTGGGCTAGTAAACTTCTGGTTTACAGTGGCATGTGATTCAATTGTACTAATCTTTGTATAATATAATCCAGATGAAAGTGAGGGTAACTTTTTTAATATAACCTTTTTATTTAAATTATGAGTTGTGATACATAAATACTCATGATTTTCCTCATTTATTGTTTCAATATGATATCCATTTCAGCAAATATCTTTGAAACTCAACAAGTTCCTCAGAGACTTGGTAGATAATAGTGCATTATTTATTATAAATTTTGTTCTTCCAGGAAACAAAATTATAGCTCTTCTGGAGCCTTCTATCACATTGCCTGAGCCAATAATAGTATTAATATATTCTTCTTTTGGCACAAGATGGGTAAAATATATATCACTTTTAAGAATAGAGTGCGAACTTGCACTATCCGCAAGACAAATATCTTCAGAATATGTCCTTACCATTTTTCTTTAAAGACAAATGATAATAATAATAAAATGAGTAGAAGTACATGCACAGTAAAATTATTCACATGAATACTTAACAAACACATACACATATCAAACTATTCCATCATTGATCAAATAGCCAATATTTCATTAAGAATCCTTAAAGAAATTAGATACATCATAATGAGTGGTGGAATTTTCATCATTTGAAACAAAATTTGTTTCCTTTCCTTTGTCATCCTTTTTCAAGGATGCTTGATAAAGATCAACTAGGTGCCGTGGGGTACGACAGGTACATGACCAATGGCCCTTTCCACCACAATGGAAGCATTTATCCTCAATTGATTTACTTTGCCCATTGTTTCTTTCTTTATCTAACTTCTGGTGAGATCCTTTCTTGTGAACATAATTTCTTTTCCTTCCATAATTTTTCTTGTTATCAAAATCTTGCCATTTACCTCTTTTGGGGTTATAATTTGCCGCATTTGCTTCAGGAAATGGGGTGGCGCCAGCTGGACGCGCTTCATGATTTCTTAAGAGCAACTCATTGTTGCGTTCAGCAACAAGAAAGTAAGAAATTAGCTCAAAATAATTTTTTAAATCCTTTTTTTCGATTGCTACTGCAGGAGCACATTCGAGACATAGAAGGTCGAGAAAGTTTTCTCTAACATATCGGGCTTGAGGAAGTATCACATGATTGTACCTTTTTTCAAGGTCTTTTCACAGATCTGCAGGACTTTTAATGTGAAATATTCAATTTTTCAATCATACGTCAAGATGACGACGAAAGAAAATCATGGTCTTAGCTTTATCCTTCTGAGATATATTATTTTCACCCTTAATGGTATCTCCAAGATCTATTGAATTAAGATGGATTTTAACATCTAGTATCCAGATATATCAAAAGCATTATATTCAAGATGAAAGAGTTTCGACATAATAAAAATTTGTTACCTGAAGTCTTCCTAAAATTTCGTTAGAACTTCGTGCTGATAACGTGTTATGAAATAACTAAATAAATAAAGAAATATAAAGAAAGAGAAAGATGTGGTAGTCGTATAAGAGATAGAGAAATTTTTATTACTGTATAGAATACCTAGTTGCTTCTCTATATATAGGTAAGGAAGTTTTACATTTTTCAACTTCATTAATTTGGTTTGCCTTGAGAAGTTAAACTATTCATTATTGAAATCAAACACCCATATTAATGATGGTCATCCACTTCATCTTTCATCCTTATCACAACAGTTAAGGTTTATTTGTGTTGTTTTAAATTATTTTCTTTTGTGTGGTCTTAAAGGAAACTCATTAAATTGAATTTGGATCCTCTAAATTTTAATTTTGTACTTTAAAGGATAAAATGTGATCTTCTATCCTTGAATGATTTCTCTTTTATATTTATTTTTGGTCTCACCTATAAAATAAATGATAAGAGATTACACTTTACTATCTAAAGTGAATTCAAACTTTAAGAATCCAAATTCCATTAAATTAATCGTGACATTTTAAATTACTATTTCTATTCCGAATATTTAGAATCATAATAAATTAAACGAAAATAATTTTATATTTATAAAAAATAAATTTTAGTTGATAAAAATATTTAAATTTTTAAAAAATTATTTAAAATTTTTAAAGTATTCCCACTAATCGTTCTAATTTTCAACCTTTTTTTACTATTATCATCCAAAGTCTTCGTCAAACTCTCACCACAGCTTATGACTTGATTCTAGTAGATCAAGTTAACTAACTAACTAACTGTAACTGATTTTTTTCTTCTTCCTACCATGACCGTCTTTACCACCACTAACGAATTAAAAAAAAAAACTAATGACCAAAGAAAAACAAATGAAGACAACTCATTTTAAAAAATTAATAAAAACAAAATGATACACTCCTGAGTCCTGACTCCACTAACAATAGAAAATAATTTTCATTCTATTCATCATTTTTTTCTCTTGACGATATCATGTATCTAGATCTGTTTATTTTGGTCAACTCAATTTCTTATAGGAAATCTAAATCCAGGTCGTTGAACACTTACAGAAAAGGTCACTATCAATAAGAAATATCTAAATCTGCACTGCATTGCTCACACACATTTAATCAAACACATGGTGGGCAGTAACAGTGGCAGTGGTACTATCATCATCAACGAAGCAGAGAGTCCCCTGCTACACCAACCACACGACGAAGCCACTCTCATACAACGAACATGCTCCGAATCAAACAGCCTTTGGCAAATTGCTGCCCCTTCCATCTTCACCCGCCTCGCCATGTTCTCCATCACCGTCGTCACCCAGTCCTTCGCCGGCCACCTCTCCGACATCGACCTCGCTGCCTTCTCCATTTCCTGCACCGTTCTCATCTCCATCACCTTCGGATTCTTGGTAACCATTTTCAACCTTCTCGCATTCCTCCACGTTTCTTCCATCTTCACCAACCTTTTCGGTTTCGTTCCTCTTTAGCTGGGCATGGCGAGCGCGCTTGAAACCCTCTGCGGTCAAGCTTACGGTGCCAGAAAGCATCACATGCTGGGAATCTACCTGCAACGCTCGTGGCTCGTTCTCTTCTTCTCTTCGCTCTTCATGATTCCGATCTTCGTGTTCGCATCTCCGATCTTGAAGTTCATTGGACAGCCTTCAGCGGTTGCAGAACGCACCGGTTTGGTTGCCATATGGCTGATCCCTCTTCACCTCAGCTTTCCCTTCCAATTCTCGCTGCAAAGATTCTTGCAGTGTCAGCTCAAGACACGTGTCGCGGCGTGGATGGCAGGTGTTTCACTTGCCATCCACGTGGCAGTGACTTTGGCTTTTGTGTCCAAGATGAAGGTTGGGATTGTTGGTGCTGCGCTTTCTATTGGGTTCTCGTGGTGGGTTTCGGTTGTGGGAATGCTTTCGTACACTCTCTTTGGTGGGTGTAGAGATACATGGACTGGTTTCTCTTCTGAAGCTTTTCTTGGACTCTGGGAATTCTTCAAGTTATCTTTTGCTTCTGGCATCATGCTTCTGTTAGTGTTTTACGTAATTCCCTGTTATTATGTGTGGTTTTCTAATTTTTAGAAATGCGTACTTTTAACAAAGAGTGAAGATAGTTTTTTTATATTAGAGAAAAAATAAAGATATCCTATTAAGTACTCTGTAATTTTTGAGTATAATGTGTGTGATATTGCAGGTTAGAGAATTTCTATTACAGGTTGTTGCTTATAATGTCGGGTTATATGGACAACTCTGAGGTTGCTATCGATGCTCTTTCGGTTTGGTATGGTAGATTGAGATTCCTAGTTTAGCTTGGTATTAATTGCATCCATAGCTTTTCATTTATTGGATTATATTTTATTTTGTTTCGGAATTTTGACCTTGGCAGTAATACTATTTATGCTTGGGAATCCATGATACCTCTTGGATTTTTAGCTGCATCCGGGTATGTTACTTGATTGTAACTCCGCCTTTCTTCCTCTCTCAAAGCATGCTAAATAGTAAATAATGGATTGATAGTAGGGAGAAAAGTATGAGTATATTGAAATGTTAATTATTGGATGAGAAAATGCTCTAAAGTTTGTGTTATTCTGCTATTGCTCTCTATTTGGTTGTTGAATGTTTCCTCTCAAATTATTGTAGCAGTTAGTTCATGTTATATAAGTTCTCTTGCTGAAATTTATCTAGATGAACCATGAGATCCTTATTATTATCATTTGTATTCGATTTTGGATGAGTTTTCTCAAGAGAAAATTGTTTTCTTTCCCCTGCTTCCAAATCATGTTACAGTTTCCTAAACATGCTTCAAAGTTTGTCAATGCTTGACATTTTAATTTGTAACTGATTTTGTGAGACAGAAACTCGTTGATCTCTTGGAGATTATTGTCTATATACTATGCTGAAAACTAAGGTGCTCTTATTGTCTATAAGTCAGAAGTTCCAAGAAAATGTCCACGAGTATTCTTGAAGATTTTCAAGTTAAGATTTTCGTGAATTTTTCAAAGAAAATATCTACCTACATGGATGAAACTTCTCAAAAATCAATTAGGTTGTAGACTTTTGTCTATGATGTTATATATCCAGGGTGCAACATCAACTTGAGATTGTATTACAATTTACTAGGTCTATAAATACACTTATCTTCACCACATAATTTTATCAAACATAAATTCCTCATTATTAGATATAAGCAAATAATTGCAGAAACAAAGTCCAACTGTTTAATGATACCGAACTAACAAAAATCCCACCTGTTTAATTATATAAAACTAATTCTCTGTCAACTATAAAACCAAGTAATTTTTTTTTCTGCTTTACATGATTGATTGACATTATTTAACTCAGGGTGCGTGTAGCAAATGAGCTTGGCGCAGGCAACGCAAAAGGGGCAAAATTTGCAACAGCTATTTCATTGCTAAACACTGTGGTGGTGGGATTTATATTTTGGTTGATAATTATGATCTTCAATGAGAATCTTGCTTTGATCTTTACCTCAAGCTCCGCTATTGTCCAAATGGTCAATGAGCTGTCAATCATGTTGGCTTTTACAATTCTGATTAATTGCCTCCAACCTGTTCTTTCAGGTTAGTATCTTTCTAATATCGACTTTAATGAGCACCAAAGTCGAATCTCTGTCAATGATGCAAATTCTGATGTTATTTGTCTCCAATAAATATGTGGTATCTATTTGGTCTTCACTTTTCTCAGGGGTAGCAGTGGGATGTGGAAATCAAGCAATAGTGGCATACGTTAACATTGCAAGTTACTATTTGATGGGAATGCCTCTTGGGATCCTCCTAGGCTGGTTGCTGCCTTCGGGTATTATTGTAAGTCTAGCTTATACCTAAGTTACCACAAATATATGCCAAATATAAGAACTTGTTAGGTGGTTATTAGGCATTCGAAAATGCTACTTGTCCTTTAAATTTCAGCCTTTGGTTAGCCTTTAAATTTAATAGTATATTATTTTAATTTTTTATACCCACTTTCACGATATCAGTTGTTTAAAAAATTCGGGAAGTTACTTGCTTTTTATTTTTTCTCTTCTTTAAAGATTGAATAAAGGACAACTCTCCTCTAAAGATTGAATAAAGGACAATTTTTAAAGAATATCTAGTTGCACTGTTAAACATTTTGGTTGATCATAACCATAGGAAATTAGGGATAGGATACTCTAGTCAAATGTGACGAATAAGATGATCTAATTTAAATTGATTTAGACTTAATTATTTTGTATGTCTTCATAGTTTCTTTAAATTTTAAATTAGGTCTTTTTAGTTTAAAATTTTGTAATCAAATCTTTATATTAGATAAAAAATTTCAATTAGGTCTTTTCTAATTATATTTTTTACTGAGAAAAAATACAATTTTTCCGGAGTATTCATTTTTGTGTTTAATGTAGGATGAATTATGAGATATTAAAAACAAATATTCAAGATTATTGCATTTTTTTCTAAAAAATAATAATTAATAAGAATTTAATTATAAATTTTTATCTAACATAAAAATCTAATTACAAATTTTTAAATTTTAAAAATCTAATTTAAAATTCAATAAAAATTATAGAGATTAATTGAATAATTAAATCTAGAATTTATATCTAATAAACAATAGTAAATGAAGTATCATGTTGTATACATATCATAATATTAATATGTTAAAAAAATGGGTACAAACTCA
The DNA here is from genome assembly GCF_014773155.1 of Arachis stenosperma. Taxonomy (NCBI): domain Eukaryota; kingdom Viridiplantae; phylum Streptophyta; class Magnoliopsida; order Fabales; family Fabaceae; genus Arachis; species Arachis stenosperma. The sequence goes on along the minus strand of NC_080384.1, from coordinate 16,609,064 downwards.
TAATTTATGTTTATTGCGGATAATGTGATGCACGCTAGAACTTGCTATAAAGTTTGTTTTACCTAAATGATTAGTTAGCTGTAATTGTTATCATGTCAGGGTATGTGGACGGGAATGTTGAGTGGAACGGTGGGTCAAACGTTGATTTTGATCGTTATTACGATGAGATGTGATTGGGATAAAAAGGTATGTAAGAGCAATGAGCACCCTACTATATACGCTGATGACAAAATCTACTGTTTTCGATTCCATATACCTGAACTATATAGTAAGAACGCTAACTTTGGTTAATTTGTCATGATAGGTACTGAAAGCTCAAGTTCTTGTCAAGGAGAAAGCACTAGTCTCCAACCAGTAATACCCAACTTTCACGAGGGCGTAAAGATTCGAACTCATGTATATGCTTCGTGTTGGTATATTAGTACGAGAAGATGACAAAATCTTATATTTGTGTAGTGGTTTCAAGGCACGATTAGATCATTTTATTTAGAGAGATATTTGTCCTCACACTTAATTGTTATAGGGTTGATGACAATGCTCTCTCATGATACAATGAAATCTAAAAATTTTTTAATTAGCAATAATAAAATTTTTTTAACTTTCTTGAACAAAGAAATTTTTTTAATAGTTGATTAAAATGTACACTTAGTACTTGTATATTTAAAATAGTGGAAAGGACTTATTTATACATATTGCACGTAGCAATTATGATGCAATTATGATTAGTTACGTATACAAATGGTTGTGTCTTTTCTATATTCAATAGATACAATGTTTTGAACATACACAATTCTTAAAGAGTGGTGTCATTTTAACTAATAGACACAATGTTTTGAACATACACAATCTTTAAAAAATTGTGTCCTTTCAACCAAATGGTAGTAAACAGTTAGTATTTGTTTATTAATATTAATAATAATGTTAATAATAATATTAATAATATTAATTAATCAAATTTGTAAATACCGTTCGATCTCCCACTATTTACAAAATTTAAATGTCATATAAGTATATGCATAAAAAATGTGTCACTAAAATTAAACATTTTTTTAGTGTAAATTCTAAAATTCTAATGAAGTAATAGGTGTCTAATCGATTAAACCTATACTCCATATGCTAGTACCAAAAATCACACACATTACTTATACCCTCCAAGTTCAAGAGTTTACAATTTTAAGCACTTATATGGCCTTGTGTTCATCCTGATTTCATGAATATTTACGAGAATAAAACTTCTAAAATTCTCGATTAGAGCGGCACCACTCTTATATTTATATAAGTGGAATCTTTTGATAGATAATATTATCATTTCATTAAGTGTTTAAACTCACCCTCTTAATTTATTGTAAATAGCACTAAATCCGATACCTTAGTGCTCCAATTGCTAAATAACTTGTTATTACTCATTAAACCTTAAAACTAGTGGCCTACTAGAATAAGGTTGGGTTCCCATCATTTAGTAATAATAGATTTTAATCCCATTTTAGCAGTAGTCTCTTTGATTTTATCCCTTGACAAACCTTTAGTCAAAGGGTCTGCTAAATTTTCTTGAGATCTTACATAAGTGATGGTAATTACACCATCATCTATTAGTTGCCTCGCAAATTCATGTCTCAAACTTATATGTGTAGACTTTCCATTATAAACCTTATTATATGCTCGAGACATGGTTGATTCACTATCACAGAAGATTGAAATGGCTGTCGTCTATTGTAGCCATAGCTCTATATCATATAACAAATTTCTTAACCATTCTGCTTCTTTACATGCGGCTGATAAAGCTACAAACTCAACCTCCATAGTAGAATGTGTAATACATGTTTGTTTCTTTGAGGTCCAACTTATTGCTCCACCACCTATGGTGAAAATCCATCCTGAAGTGGATTTGTTATCACTAAGATTTGTAATCCGATGCTTCTAAAACTGGGGAATACTCACTATAACGTAATCCCAAGTTTATGGTTTTCTTGAGATAACCAAGAACTCTTGTTATAGCTTTCCAATGTTGATTGCTAGGCTTTCCTGTAAACCTTGTTAATTTGCACATAGCAAATGCTATATCAGGTCTAAGACAATGCATTGCATACATTAAACTTCTTATGGCACTAGCATATTCTAATTGTGCTATAGGTCTTCCCATATTTCTTTCTAATTTAAGATTAAGATCATATGACGTATTGGATTCTTTAATTGTGAGATGATCAAACTTTTTCAATATCTTTTTGATATAATGAGATTGATTTAAAGTAAAGGCAACTTCATTCTTATGCACCTTTATGCCTAATATTGTATTAACTTCATTCAAATCCTTCATCTTGAATTTAGAAGTTAGATACTCCTTTGTTACACGAATTCTTTCTAAATTTGTTCCGATGATTAACATATCATCAGCATAAAAACAAATGATTACTCCATCATCTTTAGTAAATTTTGAGTAAATATATTTATCCAAACTATTATGTGAAAAACCATTTGATAACACCACTGAATCAAACTGCTTATGCCATTGTTTAGGTACTTGTTTTAGCCCATACAAAGACTTAATTAATTTGCAAACTTTCTTTTTATTTTCGGGTAGTACATAGCCTTCCGGTTGCTCCATATAGATTTCTTCATTAAGATCTCCATTTAGAAAAGCCGTTTTAACATCCATTTGATGTATATGAAACTTATGAATGGATGCTAATGCTATAAGAGTCCTAATAGAAGTCATTCTTGCCACAGGTGCGTAGGTATCAAAATAGTCTAGACCTTCTTGTTGTCTAAATCCCTTGGCCACTAACCTTGCTATAAAGGTTTGTAATGAACCATTAGTGTTATACTTTCTTCTAAATACCCACTTACATCCTATAGACTTTGATCTTGGAGGCAAATCAACCAAGACTCAAGTATTGTTAGATAATATTGAGTCCATTTCATCATTTATTACTTCTTTCTAAATAGTAGAATCTCTTGAAGCCATAGCCTCTTTGAACGTTTGAGGATCATCCTCTATATTTATCACAATAAGAATCTTGTTTGTCACAGAATCCCTAGTTCCTTTTACCAAAAAAAGTGATAGCCTGAGAAGAAATAAAATATAGACCCAAGTCCTTTTCTTTTCTCACTCTTAAGTTCTTCCTTGATTCAATCAACTCTTTTTCACTTAGACGTTTATTATTTTGATTATTTATTTCTTGTGAAATATTAGTATCATTTTGGGGATATTCTGAATTAGAAGTTGAATCATTGATAAATTTATTTTCAATAAATTCTACCTCTTTTGATTCAACAACTACATTAGACACTAAGTCTAATATTTTATATATTTTAGAGTTTTGAGCATATCCTATAAAAGTGCCTTTTATGACTCTTGGCCCCAATTTGGTTCTCTTTTGATCAGGAACTTGATAAAAGGCTAAACACCCCCACACTTTAAGATAATTCAAATTAGGTTTCCTTCCTTTCCAAATTTCATAAGGAGAAACCTTTCTATATTCTGATGGTATCATCTTATGAATATGACATGATGTCAATAATGCTTCACCCCACAAATTGTAAGGCAATTTCATATTTAGTAACATTGAATTAACCATATCCACAAAGGTACAGTTTTTTCTTTCCGCTAAACCATTTTGTTGTAGAGTATATGGAGCAGAAGATTCATACACAATACCATGTAATTCACAAAAGTAATCAAATTCATTAGAAAAATATTCTCCACCTCGATCACTACAAAGAACTTTTATTTTCTTATTATGCATATTTTCTACTTCCATTTTATATTTTTTAAACATTTCAAAAGTTTCATCTTTATTTCTAAGCAAATACACATAAGTAAATCTAGAACAATCATCAATAAAAGTTATAAAATATCTTTTTCCTCCTATAATAATATTACCATTTAGTTCACAAATATCACTATGAATCAACTCCAATAAATGTGTATTTCTTTTAACTTTAGGAAAATGTTTCTTAGTAATTTTAGATTATATGCAAATATCATATTTCTTATTAAAATCCCTGTTACTAAGATCAATATAGTTATTCTTTTGCATATATTCAATTGATTTGTAATTTAAGTGTGCTAATCTACTATGCCATAAATCACAAGAATCAACAACATACAATGAAACATTCACTTTATTAATACTAAGTTTAAAAATGCCTTCAGTACAATATTTTTTTCCTACGAATACATCATTCTTAAGCAAGATCACTTTATCAGATTTCATTTCAACTTTTAATCTTTTCTTACACAAGAGACTAATAGAAACTAAATTTTTTCTCAAATCTGGAACATAAAGTACATTTATTAAACTTAATTTTTTTCCAGATGTAAAATTCAATTCTACAGTTCTTTGACCACAAACTTTGACTGAGTTGTCATTGCCCATTAAGACCTCTCTATTGTTCACTTCTTCATATGTTTTGAATTGGTTGCAATCATTGCTAACGTGAACAGTAGCTCCTGAATCTAACCACCATTCAAGTGATTTTTCTTGTGTTGCTACGTTAACTTCTGTAACCATGCCAATATGCATGTTTTGTACTTTTTCTACAACCATAGCAATTAGATCCTTTTCTTCCACTAAGTTGGTCTTTGGTGCTTCTTTTTTTAGAAGCCTACATTCTTTGATACAGTGTCTTTTCTTGTGACAATGATAACACTTTTTTTGTCTCTTCTTACCTTACTTTGAATCTTTAGATAACTTTCTTTTATTCTTATTGGTGTTGTTTTCACCAATATAATTCACTTAAGAACTTTGAGAAAGATACACAGCATCACGTTTTTGAGTTTCCTCCTCTATACGTATATGCCTTAGTAATTTCACAATTGTGAAGTCCTCACCAAGATGTAAAAGTTTCTTCCTATAACCATTCCAAGATGAAGGGAATTTTAAAATAATTGCTTCAACTTGTAATGATTCAGGGATCACCACTTGTAGATCACAAAATCTACTCACAAGGATTTGTAATTCATGAATTTGATCCATGACAGGCATAGTATCATTCATAATAAATTCAAAATATTTCATCATAATAAACTTATATGTTCCTTGTCGTTCGGTATTGTACTTTTCTTCCAAAGATTTCTAAATCTCTAATGGTGATTGAATTGACATGTAGAAATCATAAAGTCGGTCGGATAAAGTATTGAGAATATGACCTCGACATGCAAAAGTATCTTCATCACGTTTCTTCTTGAATTGAACAATCTTTTCTTTCTCTTCCGGAGTGGAATTTTCAGCGGCATCGGCAATTGGTATAGTCTTTGGGTCAATCACATATACAAGATTGAGAACTGAAAGAAGAAACATCATCTTGTCTTTTCAACGGTTGAAGTTCGTTCCATCAAAGCGATCTAATTTGACAAACTCTTGATTCATGACCTTGAACGTAGTGTTTTGATCTTGTGCCATCTTCAAGAAATATCTCTTTAAAATTGTTGGGTATATTAGTATGAGAAGATGACAAAATCTTATATTTGTGTAGTGATTTCAAGGCACAATTAGATCACTTTTTTTAAAGAGATATTTGTCTCCACACTTAGTTGCTATAGGATTGATGACAATACTCTCTTAGAATACAATGAAACCTAAAAATTTCTTAATTAGCAATAGTAAAAAATTCTCAACTCTCTTGAGTAAAAAAAATTTCTTAATAGTTGATTAAAATGTACACTTAGTAATTATATATTTGAAATAGTGGACAAGGACTTATTTATACATATTGCACGTAGCAATTATGATTAGTTACGTATACAAATGGTTGTGTCTTTTCTATTGTCAATAGATATAATGTTTTGAATATACACAATTCTTAAAGAGTTGTGTCCTTTTAGCCAATAAACACAATATTTTAAATATACACAATCCTTAAAAAATTGTATTCTTTCAACCAAATAGTAGTAAACGGTTAGTAACCATTATTAATATTAATAATGTTATTAATAATAATATCAGTAATATTAATAATATTAATTAATTAAATTTATAAATACCCTTCACTACGACCCTTTTTTATTTTGTCAACTGTTATTGGCTGTGTAATACTCGTTTAATTTGAAGTGAAAATTCAAGTTTAATTGTCGGCATGGATTAACTATTAACTTTACATAAATATACTTGTCTTAATATTTATTAACTATTATCTTCATATGCAGACGATTACACTTTAATTTAAATGAATTTGAGATTAATGATTATTGGACGTTTCAATATCAGAAATGTTCAAGTGAGTGTTCTGGTAACCAAGTTACAATCAAGTCTCCAAAATGCTATTGGTTTAAATTTTAATGTGTAGTGCATATGTTAAGTGATTGGCTTACTGCAGCATGTATTATATTCGTTTTCTTTTGGATGTTATTTTCGAACTTTCAACACATTTAAAGTAAACTAACTATCAAAATAGTATCCGAAAATTTATATTGCTCATAAAAATAATTTTAAAAATTTTAAAAATAAATAAATTCTTAAAAAATTTTAAAAATTCAACAAAAAAACTAAATATTAAATAAGTATTTTTAAAAAAATTTTAGAAATTAGATTTTGATATAAATTTTTATAAATATTATTAAAAAAAATATCTTTGTATTTAAAAAATTTAATAATTTTATGTTAAGTAAATTTAAAAAAAAATTTATTATGAATGATGAATTTTTTTTTAAAAATAAAAAAAATTTAAAGGTCAAATTTTGTTTAGAATTTTTTATATATTTTTAAATATTTATTCAAATATTATCACAAAATTTTGAATCAAATAAATAAATTATTTGTTAAATATAATTTTTTTTGTTATTTATAAAAAATAATTAACAATTTATTTTATTATATTTTTAAATTATTTAAATATCTTTTTATTAATAATATTTTTTAAAATTTTTTTGTGAACATTTGAATTTTTTAAGTACTAAATTAATAATTAACTCGTTAAAGTATTAATCTTTTGCTCTTTTCCGTCCACATGAAATAGGTTCGTTCTTTGACCAAATTGTATTTATGTATGTACAGTTATACACCTTAGAGGATTCGTCTAATAAAGAAAAGAAGTTTGAACTAATTTTCAACCGGTAATTTTAAGTAATTAATTATTTTTTTAAACAATATAAATAATAGATATTCAATTTATTAAATATATAAATAATTATTTTAATATTAAAATTTAAATAAATAATTTAAAAATATAATATATTTTTATTTTATTAAATTTATTATTTATATTATTCATAAAAATTATTGTCTACCTATACTTTTCTAACCCAATAACAAACTTCACAAATAGAAAAGAAACACACCATGAGACGCTGATTAATGAAAAATGATATCTGAAAGTGGGTCACCTGGCCTTTACACAAGTGGTGTTATTTAATTTGTACAAATTTTAAAAGGATCAAAATCATCCTCAAATTTTATAAGCCGAAAAAATAGCCTTCATTTTTAATAATTATAAAAATATTTTTAAAATATTATAAAACATGATAAAAATAATAAAAAATAATATTTTTTATAAGTAACTATCGATTTTTGTATTCTATAAATAATTTATGAATTTAATTTAAAATTTTATAAAAATATTTAAATAATTATTTAAAAATAAAAAACATATAAAAAATTAATTTCTAAAATTTTATTATTATTTTTTAAAATCATCAAATTCTAAGTTTAAAAATATCTTATATTCTAATTATATTTATAAAAAATTTGTATCAAAATTGTTCAGTTGTTCGGATACCGGACGGTTCGGGTGGAATAGGGAGCGCTTCGGTCACGGTCGTGCTGGGGTCCGGTCTACCGGGCAGCCAAACTCTCGTTGTGGAAGGAGGGGGTGTCACCTGCAAAGACACTCCGACGCTCTAGTCAGCTAGTGCGCAGGTGAGAAAGTGGGTTAGATGGAGTGTGTGACGTACCTTGGGGGAGGGGTAGGACCACTCCCCTTATATCTTATGTCACGTGTGGGTCCCATGAGGACAGAACTCACCTTCTCCGAAGCTTCCTAGCACAGCTGTGGTGGCCAGCTGTCCTAGCCGCGTGTGCGGGTCGGATATGGGTGCGTTGTCCGACCGTTCAGGTCGGGTGGTTGTTGGGTCGGGTCGGCCCAAGTCCCCTTTTGGGCCAGGCCGTAACAGTGCCCCCAACGCGCTAGCAATAGTTGCGTGGGCTGTTGGTGGCGTGTTATTTCTGCTTCCATGTGTTCTCACTAGGTCGGCCGCCCGTGGGGGGACGTGCTTTTTGTGCGCGTGCCTGTTTGTTGCTGGGGCTGCCATTCATCGCCTCGTTATTCGCATTGAGCATTAAATGCTCATAATGGGTTTTAAACCCTTCGTGGAAAGACTAATATGCCCCTCGACTTTCGCGCTCCTTTTGGTGGTGGTTTTAAACAGTTTGTGATGCTTCTGGTGTTCATTTGGTGTTTGTTTCTTCGCTTTCGATTCAATCATTCCCATCTTCTTCTCCCTCTGCCGTTCCAGAATTTCGTCTCTCTTCCGGATTTTTGCTATCAGGACAGGTAATTTCTTTTTGCCCTCTTTTTGCTTCGGCCATTACTTCCTCTTTGTGCATGCCGTATGTTTATCTTGCATGATGGCTGATCTTAGGTCTTAAGTAGGTGTGTTAGGGGGGGTTGCCATTCTAGAGTAACTTTGTTTAGGTCTTACCATTTTTAACCGTGTTTAGCCTTAGTTGCGGAATAGACTGAGTGTAGCTTCTGTATTCACTTCCGAGCACCCGACCTCTTAGACTGACTGGATGGTCCCCCCGTGTAGGTATGGCTCGCACCGCCTCCCGGGCTTCCCCTTCTCCCGCGGCGTACGACCCCTACGCCTGGGTTGTTTCTGACGTAAGGGACTCCCCCAATCAAACGGGCGAGGAGGAGCTCACCGAGTTCCGTCAAAACGAATATCTGTGCGGAGGAACTGATGAGGAGTCCAACTACGACGTCTTCGTCCCGGCTCCTCACGAGCGCTTGTACGAGCTCAACTTCCATGCTCCCCGAGTTGTCGATTGGATTTGGTTTTACAAATCCATGTTTACTCAAGTGGGAGTTCGTATTCCGTTTTCTGCTTTCCAAATGGCGCTTCTGGGCCGGGTTTCCGTGGCACCGTCACAGCTGCATCCGAACAGTTGGGCTTCAATCTGCTGTTTCGAGATGGTTTGTGAATATCTCGAGCTGCCGGTGTCTGTAGATGTTTTTCTTTTCTTTTTCAACCTTACAAACCCTTCGAAGGAAGGGAAATATAAGAAGGAGTTCATGTCCTTCCGATCTGCCTAGGGTCGGAGGATTTTTGGTTTGTTTGAGGACTCCTATCACGGATTCAAGGATAAATATTTCAAGGTCCGCCCTGTCAAAGGTCGTCATCCTTTTTGGTTGTCGTTGGAGGGGGCACGCCTCATCCCGACCTATTGGAGCTTCGGGGCGGGGTCCAATGCCTTCGTCAAGGTAACCTACAAGGGCATGTCTGCAGTGGATAGGAAGGTTGCCGATGTGTTACTGGCAATCTTCGGGAGGAATCACGTGAATCCTCACCTCCTCATGGGTGACCGGGAAGCCGGTCGGAGCTATATTTGTGAGAAGTTTTTACTTGCTTTGTCTTTAGTTTCTTGCTTTTCCCATTGTTTCATTGTAACTAAAGGATTTTCTTTTCTTGTTTCAGTGGGAATGTCTACCGAGATAATGGGTCTCCCTAACTTGTTCCAAACCTTCTTATGTGCTAGTGACAACGAGGCGGGTAATGAGAAGTCGGCTGCTCCCCCGGAGGACGAGAACAAGGCCACTTCTGAGCAAGGGGCTGTGGCCGATGAGACCGGTACCTCGGCTCAGGCTGCCTTGGCTCAAAGCGACAGAGGAGTGCGCGTTTTCCCCTTCCGCGAAGTAGTCGGCACTGGGGGTTTGACGTCCAACCCCGCTGCCAATGATGAGGTGGAGGAAGTGCCCAGCCTCAAAAGAAGAAGGGCGTCCAGCAGTCCCGAGGGGGTTCTCACTGTGATGGAGAAAAATTTTGATGCGGGAAATTTTATAGATTCTCAATTGATCCCCGGGATTGAGGAGCACTTTCACGAGTCATCTCTTGCCGGGCAAGCTAGGTGGATGTATCGTACCCTCTTGCGCGGCGCGGTGATAGCTCGGAAGGCCGAGTTCGAGTTGTCTGGGATGGAATCTCTTCGCAAGAGGCTGGAGTCTGCTGGGAAGGCCAATAATGAGCTCAAACACGAGGTTGAAACTCTCCGGGAGAAGCTGACCCAATCTAATGAGAAGCTTGACGCTGCCGAGAAGAAAGCATCTGCTACCGAGAAGAAGGTCTCTACTGCTGAGAAGAAGTTGGAAGAGTCGGACGCCACGGTATCCCGTCTTGTTGAGCGAGAGATGACTTTAGAAAGTCAGGTTGGTGTGGCCCAAAGGCGGGCGGCCACATTAGAGAAGGAGAAGCAAGCTGTCGAAGCTGAGCTCGCAACGTTGAAAACAAAGTATAAAGACATCGTCAAGCAGGGGAAGGGCGCGATCCTGGCAACCGAGGAGGCCCTTAAAGCTCAGGTCAAAATTATTGCTCCTGATTTCGACACGTCGGTAATCGGAGTCTTCAAGGTGATCAAGGACGGGAAGATTGTTGACGTTCCCAAAAAGTGATTCCTCTTGTTTTGTATGAAACTTTTGGTTGGCCGTTTGTTTTGGCTTTTGTGAACAGTTGTTTTATTGGGTTGTTTGCTCGTTTTGTCATAATTAATACTTTTTTATTCGTCTGGTAGTGTCGTCGTTCATATTCACCGTTATTGGTTTGTAGTTGCTGTTCGTGGAGCCAAGTTATGGCTTTGTAGTGTAGCCGTTTGCTATTGTGGTGATTGATGGGCTACCGGGGTGATCAGTCCCAGGGCCGCGTATCGTTGTCGATTTGTGAGGAATCTGCTTGCGTAGTGGGTTGTCCAGAAAAAGCGAACAAAACAAAAGAAACAAAATTTGCACAAGTATGTCTTATTCGGTATTTGCGTAAAAGGCCCATAGACCATAACGAAAAGTACAATTCCGTGAATTGAATACTTAGCTCGATTGGTCGGCATGTCGCCTCATGTACTAGGAGTAGAATCTTCTCAAGTTGTTCGCGTTCCACGTTCTTGGGACTTCTTTGCCATCGAGCCTTTCTAACTTGAAAGCGCCTTTACCCATCACCTTTTTTATTCTATAGGGGCCTTCCCAGTTTGCCGCCAGCTTGCTTACTCCAGGGGTCGGTAAGCCGATGTCGTTACGCCTTAGGACGAGATCGTTTGGTTCAAACTCTCGTTTGAGCACTTTGGTGTTATAGCATAGGGCCATTCTTTGCTTCAGCGCTGTTTCCGCCAAATGGGCCATTTCTCTAGCTTCGTCTATCAGGTCCTTCTCCACGGCTTCCCCCACTCTTCTCAAAAGTAGTCGCGGGCTCGGTTATCCGATTTCCACGGGTATTACCGCATCTAGCCCGTATGTCAGACGGAAAGGGGTCTCCTTAGTGGAGTACTGTTCGGTTGTTTGGTAAGACCAGAGGACCGAGGCAAGCTTGTCGGCCCAAGCACCTTTTTTATTATCCAGTCGCTTCTTAAGCCCTAACAGGATAATCTTGTTCGCGGACTCCACCTGTCCGTTTTTTTGGGGTGCTCTACCGAGGAGAACTTCTGTCTTATACCCAGGCCGGTGAGGAACTCCGTGAACTTCTTGTCGGTAAACTGTGTGCCGTTGTCCGAGATAACGATCTCCAGAATTCCGAACCGTGTTATCACCTGCCTCCACATGAATTTCCTGCAATTGGATGAGGATATGCTGGCCAGCGGCTTGGCCTCTATCCATTTGGTGTAGTAGTAAATGGCAACTATGAGGTACTTGACTTGTCCAGGACCAACTGGGAAGGGCCCCAAGAGATCGACTCCCCATTGTGAAAATGGTCGGGAAGACGTTAACAGGCTTAGCTCTGAGGCCGGTGCCCTGTAGAAACTAGCATTTTCTTGACACTTGGCGCATTTTCTGACGAATTCTTTAGAGTCTGCCATCATTGATGGCCAATAGTACCCAGCTCGGATTAACTTTCTTGCTAAGGCTTTGCCCCCTATGTGATGTCCGCAGCAACCTTCATGGACTTCCCTGAGGACGTAGTTCGTCTGGTCGGGGTGTAGGCATTTCAGTAGGGGCTGGTTGAGTCCTTTCTTGAATAGCTGTCCCTGGATGATCGCGTACTTGGCGCTTCCCTTCTCAGTTTCGTGGCATCCTTTTCGTCGTCGGGAAGTTTGCCGTTTTCTAAGAAGCTGGTGATGGGGTCCATCCATGAGGGGCCTAGCCTTGATAGGTGCAGAGTGACCGCCGGCTCCCTCATCATACCTTGGATGAGAGATCGGTTACCCTCTCCTGGCTTGGTGCTGGCCAGTTTTGATAGGAGATCTGCCCGTGTGTTCCTTTCTCTGGGCACGTGGTGGATCGTGACCTCTTCGAACTTTTGGCTCAAATCCTTGACCTTTTCCAAGTACTTTTGTAATAATGAGTCTCTGGCTTGATAGCTCCCGTTTATCTGGGAGGTGACGACATGTGAATCGCTGCATATCTCCAACCTCGTTGCTCCGACTTCCATTGCTAGGGCTAAGCCCCCTATGAGGGCTTCATATTCTGCTTGGTTGTTCGAGACAGAGAATTCAAACTTGATTGACTGCTCGTATACGACCCCAGCTAGGCTTTCCAGAATGATCCCGGCGCCACCGAACGTCTGGTTGGAGGCTCCGTCCACGTGGAGCCTCTACCGTGTGCTCGTTTCTTCGGTTGGATCTCCCGTTACTTCTACCAGGAAATCTGCCATTGCTTGCGCCTTGATTGCTTGCCGGGGTTCGTATCGTATGTCGTATTGGGAAATTTCAATAGACCAAGTCATCATCCTTCCCGCCAAATCGGGTTTTTGAAGTACTTGTCGGATTCCCTGGTCCGTTCTTACGACAACCTGGTGACCTTGGAAGTATTGCTTTAACCTCCGTGAAGAGGTCAAGAGTGCCAGAGCTAGCTTTTCTAGTTTGTTGTACCTTAGTTTTGCCCCTTGTAGGGCTCTGCTCATGAAATAGACTGGTTGTTGAGCCCTCCCTTCTTCTCGCACTAGAACCGCGGCCAGGGCATCTCTAGTTATGGCAAGGTATAGGTATAATGGCTCCCCGTCCTTTGGCTTTCCGAGCACAGGGGGTGCCGCCAGGATTTCCTTGAAGTGTCTAAAGGCTTCTTTGCATGCGGGGCGTCCATTCGAACGCTATCCCTTTCTTCATGAGGTTAAAGAAGGGAAGGGCCTTTGTTGCCGACGCTCCGAGAAATCGGGATAACGAGGTCAGCTGCCTTGCCAATCTCTGGACGTCCTTGATACAACCTGGGCTCTTCATCTGGAGTATCGCTTGGCATTTCTCCGGGTTGGCTTCTACCCCTCTCTGGGTTATCATGAATCCTAGGAACTTTCCAGCTTCCATGGCGAAGGCATATTTGAGGGGGTTGAGCCTCATGCCGTGTTGTCGGAGAGACGCGAATACGTTTGCCAGGTCATTTAGGAGATCGCCGGGTCGCGTTGTTTTCGCGAGGATGTCGTCTACATAGACTTCCACTGTTTTGCCTATGAGGTCGTGGAATATCTTGTTCATCAGCCTTTGGTATGTTGCCCCTGCGTTTTTTAGGCCGAATGGCATTACCTTATAACAGAAGATTCCTCCTGGCGTTATAAACGCTGTTTTGTCCTCGTCGGGACGGTGCATCGATATCTGATTGTAGCTGGTGTAGGCGTCCATGAAGCTCAGATAACGGTAGCCCGCCGCAGCGTCGACGAGTGCGTCTATGTTGGGGAGGGGGAAACAATCTTTAGGGCATGCCTTGTTAATGTCGGAGTAGTCTACGCACATTCTCCATTTGCCGCTGTGCTTCCTTACGAGAACTACATTCAAGAGCCACGTCGAGTAGTCTAGTTCTCGTATGAAGCCTGCTTCTAGGAGGTTGGCCGTCTGCCTGGCCACCTCCTCTGCCCTCTCCCGTGACATCTTTCTCCTCCGTTGGGCTACCGGGCGTGCTCCCGGCTTGACGGCCAGGTGGTGTGACATAATTTCGGCGTCTATGCCCGGCATGTCGGCCAGTGTCCAGGCAAACAAATCCCTATTGGCCCTGATCATTTCCACCAAGGGCCCCTTCAATTCATGTGGGAGATTCCTGTTGACGAACGTGAATTTTTCCTCCGTATCGCCGACCATGATTTTTTCCAGGTCCCCCTCTGGTTCCGGTCTGGGTTTGTCGTCTACTCTGGCGTCCAGGTCAGCTAGGAACACCCCAGACGCCTCATTGGATTTCTTCCTTAGGGAGAGGCTGGTGTTGTCGCAAGCGACTGCCGTCTCAAGGTCTCCTCTTATGGACCCTATGGATCCGTCATCGGTAACAAACTTCATGAATAGCAGCTTTGTGTTGATTATCGCTTCAACATCGTTAATCTTCTTTCTTTCCAAGATGATGTTGTAGGCAGTGGAATCTCGGAGGACCACGAACTCGGCCATTGTCGATCTTTGGCTTTGAGCCTGTCCCACTGAGATCGGCAGGGATATTATTCCATCAGGTTTGATGAAGTGGTCGCCCAACCCAATGACCCCGTGCTGGTGAGTAGATAGGTCGGCGTCCCTTAGCCCCAGTGCGTCAAACACGTTGCGGAACATGATATTCGAGCCTGCCCCCGTGTCGACAAGGATTCGTTTGACGAGACCGGTTCCCACTCTGGCCGTGATGACCATGGGTGGATTTTCAGGGGCCTCGTCGAACCACTGGTCTTCCGGGCCGAAAGAGATGGAAGGGGGTTTCTTAGAGCTTCGCACCAGCGAGGAGGAGACCGCCAAGACCTTAGTGTCTTTTTTGTGCGCCGATCGTGACCTTGGCGCGGCATTTTTAGCCGTCACTACGTTTATCACGGTGAGGTTGTGATCTCTGTCTTCTGGCTCCTGTTGCCGTTTTGCTGACCGGGTATTGCCTTCTTCGTCTTGGTCGCGATGACGCCTCCTCGGCTCCCTTATAAGATGGGAGAATTCTGTTAGCTTACCCTCCCTTATCGCTTGTTCCAGTGCATCTTTCAGGTCAAAACAGTCATGTGTTTGGTGACCATAGCCCTTGTGATAGTCACAATAGAGGTTCTTGTTTCCCCCTGTACGGTCCTTGAGTGGTCGGGGCTTCGGCAGGATTCCTTTCTCGGCAATTTGCTGATAAACTTCCATGATGGGAAGAGTGAGCGGAGTGTAGTTGGTGAATTTCCCGACCCGGGGGAATGGCCTGGGTGCCTTGCTCGGCGCTCCTTCCCTGGCTTGTTCTTTTTGTCTTTCTCCGTTACCTTGCTGCCTAGGTTGGTTGTAGCCGGAGTGCCGTTTATTGGCAGCCACGACTTGGCTGACTTCCTCGTCATTTATGTACTCCTTGGCCACCGTTTGGATTTCATGCATCGTCCAAACTGGTTTCGTGGTAAGGTGCTTTCGAAAGTTCTCGTTGAGGAGGCCGTTCGTCAGACAAAGACTGGCCACCGAATCGGTTAGGCCGTCAATTTCCAGGCATTCGTCGTTGAACCGGTCCAGGTATTTTCTGGTCGGCTCTCCTTGTCTCTGGGTTATCCCCAGAAGGATGATCGGGTGTTTTGCCTTTGCTATTCGTGTTGTGAATTGGGTTAGGAAAGCACGGCTGATGTCCGAAAACCCATAGATGGACCCCTGCGGGAGACCGTTAAACCACCTGATCGCGGTCCCCGCCAGGGTCACCGGGAAGGCTCGGCACCTCACCTCGTCCCCTACTCCCTCCAGATTCATCCTTGCTTCGAAGGCTGTAAGGTGTTCCAAAGGGTCTTGGTTTCCATCGTACCTCATGTCCGTTGGTTTGTCGAAGTGCTTCGACAACCGGACTTCGAGGATGGATCGGTGG
This sequence comes from Arachis stenosperma, assembly GCF_014773155.1. Classification (NCBI taxonomy): domain Eukaryota; kingdom Viridiplantae; phylum Streptophyta; class Magnoliopsida; order Fabales; family Fabaceae; genus Arachis; species Arachis stenosperma. The sequence goes on along the minus strand of NC_080384.1, from coordinate 16,593,176 downwards.
AATGGGGTGGCGCCCATTATCATGGGTCGCCGTGTCCTCTCGGACCTCTCTTCCCCGTCTTCGCGATCTCGTCCCGTGTAGCGTGTTTCTTTGTCCCGGGAGTAGATGATCGTGTCATTTCGTCTTCTCGGGATGGGTGACTCTTCTCGAGTGCTCTCCGCTTCCGTTTGGGATGCGGAGGCGTGTCGTAGACGACTTTGGCGGGAATCTCTCTCTCGGCTTTCAGGAAATGGGGAGTAGCTAGGATCGGTGGTTCGTCGGTCGTGCTCCTGGTCGGCTAGCTGCCATTCCAGGTTTTAGATTCTGTGACGTAGCTCCTGCATTATTCTGGCGCTGACGCCGCCAGTTCCTCCGAAGGGTCGCGTCCTTGCGTGTGGTTCAGTGCGTTGACGGGGGGACCTTCGCCGTCCTCTTGGCGAGGCGACGGAGGCTGCCCCCTCTGCTCCGGCTCCTCGGCCTAGGTCTCCGTCGCCCGACACGACGTCCATTTAGGCGTTCCCACAGACGGCGCCAATGTTCGGTTGTTCGGATACTGGACGGTTCGGGTGGAATAGGGAGTGCTTCGGTCACGGTCGTGCTGGGGTCCGGTCTACCGGGCAGCCGAGCTCTCGTTATGGAAGGAGGGGGTGTCACCTGCAAAGACACTCCGACGCTCTAGTCAGCTAGTGCGCAGGTGAGAAAGTGGGTTAGATGGAGTGTGTGACGTACCTTGGGGGAGGGGTAGGACCCTCCCCTTATATACTATGTCAGGTGTGGGTCCCATGAGAAAAGAACCCACCTTCTCCGAAGCTTCCTAGCACAGCTGTGGTGGCCAGCTGTCCTAGCCGCGTGTGCGGGTCGAATATGGGTGCGTTGTCCGACCGTTCAGGTCGGGTGGTTGTTGGATCGGGTCGGCCCAAGTCCCCTTTTGGGTCAGGCCGTAACAAAAATTTAATTTATAAAATTTTTTTACAAAATATATATTTAATATTAGATATTTTTATCATATTTTAAAATATTTGAGATTATTTTTATTGTTAACAAATGTTATAGTTATTTTTATCAACATATTCAAAAATTCGGAATAATTTTGAGAATTTATCTATCTTCTATGGTACATTTCTCTTTCTTTTTTCTCCTTATTTATTAAGGAATAATATTTAGACTAATTTTTGTATTTATTTTTCTATACCAATTGTTTTTTATCTTATTTTATTTTTATGAATCACTTTTAATAATAAAAATAAAAGATACATAAAAAATAGTACATACAACGTGCTTTTTAGTTTTTAATAACTGAATTATTTTCACAAATTCCTCTTTCCTCAAATTTTCTCTTTAAGGATGTAGTATTTAACTATTTATTAATATTATTGCTTTTCTGAAAGGGAAATTAAAAATAAAGAAAGAAAAAAGACAGTGATTTTGTGGCGGATATGATTTGCCCATTTTTCTTTGCCAATATGGAAGTATGAAACTAGAATCCAATTTGGAATTGAGCACCATCATGTTTTCTCTTTAAAAAAACAAAAAAATAGTCAAATTGATAAGGTATTGCCATCGATGAAGAAACACGGTGAACACGAAGAACATGGCAACCTTACCGAAACCCTCCTCCTTCAACATAACGACCAAAAGATACAACATCAGCTCTGGATCGAGACCAAGAAGCTATGGCACATCGTGGGCCCCTCCATCTTCAGCCGCGTTGCCACCTTCACCATGAACGTCGTCACCCAAGCCTTCGCTGGACACCTCGGCGAACTCGAACTCGCCTCCATCTCCATCGCCAACACCGTCATTGTTGGCTTCAATTTTGGCCTCCTCGTAAGTAATATAAAATTATTGATAATAATTTAATTTAATCATTTCTAGTTTTAATTTGGAGAATGGTGACGTGGACAAAACAGTTGGGAATGGCGAGCGCGTTGGAGACACTGTGCGGGCAAGCGTTTGGGGCAAAAAAGTACGGCATGCTGGGGATATACATGCAGAGGTCATGGGTGGTTTTGTTTCTGTGCTGCTTCTTGCTCTTGCCATTTTACGTATTTGCCACTCCCATCTTGAAGCTTCTAGGGCAGCCTGATGACGTGGCGGAATGGAGTGGTATGGTGGCTGTGTGGCTCATCCCTCTTCACTTCAGCTTTGCATTCCAGTTCCCGCTGCAGAGGTTTCTTCAGTGCCAGCTCAAGACGGCGGTGATTGCGTGGGTTTCGTTGCTGGGCCTCGTGGTCAACGTGGTCACCAGCTGGCTCTTCATCTATGTGTGGGACTTTGGAGTTGTTGGTGCCGCCATTGCTCTCAATTTGTCCTGGTGGGTTCTTGTCATTGGGATGTTTGCTTATACTGCTTGCGGCGGTTGCCCATTGACTTGGACCGGTTTTTCCATGGAAGCGTTTTCTGGTCTATGGGACTTTCTCAAACTCTCTGCTGCTTCTGGTGTCATGCTATGGTATGCTCTAATTATGAGTTATACTTTGTATACACTAAAATCAGTCATTAAAATCAGTTATTAGTATAAAATATATGTTAAAATATAAATATATATTAAACATAAATATATTAGTGGCTTATTTTAGTAATTGATTTTGATGTACAAATAATATTTTTTTAAAAAAAATTTCCTGTAAGTATTTTATTAAAATTTAACTAATACTTAATTTAAAAAAGAAGTGAGTAATTTGCATGGATACGATGCAGCTTAGAAAACTGGTATTACAGAATATTGGTGCTAATGACTGGGCAGTTAGAGAATGTGACGATTGCTGTTGATGCCTTGTCGGTATGGTAAGTTAATTTCTTCAATGTAATTTATATTTAGTGGAGGTTTAATGTTTGAATTAATTTGAAATTTTAATTTACAGTATGACTATCAATGGTTGGGAAATGATGATTCCCCTGGCTTTCTTCGCTGGTGTTGGGTACACTTCTGGATCCTTCTTCTTTCTTGAGTTCCGTGGTTGTGTTTAATTCTTTAAATTTTATGCGTACGTAGATATGAATGTGCATAGATACAGATGCCATTTCACGTTTTGTTCATGTCCCCTTTCCATAACTTCGTTATATGTATTTTCCAACAATAATAATATGAACCTTTATTTTGAACTCTCTATTGTTCTATACTTTTCCTTTTTAAATTATTATACATAAATAAAAAATTAATTATATATTATATTTGTACTATTTTTACTTTTTTGACCAATCTTTTACTGTCTTTCTTTTCATTTCTTTTTTTTTTTCAACACATACACATCATCTTTATCTTTATAAATTCTACGTATCAAAAGTGTGATGATACAACTAAAATTCAAACATATTTATATGTATAATGTTAGAAAATGTCACTATCATGGTATCCTATCCCCTTGTGGCCTTGTCTCAGCGGCCCACCAGATGTCGAATATTAATTATATGGATGTGATAGGATTTTAAGTGTTATAGGCGAGTGAATTATATTAATGATGTTTTACAGAGTAAGGGTAGCAAATGAGCTAGGCGCAGGAAATGGGAAAGGAGCAAAATTTGCAACACAAGTGGCAGTGGCACAATCAATTGTGATTGGGGTTGTGTTCTGCGTGATAATAATGATTTTTCACGACCAATTCGCTTACTTATTCACCTCCAGTCCCCAAGTCCTTGATGCCGTTGACCACATGGCTTTCCTCTTAGCCATCACCATCCTCCTCAACAGTGTTCAACCCATTTTGTCAGGTCAACTTTTCTCTTCCATCCTAACTAATTGTTCGGTTTTTTGATCAAAATGATATAATATATGGTGTATATATATGATACAGGAGTGGCTGTTGGTTCGGGATGGCAAGCATATGTAGCATATATAAATATAGGGTGCTATTACGTTATTGGACTCCCTCTTGGAATAATCATGGGATGGATCTTCAAAACTGGCGTCGGAGTATGTATCAAACTCAATATAGTTCTCAATTTAGTCAACCATTATTTTAACTAACGTCTCAAATCAACCGTGACAGGGTATATGGGGAGGGATGATATTTGGGGGCACTGGAATCCAGACGCTCATACTCATCGTTGTAACGTCACGATGTGATTGGGAAAAGGAGGTAGAGTTCTAAATAAATTAAACTTGCTAGCTCTCTCATTCTTTATAATTCTTATCCTTTAATTTTCCACATTTCCCACCAAGAAACGAACAAACTCATATATATCACACATTTCAACTTTTGCCTACGTCTATGTCTTGCCTTAGCTGATAGTATATATCGTTGTTAGTTAATATTAGTCGCCCAAAATTTGCCAACAATTATTTTTATATGAAGTTAAAAATTAAAAATAAATAAATAACAATTATTTAATCGATTTTAATTATCAATTTTACACACATATATATAAATAATATAGACTATATGAATTATGCTATGTATATATTAAAATCAGTCATTAAAATCAGTTATCAATATAAAATACATGTCATAATATAAATATATATTGAAAATAAATTAAACTATATATATATTTATATACAAATACATTGGTAATTAATTTTAGTGTATAAATAACATTTATATATATATATATATATGAGTCTCTAATTTATTAGTCAATATTTACTTATATAAAAAATATTTTAATTTAAAAATAATAGTTAAAAATAGTTAAATAACTTAATACTATTTGATGTAATACTTATCTACACCTCAATTATTATATATAAGAGATGTTTAGGTGAATAATTACATATTTAAGAATATTTGTTGTCACTTTGTTCTCAACTAGGGTAATTAGATGTCGTTTAACTGTTTAAGGGTTTAACATATTTTGACAGATTTTGCTAGCTAACATTCTAATTGAGAACAAACTCATAGTTAGTATTTTATGAAGAATAAATGGTTAAATTAGTTGTCGAAGGATCATTTATTTTTTAAACTAGATACTGAAAGATTTTTCTTTAATTAAATTTATTTTTTAAAAATTTTAAGTTAGTTATTTTAATTTTTTTGTTACTTTCGTTGTTAATGGTATTAAAATTTATTGATATAACATATTAAGTGATACTACAATATACATTTATAAGTTTTAATTAGTAACTAACTTAATAAGTTTATGAAATTATATCAAATCAATTTTAAATTGAGTTTTCAATGTCACAAGTTCTCCCCTCAATTAGATTTTTATTTGATTTAATTTCATAAACTTATCATGTTAATAGTTAATTAAAACTCTTATGTGTATGAGGTAGTATTACTGAACATATCACATTAACAAATTTTGGTATCATCAACAAAGAAAATAACAGAAAGACTAACTCGATTAATTTAAAATCTTTAAAAAATAAATTTAATTAAAATAAATTTTTTGAAAACTAATTTAAAGAATGAGTAATCTTTCAAGAATAAATTTGACTATTACTTCATTTTATAAAACTAATAATAACTATCAAAGCCTAGCTAACTGTGTTAGCCAATAACATGCATGCATGTGCTAATAATTTTTCTTAAATTTTCCCCCTTCTCTGGCTTATTATTATTGATTGCATTTTGGCAGGCTGAAGAAGCTAGTTCCCGGGTAAAGAAGTGGTCAAATTCTAAATCGAACGACCAAATAGAGGGCACCTCTGATCCCCATTAATATTAGATTAAATATGATCAGAACGATTATATATTAGCTAACTCGAGTTTTGATTTGTTTGCTGCTCCAATGTCCGGCCAGTTACTAGAATTTGCCATTATTATGTGTGTATCAGTGTATGTAACATTCTTTGAATGCGGCTTTTGAAGTTACTTCATATACAAAAGTTCTGATCAAGAATAAGCCTTGCACTGTGTGCCCATGTTATTCTCTTTTTCTTTTTTGGTTGTCCATGTTATTCACTTTAGTGATGCCTACACAAGTCAACAATACGCACCATACATAGATGATTAGGGAGTGTGTTTGATTCAAGCTATATTATTTTATATTTAGAGTAAAGCTCAAGGCCAAAAATAACCGTATTTTTAGATATCAGTCCAATATTTTTTGTCTAATAATTTAATAATATATTTTTAGTTTATATTTTTAAATATTATTAAAAATAATAAATTTTGTTAGTCATTTAACATTTTTTCTATATTTATTCTAGAATTTAAGTAGTTTATGGGATAACAGAGTTTTATTTTGATCCCTTCTTTATTGTGTTAGCCAATTGATGTTGTTAGTGGTTTTCGTATGATTTATTGCCTTCATATCTTTTTTTTTTGTTGATATGCTTTTATAGTAACCGTATTAAAGATAATCAGGAAATTTTTTATTTATTAAAATCCTTTAATTACAATAAGGAGCTGAAAAAGAATGTTCGTCAAGTATTTTTGTTTTTATATCTCGGAAGAAAACAGTTGTATCTCAAAATATTTTCAAACGATTAAAATAATATTTAATCCAAGATATGAGCCACCTCTCCATAATTCGTATAGAATCTCGAAAATAAAACAAATAGTTGGTTACATTAAACAATATTGAATACAACTATAAACAAAGTTATTAGACACATGAGAAAAAGATCAATACTTACGGTCCTAGTGTTTTCAACTCTTAAAAGATATTTATTGACTTGAGCGCCAGAATTTTTTTGGCAAATTCCACGCTCAGGTTCAAATTTCGAAGTGTCTATACTACAGTTATTTGTGAGACAAAGAAAGAGGTCATTAAATAATAGTAACGAGTTATACTCCATATTGTGTACTCTCGACGAATATAGGACTTATACGTAGACGGGACTTCTAACAACGAAGGTTGTGGAGCAGGAGTTGTTCTCAGGGGTGCAAGTGGTGTCTTTGTTTAACAATCAATCAAGTTCTCGTTCCAAACAAGCAACAATCAATCTGAGTATGAGGCCCTGCTTGCTGGTTTGCGACTTGTCAGGGAAGCAAATGTCCAACACATTAGAGTACACTGTGATTCTCTGCTAATCGGCCAATAGGTAAGTGGCAATTTTTAGATACGAGATAACCTCTTAGAGCAATATTTAAACACAGTAAAGAATTTACAACAATTTTTCAACATTTTGAAATAGTACATATACCTCGAGAACAAAATAATCGAATTGATATCTTGTCTTAATTGGCTACATCTAGAACACAGGACACCCCACCAGTTTTATCACAACTAACACTTGGGAAACCAAGCATATATGGTAAAGATGTTACGAGTTTGTCATAGGGAACAGATTAGAGATACCCATACATATAATATCTGAAAATAGGAAAATACCTATAGAAGAAAAGTCAGAAATCTTTAAAAAAAGAGCAAACTATTTCACCATCATCGGGGACGACCTTTACAAAAGATGATTCTCCTAACCATTACTCAAATGTCTCTATGATAGCTAAAAAAAATGCACGCCTATCGATATAACTTTTTCATAAACGGGAGCTTGATATCCTCAAACCTTTTCCGATATCAACCTGGCTAGGTAAAATTCTTACTAATAGTTATAGATTACTTTACAAAGTGTGTTGAAGCGCAGCCACCTGCCAAAACAACCTTGGACAAGGTACGCTATTTTATCTGAAAAAAGATTTTAATATGTAAATATGATTTACCCAAAGGAATCATTACCGACAATGGTCAGCAATTTACTGATAAGAAAATTGCGCCTTTTCTAGCAAATCTTAATATTAAACACCATTTTTTCTTTGTAGAGCATCCACAAAGCAACAGACTTGCAGAGACAGCTAACAAAATCATTTTGTAGGATTTAAGGAAGAAATTAACAGAGGCTAAAGGACGATAGGCCAAAGTTGTTCCTGAAATTTTATGGAGTTACAATACCACACCACAATCCTCAACAAAAGAAACACCATTCCAACTAGTGTAGGCTGCCCTTGATACTAGTAGAAATCTCCCAAGACTCACCCCGAACCGACCTATTAGACGACGCGACTAACAAAGAGATATGGTTAGTCGAGCTCGACACATTAGATGAAGAACGTGAGCTGGCCAGATTTCGACAACAATATATACAAATCACAATACAACAAAAGTACAACAAGAAAGTGCGTCCAAGAGTATTGCAACAAAGAGATTTGGTACTCAGAAAAATTAAAGATGTTCAGAAATCCCAAGGACATGGGAAGCTCGCAGCAACTTGAGAAGCCCCTTTCAGGGTAACAAAAGTGCATAGAAAATGAGCACATTCTCTACAAACATTAGCTGGAGCCGAGTTACCTAACACTTGGAGCATATCATCACTACATTTGTACTATAGCTAATACCTTGTAAAAGACAGGGCAGAGAGATACTATTTTCCTGATCATGAGATTTTTTCATTTCTGCATTGAATTTTACTCAAATAAGTTTTAATGAGGCCAATCACCCTACACCTTCCACAATAGAAGGTTTTTCAATCAAATGCTATAAACTATCTTATTCATACAAACCAACATACAATAGTTGAAAACTATAAAGTCATTATTACTCGTTAACAAAGAGCAAATCATTCAAACTATCCAAACCACCATTTATACAAAATAAAACCGACTTCAAAGGTCGGCCAAAATTTTAACAAGTTCAAAATAAAGCTGACATTAAGGGTCGGCATAATCAAAACACAAGATTCAAAACAAAGTTTCCAAGACAAAGAACCAAGTCAATATAGTCACATACAAAAGTTTCTTTTACCAGTAGCCATGTTCTCGTCCTCAATTTCACCTGCTTGATTGTCAACGAGCTTGCTATTTAAAACAATTTTTGTCACATCAAAGTTACCAACATCAAACTCCGGTGAAAAAGTCAACACTCAACTCACTGCCCAATCAAAACATGCAGTGACCATTTCTAACACTTCATTCTCCAACTCATGAATTTGGAAAGTCCTTTTTCCTTCTCATTATCAGATTCCTTCATTTGGATCTGCAATAGCCAAATCTGATCTCGTAGCTTCGTTGCCTCTTCTTGTTTGTTTTTCATCTTAGTAGTCACATCCACAATCACATCATCCCTTTCCTTCAAAAACTTTTCCAAATTCGCTACCCTCTCCACAACACCTCTTTCCTCGGACCCTACTAGCTCCATTGTCCGACCTATACATAATAACCTTGAGGCAACTACCTGCAAACATACAAATAATCAAACTAAATAAAAGGAAGAACAAGCACAAGTATACAAGTCAATACTCTAATACATACATGCATATACTTCACAATAGCCTCTTTTCCAACCTTCTTTAACAGCCTAACGTCACCAGGATGCTGGACGACCTTATCAGCTAGCTCCGCAATTGGAAATTGCTCACTCCATAAAGACTGAACACCGGCTCCATCAGCATAGCCATGGAGCCTCTTCTGCTTTTCAAAGGAAGTTCTGCCTCCAGTTCCCACATCTATCTCTTCCTCTGAGAGAACCTCCAACGACTTTTTGGAATCAAACATTTTCCTCTTTACTTGATGAGTAGGACGAGCACTTGACTGGGTGACATCAACATCGATGTCTTTTTCAGCGCCCATAGAAACGTCATCCTTGTCACCTTTCTTCTTCTGAAGAAATGACATCAAACATGACGAAGTCAACGTCAGAACCTTCCTACCTAGCAAAAACAAGCATACGAGCATTAAGATAACGTCAAAAGGAAAACAAAATTCTACACACCATTCCCTTACCTATATACTCGCCTAGGTCTTTCTTATATGATTCTACTTTTAACAAATAAAAAATAACAAACAAACACTCCCCGGATGAAAAGCACTCAATTAAAAAATTCAAAAATCAGTTTTCTTCATGACTCCTTTCCATCACTTCAGGAATTTGCATAGGTTCAGGGCATCAATAAAGTGGAAATTTTTTGACCAACTGGTCATAAAAAAAGAAGGGATACTTGGTTTCAGAAGAGCAGACTTTTACAAACATTTCCTTAAAATCTCTAAACGAATACTTATATAACGAAGATACAGAGCAACCAAGAAAACTGCTAAGGTTAACCCACATATCTTTTCGCACATCTTTAGATTGAAACAATGAAAAAAAAATGTTTAACGATGGTGGAAACTCAAGAAATTTCATCAAACATTCATAGGCTCGAAGAAAAGCCACGAATTCGGATGTAATTGTGAAGGGGCACAGTTCAGTTGGGTTAACACGGAAAGCAGGAAAAAAGAAAATTTCAAGTTTAACTCTGTGAAACAAGGAGTGTATAAATAAAAATAAGCCCAATTTCCTTCTTTCACAAACCCTTTCTTCCCCACTAAAGGGAAGAAATTCAACACCAATGGTTGCACCATCTTTGACCCAGCTCCCAACCCTAAGCGTGGCAAGAGACTCCGCACTACTAAAGACTGACGCACAAGACTTCACATCAACATGTACCCAATGGTAAATGTCATTTTTTACCTTCACAATTTTATCCCTAACCATAAGAACACAGAAAAGAGCAAAGAAAAGAACAAAACACTAACCTTTTGAGCTAATATCTTTTTCTTCCTCGAAGTAAAAACAGTAGATAAAAAGTGTTCCTTTTCCAACGTTTGGTTACACAAGTAATAAAAAGACAAAAGTTGGTTTTTAAATCATTTTCACATGTTTTGATAATAACCGTTTGATCACCAAACTGTTCATTTCCCACTTGAAGAAGTGGTAATGATTCTCTTGGAAAAATTGCACGCATCATTAAATATATTTTATTACACTTTTTGCATTCTAAAAGTGAAAAACCCAAGCTTCCTTCGATAAATGAAACATCATAAGTTGAGCTTGAGGGCTCGTGGAATAACATCACTCCAAAGTATAGCAACATTTCGAGATATAACATCATAACAGCATCTTTGTTTAAAAGCTCAAACTTGCTAAAGGCAAAACTATGATCTAGTAAGTTACGCTTGAGGGCTATGATCCTCTTATATCTTGGAAGAAAGCAGGCGCAGGATTCGGTGGTCCAGGAACCTTTGGACTACTTAGTGGTCTAAGTAAAAAACATGTTTTTAGAGTTTTTTTATCAATTGCTACGTAGTCCTTGGACTAATTTTAATTACAAATCAACTCCATATATTTTATTTAATTATAAAAATAGTTTTTTATTTTATAAATTATTATTTTATCAATTTTCTATTATATTTATTAACAATCAAATACAAAAATAACAACCAATTATATCCTCCATTCATCCTAATAATTCCAATTGATTAAAAAATTTACGTTCGTCCATGGCTTCCAAATCGTGTTTCCTTGAAATTCAATCGATTGGTTTTTCAAAACAATCGATTGAATGATAACTCAATCAATTGGTTTACACTATATCACAAAACAATCGATTGAAAGTTGTAAGGTAGAATGGTAAAAAGCTTATACCAATCGATTGTTTATACTTTCCAATCGAATGAATGCCTCAAAACAATCGATTGAATTCACGAAAACAACATGGATTTGCCAAATACAATCGATTGGAAAGTGATGACATTGAAGTTTTAGCCAAATTCAATCGATTGGTAATGTAATCCAATCGATTGGAAGGTGATGAAGTTGAATGTTTTGCCAATTTCAATCGATTGGTAATGGTACATAAAATTAATTTATAGATTGGTAATTTATAAAATTAATTTTGCCGATCAATAGTACCTTTTGCTTTTATTCAAGTAAGGCAGAATAAAAAATACAAAAAATATATGATATTGATAAGGTAGCAGCGTATCAAGTAGTAAGTATGCTTAATTTATTTATTTGTGTTATGCACAAATTTAGTTTCGTTAAAATATTAGTAACCAGTGCTCTAATTTTTGTAAATATGTTTTGGGATAAGTGTTTGCAATTAGTTAAATGTTAGAATATATTGAGTAAATTCTTTTAATATATTTAGAGTTAATATAAAACTGAGGGTAAAAAACGTATTTAAGCTAAGGAGAGAAGTTTATTACGCATATAAGCCAAACAAGAATCTGATACAAGAATTCACCAAAGCACACTTTAATGTAATTCGAAACAACTTTATTCGAATTACATTCCTTAATAATTCGAATCAATACAGCTCCAATTATTCCAACCATTGCATACAAGTAATTCGAATCAACTTAGAACGAATTATAAAAGCATAATTCGAATTGTATCAATTCGAATTAGTAGGAACACGTGAGTAGGAGGAAGTTCGAATCAAATTGATTCGAATTACTCACATTTCGAACCAAATGGTAATTTGAATTACACATTGTACAATAAGATACTAGAAAAAATACAATATAATATAAAAAAATATACTAAAAGAAGTATAAAATAAAATTATAGTAAATTAATTTTAGTATAAAATTATTAAATATAAATTAATTTTAACTCCTATTAGTACATTGAATTAAAAATAACATATAAAAAAGTACTTGTATTTATTAAATTTTAATAACATATAAAAATTTAATAACTTTTTAAATATTTTTTTATAATAGGAGTACATTTTTATATACTTTAAATACTTTATATAAAAATGTACTTACATTTATCATACAAAAATAAAGTGTTGTGCCAATATAATAACATTATAATATTTTAAATCAATTTTTTTCTAGGATTTTAGATTAAAAGCAGCACATGAAAAAGCATTATTGGTATTTTAAAGCTAACTTAATTAAAAAAGATAAAACTGTATTTTTTTAGGATTTTATGTACATAATTAGGCTAATTTTTTTTTAATATTGTTCAAAGATGTGTGTTACACTATGTTATTTGGTTTCAGCTAAGTTTTACTCAACTATAATTTTTTTTTTTACTTTTCATAAGACACAAATCTAAAAAATTTTATAAATTAATTTAAAAGAAAATATCATTGACGTTTTATAAATTTTATGTACCATTATCAATCGATTGAAATTGGCAAAACATTCAACTTCATCACCTTCCAATCGATTGGATTACATTACCAATCGATTGAATTTGGCTAAAACTTCAATGTCATCACTTTTCAATCGATTGTATTTGGCAAATCCATGTTGTTTTCGTGAATTCAATCGATTGTTTTGAGGCATTCATTCGATTGGAAAGTATAAACAATCGATTGGTATAAGCTTTTTACCATTCTACCTTACAACTTTCAATCGATTGTTTTGTGATATAGTGTAAACCAATCGATTGAGTTATCATTCAATCAATTGTTTTGAAAAACCAATCGATTGAATTTCAAGGAAACACGATTTGGAAGCCATGGACGAACGTAACGAGATCAAAGTTAATTTTTTAATCAATTGGAATTATTAGGATGAATGGAGGATATAATTGGTTGTTATTTTTGTATTTGATTGTTAATAAATATAATTGATAATTGATAAAATAATAATTTATAAAATAAAAAACTATTTTCATAATTAAATAAAATATATGGGGTTGATTTGTAATTAAAATTAGTTCAAAAACTACGTAGCAATTGATAAAAAAACTCTAAAAACATGTTTTCTACTTGGACCACTAAGTAGTCCAAAGGTTCCTGGACCACCGAATCCTATGCCAAGAAAGCAGTTATATTTCGGAACGTTTTCAAACAATTTAAACAATATTTGACCGAAGATATGGGTACCGCTCCAAATTCTGCATAGAATCTCGGAAACAAAACAAATAATCGGTTACATTAAACAACTTTAAATACAAGCACAAACAAGGTCATTAGACACACAAGAAAAAAATCAATACTTCAGTCCTATTGTTTTCAACTCTTGAAAGATATTCACTAACTTAAGTGTCAGAGTCTCTTTTGCAAATTTCACGCCCAAGCTCGAGTTCCAAAGAGTCTCTATTACGGCTATCTTTGAAACAAAGAAAGAGGTCATGAAACAATAGTGACGAATTATACCCCAAATTATGTATCCTTGAAGGAACAGTTTCTATTATTATTGTTTATTTATACGATCATGTTTTATGAAAAAAATAGTCACTTATCAACTACGAGATAAGAATATATATCTAGTGTTTAAAAAAATCTTTGACCATGTTATTAAAAAATGTTTTCTATTATGAAAAATTAAATTATTCTGCTACGAAATATTTGATATTATTCTAGTGGTTATGTTTTAAAAAAAATTAAATAATATGTGAAAATATATTAAAAGACCAATAGAATTTATTGTTTTTGGCCATTACTTTTAATCGTCAATCTAATTTTTTTAGTCTAGTAATTCAATAATATATTTTTAAATTTTAACTCACACTATTAAATATTGATGGCTAATTGATAGTCAAAAATAATAAATTTTGTAATTTTCTAAAAATCTTCTTACAAAAATATTAGTAACCAATTAGTAACTAATTTTTGGCATTTATGAAATATTTTTGTTATTCTTAACATAATTGCTTCCATTCTTAAATGACATAAACAATCTATATAGATTTTAAATAAAAGATATTGCTAACATGTACTTTAAAAATATATTTTAATAATTATAATAAAAAAGTATTTTTTAAAATTATTAAAATATTTCTTTATATTTTAATATATTAAATATATCAAAAATTTTAAAAATTTTCTATTATTATATTCTTAAAATATATTTGTAAGACATAAATTAGTTGAATAAGTGATCTATGTTTCACTCTTGTATGTATCAATGCAAGGGTGATATTTTTTATTTGTGATTAAAAAAGATTAGCTCATATTGGGAAAGAAAAAAGATGTAGTATCTTTTGTGTGTAAGCCTGGTAAAGGAGGCCCAAATACCGATTAGAAATATTGGTTATGCTATTGCTAACTAAAGTGTTTGGGTCAGGCGCTAACAAAAAATAATCATTTGGAATAGCAGAAAAAAATTGAAAACCAACCATTTATGTTAGTTGTAGCGTCTGCCTGCAAAGCTGAGATTTGGGGTGTATATATAGGTCTAAAGATAATATAGATCATGAGTCTGAAAATATATTTCTTTTTAATGATTCTAGAAATCTAATCATCCAAATGCTTTAATTAGAGACATTTATAATTGAAGGGCTAGAAATTGGGAGTTATTTTTTGTATGGAAAAAGTTTGGAACCAAAGTTAGGAACCAAAATCAGCCAAATCTTCTATTTTTAATTTTATTTAATGAGATGAGTAAAATTTAATTGCTATCTTTTCACGCGCTTATTTTTTTTATTACAATATTTATTCTATATGAAAACATTAACTACATATATTAAATAGCATATTATAATTTATAAGCACATACGGTTAACATTTTATATTCTTATTAAATGAATACACATAATTCATATTTATAGTATTTAATTTATATTATAATAATAAAGCACATTTTTTATTTATTATGTAACATCTATATATATACACATAATTTTTATAATTAATATATTTTTACAATTAATATTATTCAATTTTAAACTATATTTTATTATGTATTTCAAATTATTTTATATATATACTAATAAATCATGATTCAAAATATTTTAATATTTTATTTTTGAAAACATTATACATTTAAATCAACGTATAATTTTTTAAATCACTGTCTTTGATAATTTAAAAATTTATTTCATGTTTTTCAAAGTGAAAATTATTTATTTTAATTCACATATATTTCTAAATTTTACTATAATTAGTTTTTGAAAAAAATGTCAAATACCTAAATTAATTTATTCAATTGATAAATTTATTCATAACATCCACAAATTCATACACGTAACATTCATAATTAAGTAAGATACACATAACATCCAAAATTTTATATTAATAACATCCATAATTTTATATTTATAACATTCATAATTTCATACATATAATATTTATAATTAACAATTTTTTATAATTAATATTACTAAATTTTAAACTATGTGTCTTGTTATATATTTCAAATTATCTTTACATGTAGACCAAAGGGTCATAATTTTAATATTTTTTATTTACTATTCATATGTATACTTATTTATTAATTTTAATATGATAAGTTAATAATTATTTTTAAAATTTTATTTTTTAATTTTTATTTATATTTTATTTTTTATTTTTTTTATTTTATAATAGCCTATATATAAAATATGAGTTGTATACCAGAAGTTGTTAAATTCTCTAATTTAACATCCATATTTTTATACGTGTAATATTTATAATTATATATATATAATATCCATAATCAATAAATTGGTGCTAATTTATTATTATTTATTATTTTATTTTGCAGGTCATGAACTAACAATTTTGGATATTTTTAATTTTCAATAAATAAAAATTGATTAAATTTAAAATATTTTATTTTTTATAAAATATGTTGAGGTGATTTGAGTTTTTTTTTTAAATTAAAAATATAAGAATTTGAAATTTTTATTTGAAAAAAAATTATACAATTATAAATACATGTAGTAATAATGAAGGAGAAATTTTCGCAATCTGATTCACATTAAATTTGGAATTAACTTTTAGTATAATTAAATAAGGAAAGATAATTAATTATAGAAAAAAATTAATTGCGTCAATTAAATTAGGAGAGTGATTCACACTTTCTTATAAACGCAAATACTATTAATCATATATCTTTATTTATTATCTATAATATTTTGTTTACGTAGCATTGCCCTTTTTGTATATATCTATAGAAAAAGTAACAAAAACATAAATTATCTTGCACAAAAAAATTTAGAACTAGAATATGATTTCTATTTTTGGGATAATTCTCCTAAAGACATAGTTAACATTTTAGCTGATAATGAACAAGAGGTCTTGTCCGACTAGTTTGTATTTAAGTTCTTTTTTGTTCGAACTTGAGCCCTGCTTTAATACTATAAAAAACAAAATGTTACTTGTAGAGTATGTTAAACCGTTAAATTAATACTCAAAGTGGGCTTTAAATTTATAGTCGAACTTTTATGTCATCTCTAAACTTAAAATTATCTCAAATTTGTCTCTCAATTTAACAATAGTTGTCCCTAAAATACTTTTCAATAACGAAATGATAACGTAATTGGACGGAAGTCATGTTAAAAGTCACGTTGGACTGATAAAATGTCGTTATTTTATTTTTGGCGCTCAAATAAAACATAAACGACATCGTTTATGGTATTTTGAGGAGTTTTAACATATTAGAGTTAAAATTCCTTAAAATACTCTAAAAGACATGGTTATGTTCTATTTGGTTGTCAAAAATAAAACGGCGACGTTTTACTAGTGGCTTCCAGCGTGGCCTCCATCCTACTGCATCATTATTTTGTCATAAAAAATATCTCAGACATGACCGTTGTTAAATTAAAGAACAAATTTAGAACAATTTTAAGTTTAAAGATAACATTAAAATTCGACTATGAATTCAGGAACATTTTAAATATTAACTCTTATCCGTTTGATGAAATTAATTTGGGAGTAGCAAACATGAAAAAAAAATTTGGGAAATAGATTAAGAAAATCTAGTCCAGGACCAAAAATAGAAAATCTTCCTCAGATATTTAATATACAATATCTGAACTCTTAATCATGAGAAATATTTGAAAAATAAAGAGTAAATGTCTTTGCTGGTTTTTAATCATTTATCCAATGGACATTGCGCCCTCTAACAATTCTATAAACATAAATCGATCTTTATCCACTTTCGTATTTGTTCAATCCAGTCCTTGAGACCGGTTGACAGCATGTCAATGCTAACATGTCAGGTAACTATGTCTACGTAGTTTTGTATCCTTTGTAATAGGAACAAATCGCCTCTGAACCCCTCAACAATCTCCCTCCTCTTCTCCCTCTTTTTCATTGTCTCTCTCAACTCCAAAACCCTAACCCCAACACCCCCAAAATCATCAAAATCATCATCACTGCAATCATCATCAAAATTACCGTATTCATTTCTCCTCATCCTCATTACAATCATTATCGTCATCAATAATATTATTATTAGAATCCAAAAATTCAAAAACGAAAAATATAATCACACTAAAGAAGTAATCTGGTTGCTTGGGAGAAAAAATTCATTTATTTTTTGAAAAAATTACCAGAAAAATAAAGATTAAAAAAAAAGAAAAGTTTGAGTGTTAAAATAAATAAAACTCGTGATGTTGTTGTGGTGGTGGTAATGGTGAGTGAGAAAGGAAAATGAGAAAGTAAAAAAAAAATGCATAAAGAGAAGAAAGAAAGGAGAGGAGGGAGAGAAAGTTTAGAAGAATATAAAATTTTCATTAATTATCATGCATAAAGGATGGTGATGATATTGTTAATGATGATGATTATGAGTGTGGTGATGGTGGCGAAGAGGGAGAATTGGAGGGAAAGAGAGGAGTGTAAGTGAGGTAGCTGTGGAGAAGAAGAAAGAGAGAAAGAAGAAAGAGTGTCGAAAGAGGGAGATGATTGAAGAGTTCTGGGGTGATTTGTCCCTATCATAAAAGAGACGTTACCTCATATGTCAACATTAACTTGTTGTTAACTGTTTTTAAAGACTAGATTGAACAAATACGAAAGTGGATGAAACCGATTATGTTTTTATAATTGTTAAAGGACGTAATGTTCAACGAATAAATGGTGAAGGATTGAAAAAAAAATTTTACTCAAAAATAAATTAAGCTTTTTTTTTCTGAACAAAAAAAAAATTCAATAAGATTTAGTTTATAAAAGGAATAAAAATTAGTTAATAAACTTTTAGATGCATAACTTTAAATTTTGAAATTTTGTTTTTTTAAAAATTCAAATACACTTTATATAAAAACTAAGAATTAAATAATTTAATATATTTAATTAAATTATTATTTAATAATTTTTAACTATTAATTTTGTAAATAGCATCCGAAATTTTACCTTATTTTTCGTTAAGTGATTTTTGTTATTTCCCTGATATAGTTTGAAACTTTGAATAATTGGATTAACACTTTACAATATTCACCGAATAGAAAATTCAAGTCAGATACAACTCGTATTTCAGCTGGAGACTTTTTATTTGAATAATAATTACCACCTAAATAGCCGTCTCCCATGCTTTAATAAAGTAAACATGAAAGAAACTCAACTAAAAAATTCTCTTAGAAAACTCTTATTTATATTTGTGATTTTGCTACATAAATCTCTATCTTGAACTGCACATTATGATTTATCTGTACAATATACACGAATTATCTGTCTACATGCGATCACTTTAATTATGCACACAACAGCAGACAGCCATCCCCACACCCACACCACTATAACAAAAGAAATTAAAGAAAAAAACCAAAAAATATTTTTTAAAAAAGAAAAAGGAAAAAGCCACCTTTGGAGTGAAAGAAAAAAGACCGTTGGTTGTCATCTTACCGTTGCAAAAGCAGAACTGGTGAGTGGGACCGGACTGGTTTGACCGGGTTCAAGAAACGGGTTAGTGTTAAACCGGGTGGAATCGGCGGCGGTCTTGGAAGCCACCACCACCGTGAGCCACTTGCCTTCAATTTCCCCTTTGATCTTCAACCCTCTCTCCTTCGTTTCTCTAACCAAATCCCAGAAGCCACCGTTCCTCCCTTTATTAACGAACAGCATCACAAGCTTCTCCTTACACTCCTCCATCCTCTTCACATACCCAACCAACTCACTCACTTCACCAACATCCAAATTCTCCATTCTACCTTCCATCTCCTCCAACCTCATCACTATCTCTCTCTGAACGCTTCTGTAATCTTCCCCTACAAGCTTCACCACTTCATAAACCAGCTCCTTCTTCTGAAGCTGCAATGACTCTGGAACCTTACCTAGCTGTTCCAAGAACGCTACCAGAGCTTCTATCTTGTACAGTAAATCCGCGTTTGAAGTTCCAAGAGTCAAAGAGTTTGTTTCTTGGATGGTGTTAGAAGAAGAAGATGATGAATATCGGAGATAATAGCCTAGGATTCTTGAAACGGTTAGGCTTTGTTCTATGACGCCGGCGTACCAACGAACCCAATCACTGAGTTGGAGCGATTCCAAGTCCGAGTCGTCGCGGAAGGTTGAGAGGTTAAGGAAGTTGTGGCCGCCGTAGGAAGGGTAATAGGCGAGCTGGTCTTTGAGGGTGAAGGGTCCCTTGACGACGACGTTGTGGAGGGTGAAGAGACACTTGAGTGCCACGGTGGCACTGCCGGTGCGGTGGAGGCGGTCCATCAGGGCATCGATGCAGACACGGGGGAGGAGGTGGGAGGTGTTGTTGGATGATGCGACGGCAAGAACGGCGGCGATTCGATCCTCGGAGGGAGGGCCGGTGAGAGCGTGGGTAGTGGCGCGGAGGACGCGGACTCGGACGGAGGACACGTGGCGCTTGATGGAGAGGGTGGCGACTATAACAGAGGCTTTGTCTTTGATATTGTAAGCCAAATTCCTGAGCTTATTTTTGTGTTGGGCCATCGCGGGAAGAATGAGGAGGGAAATAATAATGTAGAGACAGCTACGACAATATAAAGGGTTTTGCTCAAGGTGCGGAATTAAAGGATAATTATTATAATAATCACAAGAAATTAAATTGGATTAAAGGTATATAATTGTGTTTGATGTGGCTACACTTTCCTAGTCCCTGCTTTCGTGTGTTGTTAACGCGGCCAAGGAACCTACATTTTATTATACCTGAAATTGATGGATAATGGATTGTGGATTATATATAGTAGTTTTGGACGGCAGTCGGCAGAGATCCAATGATCGTGACACATATGGTAAGAGTGTTATGTTTCAGATTTTTAATTTAATTTTAATGATCTCCCGTTCCAATTTTTTTTTTCCACTAAACAATCGGATTCGTTCCTAAAATATTATATGTTCTCTAAATTAATTTTTAAAATATTTTTTTAATTAGAATCGTTCTTTAAAATTTTAAGTTAATGATGTTAGTGTTTTTTTTGTCATTTTTATTATTGATAACATCAGAATTTATTGATATAATATGTTAAATAACATTATAATACAAATCTGATAATTTTAATTAATTGTTAATATAATAAATTTATGAAATTAAATTAAATCAATTTTAAATTAAAAAAATAATGTCTTAAAATTCTCTTCATTTTGAATTAATTTGATATAGTTTCATAAAATTATTATGTTAGCAGCTAATTAAAACTGTCATATTTGTGTTGTGGTTAATATGGTGTCACTTAACATAAATTAGAGACATGCTACACGTACAAATTTTTTTGGCTTACAAGCTATACAAGTTGTTCCAAGTCCAAGAAAAAAACACGTGCCCCTTCAACAACACCGTTCACTCTTCGTCTTCTTCCTCAATCAAAACGCAACTCATCAAGAAAAAAACATGTGACCCTTCCACAACACGTTCACTCTTCCTCTTCTTCCTCAATCAAAACGCAAACCATCAAGATTTAAGGGACATTCGAAACAAACTACTACAATTCTGCATAAACGTTCCAACTCCTCGCGAAGAGTAGAAGAAATCAAGAAGAAAATATACAAATCTCCATCAAAAATCACCAGAAAAAAGGAAGAAACATTATTCAAGGTACTGTTTTACTGTTCTTCTAGGTTTTTCTTCTAGATTGTTTCTGCCATGTGTCTCATCCTTAACCAGCAAAACATTAAAAGATTTCAAGAAAAAATATACTGTCTCCCCCTATTTTAGGTGTATTTTTTAAATCCTTTGGGTGTATTTTTGTAATCTTTTGGGTGTATTTCTGTAATCCTTTCTGTAACCGTTTGGGTGTATTTCTTTAACCGTTTGTGTGTATGTCTGTAATCGTTTGGGTGTATTTATGTAATCGTTTAAGTGTATTTCTGAAATTCCATTATCTTCAAAACGATTTCAAGGCTTGATTTCAGAAATCATGAAAAAAAAAACAAAGCAAAGAGAGAACGCACGAAGGAGATCCAACAAATTTGACAAGAAACTCGAAAAAAGAAACGAAATCTTTTGAAAAATGGAAGTTATATTTGTTACGGCCTGGCCCAAAATCCGCGCGGGTCAACCCGATCCAAGCAATACCCGACCCGGACACGCGCCCCCCAACCGACCCGGACACGCGTCCTGTACGGTTCACACGCAGCTACAGGACAGCGTCCTTGGGGATATGGGCCTGTCCTCTCAAGGGGGCCCACTACTGACATGTATATAAGGGGAAGATTGGCTCTTCCCCCGAGGTACGTCACATCTTTTCACCTCGTTATTCTGCCCGCCTGCACATTACTGACTTGAGCGTCGGAGTGTCCTTGCAGGTGGCACCCCCCTCATCTTCTCTTCAGACCAAGTGCTCGTCCGCTCGACTAGTTCGCCTCCGGTGCGACCCAAGCTAAAGCGTCCTCACCCCTTCACTCGCACACCCGACCTGTCCGGAAACCGACCACCGAACATTGGCGCCGTCTGTGGGGACGTCTAAATGGAAGTCGTACTGGGTCCCGGCGACCACGCTCGGGCAGCCGGAGCGGAGGGGGCAGCCTCCGTCGCCTCGCAAGCGGGGCGGCGGAGGTCCCCCATCGACACACGAGGACACGACCATTCGGAGGAACGGGCGGCGATAGCGCCATAATAATGCAAGAGCTACGCCACAGAGTTCAGAACCTAGAACGGCAGCTTGCCGACCGGGAGCGGGAGGGACGGTCTACCGACCCGAGCTACACCCCGTCCCCCGGGAGCGAGGAGGAAGACTCTCACCGAAGCCGCCCGCGGACGGAAGCGGAGAGCTCGCGGGAGGAGTCACCCATAAGGAGGAGACGAAATGACACGATCATCTACTCCCGCGGCAGACCGACCCATCGAGCGACAAGAGGTCGCGAAGAAGGAAGAACACGACAACCTGTCATAATGGGCGTCACCCCGTTCCACCGATCTATCCTCGAGGTCCGGCTGCCGAAACACTTCGACAAGCCAACGGACATGAGGTACGACGGAACTCAAGATCCTCTAGAACACCTCACGGCCTTTGAGGCCAGGATGAACCTAGAAGGAGTAGGAGACGAAGTAAGGTGCCGCGCCTTCCCGGTAACCCTAGCAGGACCAGCGATCAGATGGTTTAACGGCCTCCCTCAAGGTTCCATCTACAACTTTTCGGACATCAGCCGTGCATTCCTGGCCCAATTTACAACGCGAATAGCAAAGGCCAAGCATCCTATCAACCTTCTAGGGGTAACCCAGAGGCAAGGAGAGCTGACTAGGAGATACCTAGATCGGTTCAACGATGAATGCTTGGAAATCGACGGCTTAACCGACTCGGTGGCCAGTCTCTGCCTGACAAACGGCCTCCTCAACGAGAACTTCCGAAAATACCTCACCACGAAGCCGGTTTGGACAATGCACGAAATCCAGACGGTGGCCAAGGAGTACATAAACGACGAGGAAGTCAGCCGAGTCGTGGCTGCCAATAAGCGGCAGTCCGGTTACGGCCAGGCTCGGCAGTCTGGTGGCGACGGTGAGAGAGCAAAAGAAAAGGCCAGGGAGGAGGCATCAAACAAAGCACCTAGGTCGTTCCCTCGAGTCGGAAAATTCACTAACTACACTCCACTCACCCTCCCCATCGTGGAAGTTTATCAACAAATAGCTGAGAAAGGAATTCTTTCGAAGCCTCGACCACTTAAGGACCGTACGGGAGGAAACAAGAACCTTTATTGTGATTACCATAAGGGATACGGCCATCAAACACAAGACTGTTTCGACCTAAAGGATGCACTAGAACAGGCGATAAGGGAAGGAAAGCTAGCAGCGTTCTCTCATCTCATTAGGGAGCCGAGAAGACGTTATCGCGATCAAGACGAGGAAGGCAAGACACGCTCGGCCAAGCGGCGATAGGAACCCGAAGACAGAGACCATGGCCTCACTGTGATAAACGTGGTAACGGCAAAAAACGCTGCACCAAAATCCCGATCGGCATACAAGAAAGACGCCAAGGTTCTGGCGATCTCATCCCCGCCAGTGCAAAGCTCTAAAAAACCTCCATCCATTTCTTTCGGCCCGGAGGACCAATGGTTCAGCGACGCCCCGGAAAACCCCCCCATGGTCATAACGGCCAGAGTGGGAACCGGCCTCGTCAAACGGATCCTTGTCGATACAGGAGCTGATTCAAATATCATGTTCCGCAACGTTTTCGACGCACTAGGGCTAAAGGACGCCGACCTGACGACTCACCAGCACGGGGTTATCGGGCTAGGCGACCACTTCATCAAACCGGACGGAGTCATTTCCCTACCAATCTCGGTGGGGCAGATCCAAGGTCGAAGGTCGGCGATGGCCGAGTTCGTAATTCTCCGAGATTCCACAGCCTACAACATCATCTTGGGAAGAAAAACAATCAATGATTTTGAAGCCATAATCAACACCAAGCTGCTAGTTATGAAGTTCGTCACCGATGATGGATCCATAGGGATCATAAGAGGAGACCTCGAGACGGCGGTCGCTTGTGACAACACCAGCCTTTCCCTCAGGAAGAAGTCCAAGGAAGCATCCGGCGTGTTTCTAGCCGACCTTGATGCCAGAGTAGAGGACAAGCCGAGGCCAGAACCAGAAGGGGACCTCGAGAAGTTTAGAATCGGTGACGAAGAGGAAAAGTTTACATTCGTTAACAAGAACCTCCCACGTGAGCTGAAGGAGCCTTTGATTGAAATGATAAGGGCCAACAGGGACTTGTTCGCCTGGACACCAACCGACATGCCAGGCATAGATCCAAAAATCATCTCACATCACCTAGCCGTCAAAGCGGAAGCACGCCCAGTGGCTCAACGAAGAAGAAAGATGTCGGCGGAAAGAGCAGAGGAGGTAGCCAAGCAAACGGCCAGCCTCCTAGAAGCAGGCTTCATACGTGAAGTGGACTACTCGACATGGCTCTCGAATGTGGTATTGGTGAGAAAGCACAACGGCAGGTGGAAAATGTGCGTGGACTACTCAGACCTTAACAAAGCATGCCCCAAAGATTGCTTCCCCCTCCCCAACATAGATGCACTCGTCGACGCCGCGGCGGGATACCGGTATCTGAGTTTCATGGACGCCTACTCCGGTTACAATCAGATACCGATGCACCGTCCCGACGAAGACAAGACGGCGTTCATAACGCCAGGAGGAACCTTTTGCTATAAGGTGATGCCGTTCGTCTTGAAAAATGCGGGGGCGACATATCAAAGACTGATGAACAGAATATTCCACGACCTCATAGGAAAAACGGTTGAAGTTTACGTGGACGACATCCTGGCAAAAACAACACGACCTGACGACCTCTTGAACGACCTGGCAAGTGTATTTGCGTCTCTCCGTCAACACGGTATGAGGCTGAACCCCCTCAAGTGCGCCTTCGCCATGGAAGCCGGCAAGTTCCTGGGATTCATGATAACTCAGAGAGGGGTAGAAGCTAACCCGGAGAAATGCCAGGCAATAATCCAGATGAAGAGCCCGGGTTGCATCAAGGACGTCCAGAGGTTGGCAGGACGGTTAACCTCGCTATCTCGATTTCTCGGGGCTTCGGCGACAAAGGCCCTGCCATTTTTCAACCTCATGAAGAAAGGGATGGCGTTTGAGTGGACACCCGCATGCGAAGAAGCCTTTCAACACTTCAAGGAAATCCTGGCGGCACCTCCCGTTCTCGGGAAGCCAAAGGACGGGGAACCACTATACCTGTACTTCGCTATAACAAGCGAAGCCCTGGCCGCAGTTCTGGTACGGGAGGACGGGAAAGCTCAACAGCCAGTCTATTTCATAAGCAGGGCCCTGCAAGGGGCAGAATTAAGATATAGCAAGTTGGAGAAGCTAGCCTTAGCACTCCTAACTTCCTCGAGAAGGTTAAAACAGTACTTCCAAAGTCACCAAGTTGTCGTCAGGACGGACCAAGGGATCCGGCAAGTTCTCCAAAAACCCGATCTGGCTGGAAGAATGATGGCTTGGTCCATCGAACTCTCCCAATATGACATACGGTACGAGCCCCGGCAAGCCATCAAGGCGCAAGCCATGGCGGATTTTTTAGTTGAAGTAACGGGAGACCCAGGCGAAGACATGGGAACACGGTGGAAGCTCCATGTGGACGGAGCCTCCAACCAGACCTTCGGAGGTGCCGGGATCATCCTGGAAAGCCCGATTGGGGTCGTATACGAGCAGTCGATTAGATTCGAGTTTCCCATCTCGAACAACCAAGCGGAATACGAAGCCCTCATAGGAGGCTTAGCCCTAGCGGCAGAGGTCGGCGCGAGAAGACTGGATATATGCAGCGACTCCCAAGTCGTCACTTCCCAAGTAAACGGTAGCTACCAGGCCAAAGACCCCTTGCTACAAAAGTACTTGGAAAAGGTTAAAAGCTTGAGTCAAAAGTTCGAAGAGATCACGGTCCATCACGTACCCAGAGAAAGAAACACACGGGCAGACCTCCTATCAAAGTTGGCCAGCACAAGGCCAGGGGAGAGCAACCGATCTCTCATCCAAGGCATGACAAGAGAACCAGCAATCACACTGCACGTAACGAGCCTAGGTCCTTCATGGCTAGACCCCATCATCAACTTCCTAGAACACGGCCAAGTCCCTGGTGATGAAAAGGATGCGGCGAAGTTAAGGAGAGAAGCGGCCAAATACGCCGTCATCCAAGGACAGCTATTCAAGAAAGGGCTCAGCCAACCCCTGCTGAAGTGCCTACGCCCCGACCAGACGGACTACGTCCTCACGGAAGTCCATGAGGGCTGCTGTGGGCACCACATCGGAGGCAAAGCCCTAGCAAGGAAATTAATCCGAGCTGGATACTACTGGCCGTCGATGATGGCAGATTCCAAAGAGTTTGTCAAAAGGTGTGTAAAGTGCCAGCAGAACGCCAACTTTGCCAGGGCGCCGGCCTCAGAGCTAAGCTTGCTAACGACCTCCCGGCCATTCGCTCAGTGGGGAGTCGACCTCTTAGGACCCTTCCCGGTCGGCCCTGGGCAGGTCAAATATCTCATAGTGGCAATTGATTACTATACCAAATGGATAGAAGCCGAGCCACTGGCTAGCATATCCTCGGCCAATTGCAGGAAATTCATGTGGAGGCAGGTGATAACACGATTCGGGATACCGGAAGTCGTCATCACGGACAATGGTACACAGTTTACTGATAAAAAGTTCACAGAATTTCTCAGCGGCCTGGGTATAAGGCAAAGGTTCTCTTCGGTAGAACACCCTCAGACGAACGGACAAGTAGAGTCCGCCAACAAAGTTATCCTTTCAGGGCTAAAAAAGAGGTTGGACAACAAAAAGGGTGCTTGGGCCGACGAGCTAGCATCGGTCCTCTGGTCTTACCGAACAACCGAGCAATCCTCCACCAAGGAAACTCCTTTCCGACTAACGTACGGGGTGGATGCAGTAATACCCGTAGAGATCGGTGAACCGAGTCCGCGGTTGCTTTTGAAAGGAGTAGAGGAAACCGTGGAAAAGGACCTGATAGATGAAGCTCGGGCAATGGCCCATTTGACAGAAACGGCGCTGAAGCAAAGGATGGCTCTGCGCTACAACACCAAAGTGCTCAAAAGGGAGTTCGAGCCAAACGACCTCGTCTTAAGGCGAAATGATATCGGCCTGCCGACCCCTGGAGAGGGCAAGCTAGCGGCAAACTGGGAAGGCCCCTACAGAGTCAAAAAGGTGATGGGAAAGGGGGCCTTTAAGTTAGAAAAGCTTGATGGCAAGGAGGTCCCGAGGACATGGAACGCGGACAACCTTAGAAGATTCTACTCCTAGAGGACAGAACGACATGCCGGCCAATCTAGCTAAGTAGTTAATTTGTCGTTTGAACTTTATAATAATTTTCAAGTCCTTTATGTGGTTACCGAATAAGATATACTCGTGCAAATTTTCTCTCCTATTTTGTCACTTAATTTTCCAGATAAACCACCACGTCCAACGACGACGCGCGTCCCCGGGACTGATCACCCCGGGAACCCGTCAACCACAATCGTAACGACTACACAAAAGGCCGTCGGCCATTGATATAAGTGACAACAATAAACCAAAAACGGTTAAAAGAAGCGGAAATTCATCACGAAAACATGAGCAAACGATTAAAACGGTCACTGATCGCAAGCCAAGATAAAACGGCTAAACATCAAATCGTTCACAAGTCAAAACAAAGCGGCTAGGCAAAAACCATAAAAAGAGAATTCATTTCTTCGGGACATCGACAACCTTGCCATCCTGAATAACCTTGCGGACACCAATCGCCGACGTGTCAAATTCGGGGGCAACAACTTTAATTTGAGCTTTCAGGGCTTCCTCGGTAGCCAGGATCGCACCCTTGCCCTGTTTGACGACGTCCTTATACTTCGCCTTCCATGTCGAAAGTTCGGCCTCCACGGCCTGCTTCTCCTTCTCAACTTCGGCCACACGCTTTTGCGCCGCACCGACCTGACCCTCCAAAGCCATTTCACGCTCGACCAAACGTTCAACCGTCGCATCCGACTCCTTCTGTTTCTTCTCGGCAGCTGTTGCCTTCTGTTCGGCGGCGGTAGCTTTCTGCTCGGCAGTGGCGGCTTTCTTCTCGGCAGCGTCCAGCTTTTCCGAAGATTGAGTCAATTGCTCCCGAAGGGTCTCAACTTCACTCTTTAGCTTGTTATTAGCCTTCCCGGCAGAATCCAACCTCCTGCGAAGGGACTCCATCCCGGACAGTTCGAACTCGGCCTTCCGAGCTATGACTGCGCCGCGAAGGAGAGTGCGATACATCCACCTCGCCTGCCCGGCAAGGGACGATTCATGGAAATACTCCTCAGTACCGGGGATCAACTGCGAATCTATGAAAGTTCCGGCGTCAAAGTTTCTTTCCATGACAGTAAGAACGCCCTCGGGGCTAGACGACGCCGTGGAGGCTTTCCTTTTTCTCTTCAGCTTGGGAACCTCTTCGACCTCTTCATCATCGTCCGGAGTAGGCACGGAACCCCCTGTTCCAATCACCTCGTGGGAAGGGGAGGCATGGACTGCTTTGCCGCCTTCGACCGCGGCACCCTGAGCTGAGGTGCCAATGTCGTCAGTAGCGGCCACCTGCTCGGGAGCACCCTTGTCCTCCGGAGGAGCAGCAGGCCCCTCAGGGGTTGGTTGCTCGTCACCCTCCTCGTCTTCACCACCTAGAAAGGTCTGAAACAAGTCGGGAAGACCCGTCACCGACGCAGACATATCCACTGCAGGAAAACAAAGAAGGTCGGTTAATCGCCACGTACTATCAACAGAAGAAAAAAGACAAAGGGTAAAGCAAAAAGCTTCTCACAAATATAATTACGACCGGACTCCCGGTCACCCATGAGGAGGTGGGGATTTACTTGGTTCTTCCCAAAAACCGCCATCAATACCTCGGCAATTTGCTTATCCACCTTCGACATACCCCTATAAGTTACTTTAATAAAAGTATTGGACCCTGCCCCGAAACTCCAATAGGTCGGGATGAGCCGTACCCCCTCCAAAGACAACCAAAAGGGATGACGACCTTTGACAGGGCGGACCTTAAAATATTTGTCCTTAAACCCATGATATGAATCTTCAAACAAACCGAAGATCTTCCGACCCTGGGCAGACCGGAAGGTAATAGCCTAGGATAATAGGCGAGTCGGAACTCGGTGAGCTCTTCCTCGCCCATTTGGTTGGGTGAATCCCTCACGTCGGAAACAACCCAGGCATAAGGATCATACGCCGCGGGGTTAACGGAAGCCCGGGAGACCGTGCGAGCCATACCTACACGGGGGGATCATCCAGTTAGTCTAAGAGATCGGTAGATCGGTTGCTCGATTCAAGCACACCACTACTCCCCAACTAAGGACAAACACTAGAGGTGGACAGGGAAAAGCCTACCCTGGAATGGCTCCCCCCCTAACACGCATAACCGCCATTGGAAGGCCACACAACAGTAACAGAACCAAGCAACAAGCAAACAAAAATAATGCATAGAAGGGAGAATGATTCGAAAGTTACCTTAGTTGGTGAGGAGAAGATGAAGTTGCGAATCTGGAGAAATGCAAGGCACCACAGCGATATACACAAATCTCGTAATGGAGGTGAAGAAGGAGAGGAATGGGAAGTGTGAAAAAGCACAGAAAAAAGGCACAGAAGCACGAAACCAATCATTTAAAAACCACCCCAGGAAGCGCGAAACGACTGGGGGCAAGATGGTCTTTTCAAACGGGGTTTTTCCACCCCATTATGAGCATTCAATGCTCGGCGCAAGAAACGAAGCGATAAAACGGTTGCTTGAGCAACCAAGGGACACGCGCGTTGAGGGCATATCCTTCCCACGAGCGGCCGACCAAGCGAGATGCGAGACGACACGCCATTGGTAGCTCCCACGACTACCATTGGCGCGTGGGGGCACTGTTACGGCCTGGCCCAAAATCCGCGCGGGTCAACCCGATCCAAGCAATACCCGACCCGGACACGCGCCCCCCAACCGACCCGGACACGCGTCCTGTACGGTTCACACGCGGCTTCAGGACAGCGTCCTTGGGGATATGGGCCTGTCCTCTCAAGGGGGCCCACTACTGACATGTATATAAGGGGAAGATTGGCTCTTCCCCCGAGGTACGTCACATCTTTTCACCTCGTTATTCTGCCCGCCTGCACATTACTGACTTGAGCGTCGGAGTGTCCTTGCAGGTGGCACCCCCCTCATCTTCTCTTCAGACCAAGTGCTCGTCCGCTCGACTAGTTCGCCTCCGGTGCGACCCAAGCTAAAGCGTCCTCACCCCTTCACTCGCACACCCGACCTGTCCGGAAACCGACCACCGAACAATATTTTTGTGCGTTAATTAATTTGAATTGATTTAAAATTCTGTTAAAAAGGTACGTAACATAAGCCGCGCGTTTAATGGGTGGGTTTCATTCAGACTTGTAAAGCTTGTAAATACAAAACACTTGTATGTAGAGATTAATCCAAATAATTAATCTTATTAATTCTTTTAAAGCAGGAATTTAGTTAAAAAAATCTTTCAGGAATCAATTTAGAGAACAACTAATTTTTTAAGAATGAATTTGGCTATTTATTTATTTTTTGAGTTAACTACTAATTTAGTAGTTAAAAGATTTAGACACTAATTCAAAATATTTTTTTATTATAAAATAAAAATATTTAATTCCAAAACCATATTAAACTAATATTAAACTCTAGAATCCGTTTTGTTTGGGAGTTTTCATGAAATTCGCTCAAGCCCTCAGCAAATTTCATCAATTTTTTCATAATTCGTCTGATTTCTCGGCAAATTTTACCATATTCGTCCAGTTAGATAAAGTGGACTTCCGAAATTTATCATTCACTTTATTTATTCCACTTCTTTTCGTCTCATCTCCTTGCAAAATTCTCACATTTTTTAATCTCTACTCTATTTATCCTTCTTTGCATTTTATTAGACACTAAATAATTTCTCTTCTCTTCTTTTTAAGTTAATTTAATTTATTGTTATATTTTTTTTGATAATTTTATTATATTTAACTATTTAAAATGGATATTATGTAAAAATAGTTATTAGATATTATAGAAATAATTATTTAGATAGATATTAATAGAATAAATAATGTTATATACTTATATTTAACTTATG
This sequence comes from Arachis stenosperma, assembly GCF_014773155.1. Lineage (NCBI taxonomy): Eukaryota > Viridiplantae > Streptophyta > Magnoliopsida > Fabales > Fabaceae > Arachis > Arachis stenosperma. The sequence goes on along the minus strand of NC_080384.1, from coordinate 16,561,897 downwards.
TTTTATTATATTGGATAATATTAGATGTCAGTGTATTTAAAAAATATTTAGATTAATATTTTCTGATATTAGTTAGGTAGAGTTAATATGTTATAATTATTTTATTTAATATTTTTAGTTTATATTTAATATGTTATAATAGTTTTATCCTATTTTGTGTTAAAATTTATTTTATGTTAATTTGTTAAATTAGATTATTTTAATGGTTGTTATGATAATAAATTTAGTTTAGTTCATTTTAAATTGTTTTATTATATTTATTTTATTTTATTTTATTATAATTTAATGTATTTTAGTGTAGCTTGATGATGCAAAATTTATTAGACTACAAAGACATCTTTTATAGATTAGACTGTATTGACTATATTGTTAGAAGACTCGGATAATTGGTATAATATCTAATTTATGTTTTTTTATAGATTAAAGTATGACTTTTTTGTTAGGGTGTCTGGTTTTAGGAATGAGAAGAAATTTATTGACGAGGTTTAACGAGGACATCAGGACACACATTAGACGTGTTGGATTTGAGTACGTAGTTTATATGATTGAGTGGGACTATAACTGAATATTAGTGTTTGCTTTGATTGAAAAATGGCATCCCAAGTTACATGTTTTTTATCAGTTTTGTCATGAGATAACTATTACCCTGCAAGATGTGGCATATCAGTTGAGTCTTAATATTGATAAAGAAATGCTTATGATCTATTGACAATCCGTTCCAAACTGAATGCACTGCACTGTCTGCACAACCTATCTTAATTAATTATTATCTAGTATCTTATACTCCACAATCCTCCTAATGATATACATCTTAACTGTCGTAATAACTTTTTCTTTATTTTCAAACTATTGTTTCATCTCAAACTGATTAGTCAGATCTTCCTCGAGGCCTCTCTAACCAAATGAACAATCTTGATTCATTACCTCGAGATTCAACAGAAAAAAATAAACAGGGTGATCATACAATCGTATGTCAGTGCGAGTTGTGAGTTTGTGAAATAGTTTATCCCTTCCTTTTCCTCATCAGGTATATCCACAAGTTCAATCAGATACAGAATTTAATTGATAGGGATTGGTCTTTGGATCTCTGATCACATAACTCTCACGGCTTTCAAAATATGTTTGCAATATCTCATCATTAGAATTCTTAAGATTTGACCCCCTTAACTATCCTTAGGTGGCATGTTTAAATCAATCATCAACCTTTTAATATTTGTTTGAGTTTTTTCACTTGAGGAGGCTTTTATATATATATATAAATATAAAAAATAATTTAATTCCTTAAATACGCAAAAAGCAAAAGTATTATCAAAATACGTATGATCAATTCATATGAAACGTCTGCGAAATGGATTTTGTCACCATTTTAGACACAACACTCCTAAAATAGAGCCAGTCTCAAAGCCATTTCTAATACATCTACTGCAAAATGGGTGATGCAGAAGAATAGAGTAGAGAGAACAAGAGCATAAGAAAAAGATAGAATAAAAATAAAAAGAAAAAATTAAAGAAAGGAGAATAAAGTATAAGAAATTATTTTTTTTATGACAAATATGTATAACATGAATCTTATTTTGAAAAAGAAGAAGATGCATCTTAAAAAAAAAAGAATAAAATAGCATTAGAGGAGAAAAAGGAACCAAAAAAAAGAAACTAAAACAACATATAATATATTGGATTATCATATATTAAATTATATTAGGCATGATCTAACATATTTTTTTAACACTATAAAATAAATAATAATGCATAGTTAATGAAATTTAATTTATAATTTAAATTTTTAATTTTGATTTATTATTTAAATATTAATTTAAAATTTTATTAATAGTTTTTTGTTATTAGTGTTATTTTAATTTTTAAATTTTAAATCTTTAAATAATGACATAATTAAATAAAGTATTTAATTAGTTACGTAAAAATTATTTAAATTTAAAATGTTTAAAATTTAAATATTTAGTTAGAATTAAAATATTAATTTTACAGGTAGAGTTTAAATTTTAAAAACTTAAATACCAAAAATGTAATTACATAACAATTTAAACTTTTAAGTTATTTAAAATTTAAATATTTTTTTTATAACAAACAAAATATTTTACTTAATCTGTATCTATTAATTAAAGAATTTTTTTATTTAAATTATTTAAATATAATATTTATGAAAATATATAATCTATATTATATTTATATTTATCCGTTAACAGTCATATCTTCGATAAAGTGCCCAAAAGCAGGTTAAACAAATATTCTGCATACCTTGTACCTTAGATATGAAACACGCCAACAAAGCATAACCTGGATACTACCGGATATGTTTAGAAGGCAGAAACCGAATACTGTGTATCCAACAAAGTACTCGAGATGCCGTCTACCACTATATAAGGATTGGGCTTTTTTATTAAAATAAATAAAGAAAAAATATTAATTCCTTAAATACGTATCCATGAAACTAATTTCCACAATACATAGCTCCATCTCAAGAAAATCACCCACGAAATGGGTTTGGCTACCAACTCATAGGAACCACCCACGAAATGGACCAGGATCCACCTCAAGGACTGCAACCACAAAATGAGCAAATCAGGTCCAGCGTCTGCGAATTGGATCAACACCATGGGAGTACACGCGAATTGAAAGCAGATGGACAAATCTAGCGGGCCAGATGCGAAAAAGTTCCTATAACAGAGGAATTTTTCATTGAGAGTGTTACCGGCAAGCACAATGATGATATTGCCTTGGCTCTCTTTCTTGGTGATCTTAAACGAGGCTTAAAGTTTGTAGATGACAAGGAAGACATGTTCCAAAAGTATATACTCTGCTAACCTAATTTTCTTTTTCATTGTTGTTTGTTTTAAAATTCATAGTATAATTCACTTGATGGACTGTACAGATTGGCAAAAGAGCAAGTAAAGCCATTGAATAGCCTTGATAAAGTGAGGGAATGGATTGAAAGTCGTGGGCTGAAGCGAGCGGCAGTGACCAATGCTCCAAGAGCTAATGCAGAACTCATAATCTCATTGCTTGGTCTCTCAAACTTTTTTCATGCTGTCATTATTGGTGGAGAATGTGAACATGCCAAGCCAATGCATGCATGTACGGACCGACGCACTGGAAACTTGTAGCCTTCATAAAAAATCCAAACTATTTTATTGCTGCGCATTTCGTGGGCGCCGAAATGAAAATGCACCATTTCGCGTGGGCCAGCCACGCCTTGGCCCAATTCGTGGGCGCCTCACCTGATATGCTTAATTTGGAGTTTCACGTAAATTTTGTCAGGCAATCTCTCCATTTCGTTTGTACCTTTCCGGAGTTGGTAGCGAAACCCAATTCGTGGGTGACTCCCTTGAGATGAAGGTGCGTATTGTGAGAATTAATTTCATGTATGCGTATTTAAGAAATTAATGTTTTTTCTTTATTTATTTTAATAAAAAAGCCTAAGGATTGTGTAACGGAAATTCATTGTTTCATTTCACATTTTTAGAGCTTATGATAGTTTTAAAAGTAGACATAATTAGACGAGAGAGTTACATTTGATCAGAATATATTAACAGATTGAACGCAATCTGGCATGTAGCTGAAGTTCTGGATTTCGAGATCAGTTTTATCTATTAGTTATTTTTAATAGGAAATTAGTTAATATATTTTGATTTATTTAGTTTTAGTTAATTATATGTTTAGTATTTACTTGGATGAGAATTGTTAAAAAAGTAGAAGATTAGAATTTAATTATGTGTATATGATATAATTTTTATTTGTTATTTTTAATTAAATAATATATCCTGTTGTGCATTAAATTAATTAATGATATGAAATATTTTTTATTTGTCGTGTTAGTTTATTATGAAATAATTATAATATTTATTTTTTATTTTTAATTAAATAAAATATTCTTTTGTACATTAAATTAGTTAGTGATATGATATAATTTTTATTTGTCATGTTAGTTATTATAAAATAATTATAATTTTTATTTGTTATTCTTAATTAAATAATATTTTTTTGCATTAAATTAGTTTATGAGTCATGCTTAAATTTAAGTAAATTGTATTATTAAGTAAATAATACATATATAATCATGTGCATTAGCTTGTTTAATTAAATTTAATTAAGTTATATTCGTAATTATTTTATTGTAAAACAATATCAAATGAAATAGGCAATAAGTTTTAGAAGACTAATGAATAGTAGTTGTATAATCACCTGAATTGCTCTTGGCACGTCGTGTGACTTTGGGGCTTCCGCTGCCTGAGGTGCTACTACCTTATATAGGGAGGCTGGGTTTGGACATGCAGTAGAGCTAAGGAATTTCATCTTCGATAATACCTTACTCTTTGCATTTGTAGAGCGGTGGAGACTAGAGACCCATACTTTTCACCTTCCGCGGGGTGAGGTTACCATTATACTCTCAACGTATAAGACTACACAGGTGGCTCCAGTATATCCTCCTATACAACCCACATGAGCGTACCAGACTATTGTGCCACCTCCTTCACCTCCAGGTTATCAGTCACTCTCGTCATCTGGTCATCAGTCATTCTCTTCACTTACCAGCCTGTGATTTGTCTGTAATAGGCACGTCCATCTACATATGGGATGAGTCACTGGCTTGATCACCATCCTGGACAGTCATAGTTCTTTCACTGTATCTCTTTTATAATGCTTCGTATTGTATATTTGTTTTCAGGTACTTATAACGTTTAGAACTCTTGTTACTAGCTGAATTATGTAGTAGTTGCTCATCTTTGATATGTATGTTATATTATTTATCCGAATGCTCTATTTGAAAACATGAAAACTCACCATAATGATGGAAACAACGCCTTTTATTCAAATGATTAAAGACTTGGACACAAACGTTAAGATTACATAAACTTTTTGAAGTTAACATAAAACAAGATTACATTGATATTAAAAGACTATATCACTGATGATTCGATATTGGAGCGTTAGGACATTCTCGCCTTGTATGATCTTGCTGCCGACAAAGATCACACCTCTTCTTAGATCTCTCAACTGCGTCTATCTCATTACGCAGTTGTGTTGATGCCAGTCATCCTTTCACTTTCTTGCAGATAGATGGATTTGGCTTGAGCCTTGTACCATACCATGGGGTTCGCATCTTCTCGTCTGATATAGAAGAAAACTCAATCTCATAAACTTTGAATACTGAATCCATCTGATATACTGGATCAACAAATGCGCCCCACTCAATGCTCGCTGCAGAACATGCAGCTAAAGCGTGACGATAAGGATAGTGCAAGGCTTGGAAAACTCCACAATCGCACTACCGCATGTTAATCCTAACATGATATGAATTTTGGCTCCATCCCTCCAAAAGCTCCGTCTCATCCATACTAAAAACTAAAGCCCTACGACCACAATGAGTGACCATCATCTTTGGTAGTGACTTTTTGTTCTTCTCTATCACTACTAGCAGTTGTTGTGAGAACACCTGACCAGAATTCAATTGAGCTTGCACTTCATAATCCTTGCATACAAATAGTTGTTGCAGCCGCTCATAAGTTGCCCTCACAATAGCAGCTACAGGAAGGTTCCTCGTCCCTTTAGAACAATGTTGATATACTCAGAGAGATTCGTTGTCATGTGACTAAGCCAAGGACCTTCATCACAGTGCTGGAGCCATAGTGCCTTCTTAAACCTTAGTGCCCAATCAAGCATATCTCTTGATAACCCCTTCAACGCGTCCAAGTATCAACCATATTCTTCCTTATTGGGACTATAAGTTACATTTACAAGATACCGTTTTCTCTCTGCATATTTGAACTGGATATTGAAGTTGGAAGCCATATGACATATGCAATAAGCATGGTGAGTTGTAAGAGGATGCCAACTACTATTGGCAGCATTCAGAGCAACATGAATGGCTTGAGATCTATCATATCTAAGAAGGATGCCATGCTACAGAGTAACGTGCTCCGTCATGTTCGTTACGAAAAAAATAATACCATGACTCAGTAAACTCGGATTCAACTAGTGCAAAAGCGATGGAAAGAATGTTATTGTTTCCATCTTGGACAATAACAACTAGTAGCACACTCCCGTATTTGCTAAACAAATGTGTTCCATCGACCAAAACAAACGGCTTGTAGTGCTTAAAAGTTTTGAATATTTGAATAAATATTTAGAAGATGTAAAAAAAATTATAGCAAAATTTGGTTTTTAGGTTTTTCTTTTTATTTTTCAAAAGAATTTGGTCATTTGTGGTAAAAAAAAAATTTTTTAAATTTACTTGATATAAAATTATCAAATTTTAAAAATTAAAAAGTTTTATTTCTTTAATTGTACTTACAAAAAATTATATCAAAATCTTATCTTCAATATATATATATATATATATATATTATGTTTTTAAATTTTTCGAAATTTTATTTGTCGTTAATTAGCATCTTTTAAAGTCATTTTTGTTAGTAGTATAAACTTTCGAATACGTTCCAATTTCCATAAATCATATTCATTGACTGACTTATTTTCTTAATTTTCCCCTTTATTCACAGCAGTTAACTATCATTACTACATAATTGACTTTTACTAACATTTAAAAAATATTACCAAATCATATTAAAATGTTACCTATATATATTAGTAACATTTTAACAAATGTTAAATATCCCCTATGTTACTAAAGAGTTTTACTAACATTTTTCTAAAGATTTAATAACATTTAGTAAAAATGTTACGATAGATCTTCTATTGTAATATTATGAGAAATGTTACAATAGACTTTCCTTGGTAACACTTAAAAAAATGTTACAATAGATATATTTTGTAACACTTAGAAAAATGTTACCATAGATAACTTTTTGTAACACTTAAAAAATGTTACAATAGATATTTTATGTAACACTTAAAAAAATGTTACCATAGGTATTTTTTGTAACACTTAAAAAATGTCATCATAGGTATTTTTTGTAACACTTAAAAAATGTTACAAAAGATATTTAGTAATATTTTTTTAGTTATATTATACTATTTTTTATTTTATATTATACACAATATAAATATACTAAAATTAATTACTACAACATGAAATATTTTACTAAATTCACAAATTCACAAAATAAAATTTTTATAACCTCTTTCATTAATCAATAATCATTGTACAAGTTTGTTTCGTGATGTAAATAAAATGAGAAAAGAAAAAAAAACTTATAGCACTTATACTCTATGAGAAGTCATTGTACCCATTAGGCATAAAGTCATAAACCAAAGCTTGTTTAGAACCTTCAAAGCAAAAGCCAAGAAGAGCAACAATGTTAACATGAGAAGTTCTGCTCATGCTCACAACTTCATTGATGAAATATTCACCATCGCCTTTCAATTCACTTAGGATCTTCACTGCAACATGTTGCCCATCCTTTAATTGTCCTTTGTATACACTGCCAAATCCCCCTGCACCTAGTTTGTTTTTGAAGGAGTTGGTCACTTTCTTCATGTCGGAATAGTTGTACCTGTTGATTTGAAGGTGTCCATGCCTCTCCAAAAAGGTATCAACCAGAAGGTGTTTCGGGTTTTGCTTCTTCCGTCTCGTGTAGTAGAGGATGACCATCACTAACAGCAGAGTAACTGTAGCAGCTGCAGAGGTCATTGAATTGAGAAAGTAATGAATGCAATGTTGAGAAATAATATCGTTAATGTTAGATATCTTTAAGTTATAACAGAGATTATTATATGTTATATGAAAGGCACACTATGCTACCAAAAAATGATGAACAATCTATCCCTTTACCTAGTCCGAGTGCAAGTCCCATCTTCATGGAAGCCTTGCTTCTACCATCTGCAACTCAGAAGTTGAAAAGGAACCACTATTTAGCTTCAAATAAGTAATAACTAATGACAAGCAGAAACTCGGAGAAAATCAGTGATCACAAGATAAAAGTGGAAACCATAAGGAATGATAGTGATACATGTACATAAATCGATTCAATGTATAAATATCATTTTTCAATACTCCAGCTCTTTCGATCCACGTGTAAGAAGAGAGAGAGAGACACACACACACAAAAACCTGTAATAATATCACATTTGGAAGCATGAATTCGATCAGTGCAGTAACACTGGAAAGTGAATATAGTTGAATTGAAGCCACACCTTCCTCCTGTGCTATTGCACAACTTGCAATCACTTGCTGTCTAATTCAGCATGAACCCTCTCCTCAGCTTCTCTTCTATCCCAACTCCTTCACTCTCTTCCACCACCGCGTCCACCACCTCTCCGCCAGTCTCACAACTCTTGGACACCAAGCTTACTGTTTTTACATCGTCCTTATATAATGCCAGAACCAAACCATCCGTTTTGTTGGTCGCTTCAGACCACCCAATTCTATAATCTAACAACTCTAGGGGCATGGATGACAGGTTACAGCTAAAGAACAACATGATATCCTTATGATTATTCTGATGAAAATTGAAGGTACTGGTTGGAGGAAGGGTGAGGTTGTGTGTAGCAGAAATACAAGAATCTGGTGTATTAGTGTTGTTGGTTGATGAAAAGGCAGCATTGGAAACTCTGAGTGATTGATTATGGTAGAATATTTGATGGATGATGTAAGGAGTATTAGTGAGACTGAGAATTGGAAAGCCATGAGTATCACAAGAGATGCCAAAACCGGGGTAGCCACAGAAAAGATCTTGTTTGCCTTGGATGTAGAAAGGGTATGTTATGGATTGGTTGTCGCATGTTTGGGGTTCACTTATTAAGATATTGGTATAACAAAACCATGTAGGAGAAAATATATACTTGGTTAACCATAGGAGAAATCTTCCATAAGATGACCATATATAACAAGATAATCCATAAGGAATATGAATTAGATAATGAAACATGCAAATGATATATTAATGATCATATGCCTTTTAAAAGCAACAACTAAAACATATACATAGAGCATCAAGAGAAACTTCAATGTGAACCTACATAATTCAAGAAAGATGATTATCATGACCATTTTAGTGCATAACACAAGACGATCTGACAAAATTTTCTCCATTCAAGACAAATGGGGAATTATTGCAGGAGAGGGAGGATACCAAGGTGATTGGTTGGTTCATCAAAGTAGAAGAATGGTTGGGTTCATAAATAGAGTTTGAGCTAGTGCAATTTTCATTCTCCAACCACCAGAAAAATCACGTATCTTTTTTGCTTGCATCTCCTTGTTGAAACCGAGACCATGTAAAATTTTAGCAGCACGCTTTTCTACAGTTGCTGCATCTAGGGCCTCTAATCGTTCATAAATCCATTCAAGAGTTTCACCACCACCATCGTCCTGAAATTAAAGTCACTTGGATAAAGTGACTTAACAAATGGGGTACTAGTCAGTTCCCTTACTACTTAAAATAAACCTGAGCAGCCAAAGCTTCCGCTTCTTTTTCCAACTTCAATCTTCCCTCGTCGCAGTTTATGACTGCCTCCAATGCAGACATATCTGTGGCTTCAATTTCCCTGCTAAGGTGATTGATATCCATGTGCTCAGGAATCGGAAGTTCACGGCAACCTATTGCCGTAAGCAAAATAGATTTTCCACATCCATTCAATCCAAGTAAACCATAGCGTCTGAAAGAAATTTAGAGTACTTACAACTATTAGTAAGAATCCAGTTACACAGACAATAAAATATCTAAGCCTATCAGGTGAAGGCAGGCAACAAACCTTCCATAGTTTAACTCCAATTCAGAATCAACTATTAGTTTAACTCTAATTAATATTTAACAACACAGACACGTCCTTTTACTACACAATATTACAATTTTACCTACCTCCAAAGAATTTGTAATAGGTGAGTAATTGGTTACATTCAGAAAGGAGAACCAAGCTATTGACCCTACCAACATGGTAGAATGCCCATGCTACAGACCCAGCTGCTCGGCTAAGCGCTCAAATACATGCACCCACGCTAGCAACAATAAGCTAGAAGTAAGACGCACTAAACCGATAATATCTACCAAGTTTTAGAGAAATTATGTATTACCAAACTTGATAACTTTTTTCTTTTTGGGTATATTTTGCTCAAGAAAATATGCATCATTAATTAAAGTTTCGAATAGCTAATTAAAAAGACTTGCAATTAGAAATAAAAAATAAATGCTCAAGAATTGACTTATATTAAACTTTGAAGCATGGAAAATGATGGTGGAAGGGCATATGCAATCATAAAAAATTTGAAATTTAATTTATGGATCACACTCTTACATTACTTAACTGCCATGGTAACACATATATGATCTATGAAAGGGATTTCAAATTTCAAATTTGAATTTCAACCAGAACAACAACAACACGAATCAACAACAATGTCAGATCATGCAGGATTTCAGTATCTAATTTCAGAATTGCAATCAAATTTAACTCTAAATCCAAGAAATCACTTACTCTTAGAAACAATTCCGAAGAAAGTAGCAGATTGCAACAATAATAGAGAAATCAGAACATCTTTTGACGAGTCCAGCAAACCCGCTTTTCTCGCGGGATCATCAACAGCGACGTTTGCGTTTGCGGTGACAAAGACGATGTCTGAGGGCGATGACCAAGATCGGAGGCGGTTTTGCGATGACTACAAAGCCAGGAGCAACGGAGGGCCACCTACACGTCGACAGTGACAATGATGATAGCTAACGCGGCAAACATTAGCAGCAACAACGAGCAGCGATAATTCAGATTTGGATCGAAATCAGCAATAATTGAGAAATTGAAGAACTTTGTGAATAGAAAAAAATTAAAGAAGAGAGAAAATGCTTACCGCAGTGAATAGTGAAATTGAGAATTTGAATCTGAAGGCAGAGCAAGAGATGATTGAAGTCTCAAGAGTAGCGAAATAGAGTTTAAAGCATTTTTCCTAACGTAAGGAGGATTGAGAACGATTGTGAGTGGTTTCTATTTACCTTTTAAATTTGTTTATTTGAGAATTGGGAGTGACTTTTAATTGACAATAGGTAACATTTTTAGGAAGTGTTTTAAAAACTTAATATATTTACTAACATTAATAAATAAATGTTACTTAATATTAAATTTTATGACCAGTACTAACACTTTAACAAATGTTAAATGAAAAATGTTACTAAATCTTCAAAATGTAGTAGTGTATTCAAAGAAGCATGTGTCCATACCGTGGATAAATGTTTGAATTTTCTTGTGGTTCCTGAGGAATGAATAATCGTTTTCCTTCTTAATTTGAATATTCAAACTATCTCTATTAGTTGCGTCATATACGTGTGTTTAATTTTTCCTCCTTGTTATTTTAAATGTTATATCCCACGTAGTATGAAAGCCAACGGGATAATTTGACATTCGGGAATTGGATACATTGATATATATAAGGAATCCTTGCAAACAAATAAATACAATTAAATTTTTTGAACGAATAGAAACCGTTAAGGTATATACATAGAGCCAAAAACAAATATATTCATCATCCCAAATTAATTTAATTTCAATTTGATTATTGGTAATTATTTTTATTTCTCAATTATCCTATGCATTATTTATTTTTCTTTTGTAATAAAATTATAGAATGTAATTATATATTTTAATTTAAATATTAGAATTGTTCATATACCCTGACTCAATACTAAAGTTTAGGTCCAGATGAAAGGCCTAATATAAAAATTGGCCCTCATTCGACACCGACCTTCTCCCAAGAAGTCGGATCTAACCACGACTTACTCTAAGGAAGTCGGGAGGGAAGATTAGCTAGCAGATAAAACCTATTCAAATAAGTAACTGTCCCTAAAATCTCTCAACCCACTTTCAAGAGCCATATCTCAACTTCCCTAAAGGGACGGTTATCCTCCTAAAAAGGTGAAACTACTCCAACGGTGGTTATTGGTTCACCACTATAAATACACTGACACCCCTCAGGTATCTTTAAGTTCCAATACTCTAAAAACCTGCTTACCCCTTTGCTAACTTAGATATCGGAGTGTCTTTGCAGCTACCACTCCCCATTCTCTCATACACACAAGTCGGACGGAGGCTCCCAGACGCGAAGCTAGTCAAAGGGCTTTCTCCTTCAGACGATTGGGCCAACCCAACGAGTCCAGTCCACTAACCTCTGGTTACCCAACGTAACATTGGCGCTATTGTCAGGGACCTGCAAGATCAACCAGTAATGGCGGATGACTCACACGAAGATGGCCATATTGCATCCGATTCCGAGCAAGAAAATCAGGACGTTGGAAACAACAACGACGATATCGACAATCACCAAGGGGTGACCAATCAACATAGAGAAGGCACCTCTAGGTTGAAAGACCCAAAGGCAAACTCTTCTAAAGGGTGCGAATCCGAAAAAGAGGGGCAACCCTATGCGGCTAACTTCATAGGATTGTTCCACGATCACCAAGGGCGCCTAGAACAGTTGGAGCAAGAGCTGGAACGACAGCGAGAGGCTGAAAGGAACTTGCGGAACGAGATAGAGCGACGAAAAGAGGTAGAAGAAAAGCTCTTAAGGTTGGAATCTACTCTCAAAAGTCGAAGCTCCCGTAGCGAACGAGAAGATTCTCCCTTGGGAGGAGAAGACCCGTTCAATGAGGACATCATGAGGGTAAAAGTTTCAAGGAACTTTAAAAGCTCTGATATGGACTTCTACGACGGAACCACTGACTCAAAGCATCATTTGAGCAATTTCAAAAGTTGGATGTATCTAGCTGACGCCTTTGATGCTACTCACTGCAAGGCTTTCCCCACAACTTTAACAAAAGCAGCGATGAAGTGGTTCGATAGTCTTCTCCCGAGGTTGGTCACCGGTTTCGACGACCTCTCGCGAAAGTTCCTGATGCGATTCTCTATCCAGAAGGACAAAGTAAAGCATGCACCAAGCCTCCTGCGAATAAAACATGAGGTCGGGGAATATTTGAGAGACTATATGGAAAGGTTCAACAAAGCGTGCTTGGAGATTCAAGACCTGCCCATGGAGAAAGTGATTATGGGCCTAGTAAATGGACTTCGAGAAGGTCCCTTCTCCCAGTCCATATCGAAAAGGCACCTGACCTCTTTAAGTGATGTACATGAGAGAGACGAGAAGTACATCAATATGGAGGAAAACGCCAGAATTCGAGAGCCAAGCTGGCGACCTGGGAACTCTCACTCATTAAAAGAGAGAGAGAGCCCAAGAAGAAAGAGGAAGTTGGCCTTGAAAGGCCTAGGAGATATCACTCCTATACTCCTCTGAGGGTTTTTCTAGTCGATGTCTACAGGAAAATTTGTCATACTGAAAGACTACTTCCCCCTAGACCCATCAAAAATAAAAAGGGAGAGAGTCGTGGCGACTACTGTGAGTACCATAAGATATATGGTCACTCAACGAATGAGTGTTATGACCTAAAAAACGTGATAGAAAAACTGGACAGAGAAGGTCGGCTGGACAGATATCTCGTTGAAAGGTCGGATCATCATGGGAAGAGGAAGCGAGATGACAAGGACTGAAGAGATCCACCACCACAAACCCGGAAAGACATATACATATGATCTCAGAGAGATTCGGTGGAGGCGGCCTCACAAAATCATCTCGCAATAGACACTTGAAGGAAGTCTTCCAGGTCGGGGGCGAGGAATCATTCCTAGACATGATGATCCAGTGGTGATAACTATGATTCTTGAAAATGCCCATCTTCACAGAACCCTGGTGGATCAAGGAAGCTCAGCCGACATCTTGTTTAAACCAGTATCTGATAAGCTAGGATTAGACGAAAAGGAATTGAGAGCTTACTTTGATACTCTGTATGGACTGGGGGAGACACCAATAAAACCACTGAGATTCATACCCCTTCACACAACTTTTGGAAAAGGGGCGAAATCCAAAACTCTGAGCATCGACTTCATAGACGTCGATGTAGGGTCAGCCTACAATACCCTAATCGACAGAACTACCCAAAATTGGCTCGGAGCAGTGGTATCCATCCCTTACCTTTGCATGAAATTTCTAACACCAGAGGGAATAGAAACTATCTGGGGAGACCAGAAACTAGCAAGGAAATGCTACAATGAAAGCATGAACCAGAGAGAAAAAGACAAGGAGGTGCACACAATTGAGCTCAGAGGGGTTAAAGCCAAGGAAGAGTTGCGACCACAACCCGGGGAAAAAACTGAGGAAGTACAAGTCAAAGAAGAGGAAGGAAAAAACACCAAGGTAGGAGCCAACCTGAAAGAAGATTTGAAGAAAAAGCTTATAAAGCTCGTACAAGAAAATTCTGACCTCTTCGCCTGGAAAGCCTCCGACATTCCAGGGATAGATCATGAACTCATGTCGCACAAACTATTAGTTTACCCCGGTTCGCGACCTGTTCAGCAAAGAAGAAGGAAACTTGGACTTGAACGAGCTCAAGTAGTGGAATAACAAGTGCAAGCCCTCCTAAAAGCCGGGTTCATCAAAGAGGTCAAATATCCGGTGTGGCTGACAAATGTGGTGCTAGTCAAAAAACAAAAAGGCAAGTGGAGAATGTGCGTCGATTACACCGACCTGAACAAGGCGTGTCCCAAAGACCCATATCCACTTCCAAGCATTGATACTCTGGTAGACTCCAGCTCAGGATACCAGTACTTGTCATTTATGGATGCCTACTCGGGATACAATCAAATCCCGATGTACAAACCGGATCAAGAAAAAACATCATTCATCACGCCTAGGGCAAACTATTGTTATGTGGTCATGCCCTTTGGACTAAAAAATGCTAGAGTCACATATCAAAGGCTGATGAATAGGGTGTTTACACCTCACCTTGAGGGATTGATGGAAGTCTACGTAGACGATATGCTGGTAAAAACCAAGGATGATGCCGACCTCCTAGCTGACTTTTCGTAAGTTTTCAGCACCATAAGGATGCATGGGATGAGACTAAATCCCGCAAAATCCACCTTTGCAGTGTAGGCATGAAAGTTTTTAGGATTCATGCTCACACAAAGGGAAATCGAAGCCAATCCCGACAAGTGTAAAGCAGTCCTAGAAATAAAAAGCCCAACTTTCTTGAAAGAAGTCCAGCAGCTGAACAGATGGCTTGCTGCCCTCTCCAGGTTCTTGGCAGGATCAGCATTAAGATCCCTACCACTTTTTTCTCTACTAAGAAAAGGATGCCAGTTTGAATGGACTTCTGAGTGCGAAAAAGAATTCCAGAATTTCAAAAGGTTTTTAAGCCAACCTCCCATTCTGACCCGACCTAAGGTTGGGGAAGAACTCGTCCTGTATTTGTCTGTAGTAGACAAAGCTATTGCATCAGCTCTAATACGGGAAGATGAGGTCGGACAACATCCTGTGTACTTCACCAGCAAAGTCCTACAAGGCCTTGAATTGAGGTATCAAAAACTTGAAAAGTTTGCATATGCCTTAATTGTAGCCTCTCGAAGGTTACGGCCTTATTTCCAAACTCACACAATAAAGGTTCGAATAAACCAGCCCATGAAGCAAATCCTCCAAAAGACGGATATTGCAGACAGAATGGTCCAATGGGCAATAGAGCTATCCGAGTTCGACTTAAAGTACGAAACTCGGACGATAATTAAAGCCCAATGTCTCACTGATTTCGTGGCAGAATATGCAGGAGAACAAGAGGAAGCCTCCACTACATGGGAGCTATATGTAAATGGATCCTCAAACAAAAATGGAAGTGGTGCAGGCATAATATTGGTCAACTAAGAGGGAACACAAATAGAAGTCTCCATCAAGTTTGAATTCCCAGCTTCTAACAATCAGGCAGAATATGAAGCCTTGATTATAGGGTTAAAGCTGGCAAAGGAAGTCAGCGCAACAAAAGTAGTTGTGTTCAGCGACTCTCAAGTGGTGACATCCCAAATAAATGGGGAGTATCAGGCTAAAGACCCCAATATGAAGAGGTACTTGGACAAAACCTTGGAGTATCTTAGGCGTTTTACAGAAACCGAGGTCAAGCATATAACTCGGGATCTCAACAGCAGAGCAGACGCCCTCTCCAAGCTTGCGAGTACCAAGCCAGGGGGTAATAATAGAATCCAGATACAAGAAACTCTCCAAGAACCCTCTGTAGTAAAAACAGAGGCCAAGCAAGACGTCCTTGAAGTCTTTGGATTAGACCTCGAATGGATGAACCCTTTAATCTAATACCTAGAATTCGACATCCTACCCAAAGAGGAAAAAGAGGCCAAGAAAATTTGGAGGGAAGAACAAAACTACACTTTGGTGAAAAATATCCTCTGTAAAAGGGGGATATCACCACCATCGTTAAAGTGCGTCCCAACCTCAAGGACAATAGAAGTCTTAGAGGAGGTCCACAATGGTATCTGCGGAAACTATCTCGGAGCCAGGTCATTAGCTAGGAAAGTCATCCGAGCTGGGTTCTACTGGCCGACCTTGCAGAAAGATGCCACAGAATTCGTGAAGAAGTGCCAGCCATGCCAAATGCACGCGAACTTCCACGTCGCTCCCCCCGAGGAGCTCATTAGTATAACTTCTCCATTGCCTTTCACAAAATGGGGATTATACTTATTAGGACCCTTTTCCCAAGCACCTGGTCAAGTAAAATACCTAATAATGGGGGTAGACTACTTCACGAAGTGGATCAAAGCAGAACCTTTGGCCATCATCACAGCCCAGAGAAGTCAGAGATTTCTCTACAAAAACATTATCACAAGGTATGGAGTACCTCACTCCATCATCACTGATAATGGTACCCAGTTCACCAACTCAACCTTCAGAAACCTGGTAGCCAGTATGAAGATCAAGTATCAGTTCACCTCGGTAGAACATCCACAAGCGAATGGACAAGTCGAGGCAGCCAACAAAGTTATACTGGCAGGGTTGAAGAAAAGGTTGTAAGATGCGAAGAGAGCATGGGCTGAAGAACTCCCTCAAGTACTATGGGCTTATCAGACTACACCTCAGTCTGCCACAGGAAAAACACCATTCCGACTTGCTTATGGCGTAGAAGCTATGATACTAGTTGAAGTCAACGAGCAAAGTCTAAGGGTGAGCTTTTATGACGAGGTCAAAAACATACAGGGACACAAAGAAGAACTTGAGCTACTCCCTGAAGTCTGAGAACAAGCTCAGATAAGAGAAGCAGCATTGAAACCAAGGATGATAAACAAATACAATAAAAAGGTCATTCGAAGAAGTTTCACCCCCAACGACCTGGTTTTGATTAGAAATGACATTGGAATCAAAAATCTGGGGACGGAAAGCTTGCTGCTAATTGGAAAGGACCATACAAAATTAATGAGGTCTTAGGAAAAGGGCTACTATAAGGTGACCGACTTAAACGACACCGAGCTACCTAGGTCGTGGCATGCTTGTAATATGAAAAGGTACTAGTTAAAAGCAAACTACATTCCCTGGTGTACTCTTTTCCCAACTTCATAGTTTTTTCCCAAAGAAAGGGTTTTTCTGAAGAGGGTTTTTAACGAGACATCAAAATGGAGACTAAGGGGCAACAAATTGTCAAAACCCTTAGTAGCAAAAAAGGTACCTTTGTGACTAAATAAAGATCCTTTTTCCTCATCTCTTTATAAATTCCTTTTGCGTCATTATTACTCTTTCTACGAAACGCACTAACTTAAGCTCGACAAAACGTGAAAATCCCATGAACCGACCTAAAAGGTCGTCAGGATAAACGACGAGGTACAAGTCGGTGTAAAGAGGTTATAAAAGCAGATCATGATAAACTCAGAAATTTATCGACTTACAAGTCGATAAAACTGAGAAGAATGGAAATGCGTCACAAAAATAACCTAAGTTACAGAAACTCAATAAAACAGAAATTGGGTACAGGGAATACAAAAAAGAGATAAGAAAGTCTATCAAAAATCAAAGGCGGAGGCTGTCCCAAGTTTTCAAAAAATTCAAAATAACTTAAACAAAAGATAGCCAGCTAAGATGAAAGAT
Organism: Arachis stenosperma; assembly: GCF_014773155.1. Lineage (NCBI taxonomy): Eukaryota > Viridiplantae > Streptophyta > Magnoliopsida > Fabales > Fabaceae > Arachis > Arachis stenosperma. The sequence continues at coordinate 16,544,037 of NC_080384.1, read as the reverse complement.
TTTCCAAAGCAAAAAGAGATAAAAAAAAAGTTTTTAAAATACAAAGAATGGACGCACCAAAATTGTCCTAAACCCTTATCCAAAAAAAGGGTATTTCTAAGCAAAATATTTTGTTAACGGCCATAAAAGGCCATAAAATGTCAGGAATCAACCACCACATCAAACAAAAACATAAAATTGTTTAAAAACATGGGACCCACAGGCCAGGCCCCCAAATAGCCAGAATCATTTAGAGGGAAGATCAACGCCACCAAGAAAGGCAGGATCCTCAACAGGAGAAGACGGAGCAGGCTGTTCTTGACCTTAAGAAGGGACCCCCGAAGAACTCGAGAGATCTCCGTCTTGACGCTCTCCACGGGGAAGAGATTCTATTATTCTCTGCCCCCGAATTTTCAGGTCGAAATCAGTCTCGGGACGGGGAGGAGAAACAATGGCACCATCCACCAGTATCTTATCAAGATCAAAAGGAGAAAGGTCCAGGTCAGGAGCGATGACTCCGACCTGTTCCTTAAAGATCCTCCAGGCTATCTCCGAACCCTCCACCACGGAGTCCTCCAGATCCTGATAAGCTTCCCGACATCTTGCTAGCTCCTTTTTTAAATCAAGATTCTCCCCATAAAGCCTCACATAATTCTGTTCCGCCTTTTTCTTAAGGCCCTCCGTCATGGCATACTGACCCAATAACTTTTTCTCCCTCTCCTAGAGCCGAGTCTTCTCCTCCTTCAACTCGGCGACCTCCTCCGTCAGCCTTTTCTCTTCCTCTTGATAAAGAAGGATCCTCCCCTCTAACTCCTCAACCTTTTGGGTAGAACCCAGAGAGCTAAGGGGAGCCTTCTCCAAAATATCAAGAAGCCTTGTACACACTCCAGCTGCCGGAACACTCCCCTTAACTAAGAAATTAAGATGGTTTTGAACGAAAACATCATCCATATTAATTCGAGTATAAGGATACATGTGGTTTCGAACGAATTTGGGACCGTCAAAATTAGCTTCCCCAGCAAAAGAAGAGCCAGACTCTGAAGTCTTGTGTCTCTTCTTCTCGGGTTCAGGAGAAGATCGGGTCGGAGGAGAAGGAAGAGAAGAGGTATAGGAAGAAGGTACCATGATGGGACGAGAGGAATTCTCCAAGTTACGAGGAGGAGGAGGAGGAAGAGTGCCAGCGGCCCTAGCAGCGTCAACTCAGACCCGAGACCTCTTCTTGGCATCTTATACTTTCTGGTAGGAGGAGTTGGAATTTTTCTTCCCCATCTCTGAAAAAGAAAATAGAAAGTTAAGTTATCAAGTCGGAAAGCAAAAGTCTACAAATAACAACTCAAAAATTTCAAAGCCAAAAACAACAAAATCAAGTCAAAAATTAACAACAAAATACTACCTATCTGGGCCCGAACAAAGCTCGGAGACCCTTGGAGGAACTTCTTCGTATCCAAATAAGGGGCCCTCCTCCAAATTTCTCGGAGGAACCCCACAACAGCCTCTTCGACCACATTTAAGTCATCCAGACCATACTTCTCCACAGAAGAAGCCGCCAACCAGTATAAAGGAAAATGGGGAGAAGAATTTTTATCTAGAAAAAAGGGATGGTGACCTTCTACAGCTTGAACTTTAAAAAAGAAATTCTTAGAGTCATGGAAGGACTCATAAAAAAGGTTGAAAATTTTTCGACCTTAAATGGCCCAGAAAAAAATTCACTACTGTTTATTATTTTGCCCACTAAAGGGCTTAGTCATATGGAAAAGATGAAAGAAATTCTTTAAAGAGATCAGAAAGTTCAGCTCTCGACTGACAAGCTGATAGATTTTCATAAAACCCCAAGAATTGGGATGGAGTTGAGTTGAAGCAACTTGACAATGATTTAAAACTTCCACCTCAAAGTCAGAAAAAGGCAAAAGTACCTCCAAGCGGGTAAAAAGACTCTCATACATAAAAAAGAAATGAGGGTAAGCATCAGCAGCCTTCCCAAAACAAACTCGATCTTTAGGACCTGGGGAAATCAATTCATATTTGGGTTCATTATCATCAAGAACACAAATTCTATGGTGAGTACGGAGGTCACTAATATAATCAGTATCAACGAGAGGTTCCTCCCCGAGAACAGTAACGTCCACCCATCGTGAAAGAGACTCGAGAGAAAACATCTTTTTAGTAAAAAAGGGGCGACGAAACCTACAAAGAAAAAGGGGGAAGGGTTAAGAACAGGATCTCTACATGGCCAAAATAAGTTCCCCCACAAAACAGAAGCACTAGGCCTACAGCCAGACTCGCTATGAACACTCCCTTAAACAAAGAATGCGAACAAAAAAGCATTCATTAATAAAGAAGAACTGACCTTTGCTTGCGAAGATGAGCAGATACGACGGTGACTCGAAGAAGGAAGAAGTTTCTTTTCGAACAGAAGAAGTTTCTTTCAGAGAGTGAAGGCAAAAAGTTTTTCAGAAAGAAAACAAAGAAAGAGAGGAAAAAATATTTATAAACACCCCAGGGGCATAAAGATAAAATCAATGCGACCATTAAAGAGATGCGCTGTTACCAATATAATTGATCCCCACGTGTAAATATGAAACCCCTAACGGACGCGACGTTTGATTAGACATGACTGTTGAGAAATTTTGAATCACGTCGGTTTCGAAAAATCACGTCGGTTCCTCACCACATCAGCTACAAGTCCGAGTTAAAATACTCGAATCAAACTCTTAAAGAAAAGAGATTGTACTCGAGTAGGGGCATTGTTCATACCCTGAACCAACACTAAGGTCCAGGTCCAGATGAAAGGCCCAATTCAAAGATTGGCCCTCATTCGATACCGACCTTCTCTTAATAAGTCGGATCTAACCACGACTTACTCTAAGGAAGTCGGGAGTGAAGATTAGCTGGCAGATAACACCTATTCAAATAAGTAACTGCACCTAAAATCTCTCAACCCACTTCCAGAAGTCATATCTCAACTTCCCTAAAGGGACAGTTATCCTCCTTAAAAGGTGGAACTACTCTAACGGTGGTTATTGGTTCACTACTATAAATACATTGACACCCCTCAGGTATCTCTAAGTTTCAATACTCTAAAAACCTGCTTACCCCTTTGCTAACTTAGGCATCGGAGTATCTTTGTAGGTACCACCCCCATTCTCTCATACACACAAGTTGGACGGAGGCTCTCAGACGCGAAGCTAGTCAAAGGGCTTTCTCCTTTAGACGATTGGGCCAACCCAACGAGTCCAGTCCACTAACCTCCGGTTACCCAACGTAACAAGAATATTGTTCAAAATTTCCTTAGTACTATACGAAGGGTTATGAAGATGCTTCTTTCGGTATCACAAAATACATATTATCTATGTGTATATATATATTGATGAATTTTATAATGTTTATAATTTAGTGTCTAATTTTTGTTTAATTTAATTTTTATAATAAATTTTAAATATTTAATTATTATTTATTTTATATTTTTAAAATTAAATATTAATTTTTAAATGCCATAACAATTATCATATATAATAGGTACTTAGAAGCAAATGATCAGGATAGAAATAATTGCAAATATATGTTTGTTTTCGAGAGTCACACCGGATTCGAATCCAGTGGTTTAAAAAGAACTTTTAGTACAATGTATAAGTAGATATTGTGTATCGACTAGGGGTGTCAAAGCGAGCCGGTCAGCTCCAACCCGTCCCATCTCGCTTAGGCCCGTTCCATAAACGGGACGGACCGACCTGTCCCGCCAACTAAAATAGGTTTAAAATGCTAGTACATTTCGTTTTATGGCGAATTGGTGGACTAGTCCATTTGACTATTTTTTTTTTTGAAAAATAAAATTCATTAAAATTAACCAAAAAATAATAATTAAAAAATCAAATACAAATAAAAATAGTCAAATTATAATATAATTTTTTTATTATTTTTTTAAATTTTTAACTTCAATAAAATTGTTCAAACTAATATTTGTCAATAGAATCATCTTTATTTTAAAAAATAAGTCACATAATTTGAGCATATATACGAAATTGTAAAATAAAATAAATAAAGTTAATAACTAAAAGAAGAATAAAAACAAAGACTGAAAGAAAAGTGTTTAAAAATTCTATAATTATTAATTTTATAATAGTAATTACTTTTTTATTTAATAAAAAAAATAAAATAAAAATTTTCGGCCCGGCGGATCGGCCCACCCCGTCCTGCCAAAACCCTTCAATTTAGTGGTGCGGGTTTGATGGGTTCTTTTAATTTGGCGGGTTTTGAATTCGAGCCCGACTCACTCTTTAGCGGATTTAGCGGATCGACCCGACAGACTCAACCCGTTTTACCACCCCTACCCAAAAGAAAAAGAGTGAATTATTCTTATAAAGAGTCAAAAGGAAAAAAAAAAAAAACGAAGTAAAAAATATAATTTTTGTTAAATTATCAAAGTTAAAGATGGCAGCTAAATTAACTTATCCAATTTTGACCAAATCAAAAATTATAATTTAACTAGCTTAATTATTAGAATATTATCTTATCAACTTATATTATTTCTTCTATACTTATCAAGTCGTATGTTTGGCAATCATAGTTAACTAAGTTAAAACTTTTATATGCCCCAACTTTTACTAATTTAGTTACTTATTATAATTTTTTATTTTAAAATAAAAAAATTGTTTTTTTACTAATTTCTCATTTAAAATTATTCTTTTGATATATCATATTGCTCATATTTTTAATAGATAAAGAGAATTTTTTTCTACTGCTATCTATGTGTTTCATTTTTTAGCGAAAGACTAAATTTTTTGTGATGTACAAGACATTCTAATTGTTATAAAATATTAAAATTTTTTGTTTGTTTATGTCTGAATTCCTCCACTAATCTTTACAATTAAATTGCCTCCTTATAAAATTGTGTAGTCGTTATATATTTCAACTTCTATATTTGATAATATTTCAATAGCTTGTAATTTAGATATTTAATTTACAGTACTTCTTATAAGTATAAACACATAGCCTATAATAAATTTTTTTTTTCAAGGTCACTTGCAAAATCTAAGTCAATAGAACTTTTGATGATAAATTCGGACCTTCTAACATATAATGCAGTATCAAATTTCTAATTGTATATTCAGATACCTTTAGTAATCATCCAGTGTTACTTATTCGGATCAACTATGATTAACTGACTATTTATTTTTTTGATATGTTTTATAGTATAAAAACTGTGACAATTAAGTATAAATTAGCAGCAATATTTCTGTTCATCTTTTTTTCACTTGTCATCAAGAACCCCAATGAATTTGTCTTTTATTGCTTTTAAGTAATTCTCATTTCTCAAAATAACTTTTATATTTTCAATTTGCAAAGAAAAATTTGTTTATATTGAGTTTTTCGATCTTAAATTTTATTGTCATGATTCTAACACTAACTTACTTTTTATAGTTAAAGATTAAGAATCTGACTCTAATACCATTGTTAGGTTACCATAATTATCAAGATAAAATAGTGCAGCTAAAATTTGTACTTTTGTAGATGAGAAACAGATAAAATTGAATCAAATAATTTTAGAAAATAATAAAAATAACATGACTAAATAGTAAAGATTATAATTTTTTAAAATACATAAAAAAATCTATAATACTCTCTTACATATTATAAAAATTCATACAAAAAGATTATATATATAAAAAACCTTATTAATTTTCTCTCACATTTTCACTTGCTAATTAACAAATGTCTTAACTACCTATATATAATTTACTAAAAGTAGTGATATGAAAAATAAATAAATTATTACTTATTTAATCTTTACCAAATTAATAAATATCAACTTAATCTTATCAACTTGTCATCTTGTATAACTTTATCAAATTATATAATAAATTGATAAATATCAACTTAATCTTATCATCATATATAACTTGCTTCCAACATATAATTAGTTAACCATTTGTTCTTTGACTAAACAAAATTTTTTAACTAAACTAACTTATTTAATTTTAACCAAGTCCAGATTACATATTTATATATATGCTAAATTATTAATTATTTACTTCTAGATTTTTTAGTTTATAAACGCATTTTTATTATAAATTTATATAATAATTGTATAGATTACACTAATTTTTTGACAAGACATTGAATAATTATTACATAGAATATATTATTTTATTTTTATTAATTTTTAAAATAAGATTAATTATTCCTCTTCATCTTATGTGCACACAAATTTTTAAGTTAGAATTAGCCTAAAAATAGATTTCACTAAAAGTTATTGAAAATATTTTTTTATATTTTCAATGCATTAAATACATAAAAAATTTTAAATTTTTTTATTATTATACTTTTAAGAAAATACTTTTAGAATAAGTTCATTATAATAAAAAAATAAAAAAACTAAAACTAAAAATATTGTAGATTTAATATTATTATTAATTATTATAAGAACTTGGCTCCTTAATGTTAAAATTTTAGTTCCATCACTAACAAAGTCAAAAATTACGACGACTTAGCTAGTTTAGTAATGAAATCACCACATTATCAATTTGTTTCTTCTAAACTTATTTTAAATTACATATTTAGCAATCCATGTGGTACGAATCTATATATATAATAGAAAAATTAAGTATATCAATATCCTAGTATTTTTAAGTAAATTTTAACGATTAATCTTTGATTATATGGTTAAAAATCACTTAAATAGCAGCGTATTAATACAAAATTTTCCTATGTAATAACAATACTTGGTAATCGCAAGACCTTTAAAAAGTTTATACATTACAATAAAAATAATAAGTATTCCCTTCCAGAAAATGTAATTTTGTTTCTATGAAGAAGATTACGAGGCTCAGTTGATAGATACATGTGAGCTTAACATATAAGCGTCATGAAGGAATTCCAACCCCTTAAACCCCTTACCATGACTGTTTGGATGAATCTCTATGTAGCATTTTGTGTGTATATATCTGATCTTGTATGCTTTGACACCTTGGTAAAAGTAAAAGTAAAAGTAAAATTGTAGTGTGAAAATGAAGCTAATTGACAATCGCCTTCAACTCCAACCAACCAACCAAATTACCTAAATTAGAAACCTAAACAAATACCTAACTCTCACCACCTGCAAATAACCGATCCGAAGACCGTTCACCAATTTCCACCGCCACCTCCTTCTTCTCCTCCGCCGTCGAACCGTTCCCCGGAGACCGGGTAGAACTGGCCCTACTAAAAAACGCCGGCGTCCAATTGAACCCTCGCCGCTCCACCCCGCCAAACCGTTCATACTGCAAGTAGCCCCTCCCGGGACCCACACTCCGGGTTCTAAACCCTCTCCTCACGCTGCTCTCTCTCGAGAACGCCGAGCCGCCGTTGCTTGTCGTCTGACATGGCGTCGAACTCATAAGCAGCCGGTTTCGCACCTCCTCCGGCAGCCTCAGCGTAAACCGCTCCAAGCTTTCCCCCGGTTGGACCAGCGAGTGACCCGTCGAGTGCGACCTTGGAAACAAACTCCCAATCCTAAACCCCGTTGACCATGACCGTAACGGCGTACGCCTCTGATTAACTGAACTATCCATCTTCGGAGACTCCGTTACCGTTGCCGTTCCTCCTCCGCCGTTATCGTTACCGTTATTAATCTGTGCAATTTCGGATCTATGTGAACCGTTGGACTCAGGATCAGGGATCTGAACGGCAACGAAGGTGCCGTTATCGTTATTGTTGTTGTCGGAGGGGAAGAGGTTGGCGCGGCAAACGGGGCAGGTAGAGTGGTTAGCGAGCCATGCGTCAATGCAATCAGGGTGGAACACGTGGCTGCACTTTGGAATTAAACGCAGCGTTTCGTCGTCGTTGAACTCGTTGAGGCACACGGCGCATTCTAGCGTGGCACGACCTATCTTCTGTGTCTTCACGGCGGAGTAAACAAACGTCGGGAACGTCTCGATGATCTCCCGGTCCAAACCACGCTGCCGGCGGTGGCTTCCGGCGAGGGGGAACGTGAGGTCGAACCTCGCTCTCATCCTACGCTCCGCGCACTGGCGCGTGTACACGGAGAGGAAGCCGAGGGCGAAGAACACGATGACGAGGATGACCAGGACGACGGCCATGGACTTGTCGAACTTCACCTTGGAGATGGCATCTGGCGGCGGAGGCGGCAGCGAGTTAACGGCCTGCGCGGCGGTATGAGGCGGGGGAATGAAGAGGTGGAGGAGGAGCAGCATCGCGGCGAGAAGGCCATGGTGGCGTGTTTGGGTATCGGTGGTTGACATATCTGATCAAGAGAGTAGTGTTGAGGTGTTGGATTTCATTTTTCTCTGTTCTCTTTTCTCTCTCTCTCTTTTTTTTTTTATGAAAAGGGAAAAATGAAGGAGGAAATGATTACGGTGGGTTCTAAATTCTAATAGTAAATTATTAGTAAAACCATGTCTCCACTCTCCACTGATTGCTGCCGTTAACCTTTTTTTTTTTTGGTCTCAGGTTGTTAATGATTTCCTTGTTACTGTAAACAAACGCTAAACTAAAGCTTTTGCTATGCAGAAAAGAACATGCAAGGATGAAAATGTTCAAGGACTTAATATAACACAGGAAGAGGGGTTTCTTATTGTGGAAGAAAATTGGGGATTGGGTCTATGCTCTGCAGTTGTATTCTCTGCCTCTCTGTTGTTGGTAAAACTTATGCTTTGGATGCTGATATTTTATTTTAGTAGATATTCATATTCTACTACAAATTCTGCTATTCTATTTGGCTTATGAAAATATCTTATAAAAAAAAACTTTATTCAAAGAATTTTTTTTTTCTTCCTATACTTGATTATTGGCTTTATCCAAACGTATCTTACAAGGGTAGACACTAGACAGGTAGAGGAGCAGGATGTCTATTTTGGTTTTGACTTTTTGGAAATGGGACTTATGGCCGCACACTAAGTTACAACGGATAAGTCTAGACTATATAGACTATAGCGAGCCTCAATGAACATATTTTTTCAGTGCACCAAGCTCAGCCACCACTACCTATAAATTGTGGAGACATTTAGGGTGGTTTGTATTTGTATTTGTATTTTTTATTTTTATTTTTAGGGTTTTTTGTTTTTTGAATTTTATAAAGAAAAAAATAAAAATAATAAAATATTGTGTTCTGTTTTTATTTTTTTATAAAATTTAAAAAACAAAAAATAAAAATACAAATCAAAGGCACCCTATTATTTAATTCTTTTTATTTAGAATTTTTCCGATCTGTGCTCTATATCCATGTTTCCCTTGGCACCTTCCAAAAATTAATGTTGCCTGTATCAATCTTAATTATCACAAGAAGAGGAAAAAATAAAGAAGTTTCCGCGTATAATCAACTAATTTACTTTCTAATACTAAAAATAATTTTTTATTTTACTTTTTCTCATTTTAGGGAAGTTCTTAGAGACTCGGTGATGGGACTCTGTAAGGTTGAATGTTGCATTCTGAGTATGGACAGAATTTGGAAAGCATACAAATGGCTTCATTGTGCGTAATCAAAAGATACTCTCTAGCTTCATGGATTAGAATGATTACCCCTTTTAAAAAAATAATAAAAGATAATACTGAGGTGAAATGGAAGTCAAATTAATTGTATTGAACAATATACTGAAGTGGTGTCTAATGATTACTCGAGTTAGGTCCAGTAGCTTCATATAATATAATCTTTTGCAATGGCGGAAGAAAGAATGGGCTAGTTTAAACCAGCAAGTTAACGAATAAAACTAAGCCAAGATTATTGAATTAGGCTGCTAATTTAATTTGCAACTCTATCAATCGCTATCTCCACCAAATTAATTTAACATTTATAATTTTATATGTCATTCGTATTTGTCCGATAATTTACATGTAGTCCTCTATTATATTCAACCCGATTTAGAATTTATTTTATATTCAACTAAATTAGATATGGGTGTCAATTTAATATAGGACGTAGAATCAATAACATAAGCGTTTCTTAATTTATAATAAATATAAAAGTATTCCTTCATTTGTCACTTTGAATTTTTGGTTAAATAGAGAAGTTTACCTTGAAAATTCGAGTTTGAATAATAAAAATGCCCCGTCACACCATAATAACTTATTCCACTCAAATTCTAAATTAAATTAATTTGTCCAATGTCCAGTAAGCAGTTGATGAAACATCACTCTTTCAAATTAAATAGCCAAAGACTAAAGTCTAAAGAAAATATATGTAGGCTTTTGTATAGTTACTTAATTAGAATTAAAATGTGTGGCTAAATAAGCGGATATGGAGCCGTGAGGACTCTTGGACCTCAGATTGAGAAAAGTGTATTCTGTGTTTCCCAAATTTAATTACAAAAATATCAAAGTTGAGAATTTGGAATTTGGAATCATGATATCGTATATTATAGTTATCTAGGGATTGACCCTGCGTGTGATCCAGGGGTCAATGTTAATGTAATACACTAGAAATTCATTGCTTCGGGGATTGGATGGATTGAATTTACAACGTAGTATCCTTTTTTGTTGGACAAATGTGAAAACCGTGATTCGTAGAAATTACTTTTTCATGTTCAAACCCATTACTTAATTAAAGAATATAATATATTTATTGTTTTTATTAAAAATTCAAGACAAAAAAAAAAACACTATACAAATTATTATTGCTCCTTGCTTGGAAGCTATTTGGATATCTCTTAGGACAAAAGAATTTTTTCTGAATTTTTTTTGGTCTTTGGTTTGATTGGGTGGGCTATAATTTTTTTTTTAATTGGAAAAAGTTAGACGTCCCTGACCCAACAAAAAGTTAGAGGTCTATTGATGAAAAAGAGAATTACAAAGTAGAATCCTTCCCCTCACTTATGGATGAAAGCTAATGTTGCCATCCTATAAAGCAATCATTGGAAAGAAAGCTGTTGCCGTTGTTGTCAGCAATGGAGAGGGCAAGCTGGTGGCAGATTCAACATTAAGAATTATGGCAGTTTTAAGTCTGGCAGCTGAAGCCACAACAATTAGAGAGGCAATTATTCTGATTAAGAATATGGAAATGAATAAAATATTAATCGAGTCAGATAACTCATAAGTAGTGCAGGCGCTAAAGGTTAAGAATATAGTGGCGGACATTGATTCCATCCTCATAGATATTCTGCAAATGAAAGGAAATGGCAGTGACGTCGAGTTGACTTAGGTATCTAGAGAGGACAATCAGCTGGCACATAATAGGGCTATGATGAAACTAGCAGGCAGGCTAAATCATTTGTGGAGCTAAAATCTCCCGTTGAAAATCATTATAGAGTTCAGCAAGAATAGGATCTGAATTGAACAGAGAAAGAGGTGTAGAGAGGTAGCGGAAGAAAACAACACGACATTACAAGGGCAGAATCATCTTCAACAAACTCCAGTAAAAAATTGTTCCGATCATTAACTTCGAACAATGGTGGTGATGGTTACCAAGATTTCAGTCATCAACGGCAGTCGAAATCTTGTATCTAGGGACGAAAAATGTATTTGAGCTACCATTTGGGATAGAACCTCAGTAGCATCGTCGTGTCATCATCGAAAAACCTCACCCCACCACTGATTGGCGACGACGGAGACCAACGACTAACAGTGATAGGGGAAGACGCTGGAAGAGGGGGCGCTCAAGGAGTGGTCTTCTTCGTAGCACAGCGGCGTAGAGAATGGAAGGAAAGGCGTCATCATGCTGGTTTCTTCTAGATTCTGCCGGTTTGGACATGTTTTGGGGCCTGAATCATGTCGGAGAAAAAAGTGAATTACATGAATTATTACTATTAGTAGAAATAAGGATTCTCCCTTTAACATCATCAATCAACAAGAAAATAGGATTCTCCGTTAAAAAATAATAATACTGAAGGATATGAATTTGAATTCTCTAAAGTGAAAATGTTAGTAAAGTGGTAAAGTGAAGCGTTAATCACCATTAATTTTATAACTTGTATGAAATGTGTGCTCCACTATCTTAATTTAAGAGTGATTAATTCCTCACTTGATCACTTTACCAACTTTCTTATTGTAGAGAATCTTGATTCAAAGGATAGATGTAAATCTTAAAAGCATACAAATAGTGACTTGTTGAAATGGCACTAAAAACTAAGCATACAAATTGTATACCAAGAAGACTCTTTAAAAGTTAACCAAATTTCGGGACAACAATTTCTACGAAAAAATAGCACAAACATCCTTGGTAGACATTGGCGATTTCCAATGCCATTAACCATAGTCATGAGTGGATGAGAAATTACATTTGTAGCACAAAAATATGACTATAACCGTAGGAGTAATGTTATACTGCAAAAATGACTTCTTTTATAATAAAAAAAATATGACTGTAACCGTAGGAGTAATGTGCAATTTATGAGTACTGATTTTATTTCGGCCATAAAAAAGCAAAATTCTTGTTCAAATATTTGGAAAAGCATCTCCCAAACGTAGAAGAAATTCAAAAAGAATCTAGTTTAAAGAGTTACTTTGGGAGATAACATCAATTTTTGAAAAAATTATTGAATCTCAAGAGTTTGTAATTTAGTTGATTTTACTTATAGTGATGTAACTGAGAACATGCTTGATGAGAGAGTCTATGATTATGCTGTCGATAATGGTTAGAATTTGAAGCACATCGATGATGTTCTGGGGAAGAATTGGAGACCCATTATCACTACTTTAAAGGCCCTAGAGCCAAGGTTGGAGGATGATGTAGTTACATGGCTCCTGAATTAAGATGGCTTGTTTACCATTAAATCGGCTTGTAGTTTCTACCTAAGCTTCTTGAAGGATGATAAGGTTGAACTGTATTTTAAGATTTGGAGGCTTAAAGTACCCTAGAAAATTTGAAACTTTTGTTGGTTAGTTGCTAAGGAAGTGTTGCTAACAAATGAACTCCGATTTAAAAGATATATAGCTCCGGATAATTTATATAGTATTTGTGGATCTGCATCTGAGGCTTCTTTCATGTTTTCTATGACTGCAGAGTTGCGGTTATGACATAGAAGAGCATAGATGGAAGGATGAGTTACAGGTAATTTTTTCACCTGATCCTTGATTCTCTGGTTATTGGTGAATTTATCTTCTTAGTCTCACATCAAAAGGATCCTGTGACCTCTCCTTTTCGTTAGCACAATAGATTCTCTATGGTTCCATCAGAATAAGTTCATTTATGCAAGAGATACAGCTCTCGATAAAGATAAATCCATGAACTAGTTCTGTATTTGACCAAAGACTATCACCTAGCCCAAGCAAAGATGTTTTGGGTAAGGATGAGAGTGGGTAATTTTATGGAGAAATAGGTGTGGTGGCTTTGCCAAACATCCTTTCATCAAACTAAATTCAGATGGAATTGTGTTGAAGGATGAAAAGGCAGCTTGTGGAGAAATCCTTAGAGATCATGAAGAAAAATTCCTACCAGCTTATAGTATTAACTTTGACATATGTATAGTGACTTTTGCTAAGTTTTGGGACATTTTTTTGGAGTTGGATCTAGCATTTGAATCTAGATTTCACTCGATGGAAGTTAACTCAAAAGTGGTTGTGTCTATGTATCTTCAAGACTCAATTAACCTTCATTTCACGGGTCCTTTGGTCTTGGCGATTTGTAAGCATTGCAGCAGACTGGTAAGTTGGAGCATCTACCATCAGTGGCAGAGCTTGAAGAAAAATTTTGAAGGGACCAAAAATTTAACATAAAAATTACATAATAGTATTTATATTAAAATAAAATTTATAAATATAATTATTCTTTAAGTTTGTTTCTAATATGATAATAAATAAATAATTTTACAGATAAAAAATATAAAATAGTTTATAACGGTACTCTTTGAGTCTTGAGTGACTTGAAATCTTGAATAATTGAATCAGAACTAAACTTTTTAACAATTTATTTCTTAATATAAATAACCAAATTATCCGTGCGAAAGTCGTCCTCCATCTTGTTTCTTAACCTATCTTCATTATTTTCATTGCTGAAAATGATTGCTCTGTAGTAGCTATAAAAACTGAAAGAGTTAATATCAGATGAATAAATCTATTAATCAAGTAATATAATTTTGACTTTTTTGTTTCTACTAAACATCTACACAATTCATGCATAGTTGATAGATTCTTCATTTTTTAATGTTGATAGCATCAAGAATAAAATAAAAGCTGAAAAGGCAAATTAATCTTCTCTTGTTTAGTAAAGTTTTTAGAATAGTAATTATAGTTATCAAAATCGAATCGGTAATCAATTCATTCAAGGTACTGGGTGAACAGATTACTAGTTCAACTCTTAAATGACTAGTTGAATTGTTTGACTCGGTAATAATTAAATAATAATATAAAATTGAGTAAAGTATCGTTTTTATCCCCAACGTTTGGGGTAAGTCCTATTTGTGTCCCTAACGTTTAAATCGTCCTATTTGTATCCCTAACATTTGTAAAAGTGATTCAATGTTATCCTACCGTCAATTACACATCATGAACGCTTTAGTTTGAGTTTTAAAAATCTCTTCTTGAAGTTAGAATACAAATGTCTGGGATAGAATCGATGATCCACTCCAAAAAATAGCTCATTAAAAGTTGAAATTAATTCCTACAACACTTACATGATTCACTTTTCTAGGGATATAATTGAATCTAAACACAAATAGTGGGTATAATATTAAAATCGAACAAATTCAAGTGAGACCTAATTGAGAATAAATACATCCAAGTGAGAATAATTGAAAAATATAATCTAATTTGTTAGTATAATTGATAGTAGGATAACATTGAATCATTTTTATAAACGTTAGAGATACAAATAGGACGATTTAAACGTTAGGGACACAAATAGGACTTATCCCAAACGTTGGGGACAAAAACGATACTTTACTCTATAAAATTTTATTTTCTTTCTCTATTCACAATAAATAATTTTATTTGTTTTATTTTTATATTTATTTAATTGTTACTTTTAGATTTAAGTAATTTATTAATCAAATTATACTCATTATATTTTATAATTTTTTATTAAAAAATATTATTAATAGATATCATATAACTATAAGAGAAAAGTACAATTTCATTTCCTAAGGTTTAGGTAAAAAATTTTACTCGTCTCCAACCTTTTTTTTGCATTCGAATTAGTCCATAATGTTCAACTTGGTTTTAAAATCATCATTCGGGCCAAAATGCCCTTCATCTGTATCTCTTCCTCTTCATTAGCATGTTCTTCTCCATTCAATTTCTTTCTACCAATTTCTTCCTTTCTTTCTCATAGCACACCTCCTCCAGATCATCGTCGCCCTCGGCCTCCTCGATCATCTCCCTCTTCTCTCCCACCGTTCTTGCCCGCCCCTGTCGGACCTTCGTCATCTCCTCTTACACATTCCCTCACCCACCGCTAAACTCACCACCTTCACCAAGATTCGCTCCTTTTGTCGTTTTTCCTTCGAAATCTTCTTCGACCCTGCCATCGAGGACTACTCCGCCGCCATCGAGATTGACGGCCGCCTTCACCTTGCCGCACCCCTTGCCTCGTCTCACCATCGAAGGACATTCTCTCCATCGTCGTCGCAGTCCTCTTTGGCATCAGTCGCGGCACCCTCACTGTCGTCACCATGTACCTTGTTGGTTGTCGACGGCATTCTCCAGCAACAGCAATGGTATCTCTACTTCACTCAGTATCTTGTTTGTCTCTCTCTATAATTGATGAAGTTCTTCATTCTTTTTTTTTTTTTAAATTATGAATGCTTTATTGTTGTTGTTGTTGTTGGATTTGAAGGATTTGATGTTGCATTTAAAACAGAAATTTTTGAAGCATTGGTGGTAGTGGTGGTGAACATTGAGGTTGAGTTTCTCTGCTTTTCTTTCTTTCTCTGTTCTTTTCTTTCCTTTTCTTTTTATTTTTATAATTTTTTTGTTAGGGATAATTTGATTCAGAAATTTAAGATTTAGATAAAAAAAATATTATTTTAAAATAAGGTTGAACCTTAGGGCCGAATTTGAATGCAAAAAAAGATTGGAGCGAATAAAATTTTCAGCCTAAACCTTAGGAACCAAAATGTACTTAATCCTAACTATAAATAAAGAAGACATTTTTTTTTTTGAAAAAAGGAGCTCAACACAATAGAGTGGAGCAAAGTTAAAAAGAAACAGACTAACAACACCTAAATCAGACGCAATAAAAGAAACTCTCCAATGTCATCTCCAGCATAGCTATCAACAACACGAAGAGCTCTCACCTTCCCACTCTTTAACACTAAGCACGGACATCTCTATGACATCTTCAACACCTTTGCTTTCATTCTGAAAAATCCTCCTATTTCTTTCCATCCAAATGTTCCAGATGATAGCACAGAAACATCTCAACCGCTGCTTGCGTTCCTCCTTTCTACGCGGCTCTTCTGTCCAACTTAGAAAGTGGTCCTTCATCAACCCAGGGAGAGACCATAGGCGGCCCGACGCAAGTATCCAAGCATTCCACACCTGCCAGGCAAACCCGCATCCGAGAAACAAGTGGTGAACCTGCTCAACCTCCCTATTACAAAAGACACACCTCATATCCTCCTGATTGAGGATCCCAAATCGATTCAGTCTTTCCTTCATGTACATTTTAAAATTAATAAAAGTATTTTTATTTTTTAATAATCATGTACAATTAAGAAATATAATTAATTTTAAAAAATTAGTATAAAAATAAAACTAAAATTAAATTAAAATGATGACAATTCCTGATTTGAGGAATTATATACAATGATTAGCATATAGAATACTAAAGATAACATTGTTCTAATAAGAAGGCCACTCTTGTGTAGTCTACAGACTGCAAGTTTGAATCCTGTTGAGTTTCTTTAGCTATTAATTCCAAAGTAAGAAAAACCTTTCCTGTGTGCAGCGGAGCACTTGCCCACCCATGGACCTGTGCGGTTCTTGTAAGCGGCTCGAAAAGAACCGGCAATTTTTAAAAAATTTGACCATTGTTGACCGAGTTTAGTCCTAATGCAAAAGTGAACCTCTGACTCACTGACTTTTTAGTTGAATTGGTCAGTCCGATCCGATTCTAATAACTATGATTGTAACTATAAATAAGAGTAAAAATGTTAGTAATCTAAAAATTTTTGTAAGTATCCTTAGGTATGAAAGTAGAGCTCAGACTTATTAGACCCATTACTTGGTCATTGAATCTGTTATTCAACTCTTATAATTGCTTATCAATTGTGATTAAAAATATCTCCACTCTAAAATAATTCTCAACTGTAATATGATCTTTTTGGTTATGCGAGTGTCTTTGTCTTGCTACATAAGAATCAGCTAAATCAGAAATTAAAATATCATACTGCTCATAAAATAATTTTATATTTTTCAATAATTTCTCCCATATGTCATCTCTCATATTTTGGATAAATATTTTTGTAGAATGAACTAGTTGTACAATATTAATTATGTCTTGAAACTGCTTTTGTAAAGTTTGACAAAGAATGTCAATTATTTCCATAATATCTTTCATCAAATGCAAAATAAATTCAAACTCAAATGGGATCAAGGTATTGTAAGTACTATCTGCATCACTATGCTGAGAATAACTTGGTCTACCAATAATAACCTTTTGTCAAAAGTCAACATTGTACCATATATATTTATCAAACTGCAAACAGAAGAGAAATGAGAACCTCATCGAATATTACATGCTCGTTTCAAAATATATACCAATTTGATTTGTCTCTTTATCAGTTGTAAGTTCATCAATCTCTAATAAATGAAAAATGTCATCTGTCTTGACAGCACGTAACTCATCATGTTGCTTACTAGAAGAACAAATGATGTTGAAGATGAAAGTAAATTTTGAAAAAAAAATGGTGCATAGAAATAACATCTCTAGATGCAACAACTAATGCAAGTTGTAATTGATAAGCAAAACAATGGATATAATAAACATAAGGGCAATATTTTAAGAATAATGCTTGTAATCCATTCTATTTTCCTCTCATGTTACTGGTACCATCGTATCTTTGACTATGAATAATAGAGACATCAAGACCATGTCGAGAAAGAATGCTACACAATTCTTGTTTCAGAGTTAACAATGCAGTATCTTTAACATGTATAAGATAAAAAAAAACGCTCTTGAATAAAATCATGTATATCAACAAATCTCAAAATAAGTGTCATTTGTTCTCTTTTCAATTCATCACGAATTTCATCTATTACAATGCAAAACTTAAAATCTCCAATTTCTTCTTTCTTATCTTGTTTGAGAGAATATGCAAGATTTTTTATTTTTTGAGTTTGATGTGAAGGATTCTTAGCATTATATGGAACATTTTCTAACATAGTTTTTACAATTTAATTATTGTAAGATTCCATGAGTTTTATTATTCCAAGAAAAGTACATAAATTTTTTTATTCTAAAGTCTTATCATGACCTTTGAAAGCACAAGTTTAAAATGTAAGCTAACGAATTACATCAATAAAGAATTTTAGACGCAATCGATTCTTTTGAATTGAAGTATGATCCTTAATTGCATTTTGGATGTGACTTGTCTAATTTAGTAAGTCTAGACATGATCAAACTGCATTATTGTGTGATAAGTAAGGATCTTCAATATGTTTAAGAAAAGCACAATTCACTCCATTATTAACCCTTTTCCAACTTCAAAATCCTTTACTAATAAAAATATCTAATCCATCTTAAATTTTTTGCTAACCAAATAACAAAATAAATAATATGCACTATCTTAAAAAGGTAAATACTATAACCATGAAGGAAAAATACCAAATCAAGCATATTGAAATCGTTTTAGATGCTTCATACCAGATAAAGAATAATTGTCAAGATGGTTTTGATATGGACTGTAAAACCCGGTTAATTAACGGCTAATTAACCCATAAATGAGAATTTATTCTAGAAAGCCCAAATGTGATTTTTTGTGGCTAAATATGATAGAGGAGATTGAGACGAGAATTTCGGTACCAATTTTATAGAATTCGGACCAAGATTGGACCGAACGGGCCAAACCGGGCCAATTGGACCCAAAGTGGGCCCTTGGCCCAACATAACTTAACCAAAACCCTAGTTTTCAGCACTCTCTCTCCTCATTTGTTACACACACAAGCTGAAATTAGAAAGAAAGGGAGGAAGAACACTCTCTCAAGTTCTCTCCCTTGGATGATCTTCAAACCACCATAACTTTTGATCTAGAGCTCCGATTGCCGCTCCGTTTGCGGCCACGCGTTCACCGCGGAGAGCTCTACAAAACCCATACAATCAATCTTGAGGTAAGCCACACTTTACTGTTCGAAATTCCAGCCCTCATTTTCGAGTTTCATGGGTGAAATGTTGAGATTTTGGGTTCTTTGATGTTATAGGACCCAACTCTCTTGAAGGAGAAGGTTAATCTTGTCTCCTTGGACCTTGGGTGTGGTAAGATTCTCAACCCTAGTGTAATTTGTGATTTTATGATGTTTGGGTTTTGAGATGTTGTGTATGGGTATGATGGTTGTGGCTTAGGTTGTGTGTGTGTGGATATTGGAGCTTGATTGGTGATTTTGAAAAGCTTGGAAAGGGCTTGGTGGTGAAAAATCTGTTCTTGGAGGTATTGAGGCCTTGAGAGCTTGTGGATAAGTGGTTTGGAAGTGCTCCGGTTGAGCTTGGGAAATTCGGCTAAGGTATGGTTTCGGTTTCCCGTATCTAATATGTAATGTGGTAGGAAATACTTAGGCTAGAGGCCCTAAGATAGGCATTGAATGGTTGATGTTGTTAAATGCTTGAGATATATGATGTGGTCATATATGTGATAATGATTATTGATGCCTTAATGGTATGATGTATGAGAAGTATGCATGTTGTGATATATGCTTGATGATTGGTTATGGTTGAATTGTGGGTTGAACCATGTTGATGGTGAATATGATTGATTATGTATAATGATGGTTAATTGGAATCGGTGTTGTTGAGAATTGGCATGAGGAATAGTATATGATATGTCAATGTGTTTGAGTTTGAGCCACTTGGGTGAAGTGGGTTAAAATGGTGAGATAGTGATTTTGGTAAATGTGGTAAAGTCTCAATGTGTGAGTTGAGGAGGCTTGATGTTGAATTTGATACATTTTGATTGATTTCAAAGAAAAGGGATGAAATTGGCATGTTTTGATTAATTTTGAAAAGAGTTGAAGATGGTTTGTTTTGAAAATGGCATATTGTGGTTTTGTATGAAAATATGGTTTTTGGGCATACTTTGACGGGACATAACTTGGATTACGGATCTCCGTTTTGTACCAAATCTGTTTAGAAATGAAATTGGATCCGGGATGTCCATACCGTTCGAAGAACGGGTGAAAAACGATTTAAAATGAGGAAGTTATGTCCGTTGGAAGATTGGGGTTTAAATCTGTGAATTCTGCAGCTTTTAACTTAGAAAATTTTTAGCAGAATGACCCCTTGCGCGTGGGCGCACTTGGCGCGTACGTGCCGATCTTCCAGAAAACGCCATCCACGCGTGCGCGTGGTGTGCGGGCGCGCCGATGGTGCTGCACCCAATGCCAGCCATTTTCCAGAGAGTTATGCCAGAATTGTGCCGGTGTTGTGCCTGGGGCACGAGAACACCTGCGCGTACGCGTGGTTGACGCGTGCGCGTCGATTGGCAAATTTGTAATCCACGCGTTAGCGTGCATGACGCTTGCGCGTCGATGAGTTTTTGAGGCCATCCACGCGTGCGCGTGGAGTGCGCGTACGCGTGGCCCTGTTTTCATCCCAAAGTTGATTTTTGAGTTTTAAAAGCCAAATCTCATACTTCTAAGCCTCCGATCTCACCATTTATGTCTTAAATCATTATGACATGCCTAGCTATTAGAAAGGGGCTAGTGAATGAGGTAACTTGCGAGTGAAGCAAGGGAAAAATGAATGATCAATGAGGATCAAGATGATTATGTGAGATGCGGAGGATGGTGGTGGAAGTGCTTGTTATGCCATGGGCCGAAAGGCTATGATTGATAATGAAATGGCTGGTTATGGATTTAACCGTGAGCCGGAATAGCTGTGTATGCTATGAATATTGGCTGGTTCTGGACTGAACCGTGAGCCGGATGGCTGATATGGATGTTGATCCATGAATGAGAATTCATGCATGTTTATGCTGAATTATTGATAATTGAGATTTGCACTTCCACTGTCAGAGGCACGAGATCCCTGGGTAGTAGCAGTGGCTAGCCACCACGTGCTCCAGGTGGAGGCTCGAGACTCTGTTGACCCTATGTCGTAAGTGTGGCCGGGCACTGTGAAAGACCCGGATGAGCTCGCCCCCGAAATATTCACCAGTGAGGGTGATGGATATGGATCATGTTTATGATCAAGTTTATGACGAGTATAACTCGAGTTGGGGATGCACGACAGAGGGACAGTCCAATGGTTAGCGACCAGGACTTGTCGGGTTGGCTCTATAACCGACAAGATGATATCATCAGCCACTAGGGACAGGCATTCATCATATGCATATTATGTGAATTGTTTGAGATTGCCTATTTGACTGCATATAACTTGCTAATTGTCTAAATGTCTTACTTGCTCCTATTTGATATTCCTTGTTTGATATAACTGTGTTTGCTATATTATATCCTGCTGGTGGTTGGGCGGTTTGAAGGAATTGAAAAGGGAAGTACTAGTTAGACTGAAGAATCTTTAGTCAGATGCCCTTTTATGGTTTAGTCTGTTTATAAGCTTTGATATTACTTGAAGGAAGTTCTAGGATTGCCTTCGGCTTTCCTCCATTATTATGTATTATATATGTGGAAGCTGTTACCATGCTGGGGACCTTTGGTTCTCACCCATGCGGATTTTGTGGTTTTCAGATGCAGGACGTGAGGTTTCCCGCTGAGGCATGCTGGAGACTTCTATACTTGCGAAGATCCTTTGTTCTCGGGGCTATTTTTGGTTTATATGTTTTGTTTAGATACTTTTATCTCCATTAAATAATACAAACTGTGATGACTCCTTTTATGGGAGAATTTTGGAGAATAGGTTTTATGTATTTGTGTCCCTTTGGGTTTCCTTGGGGTTTTCCTTATTTCTTTTATATGTATATATTACTATGCTCGGACCGGTTATCTTCGCAGCCGGATCTTGAGTCTTGATATTCCTGTTTTTGACACTCCTTTGTATATATATAATCTCGCGTTGGTTATCCTTGTTCGTTACGTTAACGATCGGAGTGTTGCGCTTTCGAGTTGCGGTTTTTGTTTACCCCTTTTTCTGCAAAGGCTCCTAGCTATAATCAATCATTCATACTACTATATGTACTAAATTTTTTATTTTAGAGGTCGTAATACCTTGCCATCTCTGAATTATGACTTAAGCATAAGACTCTGTATGGTAGGGTGTTACATTATGGTATCAGAGCAGTTCGTTCCTGTAGAGCCTGAGGGATGGACTGATTATGCTTCTGTGCATTCTCTGTATGTGTGTTATGTGCTATTAGTATATCTGCTTGATATAATTGGCATAAACGTTCATGAGCATGCATTTGGGACTTTGAAGCACTAGACTTCCGATATTGAGACTGATCAACTTAATATCGATTGTTGGGTGTGTATAGGAACCAGATGGCGCCTCGTGGACGCGGTAGAGGTAGTGTGAGAGGTCGTACGAATGCTCGTGCACCGGAGAATAACCCTAATAACCCGGTGAACTTTATGGCTGCGTTGGAGAACATGGCTGCTGCTATGCAAGCCACTGCTGAGGCTCTTGGTCAACAGATGAACAACCATGGTAATGATGGAGGTGGAGTTCAGGGCCCAATGACACTGGCAAACTTTTTGAAGGTTAATCCGTTTAAGTTCAAGGGAACTACTAGTCCGACTGAGGCTGATACATGGTTCCAGGCTATAGAGCGAGCATTACAAGCACAAGTGGTACCTGAAGGACAACGTGTCGAGTTTGCTACCTATATGCTCACAGGTGAAGCGTCCCATTGGTGGCAAGGTATCCGACGTCTTCTGCAGCAGGGTGATGACTATATCACCTGGAATGTCTTTCAAGAAGAGTTCTATAAGAAGTACTTTCCGACTTCTGCTAGGACGGCTAAGGAACTTGAATTGTTACATCTGAAGCAGGGTACTATGTCTATATCAGAGTATACTGACAAGTTCGAGGAGCTGTTCAGGTTCTCTCGTATGTGTCAAGGGACTCCGGTGGAATATGAGGAATGGAAGTGTGTTAAGTATGAAGGAGGACTCCGGAGTGATATTTTCAGTTCAGTGGGACCAATGGAGATTAGGACTTTCTCCGAGTTGGTAAACAAGTGTAGGGTTGCTGAAGAGTGTGTGAAAAGGGCAACCGCTGAGAAAGGGAGTCAAAGGGGATCATTCCCACAGAACCGAGGGAAGAGCTTTGCACCTAGAGGTTCGTCTTTCAAGAGAGGAAGCTCTTTTAGGAGGCCCAACAACAACAACAACTCCCAAGGGAGGAAGTTTGGGAAGCAGCCTCAGAATGATCAAGCTTGTACTAGGTGTGGAAGTCACCATCCGGGAGCACCATGCAAGGCCGGATGGGGTTTGTGCTACACTTGTGGAAAAGCGGGGCATAAAGCCATAAATTGTCCTGAGAAGCAGAAACAAGGTGCTGGAAAAGCACAACAGACTGGTCGGGTGTTCACCACTTCAGCTGTAGGAGCTGGGGGATCCGAGGCACTCATTCGAGGTAACTGTGAAATAGCTGGTCAAACTTTAAATGCTTTATTTGATTCGGGAGCATCACATTCATTCATTGCATTTGAGAAAGCTCATGAGTTAGGATTGAAGATTGTAACCTTAGGTTATGACCTAAAGGTATATAATGCTACCCATGAAGCCATGGTAACTAGGCTAGGATGTCCGGAAGTTTCCTTTAGGTTCAAGCAGCGTGAGTTTGTTCATAATTTAATCTGCTTACCGATGGTCGGTCTTGATCTTATCTTGGGATTGGACTGGTTATCTAAGAACCATGTCTTGCTTGATTGTTCTACAAAGTCGGTGTACTTTATGCCGGAAGATACAGAAGGGCCGGTCGTGGTAAATAATTATTACTTGAATTCGATGATGGTGAACTGTTCCGGGACCGAATGTCGGGGTATCATGTTGTTAGCCGCGGGTGTTTCGGGTGATGATCAAAGGTTGGAACAGATTCCGGTTGTGTGTGAGTTTTCGGAAGTGTTTCCTGATGATATTGATGAGTTTCCACCTAACCGAGAGGTTGAGTTTTCTATTGAACTGGTGCCCGGGGCGGGACCAATCTCAAGTGCTCCTTATAGGATGTCACCGTTAGAGATGAACGAGCTAAAGTCTCAGTTAGAGGATTTGTTGGGAAAGAATTTCATACGACCAAGTGTCTCTCCGTGGGGCGCTCCAGTGTTGCTGGTGAAGAAGAAGGATGGGAGTATGCGGCTCTGTGTGGATTACAGGCAGTTGAACAAGGTTACAATAAAGAATAAGTACCCATTGCCGAGAATTGATGATCTCATGGATCAGTTACAAGGAGCTGGAGTTTTCTCTAAGATTGATTTGCGATCCGGTTATCACCAGATAAGGGTGAGGGGTGAGGATATCCCTAAGACCGTTTTCAGAACTCGTTATGGTCATTACGAGTACACTGTGATGTCCTTTGGGTTGACGAACGCTCCTGCGGTATTCATGGATTACATGAATAGAGTCTTCCGTCCGTTTCTGGATAAATTCGTTGTTGTCTTCATTGATGACATACTGATTTATTCCAAGACTGAAGAAGAGCATGCGGAACACTTGAGGACCGTGTTGCAGATTCTAAAGGAGAAGAAACTTTATGCAAAACTGTCTAAGTGTGAGTTTTGGAAGAGTGAGGTGAAGTTTTTGGGCCATGTGGTGAGTAAGAAGGGAATAGCAGTAGATCCAACTAAGGTGGAGGCAGTGATGGATTGGAAACAACCAACCACCATAACAGAGATAAGGAGTTTTCTGGGTTTAGCTGGCTATTACAGAAGGTTTATCAAGGGCTTTTCACAGATAGCTCTGCCAATGACAAAGTTAACCCGCAAAGATACTCCGTTTGTTTGGACTCCTGAATGCGAGGAGAGCTTTCAGACATTGAAGAAAAAGTTGACTACTGCACCTGTGTTAGTGTTACCCGAGCCGAATGAGCCATTTGAGGTGTATTGTGATGCCTCATTAAAGGGTTTAGGGTGCGTGCTGATGCAACATCGTAATGTGGTGGCGTATGCCTCACGACAGTTGAGACCTCATGAAGTTAGTTACCCTACGCACGATTTGGAACTCGCTGCGGTTGTGTTTGCCTTGAAGGTGTGGAGGCATTATCTCTATGGGGTTAAGTTCCAAGTCTTCTCTGATCATAAGAGCTTGAAGTACCTCTTTGATCAGAAAGAGCTTAATATGAGGCAGAGAAGGTGGATGGAATTGTTGAAGGACTACGACTTTGAGTTGCATTACCATCCGGGAAAGGCAAACGTAGTGGCAGATGCGTTAAGTCGGAAGTCATTATATGCGGCTTGGATGATGCTTCAAGAGGAGAAGTTGCTCAAGGGATTCGAGAGTCTTAAAATTGGTGCTCGAGAAGTATCCGGAACCTTGTGTTTGAGCCGATTAGAAATCTCAAGTGACTTTAAGTCCGAACTCCTAAAGGCTCATCAAAATGATGAAGCATTATGGAAAGTGTTACCGGCCATTGAGCAAGGGAAACAGTGGAGAGTGTCGGAAGAAAAAGATGGGTTATGGAGATTCAAGGGTAGGATCATTGTGCCGGATGTGGGCACTTTGAGGCAAGATATTTTAAAGGAGGCACACAAAAGCGGATTCTCCATTCACCCGGGCAGTACTAAGATGTACCATGATTTGAAGGCGATGTTTTGGTGGCCGGGTATGAAGAATGATGTGGCGGAATATGTTTCAAAGTGCTTAACTTGTCAAAAGGTAAAGATTGAACATCAAAGACCTTCCGGGATGTTGCAACCTTTAGAGATTCCACAATGGAAGTGGGAAAGTATTGCAATGGACTTTGTGTCAGGATTGCCAAGGACTAGGGCTGGTTTTGATGCTATTTGGGTGATTGTGGACCGACTGACGAAGTCAGCTCACTTTTTGCCCATTCGGATGACTTACACCCTTGAGGAGCTAGCACGGTTATACATAAAGGAGATCGTGAGACTTCATGGTGTACCTGCTACTATAATCTCTGATAGAGATCCTCGTTTCACTTCAAGGTTTTGGGGTGCATTTCAGAAAGCTTTTGGAACCCGATTAAGCTTGAGCACGGCTTACCATCCTCAAACAGATGGTCAATTTGAGAGGACGATCCAAACACTGGAGGATATATTGAGAGCTTGTGTTTTGGACCAACCGGTGAGTTGGGATCGGTATATGCCATTAGTGGAGTTTGCATACAATAATAGTTATCATGCGAGCATCGGAATGGCTCCGTATGAGGCCTTGTATGGGAGGAAATGTCAATCTCCGCTATGTTGGTATGAAGCTGGAGAGAAAAGCTTGTTGGGGCCGGAAATGATAGCTGAGACCACCGAACAAGTCAAGAAAATCCGAGATAGGATGCTCACGGCGCAGAGTCGTCAAAAGAGTTACGCCGATCAGAGGCGAAAGCCCTTAGAGTTTGAGGAAGGAGAACATGTTTTCCTTAAGGTTACTCCGACTACGGGAGTAGGTAGGGCAATTAAGGCAAAGAAGTTGAATCCTCGATACATTGGTCCATTTCAAATCCTAGAGAGGATTGGACCGGTGGCGTATTGGATGGCTCTACCACCTCATCTTTCGAACCTGCACGACGTGTTTCACGTGTCGCAGCTTCGGAAGTACACTCCTGATGCTAGCCATGTGTTGGAACCTGAATCGGTTCAGTTGAGGGAAGATTTGACGCTTCCAGTGGCTCCAGTCAGAATTGATGATACTAGTATTAAACGGTTGCGTGGAAAAGATGTTTCCTTAGTCAAAGTGGCATGGAGTCGAGGCGGTGTTGAGGAACACACTTGGGAACTTGAGTCGGAGATGCGAACGGATTATCCGCATTTATTCTCAGGTATTTGCATTTGAATTTTGTGGGCAAAATTCCCAATTAGGTGGGTAGAATGTAAAACCCGGTTAATTAACGGCTAATTAACCCATAAATGAGAATTTATTCTAGAAAGCCCAAATGTGATTTTTTGTGGCTAAATATGATAGAGGAGATTGAGACGAGAATTTCGGTACCAATTTTATAGAATTCGGACCAAGATTGGACTGAACGGGCCAAACCGGGCCAATTGGACCCAAAGTGGGCCCTTGGCCCAACATAACTTAACCAAAACCCTAGTTTTCAGCACTCTCTCTCCTCATTTGTTACACACACAAGCTGAAATTAGAAAGAAAGGGAGGAAGAACACTCTCTCAAGTTCTCTCCCTTGGTTGATCTTCAAACCACCATAACTTTTGATCTAGAGCTCCGATTGCCGCTCCGTTTGCGGCCACGCGTTCACCGCGGAGAGCTCTACAAAACCCATACAATCAATCTTGAGGTAAGCCACACTTTACTGTTCGAAATTCCAGCCCTCATTTTCGAGTTTCATGGGTGAAATGTTGAGATTTTGGGTTCTTTGATGTTATAGGACCCAACTCTCTTGAAGGAGAAGGTTAATCTTGTCTCCTTGGACCTTGGGTGTGGTAAGATTCTCAACTCTAGTGTAATTTGTGATTTTATGATGTTTGGGTTTTGAGATGTTGTGTATGGGTATGATGGTTGTGGCTTAGGTTGTGTGTGTGTGGATATTGGAGCTTGATTGGTGATTTTGAAAAGCTTGGAAAGGGCTTGGTGGTGAAAAATCTGTTCTTGGAGGTATTGAGGCCTTGAGAGCTTGTGGATAAGTGGTTTGGAAGTGCTCCGGTTGAGCTTGGGAAATTCGGCTAAGGTATGGTTTCGGTTTCCCGTATCTAATATGTAATGTGGTAGGAAATACTTAGGCTAGAGGCCCTAAGATAGGCATTGAATGGTTGATGTTGTTAAATGCTTGAGATATATGATGTGGTCATATATGTGATAATGATTATTGATGCCTTAATGGTATGATGTATGAGAAGTATGCATGTTGTGATATATGCTTGATGATTGGTTATGGTTGAATTGTGGGTTGAACCATGTTGATGGTGAATATGATATTGATTATGTATAATGATGGTTAATTGGAATCGGTGTTGTTGAGAATTGGCATGAGGAATAGTATATGATATGTCAATGTGTTTGAGTTTGAGCCACTTGGGTGAAGTGGGTTAAAATGGTGAGATAGTGATTTTGGTAAAATGTGGTAAAGTCTCAATGTGTGAGTTGAGGAGGCTTGATGTTGAATTTGATACATTTTGATTGATTTCAAAGAAAAGGGATGAAATTGGCATGTTTTGATTAATTTTGAAAAGAGTTGAAGATGGTTTGTTTTGAAAATGGCATATTGTGGTTTTGTATGAAAATATGGTTTTTGGGCATACTTTGACGGGACATAACTTGGACTACGGATCTCCGTTTTGTACCAAATCTGTTTAGAAATGAAATTGGATCCGGGATGTCCATACCGTTCGAAGAACGGGTGAAAAACGATTTAAAATGAGGAAGTTATGTCCGTTGGAAGATTGGGGTTTAAATCTGTGAATTCTGCAGCTTTTAACTTAGAAAATTTTTAGCAGAATGACCCCTTGCGCGTGGGCGCACTTGGCGCGTACGCGCCGATCTTCCAGAAAACGCCATCCACGCGTGCGCGTGGTG
This sequence comes from Arachis stenosperma, assembly GCF_014773155.1. NCBI lineage: Eukaryota > Viridiplantae > Streptophyta > Magnoliopsida > Fabales > Fabaceae > Arachis > Arachis stenosperma. The sequence goes on along the minus strand of NC_080384.1, from coordinate 16,515,389 downwards.
TGCGCGGGCGCGCCGATGGTGCTGCACCTAATGCCCAGCCATTTTCCAGAGAGTTATGCCAGAATTGTGCCGGTGTTGTGCCTGGGGCACGAGAACACCTGCGCGTACGCGTGGTTGACGCGTGCGCGTCGATTGGCAAATTTGTAATCCACGCGTTAGCGTGCATGACGCTTGCGCGTCGATGAGTTTTTGAGGCCATCCACGCGTGCGCGTGGAGTGCGCGTACGCGTGGCCCTGTTTTCATCCCAAAGTTGATTTTTGAGTTTTAAAAGCCAAATCTCATACTTCTAAGCCTCCGATCTCACCATTTATGTCTTAAATCATTATGACATGCCTAGCTATTAGAAAGGGGCTAGTGAATGAGGTAACTTGCGAGTGAAGCAAGGGAAAAATGAATGATCAATGAGGATCAAGATGATTATGTGAGATGCGGAGGATGGTGGTGGAAGTGCTTGTTATGCCATGGGCCGAAAGGCTATGATTGATAATGAAATGGCTGGTTATGGATTTAACCGTGAGCCGGAATAGCTGTGTATGCTATGAATATTGGCTGGTTCTGGACTGAACCGTGAGCCGGATGGCTGATATGGATGTTGATCCATGAATGAGAATTCATGCATGTTTATGCTGAATTATTGATAATTGAGATTTGCACTTCCACTGTCAGAGGCACGAGATCCCTGGGTAGTAGCAGTGGCTAGCCACCACGTGCTCCAGGTGGAGGCTCGAGACTCTGTTGACCCTATGTCGTAAGTGTGGCCGGGCACTGTGAAAGACCCGGATGAGCTCGCCCCCGAAATATTCACCAGTGAGGGTGATGGATATGGATCATGTTTATGATCAAGTTTATGACGAGTATAACTCGAGTTGGGGATGCACGACAGAGGGACAGTCCAATGGTTAGCGACCAGGACTTGTCGGGTTGGCTCTATAACCGACAAGATGATATCATCAGCCACTAGGGACAGGCATTCATCATATGCATATTATGTGAATTGTTTGAGATTGCCTATTTGACTGCATATAACTTGCTAATTGTCTAAATGTCTTACTTGCTCCTATTTGATATTCCTTGTTTGATATAACTGTGTTTGCTATATTATATCCTGCTGGTGGTTGGGCAGTTTGAAGGAATTGGAAAGGGAAGTACTAGTTAGACTGAAGAATCTTTAGTCAGATGCCCTTTTATGGTTTAGTCTGTTTATAAGCTTTGATATTACTTGAAGGAAGTTCTAGGATTGCCTTCGGCTTTCCTCCATTATTATGTATTATATATGTGGAAGCTGTTACCATGCTGGGGACCTTTGGTTCTCACCCATGCGGATTTTGTGGTTTTCAGATGCAGGACGTGAGGTTTCCCGCTGAGGCATGCTGGAGACTTCTATACTTGCGAAGATCCTTTGTTTTCGGGGCTATTTTTAGTTTATATGTTTTGTTTAGATACTTTTATCTCCATTAAATAATACAAACTGTGATGACTCCTTTTATGGGAGAATTTTGGAGAATAGGTTTTATGTATTTGTGTCCCTTTGGGTTTCCTTGGGGTTTTCCTTATTTCTTTTATATGTATATATTACTATGCTCGGACCGATTATCTTCGCAGCCGGATCTTGAGTCTTGATATTCCTGTTTTTGACACTCCTTTGTATATATATAATCTCGCGTTGGTTATCCTTGTTCGTTACGTTAACGATCGAAGTGTTGCGCTTTCGAGTTGCGGTTTTTGTTTACCCCTTTTTCTGCAAAGGCTCCTAGCTATAATCAATCATTCATACTACTATATGTACTAAATTTTTTATTTTAGAGGTCGTAATACCTTGCCATCTCTGAATTATGACTTAAGCATAAGACTCTGTATGGTAGGGTGTTACATGGACCAATTTAAGATAAGTTCGTCTAACTTCATTTCTCTAGTTTGAGTGATATTGCCAAATTTAAAGTCATTTTTCAAGGTCTCATTTCAAAGAATTAAAATCAAACTCATTAGATGTAACTTTTTGAACATTTGAAGATTGTATCTCACTTTTTTTATGATTCATTAGAGTAGAAGAGCTCTTTATAAGTGTTGATATTGTAAAAGTTATGATTTTTCCTTCTTGAATGCTAGTCTTCCTCTTAAAAAAATGCATTAATTCTTTGATTTTTTATCATCATAATTTTACAAAATTTGAATATATAACTTGTGAATTATGTAAAAAATAATTAAAAAGATAAATATTAAATTTACAATACTTATTGAATGTCTTTTTCTGACAAAAAGATTAATTAAAGAACTAACAAACATAAAATAGCACTAAATTAAATGAAGAAAAAATTATCTAATTTTACAAAGATGATGCGAAAATATATAATTACTTGTACTCAGAACTTGATTTAAAAGATTGAAATTTCTTAAGTTATAACTTGCGAATTCTTCTATCAATGTATAAGAATATAATGCTACTAATAATTATTGAATATTCTAATATTTTTATATAACATAAAAAATTAAATTAAAAAAACAATAAAATATAAAATAATATTAAACTAAATAAATAAAAATACCTAATTTTATTGTAGATAATTTCACCATTAATTTTTTTTGTCATACGACCTATTACTGTGACTTGCTATGGCGTTGTTCTTATTAGATATTATTATTAGCGTTTTCTATTTTTCAGTTGAGAGGTGGTCTCTTTAAGAAGTCAAAGAAATTCAATTTTTTCTTATTTAATTGCTAAATCTATTCAAAAGATTTTAATCTTTTAGGAGATTTGGTTCTATCTTTATTTGGTTATAGAATTGTAGGAGTTATTAGTGTTTTTCTCTTTTTTTTTTGGAGTTATTAGTGAATATTAAACATGATAGACTGGTATCTATTTATTTAAAATATGAATATTTGAATCTTTTTAAGAGATTTGGTTCTATTTTTATTTGGTTATAAAATCGTAAGAGTTATTACTATTTTTTCTCGTTTTGGAGTTATATTTGAGTATTGAATATGGTAGCTATCTATTTAAAAGATTTGAATTTTTTTTAGGAGATTTAGTTCTATTTTTATTTGGTTATAAAATTGTAGAAGTTTAAATTTATTAGTGAATATTGAACATAGTAATTCTAATGAGAGAAAAAAAATATGCCACTTGAACTAAATATTTTCTTATGTACAAAATATTACTAATTTTTCTATAAAAAAATTTGAGGGTCTATAATCTTTTATTGCCAAGCTAAAGCTTTGCCATTGTCTACCACAAATTTAAAAATATAAATTCTTATGCGGATAGATTGATTGGACATGACTTACAATATAATTGTTATATATTTTTGTCTTTATTTTCTTATATATTTTTTAATTTTTTCTGATTTTTTTTGGACAGAGACCTGGGCCAACAGACCAGCCCAGGCCAAAAACAAAGAACCCATGCCCCTAACCGACCCAGAATCCATCCAAACTCCTCATCCATTTGCACGAGAGAGAAGGCTGGATTTGGCAGGCTGTGATGCGTCTTCCTCTTCTCAGCACTCGGTGCAGTGGACGAAACTCTGAGCGCTAGTGGCACCGTGGAAGTCACGTTGTCGGAGATTGTTCATCGCTGAGCCATTATCCTCACCCGTCTAGCCTCCGCAGCAGCAGTCGGGACCTCGCCGTCGACGTCCTCCATCGCCCAGCAGCTTCAATTCGCAACTTCCAAAGGTCGCCACCGCTTTAACCACAACCCACCCCTCGTCTGTCTCATCCTACCACAGCACCATCTCCTTTCATCTCCCCAGTTTCAATTTCAACCCCACCTGTGAAGATCCAGTTGATACTCAAACCTGGAACGTCTGCTCGTGAGACCGCGTCGCCTTTGGATGCATGCAGGCTCTCTGCCTCATATCATAAATGATCTGGATTGAAATCTTGCTTTTGTACCTCAATTCCTAGTTCAAACCTCTTCAATTTACCTTTTTTATTTTCTCTATTAGTCTTTCGCATTCTTACTTCATGTTTGAATCTCACTCCTAAGGATGCTTCGTATTTCTACAAGTGGTTGAGCACTTCAGGTTGAACGTAACATTTCTAATTCCGCAACCTTTGCCACTGCATGGGCAAGACGATTTCCTTTTCTAGGAGTCCAAGTCATTCCTTTTTCAGGTAAATTTTCCTTTAGAATTTGAATATCTTGGATGATAGCCAATGCTTCTCCTATGGTTGTCTTGGATTTTATTGCTTGAATGAGCTTTAAGTTGTCTGATTCTATTAGAGTTTTGCTCATTTGTAGATTGTTCACTATGATTAATGCTTGCCTTATTGCTTGGGCTTCTGCCACAGTGCTTGATTTGGCTTGAATTTTCCCTGAAAATCCTAATACAATCCTTCCTTTACTATTTCTGATCACCACAGCTATTGCACCTGTCCCATTGTCCTTTCGAAAGGCAACATCAACATTCGCTTTTAGCCAATTCTCAGGAGCAGGTCTCCATGTCACTGAGTTAGTTCTGCTCCTATTGGCTTCTATTTTTTGTGTCTGCTATTTCTCTGCTAGTTTTCTATAAAATATCTCTAGTGTTCTTGCCCTACTGATTGTCCAACTAGGATTCACTTCCTGTTGTTGAAAAAGTTTGTTGTTTCTGGTGTTCCATATCTCTCACATGAGAAATCTTAGCTTACCAATCCTCTTCTCCTGGTCGTCTCCACCTTCTGCTCTGATCTTTCTTATACATTCCACCATCCAACTTTCAATCGAGTTTGTTGTCTCTGCTGTTGGGGGTCCATTGGCATTTCGCCCCAAACCATGTTGCTCTCGCCCAATCACATAGCAGTAAGGCGTGTTCTACCGTCTCCAAACCTTTTAAGCATATATGACACACTGGATCTGGTACCATATTTCTTTTATGCAAATTAGAACCTACTGGTAATATATCCTAACATGCTTTCCATAAGAACATTCTGATTTTCTACGGAACCTCCATTCTCCATATCTCCCTTTTGTCTTCACTTGTTTATGGATTTCCATTTCTCATGTCCTGCCCTACTTTTTTTGTAACATAATATCCAGTTCTTATTGAGTAATTTCCATCTTCCTTCCATGGCCAGTACAAGTAGTCTTCTTTATTCACTACGCTAACAGGGGTGCAAAGAATCTCTTTGCAGATTTTCTGGGAAAATCTGTTTTCAATTATTTCTCTATTCCACCCTTCTCCATTCCTAATGAGATCCTTTGTCCGGATGCCTCTGTGTATTCATTAAGAATGGTGATGATCTGAAAAATCTTATCTTCCTTTGCTCTCGCGAATATAATGCAATCGTCTGCGAACAACAAGTGAGTAAGTACCGGAGCTGTTGGAGCTATCTTTAGACCGGTTATATAGCCTTTCTCCTGAGCCTCCTGCATTAGAATCGTGAACACCTCAGCTGCTAAAATGAAATGGTAAGGAGATAAGGGGTCCCCTTGTCAAAGGCCTCTCTGTGGCTTGATCCTCTTAGACAGCTCACCATTGACCTTTACCCTATAGTTTGCACTTCTGACACACTTCATAACCAATTCAACCCATTTTTCGGTAAATCTGAGTTTCATAAGCACCTTCTCGGAAAAATCCCACTCTAACCTATCATATGCCTTGTTCATATCCAACTTGATCGCTATATTCTAGGATCCCTCTCTTCTTTTCTCGTTTAGGCTGTAATACACTTCTTGGACAATCACTACATTATATTGTATGAGTCTTCCTCCCACAAAGGCACTTTAAGTTGGTGACACTATATCCTCCAGTAGCCCTTTCAATCTCAGCACTATAACCCTTGTTATAATCTTGTAAATAAAGTTACAATAACTTATCGGTCTTAGCTGATTAAGTTCTTCCGGATTCTTAACCTTTGGAATTAGGACGACTGTGGTTTCACTAATCTCTTCTGGAAAACTCCCATTCTGAAAGAATTCTTTAACAAATGCACATACCTCCTTCTTAATTATCTCCCAGTATTTTTGGTAGAATAATCCATTCAGACCATCTGGCCTTGGAGCCTTGAGGCAGCCCATGCTGAAGACTGCTTTTCTAATCTCCTCTTCAGTGACTTCTGAGATCAGCCCCCTGTTCATACCCTCTGTGACTCTTGCTGGAATTTTATTTAGTGTTGTTGCAAATTTTCTTTTGCTATCGGAAGTGAATAACGCTTCAAATCGTTCCTCAATATGGTTCATGATTTCTTTCCTATCCTCCATCCATGAGCCCGCTTCATTCTTCAATTTATCAATTTTGTTCCTTTTTCTTCTTTGAATGGTTGTGGCATGAAAAAAAGATGTGTTCTTGTCCCTCCATTTCAACCATTTTAACCTGCCTCTTTGTCCCTAATATTTCTCTTCCAATTTCTATAAAACTGCTATATTCTCCTTTATCAACTGTATCTTCTCCTGCTTTTCTTGTGTTAAGTTCGAATCTTGTAACTTCTTCAATTCTTCCTTCAGTTTGTAAATTTCTTTATCTGCACTATTAAAAGTCTTCTTGCTCCACTTCTTTTTTTTTGGAAGAAAGTGAGCTCAACACATTAGAGTGGAGCAAACATGAGAAGATAACAAAACAGAACCAAAATAAAAGACATAACTCTAGGGTAGAATCAGTTGTCATCTCCGGCATTGCCATCAACAACCAAACGGATCAACGTCACACCATTCCTTATAACTCAGAAATGACTTATTCTTGACTCCATCAACACATGTCTCCAGTTTCTGGAAGATTCTTCTATTCCGTTCTAACCAAATGTTCCAGATAACCGCAAAGAATCCTATCTGCCACTTCTTTCTCTCAGAACTATGACCAGGCACTTCCATCCAACTCTCAAATAGTTCTTTGACAGTCCCCAGAATAGCCCATGCTCTGCCTGCACCTGTCAACCAAGTGCACCACACCTGCCAAGTAAAATCACAACTAAAAAACAAATGGTGCACAAATTCTATTTCTTTTTTACACAACACACAAATCGTATCGCTATGTCGTAGGATTCCAAGCCTACTCAGTCTCTCTTTAGTGTTGATCCTGCCTATTAGGACAAACCACGCAAAAAGCTCCACTCTTGGAGGAACCAATCCTCTCCAAATGGCACTAGTGAAGCTGTAGCTTGTGATGTCTTCTGGGAGAGTCTCTTTTTGCAGCACCTGCACAAAAGAATTAGTAGAATAGATACCTATTTTATCAAATTTCCATACAATTATATCCTCTCTACTAGGCGACATCCTTACTACTCACAATTGGTCATGTAGTTGATTGAGCAGCTCAAGTTTCCATTGGAATAACTCTCTCCTCCACTGAAAGTTTCACACCCACTCTATCCTATCCCAGAACCCACAATCCCCTACCATATATTCTTGTTGATAGCAGAGAAGAGTCTCAGAAAACTATCTTTCAACGGACCACCTTGTAGCCAATCATCCTCCCAGAACTGAATATGTCTACCATCTCCCACCTCCATAGCCAAACCACTTATCATCGTATCTCTCCCCTGTGGCCCTCTAAAATTAAGCTGACAAATATCTTTCCACAGTCCTCCTCTTGCAAGCAATGGCTGTTGTGACAACATTACAGAAGGATTCAAGAGATTACAAGAACAGACAACTTGAACAGAAGCGCCGTATTTCTGATCAATGCATCCCCCACCCCCAAGCCGCCTAACTTTTTCGGAGCTTGCACCATCTCCCATTTCACAAGTGGTATACCGTTTTTCCCATCTTCTTTACTCCATAAAAACCTTCTCTGTACCCCGATAATCTTGTCTGTAACTGCTTTTGGCATTTTGTACAAGCTTAAGTAGTAAACCGGCAGACTATTCAGGACGGATTTTATGAGAATCAGCTTGCCAGCTTTGTTGAGAGACTTAGCTTTCCACAAACTAAGCTTATCTTCCACCTTGTCTATGATCGGTTTTCATGTATTCACCAACCGTGGGTTTGCACCTAACGAAATTCCTAAATACCTGACTGGTAAAGTAGCTTCGGCACAATCCAACAAACCACACATATTCATCACCCAGTCCTGCTCACAGTTAACCGAAATCAGATTTGACTTCGCGAAGTTGATACTCAGACCAGACATCCACTTGAAGCAACGCAAAAGCCTCTTATAGTTCAGTATTGTTTCTGTATCCTGTGGGCAAAATAAAATTGTGTCGTCCGCAAATTGGAGATGCGACAATTCTATGTTGTCCCTACCCACCAACAGTGGAGAGATGCGCCCATTTCTGATTGCCTCACCCACCATCCTATGCAATACGTCGACAACCAGAATGAATAGAAAAGGAGACAGCGGATCTCCTTGTCTCAGTCCTCTCTCTATCCAGAACGGCTTGGTTGGTGATCTATTAATCAACACTGACATTGATGCTGCGGTCACACATTCCTTCACCCATGCCCTCCACCGAAGGCCAAAACCCATTTTTTGGAGCACCTCATCCACAAAACTCTATCTCACTCTGTCGTAAGCTTTCTGAAAGTCTAGTTTGATAATTGCCGCCTGCTTCTTACGCGACTTCAGTCATTGGACCATCTCACAAGCAATGAGCACACCATCATGTATCTTGCAACCCTTGACAAACGCAGACTGCGTCTCTCCCACTAAACCTGGCATTACTGACCGCCACCCATGTTACGTTGGCATCTGTTGGTAACTTTGCGCTTTGGAAAAACTCCAAAATAACTCTTGGCCAATCTCACCCCAACATTTCTTTATGAAATTCATATTGTAGCCATCAATACCTGGCGCTTTACTGGACCCACAATCCCAAACTGCCTCTCGAACTTCCTCAGGTGATGGTATCACCTCTAGCTCTTTTGCTTCCTCCTCATTAATCTGCCTTACCAACCCATCACAGATTCCAACCCTTGGATAGAACTCCTGTCGATATAGTTCTTTATAGTTTCTTGTAATTGCAACTTTTATTCTAGCATGGTTCCTCACTACTCTACCATTAATTACCAGGGACTCGATTCCGTTGTTCATTCTTCTAGCCGATGCTATATTATGAAAGTATCTGGTGTTCTTGTTCATATCCCTAGCATGTAGAGAGCGGGACATCTGCTTCCAATGAATCTCCTTTTTGGCATACCACTTCGCACAGCAAGTCACAAGAGCCTTCCTTCTAGCCTCCAATGTTCCATCATGACTGCCAACACTAACCACGTCATCAATCTTCTTAATTTCTTCCTCGAATTTCTTTATCCTGTTGTCAATGTCCTCGAAATTGTCCTTGTGCAATCTCCTCAGCGGAACCGTCAATGCCTTCAACTTACTAGTAAATTGTTCATCACCCAAGTTTCTCCACTCATCCTTCACCATCCTCAGAAACCCGTCATGTGTGAACCAGCAGTCTAAGCTTCGGAATGGTCTTAGACCAGCACTAAGTCTCGCATCTTCTAGAATCAACGGGCAATGATCTGATAGCCCTCTAGGTCCTCCTCTCAAACGAGTATCTGGGAACTCCTCAAGCCACTCCAAACTGACAAGAACCCTATCTATTCAGCTACAAGAACAACCTCGAAACCATGTGAACTTCTGATCAGTAAGCGGTAGATCCACTAGCTGTAAATCTTACACCCATTCCTTAAAGTCTTCTGCAGAAGCCGGTAAACTAACTGCGCCTTTTCTTTCCTCCAACTTTAGTATTTCATTAAAGTCTCCCATAAAGTAAAATAGAACCTGCAACAGACCCACAATATATCACAACTCCTCCCACATCATCAGTTTCTCATTCTGAACATGTGCGCCATACACCAAACAGAATGCACAGTTAAAGTTATTTTTTATCAGCACGCCTTGCACACAAAGCCAACCATCCCTTTATAGCAGTTCAATCGTTTAAACAGCAAATCATCCCACATTAATAATAAACCGCCAGAGGCTCCTACTGATTCCACATATTCCCATCCCACCGTGTCACAACCCCACAGCTGACCAACATCAAATTTAGTTACTACCTCCCTCTTAGTTTCAATTAATCCTAGCATATTCAATTTAAACTTCTTTTTCAACTCTTTCACCATACTCAATTTTCCATCCCCTCCTAAACCTCTAATATTCCAGAAACTATAAATTATTTAAATGAAATATTACACACCTTTTTATGTTGTTTGGGCCTACACCTTCTTGCTTTCTCCTTTTGTTTTGCCATTTTTCTTTTCGCCGCCAGAGCTTCATTCTGACTTTGTACAATTGCCATTAGATCTTCTTCTTCATCATAAAAAACTGCACCAGACTCCACAGCTAACTTCCATGTTTCTTTATTTTTGGCTAAATGATCTTCCTGCAGGCCTCTCTGGTCAGCGTCCTGATTTGTTTCTTCTTCTTCCGCATTAGATCCTACCTCTTCAGCGTCCTTGCCTTCCACATCTTTATTTTTCACAGCTTCATCCTTTTCCCCGATCTCCGCAGCATTACTCTTGTCCTTCTGGAATTGCACCCTGTCACTTCCTTGAGTCCCCTGGTCCACCCTTCTTCCCTCCGACTCCTCCCCTGCCTCACCTTGGTCATGGCGATCCTAATTCACCTTCGCTGACCCGCTCTCCACCACGGCGTCACAGTTGCCTGGCCGCTGGCTTCGAAGACGCATCGCAGAATCAGGCCCCGACAGCCCAGAAGGACGCGTTGCTGAGTCCAGGCCCGTCAGCTCAAAGGGACGCATGGAGCTTTCCTTCAAGGCGGCGTGAGCAGCGAATGGAAAGCGCTGCAGTGAGCAGCCTGTGTCACAAAGCCCAGCAACGTTCACTGACCGTTCCACATGACCCGACCCGACGCACCCGTTGTGTTCCTGACCCGATCCATCCACCTGGCCGATCTCTTGTGGTCCAACCGCACAGCACATTTGTTTCTTCTCAGCCAGCCCAACTCCTGTATGATCCATCAGGAGACAAGGCTTGCTACCTTGTACGTGGGCCGCTTGTTTATTGGAGCCCAGACCCCCACATTTCCAACTTTGCATACGTATCTCCATTCTTTTGGACCCACTTCCCTCATCAATGCAAATATCCGTATTCGTTCTTTTCGAATTAGCCCCAGCATAATTATCAAATCCCACACAAACAGTGTTGCCATTAATTCCATTTATTCTGAAAGAATCCGTTTTCATTTGCATTTGATGCTGTTTTAAATTTTCTTGATTGCATTCGTTCAAAAAAATATCTGATGTTACCATTCTACCCTTGTCTTCATCTCTGTCAGTTCTCCGTTCCATGATGATCTCGGTCACCAGATCCCACACCGCTGCCGTCACCACCCTTCCACCAGACTGTGAATTTTAACTTTCACCTTTTTCCCGTACATTTGCATTCTCCAGTAAACTATTATCTCCATACACCTCATGTCCCACCTCTTTTACAAAGACATCAAAGCCACTAGTACCGACGGTGATATGCACCCATTCTTTGATAATATCAAACACACAAGTATCAGTCAGCACATGACCAGAACTGAACGATAAGGCTGAAGCCGTCATTTCATCACACTTGATTACTTTTCTCCATAGTCCGCCAATCCTGTTGAACGTCTCCACTGACCACGTATGTAGCGGTACTCCAAAACATTCCTGCCAGACTCTTCTAGTCTCACTACGTTCCGATTCCTCCCATCTCCATACACTATGAAAGAACTGTAGGAAGCAATTCATTTTGAATATAAACGCTTCTTCCGCATTCTTCACAGTGTCAAAAACTAGCAAGGCTTTATATGCTCCAAGTTCTCTAACTTCAACAACTTGAGGAAAATTCTTTTTGATCGCTCTCTGTAGTGATATGAAGTTAATTGCCGTCATTGTTCCTCCCACCAGACTCCTCAGCAGCCAGTCAAAATTCTCTTTTGCTATTGGAACTTCAACCTTTTTCGTCCAACCATTTCCATGCGGGTCCTTGGTAGATGTATCATTCTTCATTTCTTCCACTCGTATCGAACTTTTCCCTTTCCAAGCTTGCCTGTTCTCTATCTCAGGTCTTGCATTGTCACCCTTGCGTATCCCGGTAGTATTTCCTTCTATTGGCCTTCTATACTCAGCCTCACTTACTGAGATTATTTTTCCCCTTATACTTGTTTGATGCATTTCTGCTATAGCCTTCAATACCCCCCTTTCGTTGTATATCGAATGAACGCAAACAAATACACCTTCTCATTTTTCATTTTTCGAGCTAAATAGATGTCGTTGATTCGCCCCGTCCATTGGAACAACTGAAATAGTTCCTTCTTGGAGACATCTTGTGGCATATTGGTGATGAAAACAGAGAACGAATCGTTTTCCAAACGTAAGAACTCTTCTCGATTCCAAACCTTACGATCATTTTTCTATAAATCTCTAGTTATACCCCACTCTGTATTCCCCCCCCTCGCTCTCGCTCTCGCTCTCTCTTTCTCTCTCATTCTCAAAATTTTCTCGTATTGGTGGGAGGAACAACGAGAAAATTTTTCAAGTTAATTTTAATTCATATCTGCAAACTGCTTAAATTCTCTTACCTGGCTTTGTGGCTTTGGATGTAGACCAATTTTCTCCTCTTGACTCAAAATATCATTGAAGTCTCCTATGAATAGTTGTGGCTCTCCCTCATTACAATTATTCGCTGTGATAGCTCTCCATTGCTTCTTTCTTCTTCCAAAGCACGGGTTTCCATAGATAAAATTACACATCCATATTTTCTCTTTCCTATCGTCAATTCGGGATTTTATATGATTATCACACCAAAATAGATATCAATATTATATATTTCATTCCACAAAAGGCATAGCCCTCCGGACAGTCCCCGGGATTCTATGTAAAATACATTCTCAAACTGCAACCTTCTTTTCAACTTCTTAATAGTTCCTTCTCTAGCTCTAGTCTCATTTAGAAATACTATTGCAAGCTTTATTTGTTTGCACATGCTGTGTAGTTCAGAAACTGTCGCGAGGGCCGCAACCCTGCAGCAGTTCCAACTTATCACACTCATGGTTAAGTTGGGGGCATGTGTAGGCTCGCCTCCTCATCCATTGAGTTTCCCAAATTGGCTCTTCTGATATGTGATTCTTTCTCATTAGTTGTCACTTTCACGAAGTCTCTGACCACTTTGTTCTTCTTGCTAGCCCTCCACACCTGCGCAGTTTCCTCTTCTCCTTTTAAAAAATTTTCAGTATGTCCCTACTCGTCGTTTTCTCTTCTTCTTTTGAGTTTCAGATTTTCTTCCATTCTTCTAGCAAGTTCTGTTTCATATTCCTTGACCACTACAATTGCTTTGTTATTTTCCTGCTCTAGTTCTTCTTCTTCTTTATCATCGTTCATTTCTTCATCATCAGCCCCTTCATCTTGACCTTGAACTTCCTATATTGCCACTTATCTCCTTCCCATTTGCTCTTGTGAATTTGCTAATCTGACCCAAGATTTTGTAGAGGCACTGGCTTGAGAACTTCTTACATTCCCTTGATTTGACTCCCCTTTCTCTCTTTGTGATTGTCTTTTCCGCCACTCTCTCCCTTGCAAACTTCTCTCACGCGCCTCCCATAGTTCCTCCACCCAGTTGCTGTGTTCTTCCTTTCTCCTCCTAAATCCCTGCCTTTCTTGCCTCATTCTCTATTGACCTCAGCCCTGGAGTTGTAAGTTCTGGTCCATATCTAGGAATTTCTGGGTTTACTAATGACATAACCAGCTCCTCAATACATGCTCTTTTATCATGCCAAAATTTTCTACATTTATAACAATAATCATACAGTTTTTCATATTTGAACTCAGCCCATGAATGACTTGCATCATCTCTTTTAAACCAAAATCCCATTTTCAAAGGTGTTTGAACATTTATTTCCACTCTGACCCTAAAAAAGGATATGAGCATGTTACCTTCAACAAAAGAATTTTTAGCACTTATTACTCTCTCTACTATGGCTCCTATTTTTCAGCATTCTTTATATTAATTTTATCATAAGGTAGCCAAAATAGGAAGCTGATTATTATTTACCTCATCAATGGACAGGTTTGAGTTCCACCATTGCAGACTCAACATATGTCCTTCTATTCTTCATAGTCCACCATCATACGCTCTTCTTGTTTTCTCCTGACTTTTGAAGTTTAAAATGAAGGAGTTTGGTCTTGCATTGGTGATCACCAGTCCTTGTGAATCTCCCCACATATTGAAAATCGTTTTACGTACTGTGACCGTATTTAACACCTTTTCTGTTAATACTCGACCAACTAGTTTCTGGTCTGGGTTATCTCCTTGTTGAGTTGGAAACTCCTACAAATCTAGAATATCTCCTTCCATGCTTACATTTTTTATACCATTCATGACTTACCTTGTTGAGTTGTATCTCTTGTATTGTTGCGTCTCCCTTAGTTGATTTGTGATTGTCTTCGTATTTATAACTAAACTAGATTTAAAAAGTTGTTTGATTAATGGCTCCGCTTGTCGAAGCAGTACAGCTCTATTCTTGGAGAGCATGAAGCTCCACTTTTGGAGAAGTGTTGCAAAAAATGCTAATTCAGTTGAAACAATATTTTCTAAAGTAATGACTATTTGATCTATGTTTTCTTAGACATTTATGTCATGATGTTTATCAAAAACATCTTTTCTATAAATTTAATAAAAGTCTTCACTTTTTAACTCTATTCTAGCCTTCATAAAAAAAGTTTTCCTATTTAAGTCAGATAATCAAAGTACTAATTACTTTTCATTCGGCGGGGGATTCAATTCTATGTTGAGAAGTGTTTTTATTATTATTATTATTATTATTATTATTATTATTATTATTATTATTATTATTATTATTATTATTATTATTATTTTGGTATGATAATGGGGCCTAAGCCCAAGAGAACAAAAACAAAATATTACTTAATGATTTTAGGGCAAGGTGATCCCATTAGCATCATCACTCAGTAACGGAAGAAGTTCAAAGGGGGAAGAATCTAAGAAGCAAAAATCTTCCTTAAACTTAATGCTGGTTTGAGCTAACCAATGGGCGCATTTATTTGTTTCTCTTCCCACGTGATTGAAGGAGATCTCCCATGGCCTCCTAATCAAACTCAGGATTTCTCTTAAAACTTGACTATGACAAGTGGTTATTTTAGTGTGATCTTTCAACATCTCATAATCCTCCATTGCATCAACTTCAACAACCACTCTTCGCATTCCCAAGTCAGCAGCCATTCTCAGACCATGTAGAACCCCTTGCAGCTCCGCTTGGACCGTATTGCACATTCCCAAATTCGCACGAAAGCCTCCAATCCATTCTCCTTACTCGATTTCAATAGTCCACCGCAGCCCGCTTTGCTTGTCCATTCCTGTGCGGCCCCATCGGTGTTAAGTTTGACTCACCCTTGTTGTGGTGGTATCCATGATGAGTTCCTTATGATTGACTTTTTATTTTCGTTGAAGAGGCTGCGTTTCATAAAAGCTTTTTTGTATTCTACAGTTCTATCCTTTATGAATGAAACTTGGTTCACAGGTTTGGCACCTTTATCATGGACTTCCTGATTCCGCCACTTCCAGAGCCAATAGCAGGTAATCATAAATAAATCTAACCATTTGAATTGCTGGTTATTCCCTAGATCATTGCATATGTTAAAGACTAACCATGTCTCAATAGGCATAGTGAAAAAGGGAGCTATCACACTTGGGTGTATGATTTTGGCCCAAAGTCTGGAAGTGCTTGGATAGTCATGCAATACATGGAGGATTGTCTCCTTCACTTGTGAGCATTTGTGACAAAACGCAGAGGATCCCACCATCTTCGCTTTTCTCTTTGCTGTCATCAGCCTATCATGAATTGTGAGCCACATGAAGGTACGTACTCTTTCTGGACCTTTCCATTTCCAAATAGTATTCCAAATCTTGTTATTTGTTTCCTGTTGCGTTATGAGTTTCTTATATGCTAATGCAATGGAGAACTCTCCATTTGATGTTAGCTTCCAACTTAGAGTATCTTTTTCCCCGCTCAGTTTTGGTGGTTCTGTGCTGATTAGTTCCACAATAATGTCATGGTTAAGATACGGTTCAAGCACCCCGGTATTCCAAGCTCCTCTATCGTTGACAAAATCCTTAACTGTGCTCAACTCCCACTCTCTTGGGATGTCAATCATAGCTTCGTTAATAAGGTATTTTCCACTTTTTAGCCAACGATCTTTCCAGAAGTGTGTACTTCTTCCATTCCCTAAGATTCAATGACAATCATCTTTCATTTTGATCCACACCCTCTGCAACTCCTTCCAAATAGGTGAGTGTTTAGTGGTATTGTTCATGATCTCTAGCTCCTCAATCAAACCCATCTTGTCATGGGTAACAACTTGAGTCCATAATGCTCCCTGTTCTGTAAATAACTGCCAAACAATCTTCATCAAGAAGGCCTCGTTCATCTCTTGTAGCTTACAGAATCCCAATCCACCTTGTTGTTTTGGTTTGCACAACGTACTCCACCCAATCTGGTGTACTCTCTTTTGCGAATTGTTGTTTCCCCAAACAAAGCTTCTGATTGCCTTCTCTATTTCATTACAAATCCCTTTGAGTAGCTTGGCATGTTGCATATCATAATAGGCTATAGGGTTTAACACTGTTTTTGCCAATGTAACTCTCCCTGCAAGGGATAAGCATTGGCTTTTCCAACCTTTTAATTTTTCTTGCACCCGCTGCAGCACATGCTTAAAGTTCTCCTTGCCTCTTTTTTCGTTGGTAATCAGGGAACCTAAATATTTGCCCAGACTCTGATTCTATTGAAACTGGCAGACTCTTTTTATCATCTCTTTCTCTTCTTCCTTTACATTATTAGCGAAAACAATAGCTGTCTTCTGGGTATTAACTTTTAACCCCGATACTTCACAAAATTTATTTATGACTTCCATTACTAGTCGGATTTGCTCCACACTCGCTTCTGCGAACACTAATAAGTCATCCGCAAATAAGAGGTGTGAGATGGCTGGTCCCTTTCTTCCCACTGTGATGGGTTTTCACAAAATTTTCTCAACATACTCCTCAATAATCTGGGATAATTTGTCCATCACAATCACAAAAAGATAGGGTGATGTCGGGTCCCCTTGCCTTAACCCCCGCGATGGAGTGAAACTTTCCGATTTTCCTCCATTCCAGAGTAACTTATAAGAGACCGAAGTAACACCATTCATAATTATTTCTCTTAGTTTATTCGTCACTCCAAATTCAGCAAGACATTCATTAAGGAAGGACCACCTCTCTCTATCGTTAGCTTTTTCAAAGTCAAATTTGATTGCCATGAATCCTTGCTTCCCTTTCATTTTTCGCATAATACGCATTATCTCTTTTGCAATTGAAATATTATCATGTATTTTTCTCCCTGGTACGAAACTCGACTGCATTGGAGCAATTCTGTCTTTAAGACTCGGCTTGATTCTATCCACCACTACCTTAGACAGCCCTTTATAAGTTACATTGCAAAGGGATATAGGCCTAAATTGAGTGATAAACTCAGGGGTAGACTGTTTGGGAATAAGGGTGATAAGAGTGTTATTCATCTCCTTTATACAACTTGGATCACTCCAACATATATCAATCATGGAGTACACATTGGGACAAACACAATTCCAATTATCTTTATAAAAGATCGCTGGAAAACCATCTTCTCCTGGTGCTTTAAGCGATCCAATTTGAAAAAAGCATTCTTTATCTCTTTTTTATTTGGGGGCAAATCCATGCTGCTTCTAATCTCTTTAGCAATAGGAGGATAAGAATGAGAGATATTCAAGGAGTGTGGACATACCTCATTTTCTTTATACACCCTTTTGAAGAAGTTTATAGCATGTAGCGCTATCACCTCCTCATCTTTTATCCACTCACCATTGTCATCTCGCAATTTCAAAATTCTGTTCTTCCTTCTTCATATGATGGTTTTGGTGTGGTAATACTTCGTGTTTCGATCTCCTTCTACCACCCATCTTTCTCTTGACTTTTGCATCCACATAAGTTCTTCTCTTTTCAAGATGCTCTCTAATTCCTGTTGAAGGTGTTTCTCCAATCTTTCTAGAAAGGGGTTGTGTCCATAGGCCTTTGCTTTCTGAATGCCCCTTATCCGATTGATAAGTATACACTTTTGTCTCCCAATATGTCCAAAGACGTCTCTATTCCACTCCTTCAGCCCCTTGGTTAGATACCGCAGCGCTGTATTCAAAGGCTCGTCTTTCTTCCAATTACTCTCTACACACTCTTTGAACTCCGGGTGTAGGTTCCACATGGCTTCGAAACGGAAAGGCCTTTCTCTTCTCTGAACTATATGAGGTTCAAAGGTGATTAGTAAAGGGTGATTATCCGAATTGGTTCTCGTAAGGACATCAACTCTAGCCTCTCCATATCTGGTCCTCCATATCGCATTGGCTAGAGCTCTATCTAGATGTTTAAACACTCTATCCATCCATTTCCATTGAGGGCCTCTCTAGGTAAACTTACTCCCTACAAACCCAAGGTCTATCAGTCCGCAAGCATTAATCCACTCTTTGAACTTTATACAAGCTCTGGCATCTGTCCTCCCTCCTCCTTTCTTTTCAGACATGCAAGCAATGTCATTAAAGTCTCCCACCACAAGCCATTCTTTGTTGACTGTCGCTGCAACCTCAATCATCTCCTCTCTAAAACTTCTTCGAAGTCTCTCTCGGGGGCTTGCATACACCGCGGTGAGGAGCCAGTTGAACTGATTATTGCACCAAATTTCTAAGTGGACAAACTGGGTTTTTGATAGAATAATTCTAACAGTTAAATTAGGATCCGTCTAGAGAATCCAGATGCCGCCACTAAATCCAACGGCATTCTCAATATGGAAGAATTCAAAACCAAGCCTTCTAATGATGTTCAACGCTTGATCACCGCTACACCTAGTTTCTTGGAGAATAACAAAATTCCTTCAGAGAGCGGGTGAAAGCCAGACTCACGGCTCCCCTGCAGTTCCAAGAAAATACTATCATAAGAAAAATTAGACGGAGACAGACTCATAACTACTGCTCCATCACCATCCTATCCCCATCTAGGGATGTACTCTCTACTCTTTCCGTAGTTACAAGGTGGCTCTCCAATCCCACACCATAAACTTCCATATCTCTTTCTTCGACTATTGCCTCATGTGTCTCTAATGCCTGTATGCGCTTCTCTTCCTTAAATATTAATGCTGCTTCTAGCATAATATCTGAGCCTATAGAATGTGGGTCTGGCGGTTCTGGATCCATAGCCACAACTTGGTCTTCCTCCATGAGGGCGGTTTCTGGGACAACTGTATCTTCCCTCGTGCCTTGTGGAGAGTCTGGTTGATGAATAGGGCTCATGCTTGGGATTTGTTGGGAACTGTTAGTGATACTGTTGTGATTTAAGGGTTTTGGATTTTTGGATTTCAGACTTTGAGGTTTCTTTTGTTGGACTGGTGTAAGGGTCATGTGTTGTGTTCTGGGTGGGTCACTTATAGGTTCATTTTGGATCTTGGGGGTATTCTGGTTAGTGGCTAAAGGGTTCTCTAAGCTTTTTGGGCTTGTGGGTCTCACTTGTGTCGTCTTTGATGATTGGGTTGCGGTATTGTTACGGCCCGAAAAGTGGCTGGATAGGGTCACATTAATAGGCTTATTAGGAATTGCTTAGGGGTTTTTCCCTGGATCCTTTTGATTTGTCTTTACTAGGGTGGCCACCTCTGCCTCCTTATGATTGTCATCTTCAGCATTTGCTCCCTCTGCAGATAACACTGCAAACCTCGTACCAGCCACGATCTCCATATTCTTTTTTCCACTCTCTCCATTCACGCCTTTCCCCCACTACTCCCTACAGCATCACCTTTTTTTGTCCCCTTGCCTCGTGGTTGTCGTTGTACGATCATCCACGGTCCAAAGGGATCTTGTGGATTCTCTTTTCCCGATTTACCCTCCTTATTTCTGCTAATGACCTCTTTGCCCTTTTGGGCACTTTGCTGTTCATCTTCTCCTCCTCTCCCCTGACTGTCCAAGCCTCCTGCCGCCGCTTTAACCCCTTTCTCCTTTTCCGTCGGCATCCTTAAAGGGCACTTATCTTTCTCATGGCCGACTCTGCCACACTGAAAATATATGTCATATAACCCTTCATATTCCACTAGGTATCTTACTCCATTAATGGAGTATTGAGAAATAAGAGGTTCTGTAAGATCCAACTCTACACACAGTCATGCAAATTTTCCTCTGCATTTATCGGCTGTGTTAGAGTCTACCTTGAGTGTTCTTCCCACAACATTACCAATCCTTTCCAACATATCCTTCTCATAGTACTCAATTGCTAGTTTAGGGAGTCTCACCCAAGCTGCCACCGTATCAATAGTTGTCTCGATAGAGTTGAAATCTGGCTTCCAGAATCGGATTGAGAGATAATGATCAAATATTCTCCATGGTCCTTCTGTCAAAGCATAATCAAGATCTTCTTGGGAGTAGAACTTCACAATGAAAAAATCATTGCCAAGGTCTATCACCTCTATGCTTCCTTGTTTTCCCCACATGCTTTCTAGCCTTCTAGTAAGAACTGGTAGAGAAACCTTTCTTCCCATCAGCTTTACGATTAAAGTATCCCACCAAGGATGTCTGAGATTCTTCATAGCTGCCTCATTTATCACAAAGTTGAAAATACCATTAATTTTTTCTACTTTAATCTCTGGTAGTTTACTTTTCTATTACCTCCTCCATCCTCCTCCATCTCTTCATTAGAATTATATGATTCTGAAGAACTATCATCCTCCTCTATTGCCACTGGAGAGCGTCCTTCCTTCACCATTTCACTGAAAGTTCTTCTGGAGACTCCTTCAGTTACAGTTCCTCCATTTTCTTCCATCATCCAATCTTCCTCTCTTGCCTTGATAGATGTATTTTTTGAGAAGCTTTGCCCTTCCCCTGTTTTTTTTTTTTACCTTCTTAGCTATCCTCATGTGGTTTAGACTTTCCGGATCCTCATGAATGCCGCCATCTATCTAACTTATACCACGAAAATTCTGTTGGGGAATCTAAGAGATACGCATTCAAGCTCTGTTGCATGTAGAACGGAAGTGGTTGTCAATCACGTGCGTTCATAAGTGAGAATGATAATGAGGGTTATCTAATCATCACATTCATCATGTTCTTGGGTGCGAATGAATATCTTGGAATAAGAATAAGAGAGAATTGAATAGAAGAAAATAGAACTGCATTAATACTTGAGGTACAGCAGAGCTCTCTCGATTCCCTTTGTGGTTTATGAGAACGAGAATGTCCTCCACGGACATAGCCACCTCTTATGACGGTGGTTTCAATCACAATAAGTGTAAAAGAATGATGTACTCCTAGGTAAAACGATGTACTCTCTCCTATCTAATTCTCACTTTAGTCAATAAAATATCATCGACTGATTTAAATGTGAAAAAAAAATACTCTTAAAAAATAAAAACGAAAAAAAATATTATATGTTGAAAAGGTGGGGACAAGAATGACCTCAACAATATAGGACTACCTTTTTTTTTTTTTGTCAATATAGAACTACCATTAAAAATAAGACTTATCTCAAGGGGTCCAGATTCTGAGGTTACATGGGCTCATACAACATTTTTTATGGGTCAAAACATTAAATCACAGAATCTACATATTAGGAAAACATATATGTATATTGAGCCTATTTATTGGGCCCAATTCAGCAATTTTACTTACCCTTTATTTAGGTTTTTGTTCTTTCTTGGTCCTTGACCTCTACCATCTAACCAAACAACGATTTTTGGTTTAGCTTTAAACTGCTTCTGAACAAAAACAGTTTAAACTGCTAACCTGAAAAATACGACCAAAAACACAAAGACCGAAAAGAGAAAAAAAAAATTTTAACTGCTACGAACTAGAGTTAGTCATTGCTGCTTAACATAACAAAAAAAAAGAAAAAATCATTGCTGCTTAAGTTTGCTAATGGCATTCAACTTCGATAGATGATGTTCTCGAAACAATGAGCTTTCTTTCTTGTTCCAAGAGAGGTCAAACAATTCCACAATAAAGGATTACAAACCAATATATAGTTAGGGTTTATTTATTTCTATATTATTAGGGTTTTATTTTTACAGACTTGTACTTTAGAGACTGTAATTTTAAGTTAAATTCAAGGATTAATGGATCAAATTGTGACAAGAGTTAACTACTTTTTTCATTAATCTTAATTAGGTGACAAATTTAACCACATGCGATGCAAATATATTGTGCTGAAAATAGCATAGTAAAACATAGTACTCCTTTATAATATAATTTTTGAGTAATATTACGTAGTCAGTAAATATAATTATAAATAAATGATTATTTATATCTATAAAAAATGAAAATACTGACATATGTATTCACATTAGATTAAAATTAAACTTGTAATCACATAAGATGTTTTGTGTGACAAAAATACCCTACATGCGTGACACTCCAACCTTCTAAAAATATGATATTTTTGTCACATGAAAGACATCTTGTGTAAATATAAATTTAGTTTTAATTTAGTATGGGTATATATGTAAGCGTATTCATTTTTCATGGATATAAATAATCATTTATTCATATAATTATTTTTGTCTAATACTTAGTCATCAAAAATTTTTATCTATATTTATTAAAATTTTACTCACATGAATTAAAATAATTTATTTTTAAATAATAGCTAAAAATATTAAAAGTTATTACCTCTAAGAATAGGTTTTTGGGTATACGCCATTACGCAATGTCGCAATACGGAGTGCAAATCATGTTAATTAAAAATTATAATTAAATATGACGCAACTAACATGGAGAGATTATAATCTATGTATAGATTATGCAGGCCCCTGGTTTTGGTTAAGAAGCGGTTTCTTTGCGCTGCACCGTCTTCATCAGAAACTCAAGAAAACCGTATATATATGTGAGAGTAAATTGTTGCTTGGAACCAACATGTTTGTTGTCCATTACAATAAGGTGAATCGTAGTGTCAACTTGTGTGTACTACATGACGCTGTTTTCATGGGAATTTTTGTCTCTACGTACCCACTCCTCATCCTCAATATTCCACTATTCTATTCTTTTGGCTCTATATCATTCCAATATTCTTCTCATTTTTAAACTCTCAAATTCTGCCCAGGTGTTATTGAGTTCCTTTTGTAACGCACGCATGTCGGTTCTCACCGACTACAATATAGAATGGTAAAAAGTGTGAAGTTGATAATTGAGAACTGTTAAATGATTTGAATGATTTGACAAAATTTTTATCTAACAATTTTCAGTTATCAACTTTACGATTACACTTGAGAGAGGAAATGGATCCTCTCCAGATTTTTCAACACTTGACAAAATACAGTGCAATCTCTCACCTTTGATTTTAATAGTGGGACCAAAAATAAATAAGAGAGAGAAAGTGATGAATGGTTAGATTAAATACTGCACACCATTCAATTTTTTATTCACTGGAGGATCCACTTCCAATTCACACCATATAGAATATATGTGTATCATAATTCTGATGCATTCTGACATTATATACATTACACTTTTATTTTCTAAGAAGGGACACTAACAGTAAAAACTTATGTGAAATTGATACCTGAAAATTGTTAGATGAAAATTTAGTCAAATTAATTAAATTATTTAACGATTTTTAGGTATCAATTTCACATGAAGTCAACTGCACCTGAGCTTCCACCTACACTAATAAATGTATTAATAAGTCTAGCATTTTCAGTTTTCATCAGAATTTTGTATTATATTTCATGCGATGTGTTTCGATGTGTCACATTGTAAAATTAGTTACGAATAATCATGTTTTAAGATTTTCACAAATACTATTAGCATCCAAAAAATCAATCACTATATATTAAATATATATTATTTAATTTATTTTTAAAGTTTTTTTTGCTCAGATAAATTTTTGAAGTATAACTCATCCAAAAGAATGTTACACTCAATTTTTCTAGTAGGATAAATATACGTCGAATCAAAACTAAAAGTGTGAATATTTATAGAAGACACTCCACAACTTAAATTAATATTTATAAATTTTTATGACTATATCTTTTAAAACTTAGAACTTACTCTTCAACTTGAGCATACGTGTTTTTTGTAAGCATAACAAAATGGCATTGTGGTATTGCAATAATGAGAGAGAATTAATATTATTGTAACTAAGTACGTACTAACATTCTTTATGACTGTTTCCGAATCTAACCTCATTATTCAGTCGAATTATAATGTATAAAACACAATATATATATATTTTATACATGTAATTGATTTGATATTTAATTTTTTATGTACTTATATATTTTATAGTGTGTATAACACGGCAAAGAAGTAATGAAATTTAACATGATTATTATAGCTACTAATCCTAAAAGATTTGGAGCAATATAATAATTGAGTGAGTTATAAGGTAGTTGTCATTATAAAACTATTTGAAATTTTTGTTGGTATTAAAACAGGGCTTGTAATTTCTTAGCTATATATCTAGCTAGTGCATGCAGAAAAGGTTCTTGATTTACGGCTCCAAAATATTTGAAATATCTTAATCCAAGTTGCAATAATCATCAAGTTGCTCTCAACCTCGGTCAGATAAGAAAATCCCAAAAGTTTCAACAAGTTGATGAAATTAAACCTTTTAGCCGCGTTGAAACGACCCACATATACTGTAATAGTATTTCAAATTATTAATCTGTGAAAGATAACAAATTTTTTTAATTCATTTCGGTCCATCAAAAATTAAAAATTAATTATATTTGTTGTTCAATCACTCTATTAACAATTTCTGTAAACGATTAATATTGTGAAATGTTAATTGATAACATATATGATACCTGATAACTGATATGTCTAATAATTGAACATTAATTAAATATATTTATAAAAATTTATTAATTCAATTTTTTAAATTAGATAAATTCTATTCTTAATTTGACCTAACGATTAAATTGATAGATTTTCAAAATATATTTAATTAAGTTCAATTAAACATATTAAGTGTCATATATACTATTAATTATTGACAAAAATTATTAATAAAATAATTGAAGAAGAAATATAATTATTCATAATATTTAAATGACTAATTTGATTAATAAAATTTGTTAAAAACAAATTTAAAAAAACATCTTATATTTCAGAAGCTAATTTAATTATTAATCTTTTAAATTATGCTCAATAATTTTGTATTTCAATCTTTAATCTGATATCAGCGGAAAGTGGTTAAAAAATTTTGATGTCCCTTTCGCATCATATACAGGTATAACCGTATAAGTTGAATCAAAGTGAGGGTTATAACTTCAGAGAATCAATTGTTCATTTAATTTCATATAGTTAATTTTCTAATTAAGTATTACAGCTTTGCCAGAAGCCCCTCTCGTGTAAAATTTTTTTTTAATCACGGTATCTTTTAACCTAATAGATTAAGGACTAATTTGTTACAGCATTGAGCTTCATTTAAGGGTTTACTGCTGGCCAATGAGTTGCTGTATACATAAGGCGAGATTCGAACCACCAATACTGATTTAAACAGACTAATGAGCTAACCACTAAACCAACTCAACTTAATTCTTGTATAGTTTTTATCTAAATAATAATATAATCTTGTAGTTACAAATTAAAAAAAATCGAATATGAATAGAAAAAACAATCATGTTAAGTCTGTATACTAAATTAATTACTAAAATTAACTATCAAAATAAAATATATATTAAAATATAAAATATATATTAAAAATAAATTAAACTATATATATATATATTTAAATATATACCGTGACTAATTTTAGGGGTAAAAAACTTAAATAAACCAATGGGAGAATTTTATTACCCAAATCAGCCAAAACAAAAAACTTTTCAGCAATCCACCAACGAACAAATATATATAATTCGAATCAACATGATTCGAACTGCAAATGCAAGTAATTCGAAACAACTTGATTCGAATTACCTTTGAAAGAAATTGCATATAATTCGAATCAAGTAGATTCGAATTTCGGAGGGGTAAATCAAATTGAGTCAATTCGAATTAGTAGGGAAACGTGTCTCAATGGAGTTCGAATCATGTTGATTCGAATTATATATAAATAGTTTGAATTAGGTTGTTTCGAAATAGTGTGTTCCAGACCTGTATATATATGTGATGAACGTGAGTTGCTCTCAATATTGAGGGGTCATATGGCTGGTGAGGACAGTTTTATAGTGTTGGTTCACCACAGAGGATCGATTAAGAGGAAAACTCGGTCAGGTGTCAAGTTCACCGATAAGGATCCTCTTTGTATTATCATGAGTTCTACGACGAGTTATGATGACCTTGCTAGGTCGGTATTGCAGAAACTTGGTCTAGAAGGTGTTAAACGGGTTAAAAAATTTTTCTATCACATTCCAATACGGTGCTCCAAGATACTGTGAAGTATGATTGCTTCACGATCGGGAGTGATGAGGACTTGCAGGTCATTTTTCTTTGTCGCCGGCAGTTTTTCGAAGTGCGGACACCAGAGCTGTTGGCAAAGCTGGTTGATGTGGTGTCCAGCTCGGGGGTTCGAACCGGAATACCAACACTTTAGCGACGGTTGCCGGTTCTAGCTCAAGTCCTGCCTTTGCATCTTCCTCAGTCCCTGCGTACGAGCCACCCGCCCCGCCTGTCGCCTCCCCTTCGTTCGCTGTTGATCTCAACAGCAGTGTTGGCGACGAGGTTGGAACAGCGGAACTTGTACCTACCTCTGTACACTGTGCTGCACCGACTGAGGCTGGAGATGAATTGTTTGAAGATGTAGAGGACGATGATGTCGAGCCGGATATGATTGGTGATGATAGTGCCGATGATATTGGAGCCAGTGAGCCTGCCGGTGCCGGTGGTGGCTCTAGCTCTGGCACACAGCAGTACCCTCCACATTTTTCATCTTTGGACCTGGATGCCATGAGGCAGCCGGGGGTACCTTGTGAGGTTGCAGGATTTGGCGCAAGAGATGCAGAAGGGTCAGCTGGTATGACAGAGTTCCAGGTTGGTCAGCAATTTCAGGATAAGAAGGATGCCCTGTTAAGTGTGAAGACTTACAGCATCCGCCGAGGTGTACAGTACAAGGTTTTGGAGTTTGATTATCGCCGTTACGTTGGCAAGTGTTCTGAGTTCGGGAATGGGTGCACATGGTTGATTCAGCTGAGTCTCCGGCAGCGCAAGGGCATATGGGAGGTCAAACGGTACAATGGACCGCATACTTGTCTCGCCAGCTCTATCTCCAGTGATTATAGGAGTTTGGATTATCATGTGATATCGGCATTCATTATGCCAATGGTTAGAGCTGATGCATCCGTTAGCATCAAGGTGCTCCTAAATGTGACTGCCTCGCACTATGGGTTCAGGCCGACCTACAGGAGGGTCTGGATGGCGAAGCAGAAGGCTGTTGCGCTCATTTATGGTGACTGGGATGAGTCTTACAACGAGCTCCCAAGGTGGGTGTTAGGAGTGCAGGTGACGATGCCTGGTTCTATTGCAGTTCTTCAGACTAGCCCTGTTCGAGTTGGGGGACAGCTGGACGAATCTAAGGCATACTTTCACAGACTGTTCTGGACTTTTCCACCGTGTATCGAGGCATTTCGTCATTGCAAGTCATTGGTTAGTATTGATGGGACCTATCTATATGGAAAGTATAGGGGTACTCTACTTGCTGCAATTGCACAGGACGGGAACTCCAACATACTCCCTGTTGCATTCGCACTAGTCGAGGGTGAGAATGCTGAGTCTTGGTCATTCTTTCTCTCCCACCTCCGTCAGCACGTTACACCACAGCCGGGTCTGCTCGTTATCTTTGACAGGCATAACGGCATCAAGGCCGCCCTTGAGGCTCCCGACGGGGGCTAGTTACCTCCGGCTGCACACCGAGCTTTCTGCATTCGGCACGTAGCAGCAAATTTCGAGCTCACCTTCAAGGGTAAAGACGCAAGGAGGCTTCTCGTGAACGCTGCCTATGCTAAGACAGAGGTCGAGTTCCATTACTGGTTTGATATTCTTCGCTCGGAAGATCCGGCGATGTGTGATTGGGCAAACCGGATTGAGTACTCATTGTGGACACAGTATTGCGATGAGGGCCGGAGATTCGGTCACATGACGACAAATATATCTGAGTGTGTGAATTCAATCTTCAAGGGTGTGAGGAACCTTCCGGTATGCTCGTTGGTGAAAGCAACGTATGGTCGGTGGGCCGAACTATTTGTGCGCAAGGGAAAAGAGGCGCAAGCGCAGATGGGTACCGGACAACAATTCAGTCAACATCTTGTTAAATGTATCGAGGCCAACTTGAAGACGGCAAGGTGCTTCACAGTTACTTTGTATGACAGGGACAACTCTGAGTACACCGTCGCAGAGACCACTCCTACTGGTTCTTTCTCCCTGGGTAGCTACAGGGTCTCACTCGGATTTCAGACATGTGATTGCGGATACTTCCAGGCACTTCATTTCCCTTGTCTGCACGCACTAGCATGTTGTGCCTACTCACGAGTCATTTGGCACTCCTACGTGCACCCTGTCTATCGACTCAGTAACGTTTTTAGTGTTTATCAGATGGGATTCAGACCTCCAATCCCAGAAGGTTTCTGGCCGCCATATGATGGCCCAACGGTAATTCCAGACCCAAACAAGAGGCGTGCAAGGGAGGGTCGTCCCAGGTCTACTCGGATACGGACGAACATGGACGAGGCAGATCCAAATCGGCCTAAGAGATGCTGCTTATGTCGGCAACCCGGACACACTCGTCGGAGCTACCCACAGGTCGGAGGTAGCCAGGGAGAACAGTCATAGATGGGTCGGCTTGGTTTTGTGTTGTTTGATTTACTAGTGTCCTATGGTTGGAGTTTTAGTTTTGTAATGGAAAAAATGTCGTAGTTGCAAATGCATTGTATGTCAGTTGTTTATAACGACTGTGAATTACCAAAAAATTTATTATTCCATGATAAAGTACGTAGTATAAACATTAAACTGGATTGGATAAATTTAAAGGATTTCGCAAGGTAAGTAACGGAACTTATATGAATAAGCAAAGTAACATGGTTCTCAAAGTGATCGATACAGTCTAACCACTAATAAACATACAGACATCATCTGATAAAGTAAATGACCATACGATACAACAGTGATAACGGAAATACATAAAGATAAGGGTGTAGCAATCGACACCGACAATGAAGTAACAAACAACATAGTAAACAAATCATCTAAAAAGGTGCGATCTCGTGAAGCAACGTCGAAGAACCCCTGTCATGTGACCTCTCCGGATCAGCGGCTCCTCATCCTCTATGTCATCCTCCTCATCATCCTAGGGTGGCTGGATGTGTAACGGCCGGGATGAAGAAGGCCTGACAACTGACTGTGATCTAGCACAAACTGCTGATGGTGGTGTACCACCCAGGGCAAAATGCTCAGTCTGAGGTACGGAAGGAGGCTCATTCAGATCTACATCTAAATGTGCCTGTGACCCCGACGTCTGACCAACTCGACGGGCAGCCTCATCCTCCTGCATGATGGCTGTGATCTCTCAAGGAAGTGGTCCCCACCGTACTCGGCATCAAGACCATCCCCGGCAAGAAAGTCTGAATACATGGTACCCAGACTTACCCGTGGTGTACTCTCATGTAGCGTATGATCGTCGCCGGAAACACCGACAAAGTAATCTTCGAGAGGCCCCTCTCCCAGTCGAGCGTCAACATGAGCCATAGGATCTCCCATATGCGACCCATGTAACTCTCCAGCAGCTCCGCCAGCATCGGGTATAACACCACCATGAGCAGCCCCCCAGCAACGGCATCGTCACCATGATCACCCTGAATATGGTGCGATGCAGCCCCTCTCCGTCGGCCGCCACAACGCCGTGCTCGTCCACGACCCCTCTCTGCTTGCTCACCTTCCTCTATAGCATGGTCAAGCCACCTCCACTCCCGGTCACTACGCCGTGTCCCTATGCGAGCTCTCCTATCAACCCGTAGCCTATCGAGAACGTCGTCAACTATGTCCATGTCGGGAACTGTTCCGACACCCCTCTGTGTAGCCTCACCTGGAATAGGAGTGGCTCTAGGATCCCCCAAGAACATCTCCGGTAACAAAAATCTCTTTCCGTGCTGACGCCACCACTCCAAGAAGTCATGTGTCGGACCCGGGTCCGGCACAACGTCAAATCGAAGGATGTGATCCGCACGTGTCTCCCAGTGAAGATGCCAGTGCTGTAACTGGGACAGAAACCAATGATCACCTCCTCTACCGTCCTTCGACATCAAGAAGTCGATGTTCAGGGCTGGACGGGGGTAAGCCTGTACTCCTCCAAACTATGGTAACACCCGATCAACCTGGTGCCACTCAACCACAGCAAAATATATCAGCGAGGTGACAGAACGCCATAAAGCCGTATGACGAGGCTTCAGCACCTCCGGATGGACCACCTGAACCACCTCAGCTGTGCTATATGGCATCCAGATAAACTGAAAAAAGAATCCCCAATACATTAGAAGATCTATTTAGGTATACGTAAAATTACATTGACTAAACATGGGAGCTTAGCATACTCACATCCCTAGGCTGTAACATGTCGATCCTCAGCCGGGTCATCTGAACCCGAGGTCCCTTCTCGCTAACGCCAGGATTGTAACCTGACCACCTGAAAAGGCCGTTAATTTATCAAGTTAATCATTAATGTGACGAGGTAGAATAACATTTACAGGTAATAAATTAAATTCATAAAATATTTAAACATAATATAATGAGATAGTCGTACCTGGATGCCAGGGGCCAGCTGAACGCATCAAACCCATCAGGCCGAAATTTAGAAAACCGCCAAAATATCCAGGACTGAAGTAACTGTAACGGCCCAGCTAACTTCGCGATATGTCTGTTGGCCACTCGGCACATACAACGGTATAGCCATACAAGCGCCGCCGACCCCAACTGTAGCCACCCATCTTCTCAAGCCTAGCCACGTACGGTAGCCATCTGATGTGAATACGATTGCCGGACTTGTCGGTAAAAAGCTGGGTGCCCAACAATATCATGATGTACGCACGGGCAAAGCGCCTAACTGTCTCCTTGTTGGCCCCCTCGGGGCACTCTCCGAAAGTCTCCTGGAACCAGCTGCAGTTCACTGTGAACTTTTGAATTTGGCTCAGGGGGGTAACACACCGAGCAACTCCTGGAACCACTGCCAAGCTGGCCGGCCATCCTGTATGTATACATGAAAATCCGTCAGGCAATCACTCATGTAATGTCCATCCGCTGGCAACCCCAACTGGTACACCACGTCCTGTAGTGTGATCGTGCACTCCCCGAACGGCATATGGAAAGTGTGCGTCTCCGAACGCCACCGCTCGACGAATGCACTCACAAGTGGCTCGTCTAATCGGAACCATCTGTCGTTCAGTCTTGCAAGATGGTATAATCCGGCCATCTGCAAGTACAGAACGTATCGCTCATCCAGTCGCATTTCCTGCTGCTGCCGCATACTCGATATGCAGCGCCGAGCTGTGCAATAAAAGGACCGCATCTTTAGAACAAATTAAAAACTATTCTTAAATTTTCAATTTCTGTTCCTAACTTTTAGTATTTCAGCATCTTCCAAATGTAGAAATTCATGAACTGAAAATTTTTAAAATGAAGGCTGAAATTTTAATTATATTTTACACTTAAAATACCTACATTTTAATTAATTAATATCAATTTTTTTTCATCAAATTAAATTAAAATTTTATTTATATCGCAATCATAATCTCCCATAAACAAGGGCAATTCCACTTACATAAACCGCCGTCCAAAACCACTCAAATTAACAACTACCATAACCACCTACGTTAACCTCTAACAAAAACCATCAAAAACCAATACACATATAAACCACTGTAATAAACCACTTACTTAAACCACTAGCAATACCACTTTAATAAACCACTATCAATACCACTTTAATAAACCACTAACATATACTAACAACAAAAATCACTTAACATATACCACTATTAAAAACAACTAAACATATAC
This sequence comes from Arachis stenosperma, assembly GCF_014773155.1. Taxonomy (NCBI): domain Eukaryota; kingdom Viridiplantae; phylum Streptophyta; class Magnoliopsida; order Fabales; family Fabaceae; genus Arachis; species Arachis stenosperma. The sequence goes on along the minus strand of NC_080384.1, from coordinate 16,483,498 downwards.
CAATATTAAAAATCACTAACCTCGTCGTTGATCACCCCGGGGATGTGAGCGACTCCATCCAAACGATACAGCCTTCCCGGATAGTCTCCCATCGCGTTAATCTGCCACTCGAGTCTGTGTCGAACAGATTCTGGGTCGTTTTCTCTAGGATTTGGTGGGATATGTGGAAGTGAAACTGATTTGAATGAGCTTGGTTCGAACTCCTTATATAGGCAACTAACAAGTAATTCGAATCAAGTTAATTCGAACTACCTATGGTCACCAACAATACATAATTCGAATCAACATGATTCGAACTCTATTGACACTCGTTTTCCTACTAATTCGAATTAACTCAATTCGATTAACCCCTCCAAAATTCGAATCTACTTGATTCGAATTACATGCAATTCCTTTCAAGGGTAATTCGAATCAAGTTGTTTCGAATTACTTGCATTTGCAGTTCGAATCATGTTGATTCGAATTATATATATTTGTTCGTTGGTGGATTGCTGAAAATTTTTTTATTTTGGCTGATTTGGGTAACAAAATCCTCCCATTGGTTTATTTAGGTTTTTTACCCTAATTTTAGTATGCAAACATATATTATAGGGTAAAAAACGCATTTAAGCCAGGCTGAGAAATATTTTACGCAAATCAGCCAAAATAAAAAATTTTTCAGCAATCAACCAATGATCATTTAAATGTAATTCGAATCAACATTGTTCGAACTTCATTTGCACCTAATTCGAAACAACATGGTTCAAACTAGGAACATTGAAATTTGCATGTAATTCGAATCAAGTTGGATCGAATTACAATAGAATAATTCGAATTGTGTCGATTCGAATTAGTAGGGGAACGTGACACTAAGGAGTTCGAATCATATTGATTCGAATTACACCTTGATTTATTTAAAAAATTAATAATTTATAAAAAACTTTATTAAAAAAATAATAATTTAAAAATTAAAAATGTATTTTATTTCATAAATTAAAAAAAAACTAACAAAATATTTAATTACGAGATTTCTTTTAAATATTAATGAGCTATCAATTCAAATTCCATACAATACTCTTTTGCCCATTTTTAATAGCTCATGAATATTTTTTAATAAAATTTTTTAATAAATTTATTTAAATTATACTACAAAAAATATTTTATTCTATGCAAAACAATTTAAAAAAATGGCTTAAAAAAAGTTAGGAGTACTATAGAAATTTGTAATGTTCTAATTACTTAGGTAAATACATGCATGTACACAAATTTTAAATAAAATACTCTACATAGTCAATAATAATTTAGAAATTAAAAAAATATTTTATTTTAAACAAAATAATTAAAAAATATATTTTATTCTATACAAAATAATTTAAAAAAATGGCTTAAAAGATGTTATGAGTACTGTTCATACCCTGGGTCGAGATGACCGACCCGGGATGTTCGACAGACAAAGCGACCGACCTCTTCAGGTCAGGACAACCCGACTTCTTTCCAAAGAGTTCGGTCAAGTCCCCCGGAAAGCCCAAAGAAGGGCTCAAATAGAGGAACACGCCCTAAATCCCAAGGCAGCCCAAGCCTACAGGGAGAAGGGTGGTTTCCTTAAAAGATAAGATGACCTCACTTAAAGATAAAATAAAGATAAGATAAGATAACTAACTTATCTTATCCACAGAAGGCCACATCTCACCATTATAAATACGCTAGAGCACCCAGGTATAACTCATACTCTGATTCTACTCAATACCTGCTTAATACCATTGCTAACTTAAGCATCGGAGTCCCTTGCAGGTACCCCCCACCCTCTGGGGACGAAGGATCAGCAGCACTCACAGTCCCATAAGTCAGACACACCAGCTCCGGTCGCTATACACCTGCCGGACACGTCAGTGAAGATCTCAATCGAGATCGACCTACAGTTTCAGGTAACCCTCGAAACATTGGCGCCGTTACCGGGGAACCTGGAAGTCATCCCAACACGATGGCGGACAACCATGACAACGACCACGACTCAGGTTTGGAAGATAGAACGCCGCACAAGAACATGGATGCTATACTTAAAGATACTCCGGAATCCAATGGGGACAAAAATTCATCAAATCCCGGGGTAATAGAAGCACTTCAAGATCGATTAAAGCAACTTGAGAAAGAAGCCCAACATCAACGCGAAAAAGAAGAGGATCTACATCGGGAGATAAGGCGGTGCCAAGAATTAAAAGATAAGCTTATAAAATTCGAAGCTGATCTCAAAACTAAAGTTACTCGATCCACCCCAGAGGATAGCTCTCACAAAGATCAAGATCCATTCACCCCGGGAAATTATGAAGACCAAAATTCCAAAAGATTTCAAACTTCTGGATATGACTCTGTACAATGGCACCTCGGACCCCAACCACCATCTCAGCAACTTCAGAAGTAGGATGTACCTCACTGACGCCTCAGATGCAGTTCGCTGCAAAGCCTTTCCGACAATTCTTACCAAGACAGCCATTAGATGGTTCGACAACTTACCTCCAAAATCCATCTCGAGTTTTGACGACCTGGCCAAAAAGTTCCTGGCCAGATTTTCCATACAAAAGGACAAAGCCAAACATGCACCCAGCCTACTAGGAATCAAGCAAGGAGATCGGGAGAGTCTTCGTAACTACATGGAAAGATTCAACAAAGCATGCATGGATATACAAAGTCTACCAACAAAAGCTGCCATCATGGGCCTCATAAACGGCCTACGAGAAGGACCATTTAGCCAATCTATATCAAAGAAGTCCCCAGCATCCCTAGACAAAGTACAAGAACGGGCGCAGAAGTACATTAACATGGAGAAGAATTCTCGACTTGGGAAAACCTTGAGGTTCGGGTCCGCCTACCGAGATAAAGATAAAGAATCCAAGAAGAAGGAAGATTGCTCTGGGGAGAAAATAAAAAAATATCATAACTACACCCCTCTTAGGGTATCCTTGGTAGATGTTTACAAAGAGGTCTGCCATACGAAAAAAATACCCCCAACTTGGCCACTCAAAGGCAAAAGGGGAGGAGGAAATCGGAATGAATACTGTGAGTATCACCGAGTCCGAGGACATTCCACCAACGAATGCTTTGACTTGAAAAACATCATAGAGAAATTAGTAAGGGAAGGAAAACAAGATCGGTTCCTGGCCAATCGGGACGAAGAACCAAGAAAAAGAAGAAGGGATGAAGATGTCGGACGATCTGAACGATCACCCCGCACACCGGAAAGACATGTCCACGTGATACAATGGCGGATTTGCTGAAGGAGGAATCTCTAAATCATCCCGCAAGTGACACCTCAAAGAAGTATACCACGTCGAAGGCAAGAAAGAGGTACTAGACATCCCAGCAATCACATTTACCAAAGAAGATGCATCCGGAATCTTCTCAGGACACGACGACCCCATGGTCATCACAATCATATTGGCAAACGCCAACCTCCACCGTACATTAATTGACCAAGGAAGCTCCGCCGACATCTTATTTAAAACTGCCTTTGACAAGCTTGGCTTAGAAGAAAAAGAGCTAAGAGCATACCCGAACAGCCTGTTCGGACTTGGAGATACCCCAGTACAGCCACTGGGATATGTATCATTACATACAACCTTCGAAAAGGAAAACCAATCCAGAACACTTAAGATAGACTATATCGTGGTCGACGTGAGCTCAGCCTACAATGCCTTAATAGGTCATACAGCGTTAAATCAACTCGGAGCAATAGTTTCAACTCCACACCTATGTATGAAATTTCCAACTGCAGAAGGGAAAGCTACAATAAAAGCAGATCAAAAGATGGCGCGTCGCTGTTATAACGAAAGAGGCGAGAAGAACTCCGCCCACGACCCGAAGGAGAAATAGAAAGAGTCAAGATCGGAGATACCTCGGACAAAACAACTAATATTGGCACGATCCTGAAAGGAGACACAAAAGAATCATTAATACGGTTTCTACGAGATAATGTTGATCTCTTCGCATGGAAAGCTGCCAACATGCCAGGCATAGATCCCAAACTAATGAGCCACAAGCTGGCAGTCTAACCGGGATCCCGGCCAGTACAACAAAGACGAAGGAAACTCGGGGCAGAACGGTCTCAGGCTGTAGAAGAACAAGTACAAGCGCTACTAGAGGCAGGGTTCATAAGAGAAGTTAAATACCCACTATGGCTAGCAAACGTCGTCTTAGTGAAAAAGTCAAATGGGAAGTGGCGAATGTGCACTGACTACACAGACCTCAACAAAGCCTGCCCAAAAGACCCTTATCCACTCCCAAGCATCGATGCTCTCGTAGATGCCTCATCAGGATATAAGTATCTCTCGTTCATGGACGCATACTCAAGCTATAACCAGATTCCAATGTATCCACCGGATCAAGAAAAAACCTCGTTTCTCACACCAAAAGCAAATTATTGCTACATCGTAATGTCTTTCGGCCTTAAGAACGCGGGAGCCACGTATCAAAGGCTAATGAATAAAGTCTTCTCAGACCACATCGGAAAAATCATGGAGGTCTATGTGGATGACATGTTGATAAAGACACAAAGTGAAGAAACATTACTAACCGACTTGGTTCAAGTGTTCGACACCATACGGAAGCACAACATGCGACTCAACCCGGCTAAATGCACCTTCGCAGTGGAAGCAGGTAAATTTTTGGGCTTTATGCTCACACAAAGAGGAATCGAGGCAAATCCAGATAAATGTCAGGCCATACTCAACATGAAAAGCCCAACCTACGTCAAAGAGGTACAACAACTCAATGGGAGATTGGCGGCCTTGTCCAAATTCATAGCAGGGTCAGCAATAAGATCCCTCCCCTTCTACGCTACCTTAAGGAAGGGAAAGAACTTCGAGTGGACAACGGAATGTGAACAAGCCTTCCGAGACTTCAAAGAATTCTTGGGACAGCCCCCCATCCTATCTCGACCACAAGAGCGAGAACCACTCATACTGTACCTCGTGGTAGGAAGTCGGGCAATAGCCTCAGCACTAATTAGAGAAGATGAAAGGGGACAACAACCCGTCTACTTCATTAGTAAAGCACTACAGGGGTCAGAGCTGAACTACCAGAAAATCGAAAAATTTGCTTACGCTCTGATACTCGCATCCTGATGACTTCGCCCATACTTCCAAGCGCACACCATTAAAGTTCAGACCAACCAGCCCATAAAAGGGATATTGCAGAAAACAGATCTAGCAGGAAAAATCCTACAGTGGCAATCGAGTTGTCCGAATTCGACCTCCAATACGAGACGCGGACAGCCATCAAATCACAATACCTAGCCGACTTTATTGCAGAATTCACAGACACCACGGAAATCCCCATAGAGTGGAACATATACGTGGACGGTTCCTCGAATAAAACTGGAAGTGGTGCAGGTGTGATAATCGAAAGCAACCAAGGAACCCAACTTGAGCTTTCCCTGAAATTCGGATTCCTGGCCTCAAACAACCAGGCAAAATATGGAGCATTATTAGCTGGTTTGAAGCTGGCTAAGGAAGTTGGAGCTCAGAAACTCAACATCTATAGTGACTCACAAGTCGTTACCTCACAAATAACGGGAAGCTACCAAGCCAAAGATCCTACCATGAAAAAATATTTGGATAAAACCAAAGAACAGCTCGGACAACTCGGGGAATATAGGATCTGCCACATACCCCGCGAGCAAAATGCCCGAGCTGACGCACTCTCAAAACTAGCCAGCACCAAACCAGGGGGCAACAATAGAAGCCTCATCCAGGAAATACTACAGAACCCATCAATATCGGAAGAAGAAAAAATCCTAGCCATAACAGGTCGGGATCAAGGATGGATGACCCCCATAATTAACTACCTCAAAACAGAAGCGCTCCCTACAGATGAAAAGGAGGCAAAGAGGATAAAAAGGGAGGCACAGTACTACACTATCATAAACAACACCCTATACAAAAGGGGGATCTCAACACTATTGTTAAAATGCGTACCGACCTCCAATACAAAGGAAGTACACAGCGGCATTTGTGGCATTCATCTCGGAGCACAAGCTCTCACCAAAAAGGTACTACGGGCGGGATTCTAATGGCCAACTCTACAAAAGGAAGCTACAGAATTTGTAAAGACATGTCCACCATGTCAGAAGCATGCCAACTTTCACATCGCCCCGCCGAAAAAGCTCATCAGCGTGACCTCACCCTGGCCATTTACAAAGTGGGGACTCGATCTTCTCGGACCCTTTCCCCAGGGATTGGGACAAGTCAAGTTCCTCATAGTAGGGGTAGACTACTTCACAAAATGGATCGAGGCAGAACCCCTAGCTAACGCCACTGCTCAAAGAAGTCGGAAATTCCTATATAGGAACATTATTACAAGGTTCGGGGTTCCATACTCCATCACCACGGACAATGGCACCCAATTCACAGATGCAGGCTTCAGAAAACTAGTAGCCGATTTGAACATAAAACATCAGTTGACCTCTGTCGAATATCCCCAAGCCAATGGACAAGCCAAAGCAGCCAACAAAGTCATATTGGCCGGGCTGAAATGGAGACTACAAGAAGCAAAGGGACCTTGGGCCGAGGAACTTCCACAAGTCCTATGGGCGTATTGAACAACTCCACATTCCACAACAAACGAATCACCATTTCGATTAACATACGGAGTGGAGACAATGATTCCAAAAGAAGTTGAGGAAGGGTCTCCCTGAGTAGTACACTACAATGAACAAACCAACTCCCAACTTCAAAAAGAAGAGCTCGACCTACTTCCGAAAATTCAAGAGAAAGCTCGGATCAGAGAAGAAGCACTAAAGCGGCGAATGGCTTCCAAATATAATCAAAAGGTAGTGCCAAGAGGTTTCGCTGAGAATGATCTCATCTTAATCCGAAATGATATCGGAACAACTTGACCCGGAGAAGGAAAGTTGGCAGCTAACTGGAAAGGACCCTACCGAGTCACAGAAGTACTTGGGAAGGGCTACTACAGACTGTCCGAACTCGAGGGACGAGAACTCCCCAGATCATGGCACGCCTGTAACCTAAGAAGGTACTATAGTTAGATAAAGGTCTCATCATAAGATGCATTCTTTTTCCTGAAAAGGTTTTTTAATGAGGCATCAAGATTGAGATTTAATCCGACTTAAGGGTATGAAAAACTCCCGCCTGTATATATTTGCACTTTCTTTAAATAAAATACATTTCAGATATTCTACAAATTCTCAAGACGCATTAATCTGAAGCATTCATCGTCCGATTATAAAGCAATGCATCGAATAGAAAGTGAAGAACAAATTCACTATACGATCTCGATAGGAATGATCAACCGACAAAGGTGAAAACGCGATTCACCTAAAGGTCAATTAAACCAGGACAGAAACCACCATCTACAAATCGACAAAGATGAACACAGAATAATTCAAGAAGTTATCAAAAGTGATCCCAAAATGAACCTGACAAGGTCTTATGGATTGCTATATAATAACTTAAAAAGACTGGCCGACACTAAAAAATCGGACCAAGTCAACCCAAGTTATCAGCGAATCCTTGGAAAGAGGTCTGGCCAACCCTATTAAAGAGGAATTGCTATAACTTAGAAGAGATCGACCTAATGAAGTCGGTCTCCTACAAAGACAAGTTGTAAAAGTAATCCCTGAAAGAGACCTAACAAAGGTCCAAGAAAGAGGATTACAAAAACAACTTAGAAGAGATCGACCTAACGAAGTCGGTCTCCTACAAAGACAAGTTGTAAAAGTAATCCCTGAAAGAGACCTAACAAAGGTGCAAGAAAGAGGATTACAAAAACAACTTAGAAGAGATCGACCTAACGAAGTCGGTCTCCTACAAAGACAAGTTGTAAAAGTAATCCCTGAAAGAGACCTAACAAAGGTCCAAGAAAGAGGATTACAAAAACAACTTAGAAGAGATCAACCTAACGAAGTCGGTCTCCTACAAAGACAAGTTGCAAAAGTAATCCCTGAAAGAGACCTAACAAAGGTCCAAGAAAGAGGATTACAAAAACAACTTAGAAGAGATCGACCTAACGAAGTCGGTCTCCTACAAAGATAAGTTATAAAAGTAATCCCTTAAAGAGACCTGACAAGGTCTAGGAAAGAGGATTAAAAAAATAACTCAGAAGGGGACCAACATAAAGAAATCGGTTATGAGGCGCTAAAATACAAACAAAAGTGAGAAAACCGAGAAATAAGTCGGACCCCCCACAGTCACGACCTCAAAAGGATCCAAGCTACAAACAATAAGTACGAAAGCAATCTAAAGAGGCCAAGCAGCAAGATTCCAACAGATACCCTGCTAAAGCACAATGAAAGCATAGTATGATAAAGCTTCAAGAGGCCACCAAAATCAACCTCAGAGAAACCATTTTGTTTTCAAAATAAAGTTGCTAAAAATAGCAACTGGAGTATCAACAGTCAAATAAAACATCATTCACAAAAAAGAGTTCAAAGCCCACAAACTGAGCTATTTACACAAATATTTAAAGGAGATCGACCAAGATCTGGAGCCTTCCCGGCAGCATCAGTACGAGGAGAAGGAGGACAAGTCTGAATAGGCACAGCATCTACAGTTCCATCATCCCGGTTCAGAACCTGGCAATCCGGATCGGACGTAACGGGAGGAACTGAGGAGGTCGATACTTTAAGAGAAGGCACTGGGGGAGGGTCAGCATCATCATCATCCTGGTCATCAGGGACAATCTTACCATCCCTCACAACATTGTCCAGGCTGATGAGAGTCAAGTCGGCATCAGGAGCAATAATCCGGAACTGCTCCATCAGGTTCTCGGAGGCAGCAGTTACGCTGCCCACAAGATGACCCTGAAGCTCACCATAATTAACCCGAGCAGTTTCCAAATCTTCCCGGAGATGCATCAATTCCCTATAAGCCGAGACATAGCTATCCTTATGCTTCAGTGCCATGTCTTCAGCCAACTTCAAAGAAGCAGCCAAGGCAATAGAGCTGGCCTTCTCACCCTCCAGCTCCTTCTCCACCTTCGCCAACTTCACCTCCAACTCATCCTTCAGACCCTTGATCCGATCAAATTCTGACTTGGCCTCCTCCATGAAGGATTTTGTGGCATGAATCGGGATCCCCTGAACTGTTCGAAAAATAGCCGCACCCATATGAGCCATCTTCACACTACTTTTGGTAATAAAATCCAGATGCTGAAGAAGAGACACGTCGTCCATGGAAAGCCCACCATAGGGAGCAATTTGTTGGTCAACAAACTCGATAGCATCAAAGTCCGGGGCATCCAGATTAAAGGGCTCGGATGTTTTTTGCTTTTTTAAGGGAGGGACACTAGAAGCAACGGCAGAAGTCTGAGGAGGATCGAACTGATGAAACCGAGGAGTAGGAATTACTTTCTTCGGCCTGAAAGCACTCGACATAGGAGGCTTCACTGGGATCTGAGAAGACCCCTCGCCGACCACTTTGGCCGAGATGTTCAAAGCAGCAGTTGCTTTCTTTGCCCTTTTAAAAGCCTTCATGGAGTCGTTATTCTTTGACATCTCTACAAATACAGAAATAGCCACAACAAAGAAAGACGGTCACAAACAAGAGGAAGAAAAAATTAAAGAAACAAGTATAAGAGACAAGTCAGACAAATACCCAAAACAGTCCAAACCAAGGATGGGTCATTCAAAAATCTTTTTGTATCAAGATGGGGCGGTTTCCCCCATAGATCCTCAAGAACAAGAACAAAAACACGCTCAACATCATCAAGCATCTCCCAAGTATAACGAGACACTCTCACATCCCTCTGCCACTCTAGAGGGAAAGAAGGCTCATCATTTTCGTCAAGAAAAAAAGGGCGGGCCCCCTCGACAGCACGAACCTTAAAGAAGTAATTCTTGAAGTCCTTAAAAGACTCATCATACATAGCAAAAACTTTGTGGCCCTGGGCGGACCTGAAGGAAACCCAGGAAGCCTTCTTTTTTGAAGAACCGCCAAGCTTGGCGGAAATAAACAAATAAAGGAAAAGAGTCTGGGAAGGTGTTACATCTAATTCACGACAGAGAAGTTGAAAAATTTTAATAAAACCCCAGGAATTAGGGTGAAGCTGGGATGGAGCAATATTACACGACCACAACAGGTCGGTCTCAAAAGCAGTAAAAGGAAAAGTAACGTTCAACTGGCTGAAGAAGTATTCATAGGCATAGAAGAAGGGACGCTCCCTCTCAATGGAAGTCGGAAAATAAACTCTCTCATCAGAATCAGGAGCAACAAGCTCGTAATCCTCCTCACGAGCATTGTTACCACAAATCCTATGGCGCTTCCTCAGCTCTGTGCAAAATTCAGCATCCACAACAGAAACACACAACAAAACAAGGGAGTCCAGCCAATCGGACATCCCCTCGGAAACTCTGGAAGACATCTCTACAACGTTATTGCGAGAAGACATGAGGTCAACTAATCCTACAAGTAAGAAAAGAAGATGGGGTTACTAAAAACATCCCGGCAAAGGGAGAAAACAACTCGGTCAATACGGTACAGGCGAAGAAACAAGAAAAGGAAAACCCCAAGACTCAAACCAAAGTCCTGAGGCATTATTTGGAGGCAGTAACAAAGCAAGGCTTCCAGGCAAGATCTACAGCTTGCACCCCAGCATTTCTCAGAAAGAATTCAAAACAGCAAACATTTTTCATCAAAGAAAAACACAAAAGTCATTACAGTCTACCAAGTAAAAAGCATTCCCAAACATCAAGCATGCCAAGCAGAGACCATTAAAGATGCAACCTTTTTCAAGATCAGACAAAAAGCAATCTCCGAAAGTAAGAAACAGATGCAGATTTTCTATCAGTATCAGATAGGAAACAACCAGAAGCAACAGTAAAACCCTAGAAGGCATCGATGGAAATTCCAAGAAAATCCATAAGAGAAAGATAGGAAAAACATGTTACAGCGACAAGCAAATACAAGACCACGAAAAGATTCAAACTTTCAAACATGCAAAATCAGAATTTCACCAAAAAACTAAAAGACGAAGCTACGAAAGAAGCAAGAAAGCTAGTACCAACCTGGAAAGAGCAGCGAGCTTCAAAGAAGCTGAAGATGGAAGACGAAATCTGGGAATGCCTTCTCACAAAGAACGCGAACAAGAGCAATGTCGCAGGAAGAAACGCAAGATTCCAGGCTCCAGAAATGTCAAACGATGCCGCAACACAAAGAAAGCAAAAGCGCAAACAAAAAACAGAGAGTAGAGAGAAGAGAGAAAAGAAGTTACGAAAAGGGCAAAAGGAGAGAAACCGTTTCTAGGTTTTCAAAATCGAAATAAAGAGCCAAAGGGAAACGGGGAAATTAATGCTAAAATTAAAGAAGGCATTAAACCCTCGCACATTCCCAAAGCGCCGATATAAAAGCGCGCGCCTTTTAGAGGAAACGTTCTACATTCAAAAGACTGCTACAAAGAAATCGACAAAATGCTTGAGTTCGGCTTCACCAAAGAAGGACCAAAGTCAAAGACTCGTCCTCAAAAAAGAAGACCGAGCTCAAGCAGGGGCACTGTTTATACCCTGGGTCGAGATGACCGACCCGGGATATTCGACAGACAAAGCGACCGACCTCTTCAAGTCAGGACAACCCGACTTCTTTCCAAAGAGTTCGGTCAAGTCCCCCGGAAAGCCCAAAGAAGGGCCCAAATAGAGGAACACGCCCCAAATCCCAAGGCAGCCCAAGCCTACAGAGAGAAGGGCGGTTCCCTTAAAAGATAAGATGACCTCACTTAAAGATAAGATAAAGATAAGATAAGATAACTAACTTATCTTATCCACAGAAGGTCACATCTCACCATTATAAATACGCTGGAGCACCCAGGTATAACTCAAACTCTGATTCTACTCAATACCTGCTTAATACCCTTGCTAACTTAAGCATCGGAGTCCCTTGCAAGTGCCCCCACCCTTCGGGGATGAAGGATCAGCAGCACTTTCAGTCCCACAAGTCGGACACACCAGCTTCGGTTGCTATACACCTGCCGGACACGTCAGTGAAGATCTCAATCGAGATCGACCTACAGTTTCAGGTAACCCTCGGAACAAGTACTATCAAAATTTGTAATATTCTAGTGATTTAGGTAAATTATGTTGAGTATTTCTTTAACGTCCTAAGTCATTAGGACATCACAAATTTTATTTTAATAAATTTATTTTAATTATACCACAAAAAATATTTTATTCAATGCAAAATAATTTTAAAAATTGCTTAAAAGATGTTAGGAGTATTATAAAAATTTGTGATGTCCTAATGACTTAGAAATTAAAGAAAATATATTTTTATCATGTATTTACCTAAATCACTAGAATATTACAAATTTTTATAGTACTCATAACATCTTTTAAGCCATTTTTTTAAAATTATTTTGTATAGAATAAAATATATTTTTTAATTATTTTGTTTAAAATAAAATATTTTTTTAATTTCTAAATTATTATTGACTATGTAGAGTATTTTATTTAAAATTTGTGTACATACATGTATTTACCTAAGTCATTAGAACATTACAAATTTCTATAATACTCCTAACATTTTTTAAACCATTTTTTTTAAATTATTTTGCATAGAATAAAATATTTTTTGTAGTATAATTTAAATAAATTTATTAAAAAATTTTATTAAAAAATATTCATGAGCTATTAAAAATGGACAAAAGAGTATTGTATGGAATTCAAATTGATAGCTCATTAATATTTTAAAGAAGTCTCGTAATTAAATATTTTGTTAGTTTTTTTTAATGTATGAAATAAAATATATTTTTTTAATTTTTAAATTATTAATTTTTTAAATAAATCAGGTGTAATTCGAATCAATATGATTCGAACTCCTTAGTGTCACATTCCCCTGCTAATTCGAATCGACATAATTCGAATTATTCTATTGTAATTCGATCCAACTTGATTCGAATTACATGCAAATTTCAATGTTCCTAGTTCGAACAATGTTGATTCGAATTACATTTAAATGATCATTGGTTGAATGCTGAAAAATTTTTCATTTTGACTGATTTGCGTAAAATATTTCTCAACCTGACTTAAATGCGTCTTTTACCCTATATTATATTATAGTTTCTTTTTTAATTTTAAACCTTATAATTTTAGCTTAAAATCCTAAATTTTAAATTCTATATCTTAAATTCTCTTAAAATAAAAATAAAAAAATAATTATACGACAAAAAAGTTAACTAATATTCACTCCTTAAAATTTAATTCTTATATTTTTTATATATTATATACAACGAACTCATAAGAGAATCAATAAAAAATTAGCCAACTCCAACCAATAATTAATTATTTGGCTAAAAGTTAAAAAGTCCAATTACATCCTCATCGTAATTTTTTTAAAAATAATTACCTTTTATATTTTTTCTAAAAATCTTAGATAAATATTTTTCTAAATTCTAAATTTTAAATTTTAAATTTTAAATTTGTTTTACTTTATTTTACTTATAAATTTTTTTATTTAAATTTTAGATATTTTTATTGTTTTTAGTTTTGGATGATTTTTTCTTATTTTTTTTAATCTCTTTTTATTTATTGGCTAATTAATTTTTAAATGAGTTGAATTAACGTTAATTTCGTATACTTTTTGTGGATATAATTGTTTCATGTTCAAACTCCATTAAGGATATTGGAATATATATTATTATAATGATGTTATTTTCAAGATTTTAATACATGTGGCCTGGCCTTATCGTTTGAAGCAAATGATTAGCACAGAGAACATTTTATTTAAGGCATATAAGATTCATAAGTTCATTGCATTTGTTCGGTGAATGTCTTGATAAATCAGCATCGTGGCGACATGCAAAGTGATAAGTGACGTTTGAATTATGGCGTTTACACCTTTACATCTTAGACTTTCTTAAAAACACATTATGCATAAGGACAACGTTGTCTCGCTTATATGCCCACACAAAGCACAACAATCCAATTGCTTAAATTGGAATTAATCAAAATTGATTTGTTCTATCATCATCATATCACCTTTGTTTTTTGTGTTCCCTTTCGATAATAATAAATATATTAATCTAGTGGAGTGCTGTGGGCTCCTTTGATCATCATTTGCACAACCAAACAATGGCGTTACCCAGTTTTTTTTTGTTAATGTTACAAGTGTGAGGAGTTAGTAGTTCCACATAAAAAAAATAAAAAAGAGTGAGGAGTTTATAAAATAAAAAATTCATTAAATTATTACCTTAAAATTTTGAGTTGGATGTGTGGTGTCTTCTGATAGTCGAGAGCTCCTCACTATAGCCAACATTTCTCTCTTAATTTGTTTTTGGATTATGAGAAATTGAAGGACAAAAAGTGGAAGAACCTTCACTGTTTTTTTTGTTAGTGTTAAAGGAAAGTGCTCCATAATAAAAGATTATTGATTAAAATTTGATGTCTAACTTTTTATGTTAAATTACTATTGTGTTTGACTTTGACAAGACATTTTTCTATTTTTTGTAAGATGAATTATTTTTATAATATAATAGTTTTAATATAATAGTTTTCTTAAAAAAATATTTATTTTAATTTTGTTCTAGTTATATAGTAGTTTTTGGAAACATAAGTTTTCTATCAAGCTAGCTATAATGAACACTGTTTTGACGTTAGTATTCTCTTAATAATTAAACATGCATTCTTTTTTTTCTACTAATAAAAAAATAATTAATTAATAATATTATATTTTTATACAGATGTCAAAAATATCTAGTGTATAAATAGTATTTTTTAAATTAAAAAAGTAATAAAAAGTGTTAAACCAACAGTGATTAATAGATATTGTATGTGATCCGGGTGATAGTGACTCGGTCAAGCTAAATCCAATACTAAAAGGTTAACTTTCAAACTAAATTTCAAACTATATAGAGTAAATATGCTATATATAGTTTTTAATTAAAAAAAATTGGTATATTAATATTTTATGTATTTAAAATTTTCTAAATTTGAAATTATTAATTATAAGACGATTACTAAAAATATTTTGAGAATGCATATAACACACGGCTAATTAAGTAGATACTTCTTTTTCTTAATTAATATTCTTAAATTTGAGTCCATTTTTTGCATGAAAAGCCATATATATGGCCGTTATAATATTTCAAATCCTGAATTAAAATTGCTTTTAACAAAAAGATATCTGGATTTCGTAAAAAAAAAAAAGTTTATAATACTATTATGAAAAATAATGTATCATTGGTTTTTAATTAATACTAACCATAAAATCAACCACAAATAGTAATTGTTTCAATTGTTGGTGTTATGACTCAAATTATTCGATTTCCAATAGTAATGTGAATGTAGCAGGTTTATGATATTCTACCCTGAATATTAACAAAAGAAGGAAAAAGTTTAGGAGATTAAAAATTATTATATAAAAATATTATTTATATACTAAAATTAATCAGTAATATATTTATGTTACAAAAATGATTTAATTTATTTTTAATGTGTATATTAATTTTAGCGGTTGATTTTAATGTATATGTAATATAGCTAATTATTATAATATTACCTAATACTTTACAAGAATTCTTTTATGACCAATCATTGGTGCCTTCAAGTGAATGAAAGCAATCTGTAGAATTCGAAGGCACGTGTTACTGTAGGTAGCAAAGTTTGATCCAGCTAATTATTAAATTAAATTAGAGGCACACGTAGGCTCTAATCTCATCTAATCTAGTCTAATAAACTCTAATGAAACACCCAAACTAACGCTCTAGACTTTTATAATTATGAATGACATGAATGATTGTAAATATAATATATAATTATGATGATTAGCAGGCCTAGTATGTGATTGAAATTATTTAGGCGTAGACTAAAATAGTATAGTAAGACTATTTTGTTGCGAAGAATGAGATGAGAAAATATTGTGGCACGTCAAGTAGGCTTAATAACAAGCGAATCTCTGCAAAGACAATTGATGATACCATTGCGTCTGTACGATGCTGACTGCCACATGAACCATCGCGAATCTGCTTTTTCTTAACTTTATTTGCACTGCTGCAATGAAATTATGTGTTGATGTATCATACACACACATGTATACATAGCTATTAGCTAGCTAGAGTGCTTAATCAACTTTTTATTTTTCTAAACGAATAAATTATTATTTGTATCTATGAAAGATATAGATACTGACAAATGTATTTATATAAGAATAAAACGATAATTATAACCACGAAAAATGATCTTCATATGCCAAAAGTATTCGGATGTTAGTTATACAATTGGTTTGTTAGGATATTTTTGGCACACATAAATCATCTTCTATAATTACAATTGTCGTTTTATTCTTATATGGGTACTTGTCAGTGTCTAACTGTCTATATCTTTCATAAATACAAATGATAATTTATTCTTTTTTAAAATTAGAAATGAAATTCAAACTCACAACTTCTAAATAAATACAAAAAAATTATATCATTTAAATTATAACTCGTTGGCAAATTTAATTAACATCTTGGTGTAGGATAATATGTAGAAAGAACTGTATTAAGTTGTTAAAACTTGGTATAATTTCATAGAGGAGATATGGTAAGTTAAAAGAAGGATAAATAACTCTAAGCACATTATTAGAGATCAGAGAGGAAATTTCTCTTAATTTAGGGAATATATATATACACACAAAATAATTATACTCATCAGCCGTACCATATGTTTTTCCGATGCTTGACCATACGTTTGTCGCCATTATATTACTGTCTTCGCCAGCATGAATAATGCAGAAAATGTTCGGCACATCAATAAATTTTTTTAGTTCAAATGAATTATCGGTACAAAAAAAAGAATATTAAAGAGTCAATAAAATTTATTATTTTTGTTATCAGTTAGCTAACAATGTTTTAAAGTATGAATTAAAATATATTGTTGAATTGCTAAATAAAAAAAAGTAGACTAATAACTAAAAATATTAGTCAAAAATAATAAATTTTGTTGTCTTAAAAAAATTTTTTTATGACCTATACCACAAGTGAAATATTTAGATGACTTTGTACACAGAAAAGAAATCGAATTATGTGAAAAAGTGATATATATATATATATATATATATATATATATATATATATATATAATTTTATTAATTTTTGTGTGCAGATTTTAAAGTAAAAAATTCTTCCAAACAGGGGGTGGAACTAAAATTTTTTTCATGGAGGAAACCAACATATATACAATATATAACTTGAGAAGAGAGAAAAAAAATAAAATTAGGAGGATTAAACGGTAAAATAAATAATTTTTTATATAAAAATTATTTAGTTAGGGGGTTATTGTCCCCTTTTTTATACCAGGCTCCGCTCCTGCTTTCAAAGGACATAACTTATAGTTTTTACTGAAACTATATAGAAATGATTTGTATTATCAAGAGTATTGAATTATTTACTTAATTAATATTAATTGATAGAGTTCATATTAAGAGAGATTGTGTAGATTATATATTATTGATTAGGATGATAAAATTTTTGTATTATGTAAAAAATATTTGAAAAATATTTATTACTTATTTTTTAGTTGTGAGATTATTTAGTAGGTATATATGGTGAGCTTGATTAAGTATTTTTAATAGATTTTAGACTGTTTCAAATATAATTAAATTGTATTTTGAGAATTAGACAAAATTGTCTTATAAAAATGAAGATGGAAAAAAGTAGTTGATTGAATTTTTTATCGTTATTTAAAATATTTGGTTGGAAAGAAATATAATCAAAGGATATTTCACATAACAAAGAGTTACGAATTGTGGATATTATTACCATCTAAAAAATACCAAAAATGGAGTGGTGTTGACCTATATATTATGTTGATGATGCAAAACCGAAAATAACAATGGGTTGCATCTTTTATTTTCATTTATCTTGTTTTTTCTATTTATTTTTGCTTAATTTGAGCTCGTTGTTAAAAAAAAGGCTTTTGAAATAGTAGGTTTGAAAATTAATTACTTTTATTAATGTGATACTATTACCTATTACCCATATCCAATGCCGTTAATAAACCCTAAACTTTTAACATGATTAAATGTAATCATCGAGTATCCTTCACTAATTTATCACAGTTTAAATGTCGATAAATTATTTCGATATTAAGAAAATTAATTATTAATAAATAAAATTATCGATGCTTGAATGGTTGATAATTTATTTAAAAATTAATTTTATTTTATTTGCACAAATTATAGAATAAAATTACCAATGTGAGGGACGTTAGTAAATTTAGCGACGACTTAACCATCATTTGTATCATTGCCAACATTTTTTGCGTCGTTTGCTTCATAAACTATCCAATAATTACCAACAATCTAACAATTGTGTCCTTCTAAAAATTATTTCTCCTCAATTTATCAACGGCATCGTCCATTACCGACCGAAAGGTATCAATATTTTGGAGATTAAGTAAGCTTGAGAAATAAAAAAGAAGAATAAAAGAGAGAAAAGATAGAAAATAAAATGTTATGATGCATTGTATTAGTGATTGAATCAATGGTAGTTACAATTATTTACAATGTAGGTATGTATGGTTGATGTGTGAGTGTGAGGTATGTGATTACAAGTTAGTTAGAGTGTAACTAACTAATTATTAAAATGTCATAAAAACTTTAACAAGCTAATTAGGAAAAGCTCATATCAACTACACTAACATACTCTCTCAAACCAAGGGTTTCCTAAGGATCTGCTTCAAAAACTCTTAGTAAGTTTCTGAATCTGGAAAATGCTGTTACTAAGATAGGTTTAGTGAGTGTGTCTGCAATTTGATCCTGAACTGGAATATATTGAACAAAAATCTCTTTTCTAGTGACATATATATCCTCTTACAAAAAGTTGTTGAAAGCAAAGTGCTTTGATCTATTGTGCCAAATTGGATTAGCAGATAAAAGAATTGCACTTTGATTATTGCAACAAATCACACGCTTAGTGGAGCATGGTACTCTGATTTTAGTGAGTAGGTTCTAGAACCAAACTATCTCAGTCACTGTATTTAAAATGTCTCTAAAAATTGTCTTTGTACTACTTTGATACTATAACAATTTACTTCTTGCTTACCCAAGATACTAAATTTGGACCGAGACAGATTCTATATCCATTAGTTGACTTCCTTTCATCAATGTCACTAATCTAATTCGAGTCACAAAAGTCATAGATTCTGAAAATTGTGGGCTTTATGAACCTCAAATCATGTTATGTTGTGTCTGAAAAATACTTAAAAATTCTTTTAACTAATTTCTAGTGAGACTCAAAAAGATTGTGAAGAAATTGTGCAACTTTGTTAACTGAGAAGGAGATTCTTGCGATTGTGGCATACTGTAGACCACCAACAATTAACCTGTACAGTGTAGGATTGCCAAGGCCAAAAACTTGAGGAAGGAGGTCATTGGAATGGACACTAGTTTTACATTACTCATTTTAACTCTTTTGAGGATATTTTTTATGTACTCTTTTTAATTTTACGTCATTGTTCCATTGGTTTTGTGCTTAACCACAATTCCAAAAAAGTAGTTCATCTTACCTAACTCTTTAGAGAAAAGGTGTTGTGCAGTTAGGCCTTGAGTGATTTAATTAATATTAGATTATGAATTTACAATCACTAAAATGCCATCTACATAGACTAGAATGTAGATTGCTGAAGATATATTAAATTTTGTGAAAATAGAAATATCTAATCCTGTACTTGTAAAGTCAAACTTTTGTAGTGAAGAGCTGAGTTTTGTGAATTAAACTTGTGGAACTTGCTTCATTCTATAAAGAAATCTTTGTAGCTTGCAAACTTGTTGTGAATTTGAAGAAGTGAATCCTTCTGGTTGCTGCCTATGCACATCTTCATGAAGATTCTCATTAAGAAATACATTATTGACATCGAATTGGTGAATTTTCCATCACTTTACAAGTGCTATACCGGGCATGATTTGAACTATTGTTGGTTTCATTGCAAGACTTACGATCTAGTCATAATAAATACCTTGTTTTTTATAAAAGTCTTTTGTTATAAGTCTTGCCTTATACTTTTGAATGGTGCCATCAGGGTTCTTTTTTAATATGAATATCCATCTGTAGCTAATTAGTTCCAAGTTCTGAGGTAGATCAACTAATTTTCAAGTGTTGTTCTTCATCAGTGATGAGTAATTTTCTTCCATAATTTTTTTCTAGTGTGGAGTAACGAGTGCTTGAGCAATTGACCTTGGAAGACTGTTGGTTGAATCTGATTCTAAAGTCAAGAAAGCAGTGAACACTCTTGGTTTGGTAATTCTACTTTTGCAGTGGTTATTCTGAATAGTGGTTAGAACATTGTAGGGCTAGATGTTGAACTGATGTGGTATGATTTGAAGTGTAGCACTAGCAGTAATTGTATATATGGTCCAATTTCAACATGTAATGGAACAGTTTCAAAAAGAATTTACATTTTCAAGAATACCAGTTCCAAACTTAATACGAATGACTTGAATAGGTGTAGTTTATAATGAATCAGATACAATATTAGTATTAGTGAAAGATTTATCATGGATGTCCATGCATGACGGTTGAAATGTGTAGGTGATTCGTGGTACGGTTATTGATTTTTCTAGTTTGGTGTTTAGCAAGATATGTTATGTTTTAAATAGTGATGGATAAGGGAATTCAAGCTCCCTGAAAATGACATTTCTTACAATATATACTTTTCTTGATGAAGATAGACACTTGTAACCTCTATAGTCAAGGTTGTAACCTATGAAGATGCATTTGATGGATCGGTGATCAGATTTATATATGTTTTATAGCTTTAATCAAGGATAGCATGCACAGCAAAAAAAATTTTAGTGTATTATAGTCTAGGGAGATGTTGAAGAGTCTATCTAATAGGAAGGGTAGGCAATTTATTAATGAGGTAGGTTGAGGTTAGAATAGCTTCTTTCCAAAAAGAGAGAGGTTGAGTTGCTTGGGATAGTAGGATGAGTGAGGTTTTTGTTAGATGCCTATCTTTTTTTTTCAAACACCCATTTTGTTGGTGTGTGTAAAAATAAGTAAGTTTGTGTTGGATTTCTTAATCTTTAAGGTATTGGTTAAAGGTTTTAGATAGGTCTTCTCTACTATTGTTAGTTTGTAGTGCTTTAATTGTGTAAATTGATTTGTTTTTAATATATTGAAAAAAAAAGATGCAAAAGTTTGAGATAGTTTGTTGAAGGAAAATATAAGTGTATCTACTATAGGCTTTTATGAAGCATGCCTAATATTTAAAGACTCATCTGCTTGTTATTGGTGCTAATCTCCAATTAATGGTTAGAAAACACTAATTTTAAGAATTTTGTGTATTGAGTTTGTGATTGATGGAATGAAAGTTGATGAATTTTGTTGATTGTGCAAGGTTAATGAGGTGTAGGTATGTTGTTAGAACTGGCTTGATAAAAAAATTGTGCTTGGTGAGTATTGTTTTGGTGATTTTTTTAGAGGGATGGCCAAGTATTTTGTGCCATAAATGATAACAATGTTGACTTTTGTTTTTTGGTTGGTTTGGAAACTGTTTCTAGTTTTGGTTGTTATTTGTAGCATCATGAATGATAACAGTGCTAAAAAAATTTAAAACACCAAAAACATTAGAATTGAATTTAACATCATCAGAACAAAATATTGCATTTAAGGCACTCACAACATCAAAATTAAAGATTGCATTAAAATATCAAATTTATTTGCAGTAGCAATAATAAAATGCATGTTTAGATGATTTTCAGTAGTCCTATTACACATTCTATAGCTACTGTTATTCTTGACTTATTTTGCATTGCTACCAACAATTTTATATGTAACTTTACTTTCTTAACTATCACTATTATTCTCTTTCTTTCTTTCTATTTCTTTTTTTTTTTATTTTTTAGCACGTTGTTGCTACTTTTTCTCTTTTTTTTCATTTAACACTCTATTCACTACTATATTTGTACAAATTTTTCTTTTCTCAGCATCAAAGACTTGTGCTTTCTCAGTATTTTAAATTAGTCTTAATATTTGAATATTATCAAATCTATACAATCTATTTTTAAATTTGTTTTCTAGCAGAATATTTTTAGATTCCTAGTATTTTATAGCACATAACTAAAGTTAGAATTCAAAGAATACTCTATTGTCTAGTGCAAATTTTGAGATAATCACTTGATTTTTTAAAATAGTTGGTACATGAAGCAAATTTTGGAGTTTGAAATTTTTGTTTAACATAGATGCATGCATGATAAACCTTTTCAATATTGGCAATACTCATATCTTTTCTATTACCTCAAAACATGCTCAGTCCCCCATACTTTGAGCTGTTAATTAAGTTCATCAGATCAAAGGTGATGTGGTGAGAGACTCCTGAATCAAGACACTATCCTATGTTACAGCTGTTTGTAGTGAGTAATGCTTGAGAGAAACTTTGGCTAACTCTACTTGGTGGCTGACTTTTTTGATAGGATTACTAAGAATGTTAATTTTATTAATGAAAGGCACTATTTGGTTGAGCCTGATTCCGTGTGCCCTAAGTTTGCATGGACCATAATTAAATATGTTTTGCTAAACCTCTTATTTATCTCTTCTTGTGCAAGAAATTATGATTCAAACTCATTAATAGTAATTTAGTGTATTCTTAAGTTAATTATAGTGATAAAGACACTAAACTCTTCATCTAATCCTCTAAAAACACATTCAAAATATTCTTCGTCTTTCAACAATGGAACACTAAGAGAAGATAAAGAATTGCACCTTGCTTTTTGATCATTTTGAGCTAAACTTTCAATATCCTTATCTTTGATTTGAGCATGACTGTGAAGTATTCCTCCAATGCTTCTCAGATTTCATGCACATATTCATGTTCTACTACCTTGTTCATAAAGACTTCACTCATAGTAGAGAGCATTCAACTACCAAACATTCATCTCATTGTTTTCATTTTTTGAACTCTTACGAGACCTTTTCTTCAACTCGATCTTGATCTGAATTGAACTTTCATGGAATTAATAGTGTAGTGATGCGATTATGTAGCTTGTTGGCTTTGATGCACGTGAGTGCTTGACGCTTTCATGCTTTAAAATTGCCTTCATCGAGTTTGATGTTTGCTAAAAAATTAGCAGTTGAGATTATTAAAGTGGTTGATCGTAGTTGTGAAGCTTGAACAATTGAATTTTGTATTGCAGAAGAT
The DNA here is from genome assembly GCF_014773155.1 of Arachis stenosperma. Classification (NCBI taxonomy): domain Eukaryota; kingdom Viridiplantae; phylum Streptophyta; class Magnoliopsida; order Fabales; family Fabaceae; genus Arachis; species Arachis stenosperma. Next base: position 16,460,406 of record NC_080384.1, on the reverse strand, counting down.
GTGAAATTCTCCGTGAATAAGAATAGAGCCTAGTTTTGATAACATAAAAGGTATCAGTAGCTTGATAATGAAGTAAGCTTGAGAAATCAAGAAAAAAAATAAGATATAATAATATATATATATATATATATATATATATATATATATATATATATATATAGAGAGAGAGAGAGAGAGAAAGAGAGAGAGAGAGAGAGATGTTGTGATGCATTATATTAGTGATTGAATCAATGATAGTTACATCGTTTACAGTTCAAACATATAGTTGATGAGTGAATACGATGTGTGTGATTACAAATTGGTTAGAGTGTAACTAGTTAATTGTTGAGCTGTCATAACAACTTTAACAATAAATTAATTAGAGAAAGTCTCATATCAACTACACTAACATGCCCTTTTAAACTAAGGATCTCTCAAGGATCTACTTCAAAAACTCTTAGCAAATTTCTGAACTTAAGAAATACTGGTGCCAAGAAAGGTTTAATGAATGTGTCTACAAATTGATATAGAGTTGGAATGTGTTGAACAAAGATCTCTAGCACCAACGGTCATACAGTTGAAAACTTTCCAAATTCGATCAGGGAACATAATGGCCATCGATGACTTATAGTAGTGTAATAGTGTTCATTACAAAAAAAAAAATTGAGTGCCGTCGGAATTATTGACGGAAAAATAAAAAGATTCCACCAGTACTATGATTATCGATGGATGTTCCATCGAATTAAATCCGACAGTATAAACTTCGCCGGTAATAATAATAATAATAAGTAATAATAATAATAATAATATGTACTTATTTTGGTATCTCATAATTTTTTTTTGTTTACCCAAACGGTATTCCCCAACCCGACAGGTTAAGGACTAATCCGTCACGAATCTGAGCTCCATTTAAGGGTCTGTCGTTGGCCAATGAGTTGCTGCATGCACAAGACAGGATTCGAACTCCCGACACTTATTTAAGTGGACGAGTGAGCTGACCACTCGACCAACTCAAGTTGGTTAGTATCTCATAACTTGTAAGTGTTAACAAATGGAGTTTAATAAATTGGGCATGAAGTATAAATTATATGTACTTGTGGCCGGATACCGCGGTTGGAAATAATAATAATAATAATAGTAATAATAATAATAATAATTAATGGTGGTTATAGCGTGTTTTATGGTGGAAGCACATGCAATTAAGCAACTGAGACATTTTTTTGATGAGTTATTAATGGGACACACACACTAGATTATCTTCTTGTTTTTCATTAGGTATGAGGACTTTAGGTGCAGCCGTGTGTTGAGTTCCACACAAAACGACAAAAATCCCTTATATCTCTCTTTACTCTTTATAGATCATAGAATAGGGTTACGTATCCATATTTGACATCTCAAAAATTTAAATAATCAAGCAAGTATGAATTAATACATAACATTCCGCTGTTGAAGAAGAATAACTCTTGGGTAATTAGTTCCTATAATAAGGATACTAATTAATTTTCACTAGCTAATAATACTAAATGAGTTTTATACAATAAGGCATTTATTTCATGATATTTTTATATCCTATAAGATCCGAGTGAGTACTTGACGAATCATTGCATGTGACTCATAATAATTTCATATTGAACTGTATTATCGATCATAAATTCATTAAAATCTTTGAACGGGATCGGATTTGCAAAACTTCAAATTATATATCTCCAACAACTATTCTACGCATATATATATGCACAAAAGACAAACTTCTTCTTTATTGAGCTAATTATTCTGTTGGTAGACCAAATGATAAATATACTTATAAGCTTATAATAAATTACGCATATATGAATGAGTTTGATCCATATATATAATTATATTTTCTTAATAAAGCATTCATTGGAGAAAGGAGAGTACTAACAGTATAATAGTTTTCTAATTAAGCCCCTAGTAAAATAATAAATTCATGTTCTATTATAGTAATAATTTAACAGTAGTATTATTTGGAGAGCTAGTAGTATATCTATGTAGTAGTACCAGCAGATCTTAATTAACCTAGCTAGTTAATTATATTGCTCTATAGTTAAGACTTAATTAAGTAGTCATCGAATCCTATAATCTACTATATTTTGTGATACATTCAAAGGAATGCCAGTTGGGGTTTGGATTTTTCTTTAATAGATTAATCATTCTGTACACGTCTTTCAAAGATTAGCCGTGGAACTACTATATTAGTTAATTAAACACCGATAGATGCATGGAATAACACAAATTAAAAACTAATTAATTAGCTAGAATGGTAATTTGTGATATTCCTCTTATGGTATACCCGAGAAAATAGGGAAGAGAACATTGAGAATGTCTTATCGAGATGTGGTCAAATGGTTAATAATAATTAAGATTTTCTACGTGTGACAAACATGGAAGATAAATAATAAAACTAGCTATATAAATAATAATTAAGATTTACACCTTTTCTATTCTTTTTTTTTTTGGATTGGAGACGTAGTTGTTTCTAAATTCGAATACTGCTAAACTCAATAATATTGACTTCTTTATCACTTGTACTATTTTTTATGTTAAAAAATTTTTTGTAACATTTTTTTGTTAGTTTCTAGTCTCTTTTTACAGTAATAATTCATTCTGTAGTTGAGAATTTTATATATAAATGAGGTATGGAGATAACTACAGCTAGTCAATTTAAAGTGGTTCAATCTATTAAATTATTGTAAGTGGATATGACGTTGACCACGATGTAGTCAACGCTTAAAGTTCTGGATCTTGTGCCTTTACCAAAAGTAGTGTACAACGATATAAAACCAAGAGGTCAGATCAGTGTGTCACCCGATCCAAAAAGGTTATCTGGATACGTTTTCAAATCATTTTCTTCTAGCCTAAACTTGTCAAAAGCGAGCTAAAATAATATGTCAGCCGAACTTTCTTGATCAACTAAAGTTCTATGTAGGTTAGCATTAGTAAGGATCATTGTAATTACCACAGGGTCGTCGTGACTTGATGTCACCCCTTGTGCATCTTTTTTGGTGAATGAGATTGTTGGTAACTCGGAAATTTTATTATCTCCCCCAATTTAGTACATTTTTTTATGATGCCTTTTACGCGAGGATTTAGTAATTTCTTCTCCTGCAAATCCTCCATTTATCATGTGTATGTGCCTCTCAAAAGTTTGTGAGGGTCGATCTCGTCGTCCTCCGTTATCGTCATCTCTTTTTCTTTTTCTTTGGTCGTTCGTCTTTTCAGTCAGGTACCTTTCTAACCAACCTTTCCTATTCAGCTTTTCTATAATATTTTTTAAGTCATAATAATCATTAACAGAATGCACATATAAATTATGCTACTCACAATATTCTATCTGACTTTCAGCCTTTTTATGCTTGATGGGGCAAGGAGGCGGAAGCTTTTCAGTGTGACAGATCTCCCTCTAAACATCGATAAGAGAAACTCGGAGGGGAGTGTAGTTGTGGTATCTCCAAGGTTTCTCTGAGTTATACTCCTCCTTTTTCTTAGTATCCTTCTCCTTGTCCCGAACTTGGTAGATAGAGTTTGATCTTGAGGCTGGTTCTCTAAGTCAGAAATTCTCTTCTATATTGATATACTTCTCAGTCCGTTCTTGTATTTCATATAAGAAGTTGGGTGTCGCTTGGATATTGATGGGAGAACAACCCTTCTCTAAGGTCATTAACCAAACCCATTATTACTGCTTCACGAGGCAAATTTTGTATTTCCAAACAAGCTGTGTTAAATTTTCCTATATAATCTCGGAGTGTCTCCTCGATTTCTTGTTTGACTCCTAAGAGGTTTAGAGCATGTTTAACTTTATCAAAGCAAGTTACTGACTTAGGTGGTAAGTTATCAAACCACTTCATTGCTGCTTTTGTCAGTGTTGTCGGGAAGGCTTTGCAATGAGTCGCATCGAACGCATCAACTAAGTACATCCGACTTTTAAAATTGCTAAGGTGATGTCTCAAATTGGTGGTTCCATCATAGAAGTTCATGTCAGTGGTTTTAAAGTTTCTGAAAACCTTGGCTTGCATGATCTCTTCAATGAACGGATAATCTCCTCTGAGAAGGCTTTCTTCCCGATCCATCCGATTGCTCTGACTTCGAAGGTCGGCATCTAACTTCAAGAGCTTTTCCTCCAACTCTCTTCATTGTCGTACTTCTTTTCGTAATTCTCTTTCTGCTTCTCATTGTCATTTAACCTCCTGCTCGAGTTGTTCCAATCGGCCGCGATGCCCGTGTACTAGTCCTAATATCTCCATCGGATTGGGAGGTTCTTCGTCCTCATGTCGGTAGACTTCCGAGTGAATTTGCCGTGGCTGGGGGTTTTCTGACGTTTCTTCCCCGTGGGGATACTTGTTCTATCCCGTGGTGGAGGTAATGCAAGTATTCGATCATCATTGTGAGGCTTTGGTTCCGATTCGGATACCGTGTGACCGTCCTCAAATTGATTTCCGCCATGTGTGGGCGTAGACTCCCAGGTTTACAGCAACAACGCCAATGTTTCGAAAGTTACCTGAAATTGAGTTGTTTATTGGGCCGAGACGTAAGGTTCAGACTCCTTTTATGGCAGCGTCTGACTTCTTTAAGCGTTAAGGTACTGTCGTCCGTGTTCTTCGTAAGGAAGTGGGGGTGGTACCTGCAAGATACTCCGATGCCTAATTTAGTAAGAATTTTAACAAATTTTTTAATAGATTGGGTTTAAATATGCCTGAAGGTACCAATGTATTTATAATAGAATGTTGAACTACCTTTTAAAGTAGTTCCACGTTTATTAGTGGATAATTGTTTCCCTTTTAAAAAAAATTGATGATATCTCTTTTTTAAAAAAATAAAAAATATCTTAAAAATTAATTAATTACTCAGATAATTAGGATTGAGCTACCGTTTTTATGCCTGGCTTATATAAAATCAAGTAAGAGTAGAAGAGCCTATTTTTTATTACTTATTTCATTAACCTTAAAAAATAAAATAATTATAAACGTATCTGATGTGCACTATTTATAAGATAATTTTATAAAATTAAATATATAAAACTTAAAATAAAAATAAAATTATTATGATACAAATTAAATCAAAATATATTATATCAATTTTTTTTAAATTGATCCAAATCGTGCTGCAAAATATAAACTTATCTCATTGGCAATTAGTTATGAATGTACGTTTAAAAATATTTGAAAACTTGTTTCGTGAGCAAACAAGCTAAGATTCATGTTTAAAATTTGGGTAAATTATCAAAATGCATTAGAATAATTTTGTTGTTAATAAAATATACTTGAATTTTATCATCGAAAAAATATAATCAAATAATTTAAAAACGTGATAAAAATATTAAAAAAAATATTTTTTTAAATGGTAAACAATTTTTATATTTGATGAATTGTCTATACATTTGATCTAAAATTTTATAAAAATATTTAAATAACAAAATACACAAAAAATAGAATAAAAACTTAATATCTATATTTTTATTTTATTTTTTAAAATATTATTAATTATTAACAAAAAATACGTTTATAACTATCTCGTTTTTAATGTCAGTAGTATATTTAAAAAAGTGAAGAACATATTTTTTTTCCTGAGCGTTTATGCGGTAAATAATATTAATACCTTATATATTTAAATAAAAAAATCCTAAATTATTAATTAATACTTGCATGAAGTGTTGAAATAATTAAAATAAGAAAATGATGATGATGGTTCGTAGTAGCAGGAGATTATATTACAGAGTGGCTCTTTATTTGTGTGGTCACATGGATTCCTCTCTGATCTCTGTAGTTTTTGTCTTCATGCCTGCACCCTATGCTGTTTGATTGCTGTTTTCATTATATATTTTTTATTTTTCCAACGTAACCTTTCGTTCCTTCTTCCTTCTGATGCTCATGCATCTTCTTCAGAATCTGAAAGTTATCACCAGCTTTTCGTCACCTTTCTCTTTTTCATGTCTCAGTCTCCGACCACATTATTACCAAATGAAACTACACATCCATTTTAATTCGTAAAATATTTCATTTCTTGCATTGCATTTTTCATTGTTATATAGATCGAAAATGTTTATTTTAATTAATAATCTAAAGGTTGTAATTTGTAATAATATAAGTACATCAAAATAAGTGATTTTTATTTCACTCAAGATCAAGACACTATACTACTTTTGAAAAGAAAAAATATAGTCTTATGTACAAATATCACGCGTTAATGCTGGGTCAATCGTATTCAAAGAGTATAATGTACGTAGTTTAACTTAATAATTATATTAGTGATTGTTTTCATAACTTGAATCTGTAATCTTTAGATCGCATAAAGACAACTTCGTTAATTCAAAACTTTCTTTCACTACACTACTTACAAAAAGTAGGGAAATTTAATCTGAATCAAGAAGAGCATTGAGACTATTATTTGGAGTTGCAGTGGCATTGTTTCTTGTTTCTTGTTTCTTGTTTCATTCGTTTTATTTTTTATGTTAGTAATATTGTGTTGTGTTTTTTTAATTTTATCCTATTAATGTGTCTTTTCTTGTGCATATTCTGATTTTTGTGATTTTTATGTTTTTACTTTTTACTTAGATTTTTGTAAAGGTTTGAACTATCAAAAAAAGTTATTCTAAAATAATCTTAAAGAGAATACCTACATATTGAACTAGTTGTACCTCCACCTAAGCGTGGTTACAAATTATTTGCATTAACTACTAAAAATAAAATCTCGCATTATATATATAATAACACATTTTTTCATTGATAAACTTTTAAATAAAATTCAAATTCACGATAAATTAGTTCTTATCCTATCAAATTGAAAAAAACTCGACAACAAAAGCAACTATTAAGAATAAAATGTATGTTTGAGTGTTCTACATAGAGTTTTATTTTGTTTTTGTTCACACGGACTTTGGTAAAAATAATTGCTAGATTAAGATAAAAATGAAGCATAGCATGGAAGGAAATGGGGATTTTTATAACATAGGAAACAAAAAGGAAGGTAGGAAGTTGTTTTGAATATATACAACTACTTTAAAAATAAGGACAAGATGACAGAAATAGTACATGTAATGTAATGCAGATTTAGCTGACAATGTTGCTGAGACCTTTTTCAAGGCTAATTTTTTTTGTTATGGAAAAAAAAAGTGGTGATATACTTTAACATGGTAATTTTTGGTGTTTTTAAAAAATGTGGGAGTACACAAATCGCTGGGTCCGATTTCTGTACTTAAATTTTTTTAATTTTTTTTTAACACAAATCCCTGGCACCGATTTGTGTACCTCCCAGAAATCGGTGGCACCGATTTATATACCTTCCAGAAATCGGTGGCACCGATTTGTGTCTCCCAGAAATCGGTGGCACCGATTTGTGTACCTCTCAGAAATCGGTCGCACCGATTTCTGCTTCTCTAGTTAAACGATCCCACATTTGAGTAAAACATTCCAACAATCCACATTTACGAAAAACACCGTTACCACTCCAATATTAAAAATAAAAAATTCTCAATTATTTACGATGGCACAAAGGGGATATTTTTAAACTAAAGAAAAAAAAAAAGCACCAACCCATCATCGTTAGTTGCAATCACAAAAATTAAGGAATTTTAATAAGAAAGCGCCACGAGAATCTCTCTGTGTTTGTGTCTTCCTGACTCCAGTGGTTGAGTTTGCAGCATGGTCAAGGAGGTGGTCTACATTGAAAACCTCACGTGCAGTGCTCTGTAGCTTTTTGTTTTTTATGATAATAATAAGATGTGAATCATAATAATTAGTAATTTCATTTCTATACCACATTTTGTATAAAAATTTAATTTAATTTAATTCATTTTTACATCAACGCTCTCAAGTTGCTTTGCTGATTCCATTTTCCAATATTTATTTTCTTTAAAAAGGGTCTCATATTTAACTTGATTGTTATTTTATATTTTTTGCACAATTTTTATTCTTATGCTCTAATAACCAAAATGCTAATGTGAAGCTGGCTGGTTATGAGTTTCTAATTAGAGTAATAATCTCACTGAACCAACACGAGAGTCACTAATTTCAGCCAACAACAGCACCATAGAAGGTTGTTAAATAAATTTATTATAATAAAAGTCAATAAAATTGAGTTTTATTGAATTTAAATTTTAAATATTTTATTTTTAAATTTTTATATTAAATATTAACTTATAACATTAATTTCTAAGACTTTTTTTATTAATTAATAGCGAAATAGATAAAAAAAATTAACTATTTTTCTTTAATTACTACTATAATAAAAATTTGGCTAATATATATTCTAAGGACATAAGTTTAAGTTATGGATTAAGAAATTTTTTATACAAAAATATTAAAAATTTAGTTTCAAATACATTTATTAAAATAAAAAATTTAAAAATTTTTATTTTTTCTACCAAAGATAGAAAAATTTGAATACATAACTCTTTAAATGAGTATGAGAAGATCATTTGAGTTATAACTCATTTCCATCTAAAATCTTCTATTAGTAGAAACTTTAATATGTGTTCTTATTATGATACATGATAGCTAAACTCTAATAATAATAATAATAATAATAATAAATTTGGTAAAGTAATAATGGTGGTTGTAAATGGTTTGGGGTTGATAAAAGGGTGTGTTTGTTTGGTCCTTAATTAGCTTGGTGTGCATTATATATTGATTCTCCTTCAATTCATATCCATCATCAACCCTCTGTTTCCTCTGATTCCTCTGATCTGATCTTCCTTCAATTCATTTCTTTTTATGTTATAGAAATGGCACTAGAGGCTGTGGTTTTTCCACAAGACCCATTATTCTCATCATATGCTTCTTCTACCACCACCACCAAGGATTATTTCTACTCATCCTTTCTCGGCAGCCACCACCACGATCTCATCGGAATTATAAACAACAACATCATTCAACAAAACCAAGCAACTAACAATTCCGACTCTTCTTCTCCTCCTTCCAACAACGACCACTACGCCACTTCTTCCAGCTCCCCTGACTGCTGCGCTGCCACCGTCGATCAACCTTCTCTCCCCACCACCACTGGCCGCCGCAAACGCCGCCGCACCAAAACCACGAAGAACAAGGAGGACATCGAGAACCAGAGGATGACTCACATTGCTGTTGAACGCAACCGCCGCAAACAGATGAACGACTACCTCGCCGTCCTTCGTTCTTTGATGCCTCCTTCTTATGTTCAAAGAGTCAGTAAATTTCTCTTTATTAAACCATTCTTCTATCTTAACCCATCACAATAATATCTTAACCCATCACAATAATAAAGAAGTCTCACCACAACAATAAAAAAGTCTAACGGTGTATGCTTCTATCTATTTTTTCCAGTTTTGGGATAACAAAGAAAAAGAATCTCTTTACTAATTTGCTTTCTTTCTACTTCTACACCTTAATCATTCTTTACCTGACTTGACATGACACGAGTTCTCAACTAATCAAACATGGAAATTACTACTACACGCCATACATACTTTGATACTTTTCTTTTCTTTATTATCCAATAATTAATACCATCCTAATTATTTACAAAAACAGGGTGACCAAGCGTCTATTATTGGAGGCGCCATTAACTTTGTGAAGGAGCTAGAGCAGCTTTTGCAGTCCATGGAGGGTCAAAAGAAACCCAACCACCACGACACTACTGCTGCTGGTGGCGCCGCCGGAATGAATAGTAGTGGCCAATCATCGCCGTTTGGCGAATTCTTCGCGTTTCCGCAGTACACAACTCGTGGTCATCATCAGGGAAAGACGATGGCAGCGGAGCAGCAACAGAAACAGTGGGCGGCGGCGGTGGCGGACATAGAAGTGACAATGGTGGACAGCCATGCGAACCTCAAGATTCTATCAAAGAAACGACATGGGCAGCTGATGAAGATGGTTGTTGGTCTCCAATCTCTAAGCCTCACCATTCTCCACCTTAATGTTACCACTCTCCATGACTTCGTCCTTTACTCTGTTAGCGTAAAGGTATTTTTTTTTATTATTCATTCACTAAAATTTAGTAATTGTGCTAGTCAAAAAATGATTAAAAACAGTTGAGCACAAGATTTTCTATTTTTTACATACATATATTTAACAGTGTATTGAAAAATACTAATAAAAATTGATTAGTGTTGATTAAATGTAAAAGAAATAGATGATTTTTGTTGTTTGTAATTTTAGAAATGATGTGTGTGAATTGGTTGGAACACAGGCAGAGGATGGGTGCCAGCTGAATACGGTGGATGAAATAGCTGCTGCTGTGAATCAACTATTATGCGCAGTTCAACAAGAGGCATCATCTTTCAACCAAATTAATTAGAATTCCAAGTTCATATTTCCCCTCTTTTTCTTTATTTCTATTTTTGAAAAAAGAATCTCTATTTCTCTAATTTGTGAGTAATTTGGGATATATATGACTATGTCCATTGGCCATTGCGGTGTTGGATGCATGTTTATATGTCTTTGCTCTTTATTTTTGTTCACCCTAGCTAGCAATTGTGCAAAACTACCTTATATTAATGTGCTCCTTTTTTCTATTGTTTATCTTTTTTTTAGGGAGCTTTTAAAAAATTATTTTTTAAAAACTTACTTTGATAAGATATATTTTAAAAATAAAAATTCTATCAAACCAGCTTTGTAAAGATCGTGTTAATAATGATATTGAAAGATCTGTCTTCTAAATTTTAATTTGTTCATTATATTAACCGAAATTTATCTCATTTTTGTTAATTTTTTTTAAAAAATTGGATGTAGTTAATATATTGAAATGAAAATAAAAGATTTTAGCCAAACATTTTCTTTTATACTAACATGACTCATAAAATAACTGAATTTAATTAGCTGAGGAAACTGTTGCTCATGTGGCTCATTTTAAACAACATAAGTTTCATGCATTAATTTCTTGAAAGAAACAAATTGTACGGAGAATTTTTTGTATGTTCTAAATACTCTTGTGAATTGGTCTAACATTAGTTTTCATTTTACTAATTAAAAAAAAAACTAAATTAAAAAAAGAGACCTATATAAAATTTAATTAAAAAATAAAAATATTAAAAAATTATTAGAATTTATTATATTTTATTCTTATTTTTAATTATTAACTCAATTTTTTAATTTAATAATTAAACAATATATTTTAACATATATTTTTAATAATTAAAAATAATTAATTTTAATAACTTTCTAATATTTCTTTTAAAAAATTATAACAAGAGCACTTAAACACCACAAAATTTCGCAATTGGAGCATATTAATATCTTCCAGAACAGAACAACACGCATTTTGAGAAGTCATACATATTGGTTGGGTGCCTTGCAATTCCAGGACAGAAATTTGTTTACTTTACTGTATTAGTCACGAGCAGCTATCATTAGGGTGACAATAAATTCGGAGGATGCTCCGGTAAAGATGTATAAAATGTTTTTTTATAAAGATATTTATATGTGATATTATTATTGGATATATTAATAAATTAGTTATTTTTAAATTTTTTAATAAATTAGAATAAAATTAATTTTTTTATAATAACAATAATAAATTTAATTATTATTAGATTCGGTCGAACCGATTAATTTACATAATCTACTGTATTATGAGTTTTTTTGTTTTTTTAAAAATAAAAATTAGAGATATATTTGTCTTTTTATCAAAAAATTTAAACATGATTCGATTTAGATTGTATAAATTAGTCGGATCAAATCGGGTCTAATAATTATAGTGCGGATAATTGGGTTTATTATTATTGCTATAATAAACCGATTTTGTTCTGATTTATTAAAAAATAAATTATTAACCAATTTAATGAAAATGTTCAATAATATCATGACATATGTAAACGTCTTTAACAAAAGATATTTTTAGTGTCTTTAGCGAAGTAGTCTCCAATAAGATAAGGTAGTGTTTGAATTCAATCTTAATTCTATTCATGGATTGAAATTTTTATAAAAATTTAATTTTATTCTATCTACAGGTTGATAATATCTCAATCCTCTCCTCACTCATTCTTATCCCGTAAGTGTCCGATTCTACTTGCAAGTTACAAAAAAAATAAGTAGATAATGAAAATACTAAATAATGTGAACAATGGATATATAGGATGTTTATTTCATTAAGTTGCGGATGGTTATTCTAATATTAAAATTTAGATGGGTAATTTAGAGGTGTAGTATGTTTTGATTTGATTAGTAGTTGTTCATGTTGTTCAAAAAAATTATTGGTTACCTAACATAACCCTTACAAAAAAGATACAATATTATTATATAACTTGATGATAATTTAAAATAAAATTGATTTTTATATAAAAAAATATTAAATTATTAATCAATAATTTTCTCTTATTAGTGATTAAGAATTTTTTACATTTAGTGAGAGATCTTTAGTTTATAAAACATATTTTTATATACATATATAAGATGCGGGTTAGTCGGATAGGATTGAGGCTCAACTTATACCCTACCCACACCCTATTCTACCCGCTACGAATAGAAACCTATGTCCTATTCGATCTACACAAGAACCATATCCACATCCTATCCTACCTACTATACAAATCAAATTAGGTATCCGCAAATAGGATATATGTTGCCACCTCTAATTATCATGGTATTTTTCATTTATAATTTTATATATATCTTGTGCAAATTGCAATTATTGATTTATTGTAGTCAAGCATTCAAGCTGGTTTTCTATATGTATGTACCGTTCCATTCCTTCTCAACATTATTTCTTTTAGTAAAAGCATGCTAGAGAGACAACAAAACTGTTTCTAAAGAATAACACTATATATGATGATTTGTGATTAATTAGTATAACTTAGTAACTAATCTTCCAACATGCAATTAATTATATTAAATTACTCTTTCACTCTAATCTATAATAATAATAATAATAAAAACTTACAGTGGTTCATAAATTTAGTTTAATAAATTAAAATATATAAATTTTATTATAATTTCAATTTATATATTTAATTTTATCTTTTATAATTCTTTTTAAAAAAATATATAGTACAATCTTCTTTATCTTTACATATTCTATAAATTTTATTAAAATTATTTGACCCTTTTATGAATTAATAATTATTATTCAAATAACCTCTTTATATCGCGTGGCTATAGCTTATTAGCTTTTACTTCAAATGGCCGAAAAGTAAATTATATACATATATACATATATGGAACAAAATAGGAGTCAAACCTACTATATATATGCTTAGTTGCTTACCATTATAATTATTAGCAGTATAAATAATCAAGTACCCTGCAGAACCATAAAAAAACATAGAATTTCCTATTGATTCATAAAATATATTATATTATATATACTTTTATATATTTTGGTACTACTATACTAACTATATATATATGGTCTTTCACGTGTGAATATTCTTTTTAACACTTTTTCTACCTCTGTCTACTTCTTCTTCGCGATTTCACCATGCAACTATAATAATGATGGGTATATATGGTAGATAGGAATCGTGATTTTCTGCTGCGTCCATTGGAATAATTGGTACAAAAACAATGATATTTTTCTCGATCAACCAACCTTCACAAGAAGCAGAATATGGCACAAAACCCTTGCAAATGCAAAAGGAAAATAATAACTACGCCCAAAGAGTCAACGGTCATCATTAAGGATCTAGTTGCATTGCATCTCGTATCATTGTGGGTTCTCCATGACATTGGCATTGCTAAGAAATTAAAAAGTTCTAAAATTGCTTGTTTAGATCGTCACCAATTTCATTTAATTTCCTCCAATCACACACGCAGAGATAGGGGTGTATATGGTCTGGTTCGGTCTGAAGATTCGGTCCAATTCGAAGATTTGGTTTGACCTGAAGACTCATTCTGGTCCCGAATATTTTAGAGGCTAATTTAGTGTGATTTTATTGGGTCTAGGGTTGGATAAAGATCTCAAAAATAGATCCGGTCATTATTTCGGGTCGGACCGGGCCATAGCTCGGGTCACCCGAACTCGATCCGGCGGTGGCCCAGTCATCATACACAATTAATATTTTGTGTTATTAGTGATAGATGATGGTTATTCTTATGTGGAATTTAAATATTAAAACCTTAATATTTTGTGTTATTAGTTATTATAAGATTATAAGTTAATGTTTTATGTTTAAAATGCATAAGACTTTAGACTAATGCATGATATTGTGTTATTTGTATTGATTTAAATATTTAGTGTTATTAGACAATATTAGTACTGATTATGGTTATGCTTTAATTTTAGAGAATGGTTAGTTCTTGTTATATTTTTAAGTGAATTTTATTATGTGAATTGTGAAATAATGGTTGGAGATTAGGTGATTTTTATATGCTAAAAACTCGATTTTTATCTGATTTTCACCCGGCATGAAGGTGCGTATATTTCATCGGATCTAGAGTCGGGTTAAGGTCTAAAAATTAAGTCCAGTCTATATTTCAGACCGAATCTAAATTAAGTCAAATTCAGTGTGGTCCGACTCATGTACACCTCTACGCAAAGACAATTTTAATATATACCGTTCATAATTTCAACAAAATATACTAAATATATATATATAGTAATATAGTATGTCTAACGAAAATACTATTTTTTACTAAAATTAATCAACAAATTAAAATTAATCACTATATATTTTATATATAAATATATTATTATTTAATTTATTTTTAATATATATTTTATATTAATAATTAATTTTAATAGCTAATTTTAACGTCAATATCCCCTCCTATATATATCACAAACAAATAATATTTTAGTTTAAAACTTGACGAATGTCAAAATAAGTGGTTTATTTACAAATAATTTTTCCTTTTACTAATAATCTTGTATTATATATTAATAAGGATATAGTGCAAGTGAGAAGAGAAGATAAGTGAGATCTCGGGGTGTATATATATATATATAGTAAACATAATTTTGTACATTGAACATATAATGCACGCATTCATATCGAATGGAAAATATGATAATAACCGTACCATGTAAATTTGTCTTTGTATTTTTATGGAAAAAATAGTTTAATTAACTATAATTATTTATTTAATAATTTTTAATTATTATTTTTGCAGAAATACACATGTGATGAGTAGTCACTAAACTGATAATAGTTTTGTAGTTTATCTAAAAAAAAATAATTAAGTCTCCTATAATATAAATAAGAAGATGCTTCTATAAAGACGCGTAAAATATCTTTTTTTAAGGACATTTATGTGTCGCATTGTTATTGGTCGTATTAATAAATGGATTATTTTTTAATTTTTTAACAAATTAAAATAAAATCAATTTTTTATAACAGTAATAATAAATTCAATTGTTATCAGATTCGGTCGAACCGATCAATTTATATAACTCAATGGATCATAGATTTTTTTTGTTTTTCTTTTTAAATAAAAATCAGGAATATATTTATCTTTTTTATCAAAAAATTCAAATATGATTCGGTTTAGATTATATAAATTAATCGGATCAAATCGGGTATAATAATTATAATGCGAATAATTGGGTTTATTATTGTTGCTATAATAAATTAATTTTGTTCTAATTTATTAAAAATTAAATTATTAACCGATTTAATAAAGATGTCCAATAATACTATGACACGTAAACGTCTTTTAAAAAAGGATAATTTTAATATTTTTAACGAAATAGTCTCTATATAAATAAATAATTTTATCACAAAGCTAATTAAAGAAGTATGTATTATCTCTCTTAAAGTGATGATAAAGAAAACTTTACCGATTTATTATTAATTATTAATTATATATTGATTAAAGGACAATAAAAATCAATTTAAAGTAGTTTAGATATTTTTATTTTATATTTATTAATTATTATCTTCAATAAATAATTTTAGATGTAATAAAAATATAATTATAAATATTACATACATAAATTATAGATATTAAATTAAATAAGATAATTTTATATTATTATCTTTTAATATTATTTAAAATAATTAGTTAATTACCTAAACTTTCTCAATATATTTGGCATCGATATTGTTTACAATTAAAAATCCAAAATTATTCATTTAATAGTTGGAAAATTGATGACTGGATGGTTCTTGAAGAAGCAAAAATACCATTAAATAGCTTGGTTTTTTTTGCATGTTTTGCTAGTGATAGAATAATATATAATGTGAGAACAGATAATAAAATAATCTGAATATTTTTCTTTCATTTTCACTATGAATAACGCAATGTGCCACCGCTACATATATATGACTAGATACATATCACCAGTAGTGATGAACTACTGTGTCTTTGTCATGCTAATTAATATGTGACAAGTTCAAGAGAATGTCGTGATTGCTGCTGTGGTAATTTTCTTTACTTGTAGACAAATTAAATTTCACTGTCATGAAGATTGAATAGGGTATTGGACAAGTTTATATGTATGATTATTTATTTGTATATGGTACCTACTATATGGTAGGGTTCTACATGACCCGGCCCGGTCTGAAGATCTGGCTCGGCCTCGAACACTTTAAAGGTTAATTTGGTGTGATTTCATCGGGTTTAGGGTCGGGTAAGGGTCTCAAAAATAGATTCAGTCATTATTTCGGGTCGGGTCCGAGCCATGGCTCGGGTCGCCCGAAGTCGGCCCGGTGGCCCGATCATTATACACAATTAATATTTTGTGTTATTAGTGATGGATGGTGGCTATTCTTATGTGGAGTTTAAGTATTATAAACCTTAATATTTTATATTATTAGTTATTCTAAAACTATAAGTTAATGTTTTATGTTTAAAATGCATAAGATTTTAGACTAATGCATAATATTATGTTATTGTATTGATTTAAATATTTGGTGTTATTAGATAATATTAGTATTGATTATGGTTATGCTTTAATTTTAGAGAAGAGTTGGTTCTTGTTATATTTTTCTAAGTGAATTTTACCATATCAAATAATAGTTGGAGTATTAAAAATTTGGATATTTTCACATGCTAGCTTATTAGAAGGTATCAAGGTAATGAAATATTAATGGCCCAGTTTTTACCCGGTATAATTGTGACCCGAAAGTGTATAAGTTTTATCGGGTCTACGATCAAATTCGAATCTAACAAATAGGCCCGATATATATTTCGGACCGGATCTAAGTCACATCAAACCCGGTTTCATCCAACCCATGCACCCCCTACTATATGGGTCTTTAATTTCTATATATTGGTTGTCCTTTAATTTCGGCGTAAACTGTAATAATGCTAAAACCAAAACAAATTACACGGATGATGATGTCTATTAACCAATTTAATAAACTTTCACATCGAAGTCGTGAAGGATCCGTTAGATTTTATTGTCACTTCAGGGAAAAAAAAAAAAAAAAAGAACTAGTAAGAGTAAAGAGGCCCCCACTATTTGCCTTAAGAACCTTTCTAAGAGGCGACCTCACTTCTCCTTCATTAACCTTATTATATTCATAGCTAAACCTTAACTGATTAAACCATATATTTCTTAATATACTGTATTTGAATTTAAATTTTGGTGTACTAATAATGTTGGTTTCTTATTTTAAGTATAAGAATTGTTTGCATATACCTCTACTAGTGTCTAAGTAGAACCTGAGAAATCTATCTTACCAACAAAAAAATCAAAACCTTCAATAAAAAATGTTTGACCTCACGTTTAAACCCAAACCCAATTCAATTTTAAGTAGTGTCTCAGAATAAATACAAACAAATTATTAGGATAAATAATATTTTTTATCTTTAAAATTTGATAAAATTTTTTAAAATATTTTAAATTTTATTTTATTTTAATTTTATTTTAAAAATTAATTTTTAATTTATATTAAATATATCTATGATGACTAATTTTTTAAAAAATTTATAACCAATTCAATAACAATTTTATAAAAATAACCATTAATATAAATAAATAAAAAAATTTTAGAATAAAATTAAAATAAAATAAAACTTAAAAATATTTTTAAAATTTTTAACAAATTTTAAAAATAAAAAATATAATTTATCTTTTATTTTATTATATTGTTATCTAATTGCAACTAGTTTGGCAACAGCAGTGATAATAAGTTTCTATATGCTCTTGATCATTTTGAACCTTCGGGGGTCCCATATATATATATATATATATATATATATATATTATAGTTGCTGAATGCTGACGTCTTTATGTTTAATTTTCCATTTGCAACACAAAATTGCTAGCTTGTTGAGATGAGAGGGTGGAATAATGATTTAACCTTCCATTGGAAATTTGGAGGGTATATTTGCAAGACAGGAGTGACTGTCGAACTAAAAAGTATACCTAGGTAGGTTATTGTCGGAACGAGTAATAAAACTAAAATATAGTATTTGTCACGCATATATTTCTGCCATGTGTAATATGCGTTATTTAATTTAGAGACTTTGTTAGATAGATAATAATTTTTGTAAATAACGTGAATGATGAGTTTTAAAATTGATCCAATAAAATAAAAATATACTACACTCCCAAATTATGTACTTAAATCTTAATATTAAAAATTTTGAATAATTATTTGTACATTTAATAAATTGAACATCTGATATATTTATTATTTATATTATTTAATATTTTTATTGTTTACCTATATTTTTTTAATTTAATAGTTTCTTATGACTATATTATATTATGTTGGCTGTGACAGGAAGATTCCCTTTACTTTAAGGTGGTTACTTGTACAACTTTTATTATGACGACTAACATTGAAAATTTTTCTCTAACGAAATGATGAATATTCTAAATCATTAAAAGGTTGAAGAATCTTAGAACAGCTTCCAAGGAGTAGCTAGTATCATATCTTAAAAGAGATATCATTAAATTAATTGTTAGTAATATCTATGGAAAATTTTGGAAAATTGGTCAGGATTCAGGAGGGAGAACGTTCTTCAAAGTTTTTATTGTTATATCTATAATTGGGCCTTTAAAAAATTGTTAAGCCCAATAATTAAGAGTGGAATGGATGGCCCATTTTGTCCAAGAACCCATGAGAGCCCACCAAAAAAAAATTTACCTTTGAATTTAGCCAGGCAAATTTAAATTTTTTAAATTTTAGATTTTTGTTTAAAAGGTTAAAGTGTAATTTTTTATTTTTGAATATTTTTTTATTATTTTTTTATTTTAATTTATAAAATAAATAATAAAAAATTACACCTTATTTTTTAAAATAAAATTTAAAATCTAAAATTTAGAGAAATTAAATACTAGCCGCGATACAAAAAAGTGGTCCCAACGGCTAGAATTTTCAATTTGAATCGAGTGAGAAAAACAATGTCAGAGACAGAAAGAGTTTGATTCTCCGATCACAGCCAAGGATTGTTGCTTTTTCAACATCAGTTTCTTCAACGTCTCTTTGAAAGTTCGTCTCTCACATTGAGAGAAACCCTAGAATTTGGGGCTTTGGTGTTCTTCGCTCTTCTCCTTTCTACTCTCTCGTTTGAATCATCGGCACACTGATTTTTCAAATTCCAGAAACAAGAAGAATGGATCTTCCGCGAGAGGTAGATGATTACATCAAAGAAACCATAGATGATTGCTTGGGTCTACCGATTTCGTCGAAAACCCTAGTAACAAAGCTCCGAGCATCGCGAGAGTCTGAACGGCGACTCCAAGAACAGAACCTTTATCTTCTCTCCAAATTGAAGCAGAAAGACGAACTCGTCGAACGAACTAAGGTTTCATTTTCATTATCTTCTCTCCAAATAAAATAAGTTTTACTGTTTTCTATTTTTTACTTATTTCTTGGTTTGGAGCAGTGTGAATCGAGTATGAATGCTCAAGCCCTGAAGAAGTTCGTTGAGGAGAATCAGAGGTTGGCCATGGAGTGTGAGAATTTGCTGGCCAAATGCCAGAATTTGGAGAATGAGTGTGTACTGTTTGAGCACGACAGAGAGGCGTTAATGGAATTTGGGAACGATGCCGATGGAAGGGCGAGGGAGGCTCAGTCACGTGTCTTAGATTTAGAGCGGGAGCTGCTGTTGTTGCAGGAAGAAATTAGGAAATACAAGACTTACCATGAATTGGTACTTAATACTTTTCTCTTGTATATATATAGAATTTTTTTGTTGAATCTTTCAGCCATTGGTATGCTTTTTTCCTTCTAACAATCCTAATCAAGAAAATATTTTAATGCTAATTAACGGGACTGTAGGGGATTTCAGTGCTGAACAACATTTTTTTCTTTCAATCATAGCAGCTGTGACTTTATGAGATGTGAGTATAATTGTGTGGATGGTTCCTTAAATTTCTGATGTGGTTGGTGGCTAAATGATCATTCATTCATAGTTGGGTTGCTGCAATGATACAATCTTGTGATCATTTTAATGTGCTTTATCAATGTGTCATACAACCTATGTGTACTAGTCAATCTTACTGAAATCAGCTAATTTTCTTGTTCTTAAATGGTGAAACTCTAGTACCTTCTGCAAATTGTTAGTTCTAGTTCCCTTGGTTGGCAATGTTTAACCTGTATATTTGCTTTTCCCATGAAGGCTGATACTTCTTCTACATTCACACTTGAGGAAGAGAATCTACTTGACTCTCTTTTGGCAACTATTACTAGTGGAGATGATTACTGTACATACACATTTTTGGAAGCAAATTCTAAGGATGAATACTGTAAGAAGTTGCTGACTATGTGGGACTGGTGAGCCCCAAACCTCCTCTACACATTCTTCTCTGATATGTGTTTCCTTTTTTTTCTCATAATTCTTTAGTCATTAATCTCTGTAGCCAGTTTTAACTGTTATATCGTGGCTCGTTCTAGTAATACATGCAGCATAAATGGTATTGGAATATTGGACTCACATACTGTTGAAGTTACCTTTTCATTTTTGCAAGTTCAGTTTTTTTAGCTTGATTTTTTTACTATGGATTTGGTAGCTTAAAGCCCTCAAGCCAGAAAGTTTTGTC
Organism: Arachis stenosperma; assembly: GCF_014773155.1. NCBI lineage: Eukaryota > Viridiplantae > Streptophyta > Magnoliopsida > Fabales > Fabaceae > Arachis > Arachis stenosperma. The sequence continues at coordinate 16,439,565 of NC_080384.1, read as the reverse complement.
ACTAGTTGCCAAAGTCAAATCACTTGAGAAAGATAAGGAGCATCTGACAACCAATCTTCTCAAAGCTGAGGAGGAGGTAATGATTGGTTGACCTTTTGTAATTGTTGGATGTTTATCATTCATTAGTATCTAACCTAGCTTTGTATGCACAGGTCAAATTACTTTTTAATGAAAATAACACCTTGGAGAAAGAGAACAAAGTGCTATTGAAGCATTACAAGGAAAGAAACCATCCAAGTTCTGGCGAGAAACATACCAGCAGTGCATCTGCAAAGGTAATAAATTAATAAATTCAGTCTTATTCATTTTCACTATACTTGTGATATGCACTATATGATTGACCTAATTATCTCTCGTTTAACTCTTGTTTTCAGTCAAACAAGAGGAAGTCTAGTCCCAGAACAAGTAACCCGATCGACAGGAAGATTGATTTTGATGATATAGATTCAACACGACAACCATTGTCGCCCTTGCGAATGAACTCGCCAGATTGTAGAATGAATAAGAAATAACAAAATAGACCATTTTTAGTGATTTGCCAGTGTATGTGTCCCAAATATTAGAACGGTCTTGGGTTTGGTATGTAATACTAATAGTCACTATGCAGGCGGGGAGGAAGATTTATTTCATTCTTGCCATTGATGTTTTAAAAAGGAATTTACTAACATAATTGGTCAGAGAAAAGAAAGCATGAAAATATTTTACTGCTTCTCTTGGAAGGCTAAGTGGACTATGGGGTGTGTGCGTCAATAAGGTTTCAACATAACTACTCCTTATTGAGTACGTGGCTTTAGGTTTTATGGTTTGTTATATACATTCTTAAATTGTTTCATAGTTGAAAACTGGGCAAGTTACTTAAATAAAATTATGGGCAAGTTACATTTGTTTAAGGTTTAGGAGCTTTAACTTCTGTGATTTTTTTCCTCCTTTGCAAGATGTGTACATAAAGAAAGTGGCTGAGAAACTGAGTTTGCATTCAGAAATAAATCTGTTGAAGATGCCGGTTTTTAGGGCGGCATTCAAAACATTTGCAATTACCAAATATTTCGTAAATTGCCAAAGGTTTCTGTTCACCCTTTTTTCACTACATTTTTGTATCAATCTGTCCATAACATATTCCGTCCCTGCAACAAATCAAGTCATAGATGAATAAATATGATAGGAAGAAACAGAATTATTCTTGAATTATTTGTTCTCACTTACCAGAAGCTACAAAAGACTCAGATGCATAGAACCCTATATCATTGATTCCAATAGCTTGTTCACATACTTTAAACCAACACCAATCTGGAATTTTGTAACAAACTATTAGAAACCTTTGATTTGACCAATTTTATTATGTTTGTGGCCAAGTTTCTGCAATGAATAGTATGTTACTTACAACTAAAGAGCGCATATATTTTCTTTGGAAAAAATCAAATAGATTAGCCTTCCTTAGGAAGGGTTTGAACAGTTTCAATTAATCCTGTTATCCAAAACATATGTCAGTTTAAACACCAAACTTGTTCGATTCAATATATTCAATTTGTATGCATATCTATTGACTTAATGTATTTTAAGTTTTGGTAGAGCTGAAGATTACTTGGCTAGAGGCTCAAGGCCTACTACAGCTCCCTCTTGACCATGTTCCCTACAATCGTGGTGATTGAAGGTTCTGAATTTGAAGGATATGAGGTACCTTGTTCTTGCTTTATGTTAAAAATTATCTTGTCAATATAGCATGTTGTTGTAAGACTCTTATGTAAGATAGTTTAAAGTTGGGCCGAAAGGAAAGGAAGGAAGGGAAGTGGACATGTGACATTGTAATGTGATATTTTGGTTTATAATATCTTTTACAATCTTGTATGAAGTAGAAAATTACATGATTGTGTATGCTTTTTGTTTGATCCTTGATCAGTTTATCTTAAACATAAATATATGTTGTTTTCAACTGGTGAAGACTCTAGACTAGTACTTTAACTATTTGTTGGTATTAGTGTTTTCTTGTTACCTTGTTGCTTTAATCCTTTCAACGATAAACGTTGGTATAAATTCTTGACTCCCTTGTGCTTTCTTAGGATGCTCTTGTTTTGGGTAACCTTACAATGTTCACTACTAGCAATGAAAGGTAAGTCACTTATCTTCCATCATATGTCCACAATTATATTCTTTATAGGGTCTCGTGGGTGGTCGTGCAGGGAATGAAATTGCAGAGATACTGTTAAGGGTTTTCTCACTAATTCCAGAATATCAAGAGATACAGTAGCATAACAATTAACAATTAGAATAATAAGAGGTGAGAGATAGAAAATAGGGTAGAAAAAGGTTGAGATATTAATGTGATACTCTCAAGAAATATTATTCAAAAAAGAAAGATGAAGAATGAGTCTTGAAAGAAGATTCACTTGGCATTCGAGAGGCCAAACTCTCTACTAAAAAGTCACTCCACTAATTCCCTACCTAAAAGCTTTTCAGCTTTCTTATTTATAATATCCATATCCTAACTACTTCCCTAAACATGTGAAATAACAATAATTTGAAGTTTCAATCAGTTATGTCTTTTTTCCTTCTACTATAAGTAATTTTAAAAGGAGTTAAATCCCGATTTTATTTCTCCTAGCTTGTTACAATACCCCCCCCCCCCCAATGAAGAGCCACATTGTCCTCAAGGTGGAAGGATGGAAAAGCAAACTGCAGTTTGTCGGCCAGCTCCCATGTACTTTCAAATTCGGGAAGATTCTGCTACTTGATTAACACTTCCAAATTTTCTTGGTTTCTCATACGGCTGTCCAGAATTTGTTCAGATTCTACTAGTAGTTCTCCTTTCTCAGTGAGAGCCTCAGGTAAGTTTTGGGGTTCCACTGAAAGTCCCAAACTCTTCTTAAGTTGTGAAACATAAAAAATAGGATGTATCTTTGCAGAGGGTGGTAACTGAAGTTTATAAGCCGCCGGACCAATTTTCTCTAATACTTCATATGGACCATAAAATCTGGCGCCGAGCTTCTGATTTGGTCTGGTAGCAAAAGACTGCATCATGTATGGGTGGATCTTTAAAAACACAAAGTCTCCTTCAAAAGTTACATCTCTCCTCTTTTTATCAGCAGCTTGCTTCATGCAATTCTAGGCTCTATTCAACTGAAATTGTAACTCATCGAGCATCTGATTACGGTCTTTCATTAGTAGTCTAACTTCCTCTACTGTAGATTTCAGCCCCCTCTTAATAATGGAGGCGGCTCCCTCCCATATAAAGCTCGAAAAGGGGTCATGTGAATGGACCCGTGATAAGTAGTATTATACCAGAATTCGGCCCAAGGCAGCCAAGTGGACCGCTGTTTTGGCTTAGAGCCTGTGAGGCAGTGAAGATAGGTCTCTAAGCACTTGTTAACAGCCTCCGTTTGGCCGTCGGTCTGTGGATGATATGCAGAGGACATCTTCAAGGAGGTTCTAGCCTGTTTGAATACTTCGGACCAAAAAACACTCATGAATATTTTGTCGCGGTCAGAGACAATGGAGGATGGAAACCCATGGAGGCAAACAACCTCCTTAATAAACAAGAGAGCAATGTCTTTTGCTGAGAAGGGATGTGCAAGCGGGTAGAAATGAGCATATTTGGAAAGTCAATCAACCACTACTAAAATTGTGTCCATCCCTTTAGATTGTGGTAAACCTCTGATGAAGTCCATAAAAATGTCAGCTTGTACATTTGTGGGTATAGAAAGAGGTTTGAGTAGGCCTGCCGGTTGAAGGGTGGAATGTTTATTTTTCTGACATACGTCACAATTTTTTACGAACTCCATCACATCTGACTTCATACCTTCCCAATGGAGAATGGAGGAAATTTGGAGCTGTGAAACTCCATCAAAAGCTTAGGGATCCACTTGGAGGTCTTGGCAATCACTAACCGCCCTTTATATATTAACTTGCCATTGATTAATTCAAACCCAGACACTGTCTCATCTCCTTGTAACAGTTTCTGCATAATGGTCTTTAACTTATCATCTTCCAAAACCTCAGTTTCTAGCTCCCCCCATTCAGCAGCTATGGGAAAAGAAAGAGAAGAGAAGTGGAACTTTCTTGAAAGAGCATCGGCAACTCAATTTTCCGTCCCTGCCTTGTATCGAATGTCAAAATTATACCCCAATAGCTTGGATAACCATTTTTGCTGCCCTTCATTTGCAACTTCCTGGTCAAGGAGGTATTTTAAAGATTTTTTGTATGTGAATACTGTGAAATGCTGTCCGAGAAGATAATGCCTCCATTTTTGGATTGCCAACACAGTAGCCATTAATTCTCTTTTATACACGGATTTGTTTTGAGCTGTTGGAGAAAGTTTTTGGCTCATGAAGGCAACGAGGTGCCCTTCTTGCATCAGAACTGCACCAACTCCCTTTCCCAATGCATCTGTCTCAATTTGGAAAGCTTTGGAGAAGCATGGGAGTGCAAACACAGGTACTGAGACCATTGCTTGTTTAAGCTGTTGAAATGCACCTTCTGCCTCATCAGTCTAGTGAAAACAATCTTTCTTTAGTAGCTGGGTCAGTGGCCAAGCAATGCCACCATATCCTCTTACGAATCTTTGATAATATCCTGTGAGGCCAAGAAAACCACTTAAACCTTTAAGGTCCTTGGGTCGCGGCCAATTTAACATAACCTGAAGTTTTTTGGGATCGGCTGCCACAGCTTTTGATGATATGATATGGCCCAGATACTCAATGCAAGATCTTTCAATGTAACTTTTTTTTTTGTTGACCAATAATTGATTTTTTCATAACAATTCCAACACTTGCAGCAGGTGTCTGCGATGGTTGTCCACATCCTTGCTGTAAATTAGGATGTCATAAAAAAAACCAATGTAAACTTGCACAAAAAGGGTTTGAGAATTTTGTTCATTAGTGCTTGAAAAGTAGAAGGTGTGTTGGAAAGCCCAAAAGGCATTACTAGGAATTTGTAATGACCTTCGTGCGTGCGGAAAGCGGTCTTGTGGATATCCTCCTCTTTCATCCAAATCTGATGGTATCTGGATTTTAAATCGAGTTTGGAGAAAACTACAGCCCCCTCTAATTCGTCCAACAACTCTTCAATGATAGGAATCAGAAATTTGTCCAGAATGGTGATGTTGTTGAGCGCCCGATAATCAACACAAAATCGCCATCTGCCATCCTTTTTTTTTCACAAGAATTACTGGACTAGAGAATGGACTAGAACTAGGTCTGATAATTCCTATTTGAAGCATTTCCTCTGTTATCTTCTCCATTTCCTCCTTCTGATAGTGAGGATACCAATAAGGCCGTATGTTGGGAATATCTGAATTCTCCTTTAATACTAGGCATGGTCATGTGATCTCTGAGGAGGGAGACCAGATGGGGACTGAAACAGATGGCTGCAGAATCTTCATCAGCATCAAGGCGAAATAACGGAGTAACCAAAAATTTCTCTTCAGCATTTCGCAAGGCTTGTAGAGTTACTTTACTACTGGCCTGAATCCTTTCCAAGGTTGGATCACCCTGTAATGTAACCTTCGAACCATCTTGTACCCAGCTAAGTGATAAAGTGTTGTAGTCACCTTCAAATTTTCTAAGACTGGCGACCCACCCAGCTCCAAAAACTATTTCGGATCGTCCTAAGTCCATAACCAAAAAGTTTGCAATGATGGAAATTTCTTACACCAGAATTTTGACATTCTTGCATCCACCTAACCCCTGCTCAATCGTGCCATTACCCACCTCCATGTGGAACGGAGGTAGACACATCAGTGGCAAACCCAAAGTGAAGACTAAAGTAGAAGAAATGAAATTAGCCTCGACACCTGGGTCTACCAAAACAACCACCTCCCTACCATTAATGGCCCCACGAACTTTAAGAGTTTGATGGGATGTAAGACCTCAGTAGCTAAGGGACGAGAGGTGCAGAGACAGTGTGTGAAGAGCTACATTAGGTTCTACCTTGGCAGGAGCTTCCTCAAGGTATTGTAGTTCGTCATCATCCTCACCCAAAAGGATAAGCTATTGGTGGCGGAATTTGCATGTATGACTAGGATTCCACTTGTCACCACATCGAAAACATAATCCTCGTCGTTGTCGCTCACTCCATTCTTCATTGGAAATCCAACGGGAAGTAGGCTTGGATCCAATAGAATTAAAAGCAATAGAGGGGCTAGTGTCATTCTTTGATTCTAATTTGGAAGTAGTAACAATGGTGGGCTTACCCTGGTCTACTGGAGGAGAGTGAGCATTAGGCATGGCCCAATTAGAGTTTTTAGAAACCCCCCATCCTGAACGTGATGTTGTATCTTGCTTTCTACCCCCTGGGTGCATTCCTTCGTCTTCCCATGCTAAATTTCTAGCTTCAAGAACCATTGCTCGATCCATTAACTCCTGGAGGTTCTAAAAATCCTCCACTATCAACTCCGATTTGATGGTTGATTTGAGACCTTCATGAAACATACACAATAAGGTGTCACCTCCCAATTGTCGGTGAGAACGCGCCGCTAGTTCGAAATCGCGGCGGTATGCCATTATTGAACTTGTTTGCTTCACCCGCAATATAGAGCTAGTGGGTTTGCCGCCGCGCCAGGTTCAAAGTGCTTAAGCAAGTCTTGTTTAAAGCGGATCCACGTGTGGAAAGTGGACTGGGATTCCCACCATTCGAACCACGTCAAAGCTTTTCCATGAAGTGCAAGTACCACATATTCAAGCTTGTCCCCCACCAGAATTTCCGAGATGCGAAAATAGCAATCCATTCGCACTAGCCATCCGCTTGGGTCCGACCCATCAAAGGAAGGGATTTCCACAAAGCAGTTGCCTTCGCCCCTGTTCGGAATGGGCTGTCGTCGATGTCCGCCTCCAGGATCATCGTTACATGAGTGTCCACCGTTGGTTTCGGGGGTTAGTTGCTGTGAACATAGCACCAGTTCTTCTATTTGTTTCATCATTGTTTTCAATAATTGGATTTGTTCAGCGACTTATTTTTTCAAATCGTCCACGCGTTCTTCCATGGCAGCGGTGGTGCGAGTAGAGACCATCTACAGGTAATAATCCCAGATTGCGTGCTGATACCAATTGTTAAGGATTTCCTCACTAATTTCAGAATATCAAGAGGTACAGTAGCATAATAATTAACAATTAGAGTAATAAAAGGTGAGAGATAGAAAATAGGGTAGAGAACGGTTGTGGTATCAATGTGATACTTTTAAGAAATATTATTTAGAAAAAAAAAAGATGAAAAATGAGTCTTGAAAGAAGATTCACTTGGCATTCAAGAGGCCAAACTCTCCACTAAAAAGTCACTCCACTAATTCCCTACCTAAAAGCTTTTCAGCTTTCTTATTTATAATATCCATATCCTAACTACTTCCCTAAACATGTGGAATAACAATAATTTGAAGTTTCAATCAGTTACGTGTTTTTCCCTCCTTCTATAAGTAACTTTAAAAGGAGTTAAATCCCGATTTTGTCTCTCCTGATTTGTTACGGTTGTGATATTGTGAAGGTATTCAATTCCTTTTATCATGTAAATACATTATTGGATGATTCTAAATCTGTCTTAGATGGGTTAAAAGTATAAACTAGCATATAAGAGTCTACACTATCTATTACACGAGGGTAGAAAATTTTTAATCATGCTACTGCCTCTTATAAAGCTAATATTTTCTGCAATTTTTTTGTTAAATTTCATATTTGTTGCATGGGAAAAGATAGAATACTTACATATTCTTAATGATATGAATGCATTGCTTGCCTTAAAAATAATTCCTCTTTTTTATTAGACCTATCTACTACACAGTAATGGAAAGCTGTTTAGGTTGTTGACCTTGATGCCATATTTCGTGCAATTGTGGCATGAGAAAAACCAAAATAACAAAATGGTGTGTTACCAAGTGGATATGCACTGAGGATTGGGTCCTAAATACTGAAAAACTGGCTGAACTACTGAAAGTAGTTACCATTATTTAATTGTTCTTGTCTTAATCTTGGATCTTTTTCTTGAATCTCTATTTATTTTTTATCATGAATGCTGTGTTTTTGCTTCTCCATAAATGAACACATTGGTTATCAAATTATTGTGGTGGTGAAAAGATCTAGTGGGCTCAATGTAAACATTGTCTCAAGTAGCAACCAAGTTTTGAGTGTTTCTTGTTGAAGGCTATCACATGGGCTAAGCTTCTTACCGGTGAAGCAACCAAGTCTTTTGAGATATGCATTCAAAGTTAGTTTGAATTCAAACTCCATTGTAATTCCTTTACTTTGATAATTTCTGATTTTATTTATGTTATCTATGTCCAAATTGTCAACTAAAATTGTACTTCTTTGCCTGAGTTTTAATGAAGTATGTTAGAACTACTAACATTCATTGGAATAAAGTAATAACTGACACAAATAGAGATAGCAGTTTTCATTACCTTAAGGTTCTCATACGAAGCCTAAGAGTTTTTTGCAAAAAGAACCATTCCCAAAATCAAAGAATACTCTCACCATTCTTAGTCTCTTTCCTCCTAATCCATCTTTGTTTAGACATTGAGCATAGCCCTCTTACATATTTTGATGCTTCAATTGTTGCCATATCATTAAATTCGATGCTTGCAATGGTTTCAATAACATAGGCAGCATCTGGTACAGTCCTACAAATTGGATTGCACCTGTCCACAAATTGTTGCATATTAATTCTACTACTACTATCACTACTACTATTACGACTACTGTAGCATAACTTAAATTTATGTTTTTTCTTGCTTAGAGTTGATAGTAGCATAACTACTCCTCTTGCTTAGAGTTGACTGCAGCACAAATAATTGTAGCACAACTTTAATTTAGGCCTCCTCTTACTTAGAGTTGACAGTAGCATAATTACTAGATCCTCTTCTCAACTGTAGCACAACTTTAATTTAGCCCTCCTCTTACTTAGAGTTGATAGTAGCACAATTACTAGATCCTCTTGCTTAGAGTTCACAATAGCACACTACTACTACTACTTGAATTTAGGCTTCCTCTACTACTACTTGAATTTAGGCTTCCTCTTGCTTAGAGTTGACTGGAGCACAAACAACTGTAGGAAAATTTGAACTCAGGTTTTTTCTTTCTTAGAGTTGACAGTAGCAACAACTACTACTTTTTCTTAGAGTTGACAGAAGCACAACTATTACTACTACTAAATTCTCTTGCTTAGAGTTGACTGGAGCACAAACAACTATAGCAAAACTTGAACTCGGATTTTCTCTTTCTTAGAGTTGACAGCAGCACAACTACTACTCTTTCTTAGAGATTACAGTAACACAATTTGAATTTAGGTTTCCTCTTACTTAGAGTTGACAGTAGCACAACTACTAGATCCTCTTCCTTAGAGTTAACTGCAGTACAACTTGAACAATTGTAGAAAAATTTGAATTTAGGTTTCCTCTTGCTTAGAATTGACATTAGCACAATTACTAGATCCTCTTGCTTAGAGTTCACAACAACACACTACTACTACTACTACTTGAATTTAGGCTTCCTCTTGCTTAGAGTTGACAGCAGCAAAACTACTATTACTAGATCTTTTTGCTTAGAGTTGACTGTAGTACAACTTGAATTTAGGCTTTCTCTTGCTTAGAGTTGACAGCAGCACAACTATTACTCTTGCTTAGAGTTGACTGTAGCATAACTTGAATTTAGGTTTCCTTTTGCTTAGAGTTGACAGCAGCATAACTATTACTACTACTATTACTATATCCTCTTGCTTAGAGTTGACTGCAACACAACTTAAATTTAGGTTTCCTCTTAGAGTTGACAGCAGCACAACTACTAGATCTTTTTGCTTAGAGTTGACTGCAGTACAATTTGAACAACTGTTGCACAATTTGAATTTAGGTTTCCTCTTGCTTAGATTTGATAGTAGCACAATTGTGTAAAACTCGGTTAATTAACGGCTAATTAACCCATGAATGAGAATTTATTCTAGAAAGCCTAAAATGTGATTTTTATGGCTAAATGTGATAGAGGAGACTGAGACGAGAATTCTGGTACCAATTTTATAGAATTCGGACCAAGATTGGACCGAACGGGCCAAACCGGGCCAATTGGACCCAAAGTGGGCCCTTGGCCCAACATAACTTAACCAAAACCCTAGTTTTCAGCACTCTCTCTCCTCATTTGTTACACACACAAGCTGAAATGGTGGAGAGGAAGGGAAGAACATTCTCTCAACTTCTCTCTCTCACTTGATCTTCAAACCACCATAACTTTTGATCTAGAGCTCCGATTGCCGCCCCGTTTGCGGCCACGCGTTCACCGCGGAGAGCTCTACAAAACCCATACAACCAATATTGAGGTAAGCCACGTGTTGCTGTTCGAAATCTCAGCCCTTATTTTCGAGTTTCATGGGTGAAATGTTGAGATTTTGGGTTCTTTGATGTTATAGGACCCAACTCTCTTGAAGGAGAAGGTTAATCTTGTCTTCTTGGACCTTGGGTGTGGTAAGATTCTCAACCCTAGTGTATTTTGTTGTTTTATGATGTTTGGGTTTTGAGATGTTGTGTATGGGTATGATGATTGTGGCTTAGGTTGTGTATATGTGAATATTGGAGCTTGAATGGTGACTTTGAAAAGCTTGGAAAGGGTTTGGTGGTGAAAAATCTGTTCTTGGAGGTGTTGAGGCCTTGAGAGCTTGTGGTTAAGTGGTTTGGAAGTGCTCCGGTGGAGCTTGGGAAATTCGGCTAAGGTATGGTTTCGGTTTCCCGTATCTAATATGTAATGTGGTAGGAAATACTTAGGCTAGAGGCCCTAAGATAGGCATTGAATGGTTGATGTTGTTAAATGATTGAGATATATGATGTGGTCATATATGTGATGATGATTATTGATGCCTTGGTGGTGTGATGTATGAGAAATATGCATGTTGTGATATATGCTTGATGATTGGTTATGGTTGAATTGTGGGTTGGACCATGTGGATGGTGAGTATGATATTGATTATGTACAATGATGGTTTATTGGAATTGATGTTGTTGAGAATTGGCATGAGTAATAGTATATGATATGTCAATATGTTTGAGTTTGAGCCACTTGGGTGAAGTGGGGGTAAAACAATGTGATAGTGATTTTGGTAATTGTGGTAATGTGTCAATGTGTGAGTTGAGGAGGCTTGATGTTGGATTTGATACATTTTGAATTGATTTCAAAGAAAAGGGATGAAATTGACATGTTTTGATTGATTTTGGAAAGAGCTGAAAATGGTTTGTTTTGAAAATGGCATATTGTGGTTTTGTATGAAAATATGGTTTTTGGGCATACTTTGACGGGACATAACTTGGACTACGGATCTCCGTTTTGTACCAAATCTGTTTAGAAATGAAATTGGATCCGGGATGTCCATGCCGTTCGAAGAACGGGTGAAAAACGATTTAAAATGAGGAAGTTATGTCCGTTGGAAGATTGGGGTAAAAATCTGTAAATTCTGCAGATTTTAACTTAGAAAATTTTTAGCAGAATAACCCCTTGCGCGTGGGCGCACCTGGCGCGTACGCGCCGATCTTCCGAGAAGTGCCATCCACGCGTACGCGTGATGTGCGCGGGCGCGCCGATTGTGCTGCACCCAATGTCCAGCCATTTTCCCGAAAGTTATGCCAGAACTGTGCCGGTGTTGTGCCTGGGGCACAAGAACACCCGCGCGTACGCGTGGTTGACGCGTGCGCGCCGATGGGCAAGTTTGGTATCCACGCGTTAGCGTGCATGACGCTTACGCGTCGATGAGTTTTTGAGGCCATCCACGCGTGAGCGTGGAGTGCGCGTACGCGTGGCCCTGTTTTCATCCCAAAGTTGATTTTTGAGTTTTAAAAGCCAAATCTCATACTTCTAAGCCTCCGATCTCACCATGTATGTCTTAAATCATTATGGCATGCCTAGCTATTAAAAAGGGGCTAGTGAATGAGGTAACTTGCGAGTGAAGCAAGGGAAATATGAATGATCAATGAGGATCAAGATGATTATGTGAGATGCGGAGGATGGTGGTGGAAGTGCTTGTTATGCCATTGGCCGAAGGGCCGTGATTATTTGTGAATTGGCTGGTTCTGGATTGAACCATGAGCCGGAATAGCTGTGTATGCTATGAATATTGGCTGGTTATGGATTTAACCGTGAGCCGGAATGGCTAGTATGGATGTTGATCCATGGATGAGAATTTCACGCATGTTTATGCTGAATTATTGATAATTGTGATTTGCACTTCCACTCTCAGAGATACGAGTTTCCCTGGGTAGTAGCAGTGGCTAGCCACCACGTGCTCCAGGTGGAGGCTCGAGACTCTGTTGACCCTATGTCGTAAGTGTGGCCGGGCACTGTGAAAGGCCCGGATGAGCTCGAACCCCCTTAAATATTCACCAGTGAGGGTGATGGATATGGATCATGTTTATGATCAAGTTTATAACGAGTATAACTCGAGTTTGGGGATGCATGACAGAGGGACAGTCCAATGGTTAGCGACCAGGACTTGTCGGGTTGGCTCTATAACCGACAAGATGATATCATCGGCCACTAGGGACAGGCATTCATCATATGCATACTACGTGAATTGTTTGAGATTGCCTATTTGACTGCATATTACTTGCTAATTGTCTAAATGTCTTAACTGCTCCTATTTGTATATTCTTTGTCTGATATAACTGTGTTTGATATATTATACTCCTGCTGGTGGTTGGGAGGTTTGAAGGAATTGGAAAGGGAAGTATTAGTTAGACTGAAGAATCTTTAATCAGATGCCCTTATATGGTTTAGCTTGTTTATAAGCTTTGATATTATCTGGAGGAAGCTCTAGGATTGCCTTCGGCTTTCCTCTATTTATTATGTATTATATATGTGGAAGCTGTTACCATGCTGGGGACCTTTGGTTCTCACCCATGCGGATTTTGTGGTTTTCAGATGCAGGACGTGAGGTTTCCCGCTGAGGCATGCTGGAGACTTCTAGAATTGCGAAGATTCCTTGTTCTTGGGGACTCTGTTTAGTTTATATGTTTTGGCTTAGATACTTTTATCTCCATTAAATAATACAAACTGTGATGACTCCTCTTATGGGAGATTTTAGAGAATAGGTTTTATGTATTTGTGTCCATTTGGGTTTCCTTTGGGGTTTTCCTTATTTTATCATATGTATATATTGCTATGCTCGGACCGGTTATCTTCGCAGCCGGACCTCGAGTCTTGATATTCCTGTTTTTGACACTCCTTTGTATATATATAATCTCGCGTTGGTTTATCTTTGCTCGTTACGTTATCGATCGGAGTGTTGCGCTTTTGAGTTGCGATTTTTGTTTACCCCTTTTTCTACACAGGCTCCTAGTTATAATCAATCATTCATACTACTATACGTACTAAATTTTTATTTTTAGAGGTCGTAATACCTTGCCATCTCTGAATTATGACTTAAGCATAAGTCTCTGTATGGTAGGGTGTTACAAATTGCTACTACTATTACTACTAGATTCTCTTGCTTAGAGTTGACTGGAGCACAAACAACTGTAGTAAAACTTGAACTCATGTTTTCTCTTTCTTAGAGTTGACAGCAGCACAACTACTACTCTTTTTTAGAGTTGACAGAAGCATAACTATTACTATTACTAGATCCTCTTGCTTAGAGTTGATTGCAACACAAACAATTGTGACACAACTTGAATTTAGGTTTCCTCTTGCTTAGAGTTAACAGTAGCACAACTATATGATCCTCTTTCTTAGAGTTGACTACAATACAACTTGAACAATTGTAGCAGAATTTGTATTTAGATTTCCTCTTGCTTAGAATTGACAGTAGCACAATTACTAGATCCTCTTGCTTAGAGTTCACAACAGCACACTACTACTACTACTAGAATTTAAGCTTCCTCTACTACTAATTGAATTTAGGCTTCCTCTTGCTTAGAGTTGGCAACAGCAAAACTACTACTACTAGATCCTCTTGCTTAGAGTTGATTATAGCACAACTTGAATTTAGACTTCCTCTTGCTTAGAGTTGACAGCAGCATAACTACTGCTCTTACTTAGAGTTGATTATAGCATAACATGAATTTAGGTTTCCTTTTGCTTAGAGTTGATAGCAGCACAAATTACTAGATCCTCTTACTTAGAGTTGACTGCAACACAACTTAAATTTAGGTTTCCTTTTAGAGTTGACAGCAGCACAATTACTAGATTCTCTTGCTTAGAGTTGGCTGCAGTACAATTTGAACAACTGTTGCACAATTTGAATTTAGGTTTTCTCTTACTTAGAGTTGACAGCAGCACAATTGCTACTACTACTACTACTACTACTACTACTACTACTACTACTACTACTACTACTACTACTACTACTATTACTACTACTAGATCCTCTTGCTTAGAGTTGGCTAGAGCACAAACAACTATAGCAAAACTTGAACTCAGATTTTCTCTTTCTTAGAGTTGACAGCAGCACAACTACTACTCTTCCTCAGAGTTGACAGAAGCACAACTATTACTACTACTAAATCCTCTTGCTTAGAGTTGATTGCAACACAAACAACTGTAACACAACTTAAATTTTGATTTCATCTTATTTAGAGTTGACAGTAGCATAACTACTAGATCCTCTTCCTTAGAGTTGACTGTAGTACAACTTAAACAATTGTAGCACAACTTGTATTTAGGTTTTCTCTTGCTTAGAGTTGACAGTAGCACAATTACTAGATCCTCTTGCTTAGAGTTTACAACAGCACACTACTACGACTACTACTTGAATTTAGGCTTCCTCTACTACTACTTGAATTTAGGCTTCCTCTTGCTTAGAGTTGATAGCAACTAAACTACTACTACTAGATCGTCTTACTTAGAGTTGACTGTAACACAACTTGAATTTAGGCTTCCTCTTGCTTAGAGTTGACAGCAGCACAACTGCTACTACTACTAGATCTTCTTACTTAGAGTTGACTTCAACACAACTTGAATTTAGGTTTCCTCTTAGAGTTAATAGCAGCACAACTACTAGATCCTCTTGCTTAGAGTTGACTGCAGTACAATTTGAACAACTGTTGCACAATTTAAATTTAGGTTTCCTCTTGCTTAGAGTTGACAGCAGCACAAGTGCTACTACTACTACTACTACTACTAGATCCTCTTGCTTAGAGTTGACTGGAGCACAAACAACTGTAGCAAAACTTGAACTCAGATTTTCTCTTTCTTAGAGTTGACAGCAGCACAACTACTACTCTTTCTTATAGTTGACAGAAGCACAACTATTACTACTACTAGATCCTCTTGCTTAAAGTTGATTGCAATACAAACAACTGTAACACAACTTAAATTTAGGTTTCCTCTTACTTAGAGTTGACAGTAGCACAACTACTAGATCCTCTTCCTTAGAATTGACTGCATTACAACTTGAACAATTGTAGCACAATTTGAATTTAGGTTTCCTCTTGCTTAGAGTTGACAATAGCACAATAACAACAACTACTACTAGATCCTCTTGCTTAGAGTCGATTGCAGCACGAACAACTATAGCACAACTTGAATTTAGATTTTCTCTTGCTTAGAGGTTACAACAGCACAATTTGAATTTAAGTTTCAATGTTGGTTCCTACTTTTGAAACAAAGTACTACTAGTCTACTACTACTACTACGACTAGATACTCTTGTTTAGAGTTGATTGCAACACAACTTGAATTTAGGTTTCCTCTTGCTTAGAGTTGATAGCAGCACAACTTGAATTCAAGTTTCAATGTTAGTTCCTACTTTTGAAACAAAGTACTACTACTACTACTAGATACTCTTGCTTAAAGTTGATTGTAGCACAACTTGAATTTAGGTTTCAGTGTTGGTTCCTTCTTTTAAAACAAAGTATTACTACTGCTAGATCCTCTTTCTTAGAGTTGACTGCAAAACAACACAACTTGAACAACTGCAACACAACTTGAATTTAGATTTTCTCTTACTTCGAGTTGACTGTAGCACAACTTCAGGTTTCAGTGTTGGTTCCTTCTTTTGAAACAAAGTACTACTACTACTGAATCCTTTTGCTCAGAGTTGACTGTAGCATAACACACCTTGAACAACTACAGCAAAACTTGAATTTTAGGTTTTCTTTTGCTCAGAGTTGACTGCAGCACACTTGAATTCAGGTTTTAGGATTGGATCCTTCTTTTAAAATAAAGTACTACCACTATTAGTAGATCCTCTTACTTAGAGTTGACTACAGTACAATACAACTTGAACAACTGCAGCACAACTTGAATTTAGGTTTTCTCTTGTAGTCAAGACTGCAGCATAACTTAAATTCAGCTTTCAATGTTGGTTCCTTCTTTTGAAACAAAGTACTATTACTACTATTACTTGAATAATTATAGCACAACTTGAATTTAGATTTTCTCTTGCTTAGGGTTGATTGCAACACAGCCTGAACAATTATATCACAATTTGGTTTCTTGGTTAGAGTTTACTACAACTACGAATACTGGAGAGAGAATGAAAATCTTTGTGCAGTATTATTTTCTTTTTCTTTGAGCTTCATTGAGGTTTCTTTGTTATGTTTTTTATGTCTATTTTTTTTGTAATTGAGAAAAGGCTAATCACGGTGAAGTGAGAAAATAAAAGAGCCATGAGCGAAAAGAGGGAAAAGAGATAGATTGTAAAAGTCAAAGTCTCTGTATTTGGTTTTTGTTGAATTAGGATTAGTTTCCTTAGCCAAATTGGAATAGCACTTGAGTGGATATTAGGCTTGTGTTAGAAGTTTAATGGGTGATACTAGATGAATTAGGTTATAATTATTGATATTGGTTCATGTAACCAGTTTGATTATAGTTAAAATTCCACCATAATTATGGTGGAGACCAGATGTAGGTTTTATTGCACTTGGAAACCAAACCAGGATATATGCTTGTGATTCTCTTTTACCTGTTTTCTTTTGTTGTGGCTTTAGAGACAAAACACAAATAATCTTCTGCTATTTTAACTTTTGCGAAAACATTTTAAAAAGTTTTAGTTTTGAAACTAACTTGATTCAACCCTCCTTCTCAAGTTTTAAAAGATCTTGGCAAGGGTTGTGGGTTAAAGATCACTATCCTTGTCACCAACCACAACATGATAATTAAAAAGAGTGAACTTAATTCGTCAATCTCTACAATTTGAGAAAAGTCAATTAGGATTTGTAACACCCTACCACGCAGAGCTTTACGCTTAAGTCATAAAACAGAGGTGGTGTGAAATTACGACCTCTAAAATAAAATGTATATATATAATAGCAGAAGAATTATAATATGCTACGAGCCTTGAAGAATAAAGGAAATAAAGATCGCAAAATAAAAGTGCAACGCTCGAGGAACGAGTTTACTTGCGTGCTAAGAAAATCATAACTATTAAATATAAGATAACAGAAGTAGGAATAGAGTGTCAAAGATACAAAATAACAAGCTCCTGACTCAACCCGCGAAGTTAAGACTGGCCGGAGAATATTTACATATATATACATACATATCCAAAACCTAAAAGTACATATACATAATCCTGTCTCTCTATAAACCTCTAAGAGGATAAAAAAGAACAAGTTATGCGGAGAGAAAGCCAAGTATATATATATACACACCATAGCATAACAAAATAACCTAGTAACCATTTCGTTTCAAGAGTCCAGACGCCTAACGAGATGCCTCTTGGTGCACGAAATTGTGATCCTCTTTGTATTTGCATGAGATTTAAAAATTGGCTCTATTGGAATTTATGATCACAACTCCGTTCAGCTTAACCAGCAAGTGTACTGGGTCATCCAAGTAATACCTTACGTGAGTAAGGGTCGATCCCACAGAGATTGTTGGTATGAAGCAAGCTATGGTCACCTTGTAAATCTCAGTTAGGCAGATTAAATGTTTATGGGTTTCGAAAATTAATAATAAATAGAAAATAAAAAGGGATAGAAATACTTATGTAAATCAATAGTGGGAATTTCAGATAGGCGTGTGGAGATGCTAGAATCCTTTCAAATCTCTACTTTCTTATTGCTTTCATCCAATCCTTCTTACTCCTTTCCATGGCAAGCTGTATGTAGGGCATCACCATCATCAATGGCTACTTTTAATCCTCTCGGGAAAATGGTCCTATGCGCTGTCACTACACGGCTAATCGTCTGGAGGCATCACCCTTGTTGATGGCTACATCCCATCCTCTCAGTGAAAATGGTCCAAATGCTCTGTCACAGCACGGCTAATCATCTGTCGGTTCTCAATCAGGTTGGAATAGAATCCCTTGATTCTTTTGCGTTTGTCATCACGCCCAGCCTTCAGGAGTTTGAAGCTCGTCACAGTCATTCAATACCGGGATCATACTCGGAATACCACAGACAATGTTAGACTTTCCGGATCCCCATGAATGCCGCCATCTATCTAGCTTATACCACGAAGATTCTGTTGGAGAATCTAAGAGATATGCGCCCGACCTAAGGTAGAACGGAAGTGGTTGTCAGTCACGCGCGTTCATAGGTGAGAATGATGATGAGTGTCACGGATCATCACATTCATCAAAGTTTTGTGCAACGTATATCTTGGAATAAGAATAAAAGAGAATTGAATAAAAAGTAATGGTAATTGTATTGAAACTTGAGGTACAGCAGAACTCCACACCCTTAATCTATGGTGTGCAGAAACTCCACCGTTGAAAATACATAAGTGAAAGGTTCAGGCATGGCCGAATGGCCAACCCCCCTGAATGATCAAAAGACCGAATGATCAAAGACTAAACAGTCAAAAGATTAAACTGTCAAAAGATTCAACTGTCAAAAGATGTCTAATACAATAGTAAATTATCCTATTTATACTAGACTAGCTACTAGGGTTTACATGAGTAAGTAATTGATGCATAAATCCACTTCCGGGGCCCACTTGGTGTATGCTTGGGCTGAGCTTGATCTATCCACGAGCTGAGGCTTCTCTTGGAGTTGAACTTCAAGTTATAACGTGTTTTGGGCGTTCAACTCCGGATCATGACGTGTTTCTGGCGTTTAACTCCAGACAACAACATGTACTTGGTGTTCAACGCCAAGTTACGTCGTCAATTTCCGAATAAAGTATGGACTATTATATATTGCTGGAAAGCTCTGGATGTCTACTTTCCAACGCCATTGAGAGCGCGCCATTTGGAGTTCTGTAGCTCCAGAAAATTTATTTCGAGTGCAGGGAGGTCAGATTCCAATAGCATCAGCAGTCCTTTTGTCAGCCTTTTTCAGAGTTTTGCTCAAGTCCCTCAATTTCAGCCAGAAATTACCTGAAATTACAGAAAAACACACAAACTCATAGTAAAGTCCAGAAATGTGAATTTAACATAAAAACTAATG
This sequence comes from Arachis stenosperma, assembly GCF_014773155.1. NCBI lineage: Eukaryota > Viridiplantae > Streptophyta > Magnoliopsida > Fabales > Fabaceae > Arachis > Arachis stenosperma. The sequence continues at coordinate 16,420,290 of NC_080384.1, read as the reverse complement.
AAAACATCCCTAAAAGTAGCTTGAACTTACTAAAAACTACCTAAAAACAATGCCAAAAAGCGTATAAATTATCCGCTCATCACCTCTCGAGCTGCTGGTGCACGAAATTGCAATCACACTTTTGCAATCCCGCACAACTAACCAGCAAGTGCACTGGGTCGTCCAAGTAATACCTTGCGTGAGCAAGGGTCGATCCCACGGAGATTGTCGGCTTGAAGCAAGCTATGGTTATCTTGTAAATCTTAGTCAGGATATCAGAAATTATCAGGATTGATTGTGAAAAGCAAAAGAACATGAAATAGGTACTTGTTTTGCAGTAATGGAGAATAGGTTGAGGCTTTGGAGATGCTCCATCTTCTGAATCTCTGCTTTCCTACTGTCTTCTTCATCAAACACGCAAGGCTCCTTCCATGGCAAGCTGTATGTAGGGTTTCACCGTTGTCAGTGGCTACCTCCCATCCTCTCAGTAAAAATGTTCCTATGCTCTGTCACAGCATGGCTAATCATCTGTCGGTTCTCGGTCAGGCCGGAATAGAATCCAGTGATTCTTTTGCGTCTGTCACTAACGCCCCGCCTGCTAGGAGTTTGAAGCACGTCACAGTCATTCAGTCATTGAATCCTACTCAGAATACCACAGACAAGGTTTAGACCTTCCGGATTCTCTTGAATGCCGCCATCAGTTCTAGCTTATACCACGAAGATTCTGGTTAAGGAATCCAAGAGATATCTACTTAATCTAAGGTAGAATGGAGGTGGTTGTCAGGCACACGTTCATAGTTGAGAATATGATGAGTGTCACGGATCATCACATTCATCCGGGTTAAGAACAAGTGATATCTTAGAATGGAAGCAAGCATGATTGAATAAGGAACAGTAGTAATAGCATTAATCCATCAAGACACAGCAGAGCTCCTCACCCCCAACCATGGGGTTTAGAGACTCATGCCGTGGAAGGTATACAATGAAATGTGTAAAACTGTCATGAGGTACAGTTACAATGTCAAAAGATCCTATTAATAGTAGACTAGTAACCTAGGGTGTACAGAAATGAGTAAATGACGTAAAAATCCACTTCTGGGTCCACTTAGTGTGTGCTTGGGCTGAGCAGTGAAGCATTTTCGTGTAGAGACCTTTTCTGGAGTTAAACGCCAGCTTTCATGCCAGTTTGGGCGTTTAACTCCAAGTTTTATGCCAGTTCCAGCGTTTAACGCTGGAATTCCTGAGGGTGATTTGCCACGCCGGTTTGGGCCATCAAATCTTGGGCAAAGTATGGACTATCATATATTGCTGGAAAGCCCAGAATGTCTACTTTCCAACGCCGTTAAGAACGCGCCAATTGGGCTTCTGTAGCTCCAGAGAATCCACTTCGAGTGCAGGGAGGTCAGAATCCAACAGCATCTGCAGTCCTTTTCAGTCTCTGAATCAGATTTTTGCTCAGAACCTTCAATTTCAGTCAGAAAATACCTGAAATCACAGAAAAACACACAAACTCATAGTAAAGTCCAGAAAAGTGAATTTTAACTAAAAACTAATAAAAATATACTAAAAACTAACTAAAAGATACTAAAAACATACTAAAAACAATGCCAAAAAGTGTACAAATTATCCGCTCATCACAACACCAAACTTAAATTGTTGCTTGTCCCCAAGCAACTGAAAATCAAAATAGAATAAAAAGAAGAGAATATACTATAGACTCCAAAATATCAAAGGAACATAGTTCCAATTAGATGAGCGGGACTAGTGGCTTTTTGCCTCCGAACAGTTTTGGCATCTCACTCTATCCTTTGAAGTCCAGAATGATTGGCATCTATGAGAACTTAGAACTCAGATAGTGTTATTGATTCTCCTAGTTAAGTATAATGATTCTTGAACATAGCTAGTATATGAGTCTTGGCTGTGGCCCAAAGCACTCTGTCTTCCAGTATTACCACCGGATACATACATGCCACAGACACATAATTGGGTGAACCTTTTCAGATTGTGACTCAGCTTTGCTAGAGTCCCCAATTAGAGGTGTCCAGGGTTCTTAAGCACACTCTTTTTGCCTTGGTTCACAACTTTATTTCTTTCTCTTTCTTTCTTTTTCTCTTTTTTTTTTCGAAATTTTTTTTTTTGTTCACTGCTTTTTCTTGCTTCAAGAATCAATTTGATTTTTCAGATCCTCAATAACAGTTCTCTTTCTCCTCATTCTTTCAAGAGCCAACAATTTTAACATTCTCAAAACAACAAATTCAAAAGACATATGCACTGTTCAAGCATTCATTCAGAAAACAAAAAGTATTGTCACCACATCAAACTAATTCAACTAGTTTCAAGGATAAATTTTGAAATCCTGTACTTCTTGTTCTTTTGTGATTAAAGCATTTTTCACTTAAGAGAGGTGATGGATTCATAGGGCATGCATAACTTTAAGGCATAATCTTTAAATTTTATTAATTATGAATTAAGAACAAGACTCAAATATAAATATAAAATGAAACAAAACAAAAAAACGCAAAACATAGGCTCCTAATGATAGAGGTTTTCACAGAGTTAGGACTCAACAACCTTGATTTTGAGAAGTGGATGCTCCCTCAGCTTGAGAGGAGAGCTTTTGGCGTTTCATCTCTTGGAGTTCACGCCCCTGCTTCTCTTGTTCCTTCAGCAATTTGCAGAGCATGCAGTTCTGATTCTGCTGTTCTTCCTTAAGTTGCTCCATAGTCTCTTGCAACTTGGTGATAGATGCTTCTAGGCTGGCCCAGTAGCCAATTTCAGGAAATTCAGGGAGGAACTCCTGCGCCCTCCTTTTGATAGAGTTGTCTTGCACTTGTCCTTCCATTGACTTCTTGGTGATTGGGTGTTCAATGGGTATGAATTCATCTACTCCCATTTTTACCCTAGCCTCTTTACAGAGCAAGGAGATCAAGCTTGGGTAAGCCAGTTTGGCTTCAGTAGAATTCTTATTTGCAATTGTGTAGATCTCACAAGCAATCACATGATGAACCTCCACTTCTTTTCCAAGCATAATGCAATGAATCATCATTGCTCTCTTGATAGTTACCTCAGAACGGTTGCTAGTGGGCAGTATGGAACGCCCAATAAAGTCTAGCCAACCTCTTGCAATTGGTTTGAGGTCTCCCCTCTTGAGTTGGTTTGGGACACCCTTAGAATTGGTTATCCACTTAGTTCCAGGGAGGCATATGTCCTCTAGAACTTGATCCAACTCTTTATCTGCTCTCACCATTCTCCTATTAAAGGAGTCAGGATCATCTTGCAGTTGAGGTAACTTGAAGATTTCTCTTATTTTGTCCAGATGGAAGTACATAACTTTCCCTCTGACCATGGTTCTGTAGGTATGGTAAGCGGTTCCAGTCATTCTCTGCTTATCTGTTAGCCACAGATTTGAGTAGAATTCCTGAACCATGTACCTTCCAACCTTTATTTCAGGATTGGTTAGAACTTCCCATCCTCTGTTTCGAATTTGCTCTTGGATCCCCGGATATTCATCTTCTTTCAGATCAAATTTAACTTCCGGGATCACTGACCTCAGACCCATTATTTTGTGATAATGGTCTTCATGTTCTTTGGTTAAGAACTTCTCTTGATTCCAAAGATTCTTTGGAATAGTCTCTTTCTTTCCTCTTAAATTGGTTTGTTTTCCCTTAGGAGCCATGATCTTGATGAATCTTGGCTTAGTGATCACGAAAAAGCACACCAAACTTAGAGGTTTGCTTGTCCTCAAGCAAAAGAAAGGAAGGAAGAGAGAGGGAGGAAGAGGAAATTCGAATGGTGTGGCGGAAAGAGGGAGCCAAACGTGTATTTATAAGGTGGGGAGGGGAGTTTTCGAAAAAAAAAAGAGAAATTTGAAAGGAGATTTGAGAAGATATGGAAAGAAATTGAGAAAAAAAAAGGGTGAAATTTTTGAACAAAATTTGGGAATGATTTGAGAGATTTGAAGAGTGATTTTATATTTTTGAAAATTTGAAAGTGAATGATGAGAGATTGAAATGTATTTTTGTAGAAAAATATGGGTAAGAAAAGGAAAGTTTGAAAAAATCTGATTTGAAAACAAAATTGTGGTCCCCCCACCTTGCTGGCGTTAAACGCCCAGAATGGCACCCATTCTGGCGTTTAACGCCCAATTGATGCCCCTTTTGGGCATTTAACACCCAGCCAGGTGCCCTGGCTGGCGTTAAACGCCAGAAATCCTTTATCACTGGGCGTTTTTCTGAACGCCCAGGATGCTGCACACCTGGCGTTAAACGCCCAGAATGGTGCCCATTCTGGCGTTTAACGCCCAAAATGGCACCATTCCTGGCGTTAAACGCCCAGAATGATACCCATTCTGGCGTTTAACGCCCAAAATGCCCCTTACTGGTGTTTTTTCGCCAGTAAGCTCTTTTTCTCTGCTTTTTGAGCTGAATCCTTCTGTAACTCTGTGAATTCCTTCATTTTTGATACTTGCCTCTGTAAGAACTAATCATATAACCTCCTAATGACTGGGTTGCCTCCCAGCAAGTGCTTCTTTACTGTCTTTAGCTGGACCTTTACTGAGAATCACTCAAGTCTCAGTTTTGAGCATTCCTGCTCAAACTTGCTTTCAAGATAATGCTTGATTCTCTGTCCATTAACAATGAACTTTTTGTCAGAATCAATATCCTGAAGCTCAACATATCCATATGGTGACACTCTTGTGATCACATACGGACCCCTCCACCGGGACTTGAGTTTTCCTGGGAACAATTTGAGCCTGGAGTTGAAGAGCAGAACCCTTTTGTCCTGGCTCAAAGACTCTGGTTGACAATTTCTTGTCATGCCACTTCTTTGCCTTTTCCTTATAAATTTTTGCATTTTCAAAGGCATTGAGTCTGAACTCCTCTAGCTCATTTAACTGGAGCAATCTTTTTTCACCAGCTAACTTAGCATCCATGTTTAGGAATCTGGTTGCCCAGTAGGCTTTATGTTCCAGTTCCACGGGCAAATGACAGGCCTTCCCATACACCAGTTGGTATGGAGAGGTTCTTATAGGAGTCTTGAATGCTGTTCTGTATGCCCACAGAGCATCATCCAAGCTCTTTGCCCAATCCTTTCTTCGGGCTATCACAGTCCGTTCTAGGATTCTTTTTAGCTCTCTGTTAGAGACTTCAGCTTGCCCATTTGTCTGTGGATGATACGGAGTTGCCACTTTATGGCTGATTCCATATCTAACCATAGCAGAGTATAGCTGTCTGTTGCAGAAATGAGAGCCCCCATCACTGATTAGTACTCTGGGAACACCAAACCTGCTGAAGATGTGTTTCTGGAGGAATTTTAGCACGGTCTTGGTATCATTAGTGGGTGTAGCAATTGCTTCTACCCACTTAGATACATAGTCCACCACCACCATAATGTAAGTGTTTGAGTATGATGGTGGGAATGGCCCCATGAAGTCAATTCCCCATACATCAAACAATTCTATCTCTAATATCCCTTGTTGAGGCATGGCATATCCGTGAGGCAGGTTACCAGCTCTTTGGCAACTATCACAGTTACGCACAAACTCTCGGGAATCTTTATAGAGAGTAGGCCAGTAGAAGCCACACTGGAGGACTTTAGTGGCTGTTCGCTCACTTCCAAAATGTCCTCCATACTGTGATCCATGGCAATGCCATAGGATCCTTTGTGCTTCTTCTCTGGGTACACATTTGCGGATCACTCCGTCAGCACATCTCTTAAAGAGATATGGTTCATCCCAGAGGTAGTACTTGGCATCTGAAATTAATTTCTTTCTTTGCACACTGCTGTACTCCTTGGGTATGAACCTCACAGCTTTATAATTTGCAATATCTGCAAACCATGGAGCTTCCTGAATAGCAAAGAGTTGCTCATCTGGGAAAGTCTCAGAGATCTCAGTAGAAGGGAGGGACGCCCCAGCTACTGGTTCTATTCGGGACAGATGATCAGCTACTTGGTTCTCTGTCCCTTTTCTGTCTCTTATTTCTATATCAAACTCTTGCAGAAGCAACACCCATCTTATTAGCCTGGGTTTTGAATCCTGCTTTGTGAGTAAGTATTTAAGAGCAGCATGGTCAGTGTACACAATCACTTTGGATCCTACTAGATAAGATCTAAACTTGTCAATGGCATAAACCACTGTAAGTAATTCTTTTTCTGTGGTTGTGTAATTCTTCTGTGCATCATTTAGAACACGGCTAGCATAATAAATGACGTGCAGAAGTTTGTTATGCCTCTGTCCCAACACTGCACCAATGGCATGATCACTGGCATCACACATTAACTCAAATGGCAATGTCCAGTCTGGTGCAGAGATGGCTGGTGCTGTGACCAGCTTAGCTTTCAGGGTCTCAAACGCCTGCTGACACTGTGTGTCAAACACAAATGGTGTGTCAGCAGCTAGCAGGTTACTCAGAGGTTTTGCAATTTTCGAAAAATCCTTTATAAACCTTCTGTAAAATCCTGCATGCCCCAGAAAGCTTCTGATTGCCTTAACATTGGCAGGTGGTGGTAATTTTTCAATTACCTCTACCTTTGCCTTATCCACCTCTATTCCCCTGCTTGAAATTTTATGCCCAAGGACAATTCCCTCAGTCACCATAAAGTGACATTTCTCCCAGTTTAAAACCAGGTTAGTCTCTTGGCATCTTTTCAGGACAAGTGCTAGGTGGTTAAGACAGGAGCTGAATGAGTCTCCATATACTGAGAAGTCATCCATGAAGACTTCCAGAAATTTCTCTACCATATCTGAGAAGATAGAGAGCATGCACCTCTGAAAGGTTGCAGGTGCATTGCACAGACCAAAAGGCATCCTTCTGTAGGCAAACACGCCAGAAGGGCAAGTGAATGCTGTTTTCTCTTGGTCCTGAGGATCTACTGCAATCTGGTTGTAGCCTGAATAGCCATCCAAAAAGCAGTAATGATCATGACCAGCTAGTCTTTCTAGCATTTGGTCTATGAATGGTAAAGGAAAATGATCCTTTCTGGTGGCTGTATTGAGCCTTCTGTAGTCAATACACATGCGCCATCCTGTGACTGTTCTTGTAGGAACCAGTTCATTTTTTTCATTATGAACCACTGTCGGACAACTTGGACAGGGCTCACCCAGGGGCTATCAGAAATAGGATAAATAATCCCAGCCTCTAGTAATTTAGTGACCTCCTTCTGCACTACCTCCTTCATGGCTGGATTTAGCCTCCTTTGTGGTTGGACCACTGGTTTGGCATTATCCTCCAACAGGATCTTGTGCATGCATCTAGCTGGGCTAATGCCCTTGAGATCACTTATGGACCACCCAAGAGCTGTCTTGTGTGTCCTTAGCACTTGAATCAGTGCTTCCTCTTCCTGTGGATTTAAAGCAGAGCTTATAATCACTGGAAAAGTGTCACCCTCTCCCAGAAATGCGTACTTCAGGGATGGTGGTAGAGGTTTGAGTTCAGGTTTGGGAGGTTATCCTCCTCCTGAGGAATTTTCGAAAATTCCTTTGCTTCCTCTAGTTCTTCTTGATCAGGTTGAGCATCTTTGAAGATGTCCTCAAGCTCTGATTCTAGGCTTTCAGCCATATTGATCTCTTCTACCAGAGAGTCAATAATGTCAGCGCCCATGCAGTCATTTGGTGTGTCTGGATGCTGCATAGCTTTTACAGCATTTAACTTGAACTCATCCTCATTGACTCTCAGGGTTACTTCCCCTCTTTGTACATCAATGAGAGTTCGTCCAGTTGCTAGGAAAGGTCTTCCTAGAATGAGAGTTGCACTCTTGTGCTCCTCCATTTCCAGCACCACAAAGTCAGTTGGAAAGGCAAAGGGCCCAACCTTGACAATCATGTCCTCTATTATGCCTGATGGGTGTTTAATGGAGCCATCAGCAAGTTGGAGGCATATCCTAGTTGGTTTGACTTCTCCAGTCAACCCAAGCTTTCTGATAGTGGATGCAGGTATTAGATTGATGCTTGCTCCAAGATCACATAGAGCTGTCTTGGTGCAAGCGCCTTCTAATGTGCATGGTATCATAAAGCTTCCAGGATCTTGAAGCTTTTCTGGTAAGCTTTTCAAAATGACTGCACTGCATTCTTCAGTGAGAAACACTTTTTCAGTTTCTCTCCAATCCTTCTTATGACTTAAGATCTCTTTCATGAACTTAGCATAAGAAGGTATTTGCTCAAGTGCCTCTGCAAACGGAATCTTTATTTCAAGAGTCCTTAGATAGTCTGCAAAGCGGGCAAATTGCTTATCCTGTTCCGCTTTGCGGAGTTTCTGAGGATAAGGCATCTTGGCTTGATATTCTTCAACCTTAGATGCTGCAGGTTTATTTCTTACAGAAGTGGTTGAAGAAGCCTTGTTAGAGGGATTACTGTCAGCACTCTCAGGTGTCTGATCTCCCCTTGGCGTCTAAACGCCAGGATTGGGTGGAAAATGGGCGTTTAACGCCAACTTTTCCCCATTTTCTGGCGTTTGAACGCCAGAACTGGGCAAGGAATGGGCGTTTAACGCCAGCTTTCCTTCCCTTTCTGGCGTTTGAACGCCAATAACATTCCTCTCTGGGCTCTTACTGTCCTCAGAGGGATTTTGAACATTGGTTTGGTTGTCCTCTGTCAACTGTTCCTTGTTTGGCTTTTTGCTCTTTTGAGCAGTGGTATTCAGTGTTCTCCCACTCCTTAGTTGAACTGCTTGACATTCTTCTGTTATCTGTTTAGATATTTGCTGTTTTGCTTGATTCAACTGCAGTTCTATGTTCTTGTTAGCAACCTTAGTATCATGGAGCATTTCTTTAAATTCTGCTAACTGTTCTGTCATCAGGAGCAGTTGTTGATTAAGCTCATTCATCTGTTCTTGAGGATTAGGATCAGTGACTAATGCCATGACTTCCTCTTTTGGAACGAACTCATTGCTAGAATATAAGTATTGGTTTCTAGCAACAGTGTCTATAAGCTCTTGAGCTTCTTCAATTGTCTTTCTCATGTGTATAGATCCACCAGCTGAGTGGTCTAAAGACATCTGAGCTTTTTCTGTGAGCCCATAGTAGAAGATGTCTAACTGTACCCACTCTGAAAACATTTCAGAGGGGCATTTTCTAAGCATACCTCTATACCTCTCCCAGGCATTATAAAGGGATTCATTATCCTCTTGTTTAAAGCCTTGGATGTCCAGCCTTAGCTGTGTCATCCTCTTTGGAGGGTAAAAATGATTCAGGAATTTGTCTGACAACTGTTTCCATGTCTTTATGCTTGCTGTAGGTTGGTTATTCAACCACCTTTTAGCTTGATCTTTTACAGCAAATGGAAACAGTAATAGTCTGTAGACATCCTGATCTACCTCTTTATCATGTACTGTGTCAGCAATTTGTAAGAACTATGCCAGAAACTCAGTAGGTTCTTCCTGTGGAAGACCGGAATACTGGCAGTTTTGCTGCACTATGATAATGAGTTGAGGATTTAGCTCAAAGCTGCTTGCTTTGATGGGAGGTGTACAGATGCTACTCCCATATGCAGCTGTAATGGGGTTAGCATATGACCCCAGAGTCCTTTTGGACTGATCAATCCCTCTTAGGTCCATAATGGACAAAAGGGAAATGATAATGATTGCAAGTAGATAAATTTTGTTTTTTTTTTTTTGAATTAACCGAAAAAAATAAAATAAAACAAAAGGAAATTAAAATAAAAAAATTCGAAAATCAAAAAGAAAACAAGATCAAAGCAAATTGAGAACTGAATCAATTAGTTAATTAAAAAGATTTTGAAAACAGCAATTAAAAAGATATGATTGAAAAGTTTTATGAAAAAGATTTGATTGTTAAAAAGAGGAAAGAGAAAAACAACAAAAAGACACCAAACTTAAAATTTTTAGAAAATCAAACACTAATTTTCGAAAATTTTAAAGGAAAACACAAAGAGGACACCAAACTTAGAATTTTTATGAATCAAAAAGGGACTAAGAACATGCAAAATCGAAAATTTTAAAAGAAAAACAAAAGCATGCAATTGACACCAAACTTAGAATATGAAACTAGACTCAACTAAAAGACTCTAAACCAATAAAAATGAAACAGTCCTAATCTAAGCAACAAGATAAGCCGTCAGTTGTCCAAACTCGAACAATCCCCGGCAACGGCGCCAAAAACTTGGTGCACGAAATTGCAATCACACTTTTGCAATCCCGCACAACTAACCAGCAAGTGCACTAGGTCGTCCAAGTAATACCTTGCGTGAGCAAGGGTCGATCCCACGGAGATTGTCGGCTTGAAGCAAGCTATGGTTATCTTGTAAATCTTAGTCAGGATATCAGAAATTATCAGGATTGATTGTGAAAAGCAAAAGAACATGAAATAGGTACTTGTTTTGCAGTAATGGAGAATAGGTTGAGGCTTTGGAGATGCTCCATCTTCTGAATCTCTGCTTTCCTACTGTCTTCTTCATCAAACACGCAAGGCTCCTTCCATGGCAAGCTGTATGTAGGGTTTCACCGTTGTCAGTGGCTACCTCCCATCCTCTCAGTAAAAATGTTCCTATGCTCTGTCACAGCATGGCTAATCATCTGTCGGTTCTCGGTCAGGCCGGAATAGAATCCAGTGATTCTTTTGCGTCTGTCACTAACGCCCCGCCTGCTAGGAGTTTGAAGCACGTCACAGTCATTCAGTCATTGAATCCTACTCAGAATACCACAGACAAGGTTTAGACCTTCCGGATTCTCTTGAATGCCGCCATCAGTTCTAGCTTATACCACAAAGATTCTGGTTAAGGAATCCAAGAGATATCTACTTAATCTAAGGTAGAACGGAGGTGGTTGTCAGGCACACGTTCATAGTTGAGAATATGATGAGTGTCACGGATCATCACATTCATCCGGGTTAAGAACAAGTGATATCTTAGAATGGAAGCAAGCATGATTGAATAAGGAACAGTAGTAATAGCATTAATCCATCAAGACACAGCAGAGCTCCTCACCCCCAACCATGGGGTTTAGAGACTCATGCCGTGGAAGGTATACAATGAAATGTGTAAAACTGTCATGAGGTACAGTTACAATGTCAAAAGATCCTATTAATAGTAGACTAGTGACCTAGGGTGTACAGAAATGAGTAAATGACGTAAAAATCCACTTCTGGGTCCACTTAGTGTGTGTTTAGGCTGAGCAGTAAAGCATTTTCGTGTAGAGACCTTTTCTGGAGTTAAACGCCAGCTTTCATGCCAGTTTGGGCGTTTAACTCCAAGTTTTATGCCAGTTCCAGCGTTTAACGCTGGAATTCCTGAGGGTGATTTGCCACGCCGGTTTGGGCCATCAAATATTGGGCAAAGTATGGACTATCATATATTGCTGGAAAGCCCAGGATGTCTACTTTCCAACGCCGTTGAGAGCGCGCCAATTGGGCTTCTGTAGCTCCAGAGAATCCACTTCGAGTGCAGGGAGGTCAGAATCCAACAGCATCTGCAGTCCTTTTCAGTCTCTGAATCAGATTTTTGCTCAGAACCTTCAATTTCAGTCAGAAAATACCTGAAATCACAGAAAAACACACAAACTCATAGTAAAGTCCAGAAAAGTGAATTTTAACTAAAAACTAATAAAAATATACTAAAAACTAACTAAAAGATACTAAAAACATACTAAAAATAATGCCAAAAAGTGTACAAATTATCCGCTCATCAGCTGCATTTGAAAAACAACAACATAGTATGGAATGAGAACTGGAGGTTCTCAGTATGGTAAAGGTGTCACACACATAATATATAAGGTCCTGGGAATGCCAGAGGCAATCCTAGAACGCCGACACTCAGATTATAGAGCTTAAAGTATTAAACAGAAGCCATAAAATGTGGTTTTCTAAGAATAAACCTAACTTAACCTTAAATCTAAGTTCCATACTACCATAGTGCCATTCCTCCATACCTCCAACTCCATCATGCATTTTCACAGACAAATAGACAGATAAAGGCAAGCACAAGAAGGTTACAGTTACTGCAGGTAACAAATACACATTTAACATGGAAAGTACATATAGGCACACCCAATTAAAGCACAAGCAAGTAGTTCAAGTAATATGCATATGATGCATGCCTGTCCTATGGCTGATGAGGCTCATCAGTCGGTTATCCAGCCAACCCGACAAGTCTAAATTGTACTTAGACTGTCCCCTGACATGCATCCCCAAGAGTCTATGCATAGCTTTTTCTCAAATAATCAATATTGCTCAATGGGGGTAACATTCACGGGAATTTATATAGTGCCCGGTCACACTTACGTCGTAGGGTCAACAGAGTATCGAGTTTTCAACCTGGTACACGTGGTGGCAAGCCACGGCACTTAATCCAGGGAATCTCGTATCTCAGATCATTCAAATTCATATGCCATATAAATAATTCAATTATAATTCATCAATATCCACATCATTCTCAATCGCATCTCATTCATCATCATACATCAATCATATTCAATCCTTATTCTTCATTGTCGCACCTCCCATTCCGTCCATCAATAGTTCCATTTCAAAACATAATTCATTCTTTTCTAAATGAATCAAACTTAAAACATACTTATTTTCTTAATAACTCAAAATCAAACCATATAACCTTTGAATCTAAATCTTTTTAAATAATCATATAAATAAAATCTATAATTTTTATAAAATTTCAACAGCATCTCCTCTAAAACTCTGACTTTGTCACCCTTTTCGAATCCAAACCTGCATTCTTTTCAATTCAACATACCCTTCCTCATCATCATAACAATCAACACAATAAATCTACCTCAGATCAACAATTATACTCATACAATATTCAAATCCAACAACCAAAATTCAACTAAGAATCATAGTTCACAAATCCTAGGCTTTTAAAACAAAATACCTTATTATCACAACAACCTCCACAATAGTTATACCTCAAATCAATAATTCACCAAATCACTAGTTAATCAACAAGCACCAAACCAACCATGTTCATCAACAGGATACTAAGTATTAAATATACACATGCAATCCAACTTATCCTATGGTCATCTAGCCTAAGTTTTCACAGAAAATTATATATTAAATGCAAGAAACCTAAACCATACATTAGCCGATTCCCAAGTATTATTCCAAGACAATTTTCCTAAAGAACACAGCCCCCAAAACCTCAACTAATCAGCTTTCTCCGAGTTCCAGTATTCACAATTTCAAGCTCCAATTATTTATTCACAACCTAATACACATTTATAACACATATATATCCAATTTAATACTCAAAGCTCAAATTCAATGAAATTAAAATAGAATTATCTTATCATCACCTTACTCAATTTTCATATAAGCAAGAGTGAACATTTTTCTCAAGTTAATTGGATCCTAAAACATCAGAAATCAAAGAAATTCAATCTTCCCACTCAAAATTCGAAAATTAGGGAAAAGAAGAGACTGAGGTGAAATAGCAAGTTACCTATGAAATTGTTCTGGTAGAAACGTAGAGCTCGACGCGGTGAACGCGTGGCCGCAAACGGTGCGGCGATTGAAGCTTGGATTAAGAAGTTACGACGTACGGAAGTTAACGTGAGGGTTTGACGTTCTTTCTTTCCTCTCCTCTGTTGCCCTTTGATGCTGCCAAAATGAGGAGAAGAACAATGTGGCTTTTACTTAAAGGGCTGGTCCGGTTGGGCCCATAGTCCGGTTCAACCAGTTCAGTCTGTTCAGTCCAATCTTGGACTGATTTCTTTGAAATTGGTGTCAAAATTCTCGTTTCGATGAGCTCTATCCTAAATTAATATAATATCCGCATTTCTAATTTTTCTTATTAAAAATTAATTTATTGACTAATTATCTACTAATTTAACCGAAATTTATAAGATTAATTAATCCTAATTCATAAATCCTAACTAACGTACTAATTGAATTTAGAAAAAGATTAGCGTTAGCAAAAATAAAATTAATTAATATCTCTAAATTATCAATTAATTTAGAGATTAATAATTTAATATCATCTAAATTTCCAACCCAAGTTAAGAATAAAAAAAATATCAATCAATATCTCCATTAAAAATTTACATTGGACTTTTATTTAAGAGGCCAAAGTATACACGGTTATATATATTGCTTTGAAATTCTTTAATAAAACAAAAAAGGTTACAATATGGATGACCACCAACCCTTTATCCAATTAAAAGTGTTTGGATAATACAAATTTTTAATGTAGACGGTGCCTTCTTTTCAAAACTTGAAAACGCTAATCTTATACAAGTATAAATAGGAGGCATAGTCACAAGTAATATATATACAGAAGCAATAAAACACCTTTCTCTCTCTTTATACACTACTAATAGTTTCTCTCTCTTTCTTTGTTTCTGCATATATTAATAAATATATGAATCATCTTTATTGAGCTAATTATATTAATACTATAGTCCTCTATTTACGCTTCTTTATTTTATATATCTTCTTTATTTATTCTACAACATGTTATCAACACGAGACTCTAATCAAATTTTAGGAAGACTCCAAGTAACAAATTTTCATTATGTCGAAACTCTCTCATCTTGAATTTAATGTTCTTAATATATTTGGAAACAATTATTTATCATGGATATTAGATGCTAAAATCCATCTTGATTCAATGGATCTTGGAGATACCATTAAGGCTGAAATAATGCATCTCAAAAGGATAAAGTCAAGGTCATGATTTTCCTTCATTGTCATCTTAACGAAGGATTGAAAAATGAATATCTCACATTAAAAGATCCTGCAAATCTGTGAAAAGACCTTGAAGAAATGTACGATCATCAAAAGACGGTGATACTTCCTCAAACCCGATATGAATGGACACACTTGCGTCTACAGAATTTTAAATCCATAAATAAATATAATTCAGCAATGTTTCGTATTACCTCACGAATGAAATTATGTGGGAAAAAAATATCTGATAATGATATATTAGAGAAAATTTTATCAACCTTCCATGCCTCGAATGTGCTCCTGTAGCAGCAGTATCCAGAAAAAATATTTAAAAAAGTATTTTAAGTTAATTTCTTACCTTCTTGTTGCTGAACGCAACAATAGGTTACTTTTAAGGAATTATGAAGTGCGCCCAACTAGCGCTGTAAGAGCCCTAATTTAAGAAAAACAAATAATTAGTTATTTATAAGTTATTATATTATATTAAGATTCTATTTTTTTAAGAAAATTATTTTTGTTAACAAAAAATAATTAAATAGAATTTTATTAATATTAAAATTTAATTTGATTATTATTTATTCTATTAGCTTGAATTATTTATTAAAAATTATTTTAGTAGATAAAATTTAAATTTATTATTATTATTATTATTATTATTATTATTATTATTATTATTATTATGGCCGAAGCCTTCTGAAGGAACAAATGAAAAGAAAATGAAATATATATATATATACCAATGCCACGTTTCCTTTATATATATGCAAAGCACTAATGACACATGATCACCTTTCATTCCATTATTCATCATTCCCTTTACTTCTTCACTGAACCGTAATGAAAGAAAAGAAAAAGAGAGAGACCGTGGGTGAGGGAGGAAACCATGACTCCCTTTGATCTTTCGGTTTCGATTTTTTGAGATCTGTAATTTCAATAAAAAATTTAATCCGATAAAAGTGTTTATATTTTTCTTCTTTACATGTTGGTATTATTTTTGTCAGATAGAAATTGATGGTAGCATAGCTCCTTTTCTCCTTGAATTCGGCTAACTGGAGTTTTAGGAAGCACAGACGATTTCTGATACTTTTCTCTTCAGCAACTCGGTCAAAAAACTTCTCTAAAATTTTCGTTGATTTTGATTTCATACGGAGGTAGCAGGTTTCGTTTTAAAAATTACAAGTTTTTAATTTAAGAATGCCAAAAAACTTATTGAGTAATTGCAAATAATTTACACGTTTTTTGTGTGTCTAATTAATGAGAATTGGTTGTAGTTGTGAGTGTTGGTCAATTTGGTATTACTTGTTAAATTGAAATGTGATTTGAGTTTATGAATTGGATTTGAATTGAGACTCTGTTTGATGCTGGAATTTATGGTTATGGAAGTGGATAGTAACTGATTTTGGTATTAGTATGATGATGAATAGGTGCTGATGAAGGGCTGATAAAAATACGCAAGAATGTGATTTTGGTTAGTATTAAATGTTAAACAAGTATGGTCGGAGGGATTTGTAAATTCTGAATGAAGAAATGAATTTCCTTTAATTTCAAAAGCAAAAGATTTGAAATGGGCTAATTTTATTGAAATAGAAAGAGGCTTAACTTTAAAGAAAATGATTTGATTCTATTTGATATCTCGAACGGTGTGAATATTGAAAATGATTTGTTACTTGAAAATATTTTGAAAAGGATTTGAAAGGTGGTTAGGTTGGGATCCTTAAAGGGTGGCAAAACCCGAATTTTAAAGGAATTGCTGCCAAATTTTTATAAAACTTTAAGACTTTATTTAAAGTGTTATTTAAAAGCAAATTTAATTTAAGAATATTACTTGATTTCGATTTATTATGAAAAGAGTTTTGTTTTCAAACCGATTTATTAAGAAAAGTATGATGTTTTAAACTCAATCTTTTGAAAAAGGATTTTGCTTTAAGTTATGTTTTGAGTTCGGTTTGATAGGAAAGAAAAGAAGAGGAAGAACGAAAAGTAAAGGAAAGAAGGATAATTAAAAGAATCTCTGCCACAGGAGAGCAGAGAATAAAGATTAAAGAGTATATTAACTAAAAGAATCTCTACCACAGGAGAGCAGAGAACAAAGATCAAAGGAATATAATGATTAATGAAATGATTGCCACGGGAGAGCAGATGTGACATTGTTTGGGCCTTGGTGCCAAATGTAAAGTGGGGACGCCCACACACTGAGAACTGTTTTTCAGATGTACGCTTATTGATTTGGAAAGTCACACTGTATGCAGCCTAGTCGTACGACTTAAAGTCACACTGTATGCATCTGAAAAACCATATCTGGGACTCGTGCCCAGGTAATGTCGGGAGCGGGTAGACAACCGACACATGCGCTCATGGCCTGCATTAGGAATAGACATGCATCATGTTGTTTGCACATTTGTATTTGGTTGTGTTTGCTTGTATTACTTCTCTGTGATTGTGTTGTTTGACTTATTTGTATATTGGTTTGAATTCCTTACTTGTACTGTTAGTTCACGGATGTATTGAGATGAGATGTTGTGGTTGAAATATGATTATGTGGTTGAGAGATGGTTATTATGACTAATTTTGTGATTAAAATATGTTGAGTTTAGAAATTTAAAGAAAAGTAATTATTTATCTGAAGTAGAAATAAAAGTATTTCCAAAGGTTTAACAAAATAGTTTTACTAAGTTAATTATTTGCATTAAATTCATTACTTTGATGGCATTCACATTCTCTACTGAGAACATGTGGTTTGTTCTCACCCCAAAATCTTCCACCCTTTCAGTGACAGGTTTGAAGATTCTGTTGTTTTTATAGAGTTCCCTCGTCCCTGTTACTTTAACTTTTATTTTGTCCAGAGGGATAGGTATTGTCTTCGAATTTTATATTGAACTATTTGTATAACGCTTATTATTATTAGTAATTACATGAATATTAGTGTTTGAAGATCTCTTGATATGTGACTTTAGTTAGTAAAAACAAGATTTTTTCTGGAATTTTCTCAAAAACTAAAACGCGATATCGACGTAAAGGCTCAATAGTAAATTTATAATAAAGGAAATCAGGTCCGTAACGCCTTACTTTTGGTACGATCATGACGTGCTAAAATTTAGGGTGTTACAGGCGCCGCTCCATTTGGTAAAGCGAATGCGGCAAATCATAAATGACAAGATTTTGGTAACAAGAAAAATTATGGAAGGAAGAAGAATTATATTCACAAGAGAGGATCTCACCTAAAGTGGGATAAGAAAAGAAACAATGGGAAAAATAAATCAATTGAGGATAAATATTTCCATTGTGATGGAAATGGCCATTGGTCGCGTACCTGTCGTACACCAAGGCACCTAGTTGATCTTAATCAAGCATCTTTGAAAAAAGACGACAAAGGAAAGGAAACAAATTTTGTTTCAAATGATATTGAAAGTTTCACCACTCATTATGATGTATCTGATTTCTTTGAGGATCCTGAAGGAAATATTGGCCATTTGATCAATGATGGAATAGTTTAATATGAGTAAGTGTTCATGTGACTAAATAATGTAAGAAACTTCTTGTTAAGTTTTATGCATTTGAATTTCAACATTACTGAATGTGCTAATAATAATAAAATTTTTAGTAAATACTATACTTCTTATAAAAATATTTTCAATCAAATAAATGATTTTACTACGTAGATATTTCTACTCATTTTATTATTATTTGTCTTTGAAGAGAATGACAAGGACATATAGTGAAGATATTTGCTTTGCGGATAGTGCGAGTTTGCACACCATTCTCAAAAGTAATATATATTTTACCCATCTTGTGCAAAAAGAAGAATATGTTAATACTATTATTGGCTCGGGCAATATGATAGAAGGTTCCGGAAGAGCTATAATTTTGTTTCCTGGAGGAACAAAATTCATAATAAATAATGCACTATTGTCTACGAAGACTCTGAGGAACTTATTGAATTTCAAAGATATTCGCCAAAATGGATATCATGTTGAGACAATGAATGAGGAAAATCATGAGTACTTATGTATCACAACTCATGATTTAAATAAAAAGGTTATATTAGAAAAGTTATCCTCACTTTCATCTGAGTTATATTATACCAAGATTAGTGCAATTGAATCACATACCATTGTAAACTAGAAGTTTACTAGCCCAAATAAATTCATAACTTGGCATGATCGATTGGGTCATTTGGAAACTATCATGATGTGAAAAATTATTGAAAACTCCCATGGACATTCACTAAAGAACTAGAAGATTCTTAAAACTAGTGAATTTTGTTGTGCTACATGTTTCCAGGGAAAGTTAATTTTAAGGCCATCACCAATAAAGATTGGATTTGAGTCCCCTAAATTCCTAAAAAGGATTCAAGGCGATATATGTGGACCTATTCATCTACCATGTGGATCTTTTAGATATTTTATGGTGCTAATAGACGCATCTTCGAGATGGTCACATGTGTGCTTATTGTCTTCTCGCAACCTAGCGTTTGCGAGATTATTGGCTCAAATTATTCAATTAAAAGCATAATTTTCAAAAAATCCAATCAAAACAATTCGTCTTGATAATGCTGGTGAATTTACTTCCCAAGCATTTGATACTTATTGTATGGCTAATGGAATAAGTGTTGAACATCCAGTAGATTATGTTCACACACAAAATGGGTTAGCAGAATCACTTATTAAACGCCTCTAATTGATTGCTAGACCCTTACTTATGAGAACAAAACTCTCAACCTCAGTTTGAGGGCATGCTATTTTACATGCCGCAACACTTATTCGTTTGAAGCCAACGAGTTACCATCAGTTCTCTCCTATGCAATTAGCTTTTGGCCAGCAACCAAATGTTTCCCATTTAAGAATATTTGGGTGTGCGATATATCTTCCCATTGTACCACCTTCTCCCTCTATAGTGGGGTATCTTGAGATACAAACTGGAGATGTATTTAAATCCTGATTTGCGAATTGTCATTTTGATTCAAAATTTCGAATATTAGAAGGAGAGAATAAGCTTCCTAAAAGGGAATTTAATTGGAATGCATCATCCTTAATGCATTTAGATCCTCGATCAGGGCAATGTGAACTAGAAGTTCAAAAGATTATGCATTTGCAAAGAATAGCAAATGAATTGCCTGATGCATTTTTTGATACAAAGAGGATAATTAAATCCTATATACCGGCCAAAAATGCTCCGATTCGAGTTGATGTCCCAGTCGGATAAATTGCCACCGAAGCAAATTCTGCCAGAAGTGTGGCAGGCCTGTCGGTTTCAAAGACAAAAATTCTCGAAAAAGAAAAGAGGTAAATATTATTCCTGTTGAAAATGACATAGTAAAAATACTTGTAGTTGTCCAAAATTCTGATATAATTTTAACGCCAGAAGACGTTTAGGTACCTGAAAATTGTGAAAATGACGAGATCTCGATAAATTATATCTTTACAGGAGAGAAATGGAACCAAAATAAGACAATTTTCAACGAAATATTTGCATATAATGTGGCATTAAATATCATGCATGAAAGTAAGGATCTTGAGCCAAGATCAGTCGAAGAATGTCAACAAAGGAATTATTGGCCAAAATGGAAAGAAGCCATGAAGGCTGAATTAGACTCACTTGCAAAACATGAAGTCTTTGGACCTATAGTCCGTACACCAGAAGATATAAAACCTGTTGGATACCGATGGGTATTTGTGAGAAAACGAAATGAGAAAAATGAAGTTGTACGCTACAAAGCTCGACTTGTAGCACAAGGTTTTTCACAAAGGCCCGGTATAGATTATGAAGAAACGTATTCCCTTGTAGTGGATGCAATAACATTGCGTTATTTGGTCAGTTTATCTGCATATCATAAACTACATATGCATTTAATAGATGTTGTAACAGTATACTTATACGGCTCATTAGATCGTGATATCTATATGAAAGTCTTTGAAGGACTAAAAATATCTAAATCGTCCAATGAATATTCGCAGGGGTTATACTCAGTCAAATTGCAAAGATCTTTATATGGTCTGAAGCAATCTAGACGAATGTGGTATAATCGTTTTACTAAGTATTTGGCCAAAAATAGATTCAAGAATGATGATATCTGTCCATGTGTGTTCATAAAGAAATCTGCATTTGGATTCATTATAATTGCTGTGTATGTTGATGATTTAAATATCATTGAAACTCTTGAAGAGATTCCAGCAATTATAAAAACTCTAAAAGAAGAGTTTGAGATGAAAGATCTTGGAAAGACTAAATTTTGTCTCGGCCTACAGATCGAGCATATAAAAAAGGTATCTTTATTCATCAAACAACATACACATAAAAGATTTTGAAATGATTTTATATGAATAAGTTACATCCCTTAAGTACCCCAATGATCGTAAGATCTTTAGATGTGGAAAATGATCAATTTCGTCCTAAGAAAGAAAATGAAAATATCCTTAGTCCTGAAGTACCATATTTTAGTGCCATTGGAGCGCTAATGTATCTTGCTAATAATACACGACCCGATATATCATTTGCTGTGAATTTACTAGCAAGATATAGTTCCTCTCCAACCAGAAGACATTAGAGTGGAATCAAACAAATCTTTCGATATTTTCATGGAACTGTTAACATGGAATTGTTTTATCCATATGGATCCAAGTCACCGCTAGTTGGCTAAGCAGATGATGGATACTTGTCTGATCCACACAAAGGGATATCTCAAACAGGATACCTATTCATATATGGTGGTACAGCTATATCATAGAGATCCACGAAACAGACGATAGCGGCAACCTCCTCTAATCATGCTGAAATACTAGCAATACATGAAGCAAGTTGCGAGTGTTTTTGGCTTAGGAGTTTGATCTAATATATTCTGTTATCATGTGGACTGATTGATCATAAGATAGCTCCAATGTCCTGTTTGAGGATAATACAGCATGCATTGTCCAACTTAAGGGTGGATACAGCAAAGGTGATAGAACAAAGTATATTTCTCTCAAATTCTTCTTGACTCATAATCTTCAAAATCAAGGCACAATTGATGTCCAACAGATTCGCTCAAGTGACAATCTGGCAGATTTGTTTACAAAGTCACTCCCAAAATTATCCGTTGAAAAACTGGTATATCATATTGAGATGCGTCGATTTCGAGATATTAAATGATGTCAACAAGAATGGGAGACTGTACTCTTTTTTTCTTGATCATGTTTTTTTTCATTGGGTTTTTCTTGACAAGGTTTTCAATGAGGCAGTCCCCATCATAAAGAATATTGTACTCTTTTTCTTTCACTAAAGTTTTTTTTCCATTGGGTTTTCTTTAGTAAGATTTTATCGAGACATATTCATAATGGTCATCCAAGGGGGAGTGTTATAATATGGATGACCACCAACCCTTTATCCAATTAAAGGTGCTTGGATAATACAAATTTTTAATATAGACAGTGTCATCCTTTCCAAAGTTTGAAAAAGCTAATCTTATACAAGTATAAAATAGGAGGCATAGTCACAAATAATATACACACAGAAGTAATAAAATACTCTTCTCTCTCTTTATACACTACTAACAGTTTCTCTCTCTTTCTTGGTTTCTGCATATATTAATAAATATATAAATCATTTTTATTAAACTAATTATATTAATACTAGAGTCTTCTATTTACGCTTCTTATTTTATATATTTTCTTTATTTATTCTACAACAAAAAAATCTTTTTCATTATTTTTATCTTCAAATATTTTTTTTGAATAATATACCCGTGTTAAAATATTTATATTTTCATACTGGTATATGTATACATACATATTTAAATGAGGTTATTCATAATAATGATATATAAGATATACGGTATTAAAGAATTCGAAAAAATAAAAGATAACAAAAAAATAATTCAATAATATAAAATTTTATTTTAGATTTTGTAATTGTTATTAAAATAATTAAATAATAATAAATAATTTATACATAAAATTATAAATACTAAATAAAATATGAATATATTGCACTGTAAAACCCCTTATCTTTCCAGTTTCCCTGGAATTGCTGAGCGAGTAGTAATGGCGCTACTCTCTAGTCTTTGCATTCCTTCAACGACGCACCTCTCTACGCACAACCATTCTTTCTCATCATTCTCCAACATTCACAACCATTCCATCGCCACCATCAATCCATTCTCTTCCTTTCAATCCCTGCAATTATCACTTCCTCATCACACCCCAACACTCCTCACAACCAAACAAAACCCTAATTTCACTCTCAGATTTTCCCAACAGGCTCAGGCTGAGGCTGAAGCAGCACCTAGTGTCTCCACCGACGAACATGCAGAGCAAGAGGTTTCCCAGACGAGGTTGCTCGCCCAGAACGTGCCATGGACAAGCACCCCTGAAGACATTCGTTCTTTGTTCGAGAGATATGGAAAAGTGCTCCAAGTTGAGGTTTGATTTCTTCTCCCTTTTCTCTGTTTAGGGTGTGATGGAGGAGTGTTTTATACTTATTTTTATGGTGTGTGTGTGTTGTGTTGTTTAAGCTCTCAATGTATAACAAGACGAAGAACAGGGGTTTGGCATTTGTGGAAATGAGTTCACCAGAAGAGGCTCGTGCCGCTCTCCAGAATCTCGAATCGTATGTAAGCAGCTGCTATGCCCTTTACACTCTTCTCTTTTCAAATTTGTAATTGTTTGGTTTGGTAATGTTTTTCCATGAACCAGAGTTAGATACAGTTCATTTCGTTTAAGCTATACAGAAATGTTTGTGTGGCTAATTATTATGAAACTCATTTGTGCTTATCATCATAGGGTTATTATGGTTATGGAGTGGTAAGTTAAAGAAAAATAAGTATTCATATAGCCAAAAAAATTATCTAAAATGCTTTATATAATTAAAAAAAGTTAAAAACATTAAAAAAAGGTTTGCAATTTAGTATCAATAAAATATCAACATATTATAATCTATATAAAAAATTCTATACACACACACACGTCCTTCTGTTTAACAAAAATTGACATTAGCACGACCGTGTGTCCCGTTGTGTCGTGTCTCATGTCCGTGCTTCATAGGTATCACTACTCATTTAGTTTTGGTGGGATAAGATAACTAAATGACTTGCAGCGGGTGTTTGTTGGTTATGAAGATTGAAGGAGGGGAAGAAAGAGATTGGAAGGGCTTCAGGTGTTTAGTCTAGTTCATCTACACTCCAATCCCTTCCCTTCCCTTTCCTTTCCCTCTAAAACCAATGTCCAAAACTTACAAACACTTTGGTATGAGCAGGGAGTTCTTCAATGAACATAGTTTATGTTTAGTCATTGAATTTACTTTAGAATTTGCATTTGCTGTTTTATCTTTTAAGAGGCCTTGACTTGATGTACGTTTCTTTTCTCTGATTACTGTGTAGGAGTTTGATGGCCGGATATTAAAACTCAATTACGCTCATATAAAAAAGAAGAAAACTCCACCACCCGTGAAACCAAAGCCTGTGACATTTAACTTGTTTGTTGCAAACTTGCACTATGAAGCAAGGTCTAAAGATCTCAAGGAATTTTTTGATGATGGAAGTGGTAGCGTTGTTTCTGCAGCAGTTATATTTCATGATAACCCTAGAAGGTCATCTGGCTATGGTTTTGTGGCCTTCAAATCCAAGAAACAAGCTGATTCAGCACTTAATGAGTTCCAAGGAAAGGTAACTCTCAAGGTTTTGTACTTCACCTTATTTACTTGAATTAGGATTCATGAATATTGGTAGTGCTGTGTGACTTTTTTTAGTTATTGTCTTGATTCTTGAACTTGTTTTAATTGGAGTGTTGTGGGAAATATTTGTTCTTATGCAGATCTTTATGGGAAGACCAATCAGGGTAGCTCGTGGTAGGCAATTTGTTAAAGAACGAGCAAAGGAGGGTGAAACATCTGAAGATACGGCTTCTGAGTTGAATGGTGAAGAAGCTGACAAGGCTGATTGATACCATGGTTTCCCTGCTAGATATCAATATTGTGAGTGCTGGTATTCCCTTGTTTGCTCATTCTTTCAGCTCATGCTAAATCTTGATTGATTTAAAGTCGTTTACAAGTGGTTTACTTACACCTTTATAGACTAGAGGTTCAAGGGATACAAGAAACCAAGAGGTGTAAACATATTCAAGAGTGGATTGTCATCGTAAATGAACGAGTCATTTGCATCTCTGTCGAATCAAGATATCTTCATTGCCTGATGTAAACATTTGTTGGAATGCTAATATACCTTCAAACAGCAACAAACATATCAATATTAGTGATACATTTTGCAATGCATCCATTCTTTTGGTTATGAATGCGGTCTATGTAAACATTTCTTCTGTAACATTTGGGGAGACTCAGAGGAAGACTATTTAAAGAAGGGGAAGACAAAAACTCAGAAGGGGAAGACAAAAACTCAGAACATAAATGTAGATTGGCATGCTCAATATATAAATAAGTACATAGGTGTGTTCTGTGGCTTGCTGCTAATGCATCCCCTTCTACATTGAGATGTCAATGTGTCTAATTAATAATTATGTATTGCTTCTTCGTGAAGAATCGCACTCGAAGTTTCTTGTGCATTTTGTGCTCTTCAGCATAGTTGTAAAAGCTATTATTTGTAGTATTATGTTATTCAGTTACTTAAAACCTTTTCTGGTTGCAAGTGCATTATATTTAATCTTTATGATTGCTTTCCAGTACCATTCATTATATGTTATGCATTAAAATTTACAAAATTAGTAATAACATGGTATACAACTCTGCAGAAAGGGATGAAATATATCTTCTTTTCCTTCATAAGTCTTTTGGGGATTCTGGGTGGTTGGGAAACAATCTAGACATTGATCTGCTAGCAACTTCACTCTAGTATATGCAAAAACCATGTTATATGTGAAATTGGTTTTATCCTAAGCTTAATTTAATTTGGG
The DNA here is from genome assembly GCF_014773155.1 of Arachis stenosperma. Classification (NCBI taxonomy): domain Eukaryota; kingdom Viridiplantae; phylum Streptophyta; class Magnoliopsida; order Fabales; family Fabaceae; genus Arachis; species Arachis stenosperma. The sequence goes on along the minus strand of NC_080384.1, from coordinate 16,394,806 downwards.
GCTATGTAATGTTATGCTTCTATTCAAGCATTGTTTCCTTGACTGATGACTGTTCGACTGTTCCCATGACATACATCTAGATTCTAGAACCACTGTAGTCGTTGGCCAGAAAGCAGGGGACCCAACAACCTCAACAATATCAACTTTATTCTCTGTTACACAAATGGAATGATATAATATATATGCTTTTTAATGAACAAGATGAAGCCTGGGCTGGTTGTTTCAATCGTGTTATTGTGTTTGGTATGCAGTTAAGATCAAATATTTCGTATGTCACATTTTTCCCTAAACTCCAAGGAAAATGCCGCGTTAGCCACATTTTTTCTCTGCTGTCTTCTATTTACTTACCTCTAAAGGGGAGAGGATCCTCTCCAGTGAATAAAAAACTGGATGGTGTGCAGTGTTTAATCTAACCATTCATCACACTCGTTCTCTTATTTATTTTTAGTCCCACTATTAAAATCAAAGGTGAGAGATTGCACTGTATTTTATCAAGTGTTGAAAAAACTGGAGAGGATCCATTTTCCCTCTAAAGGGATCTTAGAAAAGGACTAAGCTTTTGCCAAATGAGACTCGAACCTTCTCTGCACTTCCTCGGTCTTTCTCATAAATATTGTTATATTTGTATTTTGTTCCGTAAATATATATTATTTTACTCATAATGTGATTACTAGTTTTATGATTTTTTTTCTTTTCCTCAAAATGGTTCACATCAAGGGAAGGAAGTACATGTTCAAAAGAAGATTAATGCATATTTTAAGGATAATAACAAAGAACTACGCAATTATATCCTTCATGCACATGACAATGTTTAGCTAATTATGAGTTAAACCACTAATCCACTATGGCACGGCAAATATTATTTGGGAAGTCGTTGATTCATGGTAAAGGATTCAATATTTTCTATTAAGAGCTACTTTCCTATATGCACCACAATGAGTAGGTTCTAAGTAATCATTCTTCATGATCATGATTCATGTTATGCAATTATGCATGATATTGAGGGACCCCAATACATACCCTTTCCAACTATATAATCGGATAGAATAGTCTCACAATTAGAAACATGTGTTTGAAGTTGTATCATTTAGACTTACTTTTTCTTAGCCAAGTAACTTTTATATGTGAACAAAACATGATTTCGATGTAATTATAGCAAAACATGATTATCACTTTATTTAAGAGAAACTCGTTTTTTTCTAGGTTTAAGATTTTACAAGTCGCATATTTTTTTATGTCTATTTTAAATACTACTTTTATTATTTTATATTTATACAAGAATTTGTTATTTTCAAACATCAAATCTAAACGTGACACGTCAGCATTTTCCGTTCAGAGTTGACGGAAAAATACCCACAGGGACCGCGTTGTGTGACGGAATCACGGAACAAGGACCGAAGTGGATCGATTTTATTTTGAGGGGTCGCGTTGTCATTCTTGGAAATGGATAGGGGCCGGGTTGGTACTTCACTCATTTTCAAACATCAAATCTAAACTTCTCATATGTTATCTAATCTAATAGTAAGAGAATTTAAAAAAATGTACTAGCATAATTTTTTTTCATAAGTTTCCATAAAACAAAAGACAATAGAATTGAATATTAGGCAGCGAAATGAGAGGGATATAAAACTAACATTCCCTTCAGTTTTCATCATTAACAGTTCATTATAGCACCCATCGTCTTACTTAAGCTGTTAATTAAAAGTGAAGTCTAATTGGCATATTTTGTCAACGGCATTGTAATTTTCAATATAATAATTCCATCAACCACTACTCTTTTCACCTCATCAAATAATTTGGAGTAGGAAAGAACACAAAAGTGAAAAGACCCCACTTTTTTTTTCTGGTGATTAGGTATGAAGTGTAACTCAAGCCATCTTCATGCAAGAACAGAACAAAATGGGACCAAACTCTAACAACTCCAATTTCCTTTTCCAAATTTATATATAAAGCCAAACCCCATTTCCCAAATTGCATTATCAAAACCAAAGCATAACTCTTTAATCTGTTTTCCTTACTTTCCCTTCCCTTCTCATTTTTTCTTTCTCTTCAAAATGGTTTTCTCTAAAGCATTGGTTTTGGCACTCTTTCTAGCAATGAACATGGCCTTGCCAACCATTGCAACTGTTTACACTGTAGGAGATACCTCAGGTTGGGCCACTGGTGGTGATTATAGCACTTGGGCTAGTGGCAAGAACTTTGTAGTTGGTGATAGCCTTGGTAAGAAACTAAAAACTATGGAGAAAACTAGAAAAGTCCTTTTGTTTTTGTTTGTAATTGAGCAACTATTTAGAGATAATTAAACACATTTTACTTGCTTTTGTATAATTTATGTCTCTATAGTTTTCTTTTGAGAAATTTGTCCCTTAATTTCAATGTTCAAGCATAATTTTTTTTTAATTAACAAAAGTTTAGGTGAATTCGACATTAGTCAGATATGATCAGACAATGCTGATAATAATATTGATGAATATTTTGTTGATATGGGATAGTTTTTAACTACGGATCCGGGCACACGGTGGACGAGGTGAAAGAAAGCGACTACAAATCATGCAGCACAGGGAATTCCATTAGCACAGATAGCAGTGGCGCCACCACCATACCCCTCAAGACTTCAGGCACACATTACTTCATTTGTAGTGTTCCTGGACACTGTTCTGGTGGAATGAAGCTTGCAGTTACTGTCAAGGATGGAAAATCATCATCATCCACTACTACTCCTTCTTCTTCTGGAAAGGGTTCACCACCTTCCTCAACAACAGCCACACCAAAAGCCAATGCATCTTCTTCAGTGAGTAGGGTCACTCCAATTGTTGTGTTGATTGTTTCTTTGATCTCATGCTGTGTTTTGAATATGGTATGAGTTTGTGAGTGCTTAGAGATCTATAGCCAGGTCAGAGGCAGTGCTTTCCATGGTTACTTTCTTGTTTTCTTGTGTTATCATTGTTATTCTGTTTTTTGTTTGATCTATTCTGGTTTAATTCTCTGAGTATATTGTGATCTATTCAGGTTCTTGTTAGTAGGAAGTCTTGTTTATAGTTTTGGTTTAGTATATTGAACATTACTACTCCTTAGTAGTTAGTACTATTATTTATTATATATAAATTCTTATCTTATAAGCATTACCTAACATTTTAGAGGACATTATTTTCCAATTTGGGTATCTAGCTATTCATGTTGACCTGTTGGTTTAAACACTTATTAGATAATCCTAATTGTCTTTGAATGCAGATTTCCTCCTTAATAAGTTGATAGTGTATTTATTTGCATACTCAAATTTTAATCTATACTATATACTTAAAATTAAATTAGATTCCTTGATTGCCCTGCTTTTGCATGGCAGTCATCTTAAACACTAATTTGGAGGATGATGAAGTTACAAGAAAATATAATAGCAGCTCGAAGACTTGGTTTATTTAAATTTTAACTGATACAGAATTTGTATTTGATAATTTTACGGTGGGTATTATTTCGATGGATTTGGTAGTTATGAAATTTTGCCATTAATTAAAAGGAGTGGCTAAAATAATGTGAAAATAAATTCAACAAATCTTAGTTAGAAGTCAAGTAGAGAAAATCGAGATTTGACGTAAAATTGAAAAAGAAAATTAAGAACATAAAACGTATAATCTTAATAAGATTTAAATCGTAAAATTGTCAGACTTACTACAAATTTTATAAAATCAATAATCTCATTTAAAATTGTAATATCGAAAGATTTTAAGAGTTTTGGTGACTGAAATAAATTAAACAAAGAAAAACAAAACAAATAAAACAAGGAACTACTTAAATAGAGGGGCAGTCCTGTTTAAGACTACTCTTAAATTCCTCCCAAGGTGAAAGAAGCTCCACATGCGAAAGTTGTAACTTCATTGCCATCTTTGCCATAGTATCTGCCACCGTGTTTGCATCTCTCATAATCAAACGAAAGTCAACACGCCAATTCCAATCATGATATCTCTTATTTTGAGCACCAATGGATCAATAAACCCAAAACCATCTTGAGTAACAAGATTAAATGCTTCCACACAATCCGTCTCACAAATAACATCTCGTTGACCCACATCGCAAGCTAAGAGATATCCTCTCCAAATAGCAAACAATTCTCCTTGAAAAATACTATTACTTTCAATCATTTCCAAACACCCCCTTTGTCAGCTCCCATTACAATCTCTAATAACATAAGGAAAACCAACACTATCACCCGAACCAAAATAACTAGCATCACAATTAATCTTAAAAGTACCAATGGATGGGGGATTCCAAAAACCATTTAGAGTAGAGGGAAGGGACATACGTTGTAATTCAAAAATATTCCTAAACTCTTTTTCTGAGGTTAATGTCAGACAAATCACTTTTTTCAGAGGCCAAGTTTTATGGGGATTAAATATGTCATTATTCCTTACTCGCCATATCCATCAAAGTCCCGAAAAGAACTTGAACGGATACTCTCTACTATGATACAAGAACCAGTTCTTCAAATCCAAAGGATGACAAGAAATATCCAACCTATGCCAGACAAGCTGAGCTTTTGGACAATCCCGAATACAATGTAAAACCGATTCCTGGCTAGAAAGATATCTTGGACACCTATCTGATGACGACATCCCTCTTCTAAAGCGAAAACTTGCAGTAGGAAGAGCCTCCTTAAGACACAACCAAGCCAAAAACTTATACTTTTTCGGAACAAGCTGATGCCAAAGCCAAAACCAATTCTCTCGCTCCTCCCAACCAAACAGTTGCTTACACAACCACAAGTAACCATTGCGTGAGTTATAGACTTTGGCAGCAGACCTACTCCAATACCAACCCACTTCCGGACCTGCTTGTTCATCTGGATTGTAAGAGAGAATATTACCTTTCAGATTTTGAGATAAAGGAGAATAAAAAGTATCCAAATGCCACCTACCAACCGACCAAATATCCTGTATCCGGAGATTCGAATCAGAAATGTGAACATAATCCATCTCATTAGATAACCGTCCTTCTCTCCTCCAGCTAGAAAACCAAAAATTCTGGTTCAAATCTCCAATATACCAAGCAAACTCATCCTTCAACACTTTCCAAGTCTTGCAAAGACACCTCCAAATGGGAGAGTCCTTGTTCTTAGGATAACTAAAACAGTCATATAGAGATGATTGGTACTTGGCATCCAACAATTGGACCCATAACTTGTTTGGCTGCTGGAAAAAAGTCCAAACTAGCTTCCCAAGAAGAGCAATATTTACACAATAAGGATCTCTAATCCCCAAATTTCCATATTTTTTTGGAGTAACCAGTACCTTCCAACTAACAAGATTCAATCCTCTTCCATCAACTTGTCATTTCCAAAGAAAATTCCTCATCATAGACTCCAATTTACTAATTATTCCTTTGGAAAAAATAGAGACCTGCCTCTGGTACGTGGGAATAGCGGCGGCAACAGAATTAACCAAGCAGAGTCTACCAGCCCGATTGAGTAAACTCCCTTCCAGCTTGCTAGCCTATTCCGAATCTTATCTAGGATACCATTGAAAGCTGAACGAGTCACCCTAGAATGACTAAGGGTAACTCCAAGGTACTTGTCCAAGTCCTGGACAAATCTGATAGAGGATACCCCAGTGAAAACCTCTTTCCTTGTTGCAGAGACATTCTTAGAGTAAAGCGCTTTAGACTTCTCCACATTAATTTTCATCCCAGATGCTTTGCAAAAAGTCTCTAAAACCAACATCACATTTTGCACTTGTCTCTTTGTAGCTTTACAGAATAGAAGCAAGTCATCCGCAAACATTAAGTGGGATATTCTTGGTCCCCCTCTAGAAATAGCAACCGGCTCCCACAAGCCCAAATCAACCTGATGACTAATAAAGCATGCCAATCGCTCCATACACAACACAAAAAGATAGGGTGACATAGGGTCTCCTTGTCTAAGACCTCGGCTAGGAGTAAAGCCATTCAGACGACTCACATTCTAAAGAATAGATAAAGAAGAAGCAGTGACACAATTGATAATCAAATTAAGTGTAGGAATAGGAAAACCAAAGCTCTTAAGGGTATGAGCTAAAAACCTCCAGCCAACTCTGTCATAATAAGCTTTCTCTAGATCAATCTTAAAGGCCAGTGTGCCTTTCTTTGATTTAGTCTTCTTCATAAAGTGGAGGACTTCTTGAGCAATAATGATGTTGTCAGGAGTTCCTCGTCCCGGAATAAATCCTTCTTGAAGCGGGCCAACAATCTCCGCAAGATGAGGACGAAGCCTATTAACAAGGACCTTCGTGATGATCTTGTAAACTACATTGCAGAGACTAATCGGCCTAAAAGATTTTAAGAGTTAAATCAAGATTCTAGCTACTATACTTAGAAATAGGGGTGGCAAAGCGGGCCGGTACGTCCCAACCCGCCCCGTCCCGTCTCATAAACGGGGCAGACTGGCCCGACCCGCCAACTAAAATGGGTTCAAAATGCTAGCCCGCCCCGCTTTATGGCGGGTTGGCGGGCTAGCCCGCTTGACTCTTTTTTTTTTTGAAAAATAAAATTTATTAAAATTAACCAAAAAATAATAATTAAAAAATAAAATACAAATAAAAAATAGTCAAATTATAATATAATTTTTTTACTATTTTTTTAATTTTTAACTTCAATAAAATTGTTCAAAATAATATTTGTCAATAAAATCATCTTTATTTTAAAAATAAGTCACATAATTTGAGCATACATAAAGAAATTATAAAATAAAATAAATAAGGTTAATAACTAAAAGAAGAATAAAAACAAAAAAGGAAAAAAAGTGTTTAAAAATTCTATAATTATTAATTTTATAATAATAGTCACTCTTTTATTTAATAATAAAAAAAAAACTTCGACCCGGTAGATCGGCCCGCCCCGCCCTGCCAAAATCCGCCAATTTGACGGTGCAGGTTTGGCGGGCTCCAAATCCTAGTCCGACCCGCCTTTTTAGCGGATCGGCCCAGTGGGTTCGACCCGTTTTGCCACCCCTACTTAGAAGTAATATAATATAAAGAGATGCTCATAAAATGAGTAAATATAGCAATTTTTTTTATCGAAGATAGAGAGACTCGAATCCGCGACCTAAAATGAGGATGAGGAAGGAGACAACATGCAAAGAAACTGGAAGCTCTTCTTTTTCTTTTTCTTTTTTTTCTTAGTATGTTACTGTAGAAATTCTAAGAGAATCATCCACCAAATAACACGAGTCACAACCATGTCACGCAGCAACATCAAAAAGAATAAGAAATGAAAACAAAAGAAAGCGTCACCATTCACCAACTATGCAAGCCTTGAAAATGAGGTTAAGAAGAAAGCCAAGTGGCTGAAATTCCAAGGGATGCTCATATTGCAATTTCATGTTGGGTAACATCAATTCCCATCATCACCACTAATGGATTGATTTCGCAGAAGTTGATCATGGTTCTGTTTCGGAAGTATAATCATGAAAAAGAAGAAGTCAAAAAGTCTTTAGGAAAAAGGAAAATAAAATTTATATATAAAAAAATTAAGAACCATTTATATTGACTTAACACTTTTAGCCAGCATTACAATATCTTTACTTTAGCAATCTAACATGATTCTTTTACCTAACACTTCTAAATCAATGAAAAAAGAATTACTATTTTTAAATATTATTGACTAATTACTTTCCAAAAAAAATTATCTAGCATTGTTTATTTTTTATTTATCTAAGTAGTTCGAAATAATTAACACTAATATATTATATATAAGCTCTTCAAATTCCACGCATAGGATTCCCCCTCTCATCTCTCTCCTACTCCAACTACCCTCACATGTACATGCCTAACCCTAAAGGGAATTTTAATCACGGACTTGGGACATAAAATTTTCTACCCGGGCTTAAAAAACATAGGATACACTATTTTTCCCAATCAATCCATTCAAGTAATAAGGAGTAAATTACACTAGAATATAATAATTGTGTATGTTAGACAAACCATATAATTGATTTTGGAATTACTTTGGTTTTGTATCTTTTTTAACTCCCAAGGCTAGGTGCCTGGGTCTAACTTAGGGTGTGTTTGGGGTTCACGTTGACGAAGAGAGAAGCTCGTTTGAGCGTCTTGAACGTTCCACTTTTATGTTTGGCAATCTTTTAGAACTCTCAACCTAGAAGTGCTTATACCTCTAAACGTACGTTTACCAGAAGCAAAAATTTCTAGCTTATGCGTTTACGTTGGAAAAGTTTGGTTATCATTAAGAAATTAGATGAGAATTTTTTTCCTTTTCTACCAACTTTATCCTTTGTTTTCTTCTATAAAAAAAAATGCAAGTAACCATATAACTTTTACAATAGTTCTTTATGTATGTTTTTCATTCCAATTTTTTTTTCATACAAATTTATTTCAATCACGGTCCAAATAAAAAAAATTTATTATTTTTTATTTATATAAATTCTTTTTTCTATTCTTTATTGTACTATATTTATGTTGTGTATAAATTTTTTTATTTTTTATTTGGTTTTATTCGTATGAATTTTATTTACTTTTTATTATATTTTTTTATATAATATATGTTATTGATCGTAATTATTATATACGATGTTTGCATGTTTTTTTTTCGTTTTTATTGTACTTCTGACTGTACTTTATTTTCGTTTTTATTATATACTAATTATAAGTAACAAAAGAGTCATAAATAATAAAAACTTATAGTCTAAAATGATACTAAATTAAAGAGTACTAACGGTACTAAAAAATTTATAGAACATTTTCTTTTTCTTTGACATTATAAAATGTATAATACTATCTTTCATATTTTTATTTTTTATTGTATTTATTTTATTTATATGATAAATATTTTTTATATTATTTTTTTAGTGTTCTGTTTTTTCATGTATATTATTATTTTTAATTGTTTTCTAGTTCATATGAATTTTTTTTATTATATGAATTTTTTATGATATCTCGTATTATTTTTTATGTATTTTATTAGTATTTTATCATGTCTCTTAATAAGTTCTATTCAAATATCTAAAGTAAAATAATAGAATAATATAAAAAATTATTTAAATTGATGTCTCTTTTAGTAATTTTTCATCTAAAAGTGATTTTGAGTAGTATAATCCAAACAACATTTATTTTACTATAATCCATTTTGATATAAAGATTGCCAAACATAAATCACGTTAACACAAACTTACTTTTCATCAAAAGCAAGTTTGCAAAATCAATTTTATATAAACTATAGTTTGCAAACTGTAATCCAAACACACACTTACTTGCCCAGTTAGCTATTTCTATCTCCATTCCACAAAATAAGAGAGTAAAGTGCATTTGGAATTCAACAAATAAATAGAGAAAAAAAAAAGGCATAACCATTTGGAGCAAAAAATAATCATATCATTTCATATTTATATTATCCTAGTATCGGTCGCGAAGCACATGCGTCCGTGACAGTTGTTTCCATGTGACACCTGTTCCACCTTTTCCCTTCATCCAACAGCATCTCAAGACCCACCTTTTGCCCAACTCTTCTTTTTTCCAATTCATTAACACTCTCATACACTTTAAAAAAAGTTCACTAAAAAATTTGCATTAATAAATAAGAAAATAAAAGCAGAGCAGAATTAAAAAAAAAAGGAAAAAGGAAATTAGTAAAGCCAGCTGTGGATGGCCCGTGTTAACAGAGCCACAAAACACGACAAGAATTTGTTGCTTCCTTTCTTCATTAGTTGCTACCTCTTCCTTTGTTTACTCAGATCAGATCCTCTGCGTCTCGCGCACGCACTCACTACTATATACTAAAAACAATAAATCTCTCTATCTTCTGATAATGAAGGATTTTATTTGCAACCATCGGAACAGATCGGTAGCATAAACAAAATTAAATTAGATATGTAAATAATAAAATAATATATAATAACGACGATCCACCATGAATAAAATGCTAATAATAATAATAATAATAATAATAATAATGATAGTCTAAAGTGAATGAAGCTATCCAAATCATTCAAACCCTAAAACAGAAGATCTCGAACATATCACTGTCATCAACGTCCATGACTAAACACAAATCATAATCAAAATATTAAATACTAAAAAAATATTTAAAAAAAACTAATGTCCAATAATAATGTATCTAACTCGAACTGAACATAATCTCGAACTGAATAACAGTAACACTAACAAGAACCATGCCCTAACCATACACAGAAGCTAAGGTTTCAGATCTACATCACAAGCATGATAACTGCGGCGGCGACCACAGATCCGGCGACGGAGACTGTGCGGAGTGGAGCGGCGCTCTTAGTAGTGGAAGAACCGGGGGCGCCGGCGGCAGGTGGAAGGCCAATGGAGGGGCCGTTAGCTGCGGTGGGGGCATTGGCAGCGCCGGGAGAGGCGGAGGGAGAGGTTGGAGGAGCTGGAGGTGACTCGGTAGGGGAGGCGGTGGGAGAGGCGGCGGGGGGAGTGGCGGTGGTGGGAGCTGAGGCCGGCGGAGAAGCGAGCTGAGGTGAAGGAGCGGTGGAGGTGGCGGTGGGAGGAGCAGCCTTGGGAGACGGAGAGGTTTTAGGGGTGGCACGTGGAGCGTGAGCGGGTGCTTGTGATGGGGCTTGACCGACACAGACGGTAGCCAGTAAGGCGGCAAGGAGGAAGAAAGCAAGGCGAGACATTATTAAAGTAAGTTGAGAGAACAATAATAAGAAGAAAGAATGGAGAGAGAGAGAAAGAGAAAGAAGGTTTGAGGGTTTAGAGCGTGAAGAAGAAAAAGGGAGAGTTGGTGGGAGGGGGTATATATATGTGAGATGAGAGAGTGAAAGAAAGGGCTTTTGGAGTTTGGACTTGGAACACTACTAGCAAGCAAGAGAATGCAAGACTCTTGCCTTTTTATGTTTGGTGTGTGGCTACAATTTTGTTTTTCTTCTTCAGTCTTAACCGTGTCAACCTTGATTAACTGAAAGTCCAAAAAAGTCCCACTCAAATTCCCAATCCTAATCAAATCAAACTCGTGTTTCAATTTATTTAAATTTTGAAAAACGGATTCTCGTCGCTTTTAATTTTCTTGTCAAATATTATTACTCTTGACAATTGTTCATACCCTGACCCAATGTTAAGGGCCCAGGTCCAATCGAAAGGCCTGATCCATTAGATTAAGCCTAGCAAAGCACCCACCTCCACTCAAGAGGTCGGTGTCCACCCCGACTTGGTACGAAGAAGTCGGTTGTGAGATTAGCTGGCAGGTAAACACTCATTCAAATGAGTAACCGCCCCTAAAATCTCTCTAACCACTTCCTAAAGCCATATCTTAACCTCCCTAAGATAGTGAGACGGTTATTATCCTAAAGATACGGCACTACTCCAACGGTGGTTATTGGCTCACCACTATAAGTACACTGACACACCTCAGGTATTCCTAAGTCCAATACTCTAAAAGACCTGCTTACACCCTTGCTAACTTAGGCATCGGAGTGTCCTTGCAGGTACCACCCCCCATTCACACGCGAGCACAAGTCGGACGGAGCCTCCCGAGTTGCGGACCTACCTGGAATTCTCCTCCGTTACACACTTGGGCCGCTAAACGCCATCCATTGGACTAATCTCCGGTTACCCACCGTAACATTGGCGCCGTTGCCGGGGACCCGAGAGATCATCCCTCGATGGCGGATAGATTCCATGAGGAAGTCCGTGCGGAAACAGATTCCGAAGAAGAGAATCTGAACGCGGGCAATAACAATGAAGACCTGGCCCAGCACCAGGAAGATAACGACCAGCATAGAGAAGGTACCTCAGGAATGAAAAATCCGAAGGTAAATTTCTCAGATGGTCGCGAATCAGAAAAGGGTGGACCATCCCACGTAACTGAACTAATGGGATTGGTCCATAGCCGCCTAGAGCAATTGGAACAAGAGCGGGAGAGGCAAAAGGAAACCGAAAGGTACCTTAAAGAAGAGATGGAACGGCGAAAAGAGTTAGAAAGAAAACTCTTGCAGCTAGAATCCTCCCTCAAGAACTCCCGCGATGAAGGAGAAGATCAACTCCCGGGCGGAGAGAATCCTTTCAGCGAGGACATAATGAGGGCAAAAGTTCCAAGGAACTTCAAAAGCCCTGATATGGACCTCTACGATGGGACTACGGATCCAAAGCATCATCTTAGCAACTTCAAAAGGCGGATGTATCTAGCTGATGCCTCCGACGCTACGAGATGCAAGGCTTTCCCGACCACTTTATCGAAAGCAGCGATGAAGTGGTTCGATAGCCTCCCCCCGAGATCCATTACTAGTTTTGAAGACCTCTCCAGGAAATTCTTGATGAGGTTCTCAATTCAGAAGGATAAAGTAAAACATGTACCGAGCCTCCTGGGAGTAAAACAGGAGGTCGGAGAGTCTCTACGAGCCTACATGGAAAGGTTCAATAAGGCATGTTTAGAGATCCAAGACCTGCCCACAGAGGCAGTAATAATGGGGTTAGTCAACGGACTTAGAGAAGGCCCCTTCTCACAGTCCATATCTAAAAGGCACCCCGTTTCTCTAAGTGATGTACAAGAAAGGGCCGAAAAGTACATCAACATGGAAGAGAATGCCAAATTAAGAGACCTGAGTTCACGACCTGGACCTACTTCCTCCTCTAGGGAAAGGGAAGTCAGGAAGAAGGAAGAACCCGGTCTCGAAAGGCCCAGAAAGTATCACTCTTATACTCCTCTAAAGACTTCTATAGTGGATGTATACAGAGAGATCTGCAACACTGAAAGGCTGCCACCCCCAAGACCTATTAAAAACAAAAAAGGGGGAAGTCGCAGCGAGTATTGCGAGTACCATAAAATATATGGTCACTCCACCAACGACTGTTACGACCTCAAAAATGTGATAGAAAAGCTGGCTAGAGAAGGTCGGCTTGACAGATATCTCATGGAGAGGTCGGACACCCATGGAAAGAGAAAGCGAGATGATATGGATAGGAGAGATCCTCCACCACAAACCCCTGAGAGACACATTCACATGATCTCAGGAGGATTTGCGGGAGGGGGAGTCACCAAATCTTCTCGCAAAAGACATCTGAAGAGAGTCTATCAGGTCGGGGATGAAACACCCGACCTCCCCACTATATCATTCACAAAAGAGGATGGGCAAGGGATAATCCCCGGGCATGATGATCCCGTGGTGATAACTATGATCCTAGCCAACGCCCATCTCCACAGAACCCTAGTAGACCAAGGAAGCTCGGCGGACATCCTTTTCAAGCCCGCCTTCGACAAGCTAGGGTTAGATGAAAAAGAGTTGAGAGCTTACCCCGACACTCTGTACGGGTTAGGGGATACGCCAATAAAGCCACTGGGATTTTTACCCCTTCACACCACCTTTGGAAAAGGGGAAAAATCAAGGACTCTGAGCATAGACTTTATAGTCATCGATGAAGGGTCAGCCTACAATGCCTTAATTGGCAGAACTACCCTTAATCGACTCGGAGCGGTGGTATCAACTCCTCACCTCTGCATGAAATTCCCGACTCCAGGAGGAATAGCAACGGTGAGGGGAGATCAGAAATTGGCAAGGAAATGCTATAACGAAAGCCTAAATCTGAGAGGGAAGGGCAAAGAAGTCCACACCATAGAATTAGGTGGTGCCAGGACCAGAGAAGAGCTGCGACCCCAGCCGGGACGAAAAACCGAAGAGATACAAGTCGGTGAGGAGGAAGGAAAAAACACTTACATAAGAGCCAACCTAGGGGAAACCCTGAAACAAGGGTTGGGTGAACTCCTAAAAGCTAATTCCGACCTCTTCGCCTGGAAGGCTTCCGACATGCCCGGGATTGATCCCGAGCTCATGTCCCATAGGCTCTCGGTTTACCCAGGGTCCCGACCTGTACAACAAAGAAGACGCAAGCTCGGCCCAGAGAGGGCCTCAATAGTAGAAGAGCAAGTACAGGCGCTCCTGGAAGCCGGCTTTATCAGAGAGGTCAAATACCCAACATGGCTAGCCAATGTAGTGCTAGTCAAAAAACAAAATGGTAAATGGAGAATGTGCGTCGACTATACCGACTTGAATAAGGCGTGTCCTAAGGACCCCTATCCTCTACCGAGTATTGACACCCTGGTGGACTCCAGCTCAGGGTATCAATACCTATCATTCATGGACGCTTACTCGGGATATAACCAAATCCCGATGCATGAACCCGACCAGGAGAAAACATCGTTCATCACACCAAAAGCCAACTATTGCTACGTGGTCATGCCATTCGGACTAAAGAATGCAAGAGCCACGTACCAAAGGCTGATGAACAAAGTGTTTTCCTCCCATTTAGGGAGCCTAATGGAGGTATACGTCGACGACATGTTAGTAAAAACCAAGCAAGAAGTCGACCTCTTAACCGACCTCTCACAAGTCTTCGACACTATAAGGTTGCATGGGATGAGACTAAATCCCGCAAAATGCGCCTTCGCAGTAGAAGCGGGGAAATTTCTAGGCTTCATGCTAACACAAAGAGGGATTGAGGCCAATCCCGACAAGTGCAGAGCTATCCTAGAAATGAAGAGCCCGACTTGTTTAAGAGAGGTCCAACAGCTCAATGGCCGACTCGCAGCCCTCTCCAGATTCATGGCAGGATCGGCACTAAAGTCCCTTCCATTATTCTCCCTATTAAGGAAGGGATGCCAGTTTGAATGGACTCCGGAATGTGAGGAGGCGTTCCAAGAGTTCAAAAAATTCTTAAGCCAACCTCCTATATTAACTCGACCAATACCGGGAAAAGACCTCGTCCTATACTTATCCGTCGCAAACAAGGCTGTCTCATCAGCCCTGATCAGAGAAGACGAGGTCGGGCAACACCCGGTCTATTTCACAAGTAAGGTTCTACAAGGTCCTGAGCTAAGGTACCACAAACTAGAGAAGTTTGTTTACTCCTTAGTGATAGCCTCACGAAGGCTACGACCTTACTTCCAGGCTCACACAATAAGAGTCCGCACGAACCAGCCCATGAAGCAAATCCTTCAAAAAACGGATGTTGCAGGGAGAATGGTTCAATGGGCGATAGAGCTCTCCGAGTTTGATTTAAGATACGAAACTCGGACTGCAATTAAAGCCCAGTGCCTCGCCGACTTCATTGCAGAATACGCAGGTGAACAAGAGGAAAAACCGGCTACGTGGGAACTCTATGTAGACGGATCCTCCAACAAAACAGGAAGCGGCGCAGGCATAATATTGGTAGATGGAAAAGGAACCCAGATAGAGGTCTCCTTGAAATTTGAATTTCCGGCTTCAAACAATCAGGCAGAATATGAGGCCTTGATTGCCGGATTAAAATTAGCAGAAGAAGTTGGCGCTGCGAAGGTGATGATCTACAGCGACTCACAAGTGGTGACTTCCCAAATAAGCGGAGAATATCAGGCAAAGGACCCCAATATGAAGAAATACTTGGAAAAAACCTTGGAACACCTTGGGCACTTTGCGGAAACCGAGGTTAAGCACATAACTCGGGATCTAAATAGCAGAGCTGACGCCCTGTCCAAGTTAGCAAGTACCAAACCCGGAGGGAACAACAGAAGCCTGATCCAAGAAACCCTCCAAGAACCCTCGGTATCAAAAATAGAAGACGAACAAAAGGTACTTGAGGTAGTCGGCCTAAACCTCGGATGGATGAATCCCTTAGTCGAATACCTAAAATTCGACATCCTCCCCAAAGAGGAGAAAGAGGCTAAAAAGATCCGAAGGGAAGCACAACATTATACATTGGTGAGAAATGTCCTTTACAGAAGAGGGATATCAACACCATTGCTGAAGTGCGTACCGACCTCAAGAACCTCCGAGGTGTTGGAGGAAGTACATAGTGGGATTTGCGAAAATCATCTCGGAGCAAGGTCATTAGCCAGGAAAATAATCCGAGCTGGATTCTACTGGCCAACCTTGCAGAAAGATGCCACAGAATTTGTGAAGAAATGCCAATCATGCCAGATGCATGCAAATTTCCACGTGGCTCCACCCGAAGAGCTCATCAGTATAACTTCCCCCTGGCCTTTCGCGAAATGGGGAATGGATTTGTTAGGTCCTTTTCCCCAAGCACCAGGGCAAGTCAAGTACTTGATCGTGGGAATAGATTACTTCACAAAGTGGATAGAAGCGGAACCACTAGCCACTATCACCGCCCAAAGAAGTCGCAGGTTCCTCTACAAAAACATTATAACAAGGTATGGAATACCTTATTCCATTACCACAGACAATGGAACCCAATTCACCGACGCCACCTTCAGAAATCTAGTAGCCAGTCTGAAAATCAGGCATCAGTTCACCTCGGTAGAACACCCACAAGCCAATGGGCAAGCCGAGGCAGCTAACAAAGTCATACTGGCAGGCTTGAAGAAGAGACTACAGGAAGCAAAGGGGGCTTGGGCTGAAGAGCTCCCTCAAGTATTGTGGGCTTATAGGACGACCCCCCAATCCGCCACAGGAGAAACACCCTTCCGACTAGTCTATGGGGTAGAGACCATGATTCCCATAGAAATCAATGAGCAAAGCCCAAGGGTAATTCTCCACGATGAGGTCGGAAATGTCCAGGGGCACAAAGAGGAACTCGACTTGCTCCCCGAAGTCCGAGAGAACGCCCAGATAAGAGAGGCGGCATTAAAACAAAGGATGACTACCAGATACAACAAAAAAGTCATTCGAAGAACATTTGTCGTCGACGACTTGGTCTTAATCAGAAACGACATCGGAGTCAACAAATCGGGAGATGGAAAGCTCGCCGCAAATTGGAAAGGACCATATAAAATCAAGGAAGTGTTAGGGAAAGGTTATTATAAAGTAACCAACCTGGACGGCACTGAGTTACCCAGGTCGTGGCATGCTTGTAATATGAAAAGGTACTACAGTTAGAAGCGAACTCTATTCCCTGATGTACTCTTTTCCCAGCTTCATGATTTTTTCCCAAAAAAGGGTTTTTTCTGGAGAGGGGTTTTTAACGAGGCATCATAGTAGAGGCTAAGGGAAAACACGCTGTCAAAGACCCTTAGTAGCAAAAAGGTACCTTCCCAATTAATGAAGATCTTTTCTACAATATCTCTCTTAATATCCTCCTTTATTTTTCTAAGTCTTTCTACGAAACGCACCGACTTAAGCTCGACAAAGCGTGAAAATCCCATGAACCGACCTAACATGGTCGTCAGGATAAAACGACGAGGTACAAGTCGGTGTAAAGAGGTTATATAAGTTGATCGTATTAAACTCGGGAACAGTCCGACTCATAAGTCGGAGACAATAACCCGAGTAGAAAAACTCGGATATATTCCGAGTAAACGAAAAACGCATCACAAAAATAACTTAAGTCATAAAAACTCACTAAAGCAAAAGTTGAGTATAAAGGATAACAAAAGAGATATGAGAACCTGAGAAAGCTTAAAGTTTGCATACAAGCCTTTGCACGAAAAAGGCTCAAGAAAACAAAGCAAGCTAACAAAAGGTTTTTCGAAAGGATCAAACATATTCGAAGCAGAAAAGCATGAACACGCACAAAGTAACTTAAACCCTTATCCAAAAAAGGGCATTTATTTTGTTTAAAACCCTTATCCAAAAAAGGGCACGGATCATTTTGTTTACGGCCTTAAAAGGCCAGAAGGAAAATTGTTCACAACCACCAACAAATAAATAAGTTTAAAAAAGTGGGGACCCACAGGCCGGGCCCCATATAGCCACAAAGGTAAAAAAGTCATTTTTTGGACGGAGTAGAGGAATCGCCACCACCAGGAGGAACACCACCAGGACCGGGAGGAGGAATGGAAGAAGAACCTGAGGCATCCGAAGGACGAGGAGGAGACTCGATAATTCTCTGTCCCCGAGTCTTCAGGTCTGACTCGGAAATGACCTCGGGGACGGGAGGATCAACGATGGCGCCGTCAATAACCACCTTGTCGGGGTGTAGTGGAGAAAGGTCCAAGTCGGGAGCGATAACTCTGACTTGTTCCAAGAAAATCCTCCAAGACTCCTCGGCACCATCGGCGATAGAGTCCTCCAACTCGGCGTATGCGTTCCGAGAATTCAGCAAGTCCTTCCTCACGGCAACAATATCTTGAAATAAGCTGTGGTAGCTGTCTTGCGCCGTCTTCCTCAGATTAGCCTCCAAAGTACATTGGGCCCGTAGCTTACCCTCCTCCTCCTTCAGGTGATCCCTCTCCTTCCTCAACTTATCTCTCTCCTCCTTCAGCTCCTTCTCATGTTTTTCAAAAATACGAAGTCTCCCCTCCAACTCCTCAACCCTCGAGGTTGCACCCAAGGAGCTAAGGGGAGCCTTCTCAAAAATATCCAAAAGCTTGCCACAGACACCCGCCGTCCTAAAACTCTCCTCGGCCATGGTGGTAAGGTGGTTTCGAACAGAAACATCATCCATATGTATAAAAGGATAGATGTTCTTTCGGACGAATGCCATAGCATCCGCCTTAACCCCACCGTCGAAGGAAGAAGAGCCAGACTCTGAAGTCTTGCGCTTCTTCTTCTCGGGTTCGGAGAGAATTTGGGCAGAGGGGGGTGGTCGGGGCAAGCTCGAGGAAGAGAGTACAATAGGTTGAGTAGGAGTGCCAGTGTTCTTAGGAGGAGGAGGTGGAGGGGGAGGAGAGATGACCACCCCGGACCTAGCCCGGGACTTCGCCTTAGCCTCCCGGACCCTTTGGTAGGCCTCCTGAGCATTCTTTTTTGCCATATCTACAAAAGAAAACAAATAACAACCAAGTTACAAGTCGGTAAAATATAAGTCAACAACTCGTCGGTAAAATATAAGTCGGCGGAAACAACTCGGAAATAAAGAATGCATGCACTACCTATTTGAGATTGAACGAAAATCGGTGTTCCCTGAAGAATTTTCCTGGTATCCAAATATGGGGACCTCCCCCATGCTTCTCGGAAAAACCCTACAATGGCCGCCTCCACCTCGTCTAGATCATCTAGACCAATCTTTTCGCAAGGGGTGGCCGGCAGCCAGTAAAGGGGAAAGCGAGGGGAGGAATGCTCGTCCAGAAAAAAGGGGTGGTGGCCCTCTACAGCTTGAACCTTGAAGAAAAAGTTTTTGAAGTCGTGGAAAGATTCGTCAAAAAGGGTGAAAATCCTCCGACCTTGAATGGCTCGGAAGGATACCCATTGTTGTTTGTTGTTTAGCCCACTAAAGGGCTTAGTCATATGGAAAAGATAAAAGAAGATTCTCAATGAAGTCGGGAAGTCTAAAGCGTGGCTTATAAACTGATAAATCTTCAAAAAACCCCAGGAATTGGGGTGGAGTTGAGTAGGGGCAACCTTACAATGGTGCAAAACGGATATCTCGAAATCCGAGAAAGGGAGAAAAACACCCAAACGGGTGATCATACATTCGTACATAAAGAAAAAATGAGGGGCTGCCTCATTAACCCTTCCAAAGCAGACCCGGTCTTCAGGACCCGGGATTATCAATTCATATTTGGGCTCGTCCTCGTCCGAAGTACAGAGCCTATGATGAGTTCGGAGGTGAGTGATGAATTCAGCGTCGACCAACGGTTCCTCCCCAAGGACCGTATCGTCAACCCACTGAGAAAGAATGTCTACAGAAGCCATTTTTATGTAAAGAAAAGTGGCAGAAAACCTACAAAAGGGAAAAAGAAAAAGAAAATCAAAAAACAAGGCCACTAAAGAAGAAAGATTCGAAACTAGAATCTACGGGTCAACCTATCTACTCGCCAAACAAAACATGCAAACAAAAATGACATGGGAAAAGCAAAACTAACCTTTATCCGAAAATGGAGGTTGGAGAAGAACAGAAGTCTTCGAACGCAAGGATGCAATACGAACAAGATAAGAAGAAGTTTGAAAGATCGCAGAAACGGAAAATGGAAAGAGAGGGAAAGTATTTATAAATAGGCTAAGGGGCATAATGGTAAAAACGAGGCAGTCATTAATGCGACTGCACCGTTACCAAAGCCCTCAATCCCTAAATAAACCCTCAACGGACACGACGCTTGAATTGACGTAACTGTCAGAAACTAAAGGTCGCGGAAATCACGTCGGTTTCCAAGATCCGTGTTCTTTCAAACAAGTCGACTACGAACCCGAGTTAAATACTTGAACCCAAACTTTAAAAAGATTTGGGCTCAAGTAGGGGCACTGTTCATACCCTGGCCCAATGTTAAGGGCCCAGGTCCAATCGAAAGGCCTGATCCATTAGATTAAGCCTAGCAAAGCACCCACCTCCACTCAAGAGGTCGGTGTCCACCCCGACTTGGTACGAAGAAGTCGGTTGTGAGATTAGCTGGCAGGTAAACACTCATTCAAATGAGTAACCGCCCCTAAAATCTCTCTAACCACTTCCTAAAGCCATATCTTAACCTCCCTAAGATAGTGGGACGGTTATTATCCTAAAGATACGGCACTACTCCAACGGTGGTTATTGGCTCACCACTATAAGTACATTGACACACCTCAGGTATTCCTAAGTCCAATACTCTAAAAGACCTGCTTACACCCTTGCTAACTTAGGCATCGGAGTGTCCTTGCAGGTACCACCCCCCATTCACACGCGAGCACAAGTCGGACGGAGCCTCCCGAGTTGCGGACCTACCTGGAATTCTCCTCCGTTACACACTTGGGCCGCTAAACGCCATCCATTGGACTAATCTCCGGTTACCCACCGTAACAACAATATTAATCAAAATAAAGCATTGAAAAGATTGAATCCCTTATAAATGCGTTGGACGTATAAGATTTTAATTTATAGTTGATTAGTTGTAATCATGAGTATTTATATGATATGTGGTTAAATATGTATATTATTAATTAAAATTAATTATCTTTAAAACTTTAAAAAATTGAAAAGGAATTTCAAATCATTGATCAGGTCAATCTGTGATTTATGGAAATGGAATAGAGGATAACAATGGATATAGTGAACAATGATTTAAAAAAAAAGGTAAATTTGAAATTAAAAATTAGATTTTTAATTTAATTAAATATTATTATCAGATTTTAAAATTTGAAAACATTAGGATTAGCACCAAAACCATTACGTCGCTGCAAAGGTCTTGACACTGTCGTTCTCTCACCGTCATAACAGGTTCTCTTCCAATTCAAATACAATGAATGGTTAAAATTTTTGAATTATTGAATGTAATTTTTTTGTTAGATAATTTCAGTGAATTTTTTTTAACTTTATTGAATCAAATTTTCAATCTATTATTCACGCTGTTTGAATTTTCTATTGTCTATTTAGCGAAACCGAATTAAAATTTATACACATTATTTTATTTTTATAGCTATCTATAAACTATATTTATACACAAAAGTAAAGCTAAATGAAATATTAAAGAAAAATAAAAAATTATTTTTATAATAAAATAAAATTAAAATAAAAATTTTAAAAAAATTAAATTAAATTTTATATATAATTTATATGAAAAAAAATTAAAATTTAGGGGGATCATTGCCCTCCTTTTCCACCGTGAGACTCTGTTCCTGACTTCTTGTAGATAAACTCATAAAACAATAAAACAATAAAAAAATTATATTATTAATCAATTTAAATTAAATTAAATTTATCCATAGCTTATTCAAATAAACAACTATCTAATTTATATTTTAGTGATAGAATTTTAAATTACTTATTTAAAATAGTAATGGTGTTCGTAGATCTGCAAATCCAAGATATTTATATTTTATGAAATATTTTTATTTAGTAAACCATGTTTGAAATTTTATTTTTTATAAACAAAAGATAAAGCTTTATCATATTTAATCAACCAACCCGTTCTTGCCAGCCGCCTTTCTTGGTGATGATGATGTCGTAAATATTCCCCTAAAGCTTACTAAATATTTTCACCATCTTAGCATTGTAAATTAAGAGAAGTGCTACACATACAA
This sequence comes from Arachis stenosperma, assembly GCF_014773155.1. NCBI lineage: Eukaryota > Viridiplantae > Streptophyta > Magnoliopsida > Fabales > Fabaceae > Arachis > Arachis stenosperma. Next base: position 16,373,001 of record NC_080384.1, on the reverse strand, counting down.
ATTATTTTTATTTACAAATTTTACAAGTTAGGCCTAACAAGCGTGTTATTGAAGAGACACAACGAAAAAAAGAAGAAGAAAAAGAGGACGAGAAAGCACGGAGAAAGAGAAGAAGAAAAAGAGACAAAAAAAAAAAGTGAAAACGGCGTGAATATAAATGACTTGTATGGAAAAACGTTTTCTCTTTGCCTTCGATCTCCTTCTGCTTTTTTCGATTTTCATAGTTTCTGAAATCAAGTTTTGAAATTGTTTTGAAGATGATGGAACTTTAGAAATACACCCGAACGATTACAGAAATACATCCAAAGGATTACAGAAATACACCCAAAGGATTTAAGAAATACACCCAAAATAGGGGGAGACAGTATATTTCTTCTTGAAATTTTTTAACGTTTTGCTGGTTAAGGATGAGGCACATGACAAAGACAATCTAGAAAAAAAATCTAAAAGAATAGTAAAACAGTACCTTGAATAATGTTTCTTCGTTTTTCTGGTGATTTTGATGAAGGAGAAAGAGAAAACGAAAAGAGGAGAAAAAATTTCAATAAAAAAAGGGAAGAAGAGGTGGTGTTGATGACGATGATAACGAGAGAGAAAAATTATGAAAAAGAAGAAAAAGAGACACAGAGGAGGAAGAGGAGGAAGAAGAAGAGGAGGAAGAAGAGGAAAAGGAAACACGGAGAAAGAAGAAGAAAAAAAAGAGGCACAAAAAAAAACGTAAAACAGCTTAAATATAAATGACTTGTATAACTTGTATTGAAAATCACTTGTACGTGGAGAATTACTCGTAAAGAGGAATTAAATCCGTATAACTCCTGAACTAACTCCAGGGAGAAGAAGTCCAATATTTCTAAATTGCTGCCAAGAGAATTATTAAAATTGTCTCTAGTATTTCATTAAAAGGAATTAATTGATAGATAATAGAACAAGGAAGGAATTAAGTTCGGAACATTTTTTAGCTTTAGCGTCGTGGACTACTTAGACTACCTTAAATAATAGAATGAATCTTATTTAATTAACTCAAGTCAATCTCGCAAATCGCAATATAAATATACGCAAGAAAATAGATATAGATTGATAACAACATTTATTGAACTCGATCATCTGAACATCTTAACATCTTAACCTGACTTTCTATTATAACCTGACTCTATATAATGCTAAATCCTGTAAATCATATTAGTTCAAGATTTGCAGTCTTATTACTATTCTTCGTCTTTTCTTTTCTTCTATTTTACTTTTTCTTTTTCTCGGGTGCCTATACATCCGGCCTTTATACAATACAAAATATAAATCTCAGATCAAGCTTATGAACCATTTCAGTATCTGAGATACGTCTATGTTAATCACATTTTATTGTACAATTGTGAGAGGGGGATTCTCCAATGAAAACTTGGCCTCAAGAAGAATGGAGGAGTATGGTGCAATGTTGTAGGTGTTTCCTTTGCAGGGGAGACCATCAAGGTTAAAGTCATCGGGAGAGACAAGATTAGTATCCACCTGCATTCGCGTCAAGAATTCAACTTAACATGAGTATAAAATTTATAAGGAAACAATTTGCTGGCAATGGCATCCTCTAAAAAAAGTTGATGTTAGTGCTGAACACAAATTTCATGCTAAAATCTTATTTGGATGCGTACTAAAAGGAGGAGAATTGAAACTTACCACACGAAACCAGCTCCTCTTAGTTGGAGGTGTTGGAAGCATAACCTCAACAAAGAAGTCATGAGCATTAAATGCCAAATAGATGTCTCCTCCACTGTTGTCATGAAGACTGTATACACACGCAATGCACAGAGAAAATGCAAAGCAATTAATGTCAGGTCATTCAGTCATTGTCTTTTTTAGTATTAGATTCGAAGTACATTCCAAGACCAAGATGTAGTTTCCAGCAACACTGTTTAGATTCATTGTGTAAAAGCACTACAAAAAATTCTTCCAGGATTTACCAATCCCAATTCCTTATCAAAGATGTACATATACTCTTACGTGAATGCAAGAAATTTGCTTTCATAGTTGTCCCAATTGTGTTCATGCCACGTGATGTCAGTCTGCCAAGAAAAAAGAGTTCCATAAGCACAAATGAGGGTGTGTGCTACCATAAGATTTGCAGCATTAGTTTACATAACGTGAAGCAAACAGATCACCTTGCTGAGAAAATTTTCATGACTGAATACTTTATGTGCATGCCGGTACTCTATAACTTTGGAGAAAAACCTAAAGTGGTCATTCTTCCGTGCATCCAACTATTGAAAAGAATATTATGCTGTCAGTAAATAGTCAGTAAGAAACTGTCAAAAGTGAAATCGGCAGGTTATAGACTTGCCTGATCCCACAAGAAATTATTAATAGAAGAATCATGCCCATAACTATTGTTATTTCCATAGCGAGTGTGGCCATACTCGTCTCCCATTAGCATCATAGGTGTGCCCTGCAGTCATTACAAAATTCTAATTCCTACTTTGCCTTGAGTGGTAGCATAATGCAAATCAATAAAATCATACCACATCATCTCGAATTTTACTTTATAAAACAAAATAAGTTGAAAAGGTGATATAGTGCTATGACCTGAAATCCTGAATTACAAATACTGTCTGAGAAACCCATGGTTTACATTTGGTGATTAACCTGTTTAAACATTTTTACATTTGGCACAATGTCCTAATTAACAAAATTGAAGGCAGGTTATTGCATTTTATATCTCTATAGTTTATATGTATATCAAGACATGCATCTGGGACAGATGTGGAAATTTGGGAAAGAGCTCCTCTAAAGTAGGTTTGTCTTTAAGACTTATGTGAGAGAATATTCACTTTCTTCCTTTAAAGACATGCTGACTTCAGAAGAGTTATATACAAACAAAATGATTACAGAATTTCAAGCACTATTTTCTGCTAATAAACAACTGAAATATGACTAACTAGTTGGTATGTGAACCTGAGATATCATCAATGCCAAATGGAAGTTTTTCATTTGTCGTGAACGTAAAGCTTTTATGCTAGCATCATCAGTTTCCCCTGTCAAACAAATAGTTTTTTCCAGTAAAATGATAATAATTAAATAGGCAGACTTATACAGCAAACCAAATATTGCTCACTTATCAGAATTCAATTCCTTTCTCAAAAATGTCTACACAAAATGAGAAAGAAATAGGGAAGAGAAGCAATCCCAAAACAAATCAATGAGATAATCAGTTTGGTACTCAAAATGTGTGTGTGATGACGAACAAAATACAAGTTCCAACAATTGCTACCAATGACTGCAACATGGTTGCATATCAAGGACATCCATGCTTCAGAAAACAATTAAAATAACACTGCATTTTACAAACTAGTGATGATAAAATATGAAGCCTGTTGTGTCATAGTTGGATAAACTTCATTGATTTTTTTAGGTGGGGAGTTACAAGGAGAGCCAAAGGCCCAGAAAAACAAAAATCTAGGAACCATGGATCACACGGGGTGAACTTCAGTCATTATGGTATGCAATACTTGTGACTCGTAAGTGTTCTTCAGACATCCAGATTGTAGTACTATTATTAGTCTTGGGTTTCATGTTATACAATTATATCATTCTATATGCTGGAATATTTAATCTAAAAGAAAAAAGGCCATTGTAAAAGAAAGAAGCAAAGGTAAACAGTGTAGTGCAAGAAGCTACCTTCAAAACCACAGTTCCAACTAAAATTGTCATTGCTTCCATCCATTCCACCTTCGCCATTGGCTTCATTGTGCTATGAAACCAACAACCAAGTAAGGTGCCAAAATTTTGATAAAAGAGTGGATATTTGACCAGAATTAGGAGGGGTGGTACCTTGCAATTGTATGACACAAGATCATACAAGGTAAACCCATCGTGTGCAATAACAAAGTTAATACTATGATATGGTCTACGGTTGTTCACCTGTAAGACAAACAAATGCAGATGGGAACATTATTATAGAATTATTCATATAGCAATTTTAGAAACTGAAGTGCTGGATATGGCAGTTTGACTGTTTAATAAGGATGCTAAGGTATTAAACTCGATGAAGATAGTTTACATGGTGACAAAACAAACGACTTCAATGGAGCAATCAGTTTGATGAGTGCAAGAAAAATCCTTAAGTTTGATGACCCTTGTGATGAGCATGTGAAAAATGGCCAACTTAGGGACTCAGGGTACATGTGTTAATGTAAACTACTGTGAGTCAAAAGTAATTCCCATTAGTTTAATCTAATATTCTGCCACATAAGTTCAACTTCATAAGTCAGAGATATAATACCATTCCCAAAACACTCTCAATAGCATAAGCTTTAGAAGAGTTGGTCTTTGACAGGGAATATAGTAGTGATGCTTACTTTATAAAGATCAGAAGATCCAGCAACCCGAGTTGCAAAACTCCCCTTCATACCAGCATCACCCTAGAACATTTTCAAAGGAAGAAAATAAATTAGCAATAAATTAAACAGTTCATAAGTCAAATCATAGAATATAGCAAAGACAAGCAGTAGTCCCATCTGATTATTTACGTAGTTTCTTGTTTCTCATATAACATTATAGAATGGGTAGTTCTGTTTGCCTAAACTACCTATTGCAAATCATACCATTAAAGGTCAGGTAATTTGAGGGTCTAAATTAGGTTTCTTTTTTCTTTCCCTCTTAAAAATTACCTTGAAAAATTTCCGCAAATCATCACGGTATTTCCCATTCCATTCAGCCCATCTATGTCAAAGAAAAATAGTCAATAGAGGAAACAGGTTTTCTATTTTAACAATAAATGAATCTCTCTAGAGCAGAACCCCGTTCCAAGAATGTATGTGGATATTGTCCTTGAAATACTCTTTTGTGTTCTAAACAAAACCATATTTATGCAGTTCAGATGAAGATTTTGGCCATTGGAACAGATTACATGATGCTGAAGTGAACGTTTCATGCTGAAGGGTAGAACTTAAAACAACTAATATGTCATGCAACCGTTGGTGAATTCAATTGCAGAATCAGAATAATCCAATTATCATATTAATTTTTATGTCACAAAACTAGCAAAGTTGATACTTGTCAGGGGGTGAAAGCCGGAATCAAAAAGCAAAAAAATAAAAAAAAATTTCTCAAATATCATTATAGCAAGCCACTGAATTCAATATCAATAACTAAACTAGAAACCTACACACAATGTCAAGATTAAAACAAAAAAAGTCATGAAGGCTTCATATGTGGAATGTTGTGTATTGTTTGCTTCCAACTATAAAAACGAGTGAAATTGATATTTATTTATGAAACAGTAGAGCCAACCTCCTTACAACAGAAGAGGTCGACCTTTGAGATTCTTCAAAACAAGTAATTATGAAAAACATACTACAGGACAATGGGAGACCTGTGGCCTCCCTCTCTAATTCTCACTTAGTACTTGTTGTCTACCTCCACATTTCCTCTTTCCACTTTTACATTCACATTTCACACCCCAAGTTCCATCCCTAGCGAAATCAACATTCAATGATGCTTCTTAGGCATGAATCTTCCAGTTACTTTCACATTATGTCCTCCTTATTCTCATGCGAAAATCCTCCATCACATCCCTTTTTTGTAGCATAAGCATTATAAATGGAAGTCTAAAATCACCCAAGCATGTAGTTCATCAACTTTCATGATTTGTGGATTGTATTAAAGAGTATTCTTAGAATGATCATACATACTTAAACAGTAAAAGTTCTAAGAAAATAAATTACCGATCCCAATTTGGGAAACTTCCAACAAGATAAAGACCTCCACAGTCCCAAGGCTCTGCAATAATTTTACATCTCGATAAGACTGCATCTTTAGCAATTGCCTGCAAAAGAATAAAACTGATAGGATCAATTAATTATAAAATAAAATTTGGGCCAGTTTCCTAGCCGAGATAGAGAATAACTAGCACTCAATGATGTCTTCAAATTTAGAAACTGTAGAAGTGTTTAAAACCAAAGTACCAAACCAACAAAACTAACCAAGAACTTCTGAAACTCAACTACATCCAACTATGTCTCTCAGTTTCGGTTGGTAGCTCAGCTCCCATTGGTTTCTAAACAATTCATTCAATTAGACCGGGTTTTGAAATAATCTGGAGGTCTTCTTTTCTACCTGTTTACAAGTTTAGCATGATAAAGAGGTGAAATCGTGCTCAAATCCTTACCCAACTTTTTTATATAGTGCTCTTCATGCCTGTACCCAAATCCCAGTAGCAGATTCTAAGCGGGTAAAGCTGCAAATTCGTCTGGCATTGAATTAACAGTCTTTCCTGCTATTGCTTTTAATGTTATTAATGTGTTGTGACAAAATCTGAAGTCTTAATTTATCATTTGAATAACCATTAACCAAAGAGGTTATCTGTTTATACTTACATAAGCTACAGGAACTCTTTATATGCCTAAAATCCCTTGAACCAGACCGATCTAAATTGAATGTTACGGTTTAGATTCATTCAATTAGATACAACATGTGAGTTTAGTTTCATCAGCCCTGTAGTTTGCTAATTACATTGGTTCAACGCTAAGAATCATGTACCCTGACAGGAAACTACAACATTGGCAAATCTAGTATGTCCAGAATTTTGTGTTGCTTTTATGTCTAACAAAATGTCCATAGCTTGTCAGGCATCCTTTTCAGATAATATGTGAAATAGTGAAATGGTTGAACCAAATTTATGAACTTCATACCAGCATTCAAGAAAATGCCCATCATATCTATATTCTAGGATATAAATTTACCCTAATCAGAGGGGGAGCGTTAAGGGGGGAACCATCAGTTCCTCGACAAAGGACACTTGCAAGATCAAATCGAAATCCATCCACATGATATTCAGTGACCCTACAATAAAGTGAAACCGAAAAAGAGAATTGATGATGCTAATTAGTTACATAAGCAAACAGAATAAATAGAATTTACAGAACAGAAAATAATGCTTCCACAAATAGAAAATTAAAAAGAAAAATTATGACTAGTTTTGAATTATTAGTACTGCTAATGGCATCACAAAAGATGAGTTGTTAATATAGGTACTATTGCCTATAATGTAGGTTTAGCAATTTTAGGACCATCAATGATTGGGGAACATGGATCCATTGGCAACTCCTTTGGAAAAATTGTGGAATAGTATTTCTTTCCTGTATTTCAAATACTCTCATTGTGTAAATATTCCATTCGAAAAAGATAAAATTCAAAACAATTGGGAATTTTCGGGAATTGGATGCAATTATTAGTTCATGATCTGAGTAAAAGCACCAAAAATGCTCAAAAAATTTTAAAGCACTAAAGATAGGTAAACATTACAAGATTCCCATAGAGGCAAACTGATGTTATGGATTAATGCTTGGCTAGAAAAGAATCATGGCAAAAGCATAAGGGCAAACAAGTATAATGTTAATGTTTTATACAACATCATGAGCAACTGAACATGTAATGGATTAAGAAACCACAAAAATTGTATACTCTAAAGTATCAAGCCTGTTTGAGATAAATGAATAGGGAGTTGTTCTTAGATGAAATGAACTAAATTGATCAAGATATACACAACTGGCCAGTGTATAAATATCATATTTTATGCAAGTAGTCCATACCAGTGTCTTAGGCTGTCAAGGATGAGCTCCATGACCACAGGATGGTTACAATTCAATGTATTTCCTGAAGAAAAATATTCACTCCAAGTGAGAGTACTTATATTGATATAGGTCTAGTATTACTAGATGAGATCACCTACATAAACCAAAGGATGCATACTAAAATTTAGCTGCTAGCAATTAAATCAAAGGGAGCTGTTTATTCTCAAAATAGTGAAAGGAGAAAAAGTATTGCATAACAAATATCCTCAACACTCGAGAAAAATGTGGAACAGGTAATACATTGAATTGTTGATATAAAATTTTGATAGTAAGACGAAGATAAACTTACCACAGCCAGAGTAGTTCAGTAGTTGACCATCATTGTCCAACATGTAGTAAACCTGTAGAAAAGAAGAAATTTTAGAAGAGTAAAAGCAAATCAACAATCTATATAACTAAACAAACATTGGCTGATTAGTGAATAGATAATACCAAAGACAAAAGGACAACTTGAGAAGGAAACTAAGCAGGAAATGCCTTTGTAATTTGTAGCAATGTAAATTGTAGTTCTAAGATCGTGCACAACTACTACATTTCAAAGGCCACTACATCCATGTACTGCATATGTCAAGAATTTGAATCAACCGGATACCTTACCTCCTAACTGTGTCGCATGGATGGTATTAAACACATTATCTGATATTATTACTTACACTGATCTTATTGTCACCACTACATTTTTCATTAATATACATAATGCTACATTTCTAGATCATTTCTTTTCTTGTATACACCTTGTTTTCAACCTGTGTACAATTCTTACGCTATGCTATTTGGAGTCTTATAAAGTAAACTTCCTTAATTCCTTTTCCTTTATCCTAAAAAATAAAAGATGATTAAAGAAAAAGGAAAGCCAAATTTATAAGAACGCCCGACCATAATGTATGGTATTGCAAGTATACCAATGCACAAATAACACACTTTGCCAAAAAAATAGAATTACCTTATTATCTATACCACGAAATGAAGTAGTGTAAGGATTAGGATCATCTGCCTCATTAGTATGATTATAGACAACATCCAAAATAACCTAAGTGTGAATAAGATTTATTGCAAGTGAGATATAAGATAATGAGATGTTATAAAATAAGGTAGAAAAGCAAAACAATATAAAGTAGGTTACACTCCAAACTCAAGTCAGTGGAATTCAAAGTTACCTCTATGCCAGCAGAATGTAAAGCTTTAACCATTAACTTGAATTCCCGGGAAGCATTAACTGGTCCTCCACCAGCACTAGCATAGCGACTCATAGGGGAAAAGAAATTTATTGTTGAATAACCCCATGTATTGATCTTGAAAAGCAAAAAAATAACAATGAACTGTCAGTACAACTGTATAAGCCACATAATATGTCAAATTCATATACACTGTCACTTAACATATCACAAACCCTATTTGCTTTTCAGATTTCTGCACCAGCTGAATGAGAATGAAAACATAGTTATTCTACCTACATGTGTGTTTATGCTATTACATATTTCTTCAGAATTCGTGGGTAGACTACCAGACAGAAGAGTGTTATTTGTCTACTGGGACTCAAAAATACACTGTAAATAATGAAGGGCTTCCACACAAAACTATGCCGCAAATAATAGATCATGATACTTTATATTACCATGTGATCTCTGGGGTTTGGTCGTCTTTGGAACTCCATTTCGTCAAACTCAAAGACAGGTAGCAACTCCACTGCATTGATACCAAGCTCTAGAAGGTGTGGGATCTTAGAGATGAGAAAAAGATCAAGTTAAAATGACAAGGAAATAAATATTTTTACAAAGGATATAATAAAGCATAAGCAGCATTATTTCCTAAACTTGGAGACACCAGGTAACAATATAGGTCTAGTTTCAAATTTGAGCTTGTTTTAAATTTCAAGCAATTTTAAATTTGGACAGAGAAAATAATATAGGTCTAGTTTCATCACAATTCTTTGTATCGCAAGTTAAGTGTTAAAAACAACTGCCTTTTCACTCGTTTAATAAAAGGCTGAACAGAACTCTAGGATCTAAGTTATTCACATTTTTCAATACGCAGACATTTTCATATATGGTGTTTAAATATTTGTTGAACCATGGTTGTACAAAATATTGGCTAAATAACAAGAATTTATTATGATGTCATTATAACTCTTTAGGAACTTTCAACTGAAAATCTTAAAAGGGGAACTCTGCCTTCTATTACTTTAAAGCTGCTAGATAACTTCCACATTTCATTGGAAAATTAATATGTTGCCTATATTCAAATCCACACCATTGTCGGTGACATTTTCTAGAGGACCCAAAGGAGAACTTCCCACAGATTTAATCATACTTTGTACAACATAAATACGTTGTTAGTGTATACTGGAAACCAAGCAATGAGCACTAAAATTAAGGGTGAGTCTAGTAATATGAAAAAACACGTTTAATATGTGTCCATTTTTAACACTACACTATAGCAAATGCTATGTGTGCCAAGCTTCTTGTTACAAATATATTCAACCTAGATCCTCCAAGTATGTAACTCTTAACACTTCTTATATTTTTTTGACACTAGGTTTCATTTGGTCAAACTTGAGGGCAGGCTTTACTTACAGAAATGGAATATTTTAAAACATATGAACATAGTATTGCGTCAAATTCACCTTAAGAATATAAAGAATAACACAAATATTACCTTCTCAATCACGCCAAGATAGCTACCACGAATGTTATTTTCCAGCCCACTAGATTCATCACTTGTAAATGCACGGACATTCATCTCATATATAACAAGATCTTTCTGCAAGTGCATCAGTGAAGCATATTGAGAATCAAAGCAAACATTATACATCATTCAACCAGGAAGACAAAATGAGCAGTAAAATTTAAACTACTAGACAACAGCTTTAAAAGCGTGTATATATATATATATATATATATATATATATATAGTAGTAAGCATAAACCAGCTTATATGAAGCCTTAATACAAGGACAATAATGTGATAAGTATCGTTTAGGAGCAACAATAGACATTTATGCAGTCAAAAGACCCAAAAGACCAAACCTCAGGAATATTTGGAAGCTTGTAATTTTCTCCCCAGTCAAAAGGTAAGCTGTCAAAATCATATGTGCCGAGAAACTTAAACAACTTCATGCTAATGTCCCCAAAATATCGCCGACCTTCTATTAGTTTTGCATAAGGATCAACAAGCACAATGTTGCTGTCAAATCGATGCCCCTTACCCCAGTCTTGAGGCCCATCTATGCGATATCCATACAGAACATTGCTCCGAGGCAGATCCTGTGCATTGAAAAGAAAAAAATATATATTAAAATCAAAATTGAACTTTGGTAAAAAGGAAGAAGTAAAAATGTATATCACGCAGCTAGCAGCAACAATAGTCCAATAAAATCCAATGGCCTTATCTCATTTAGTTAGAATTTATACGGGTAAATTAGAAAGTGTTAGGTACATTTTTTTTCCAAGGATGTTTGATGAAATTATCGCAAAATGAGTGCCAAAAAAAAAAAAAAAAACCCAAAATGCATCACCATTCAACACCAACATATATCACACAGAAACCAGCCAATGTCAGCATCCAAACATAAAAGCCATTTAATTCCCTACATCACAGTCAACACTTTGTGAGGAAACAGTGCAGTTATAATAAATTTCAGACTTGTCTGTTTATTCTGACATTTTAGCCACAAAAGTAAAACACTGTAACAGGGAAAATATTGCATATTAGTACAATATTAGGAATACTATTTTGATTATTGCATTATTCCTATATTTTTAAGGTTGCGATTTTAACCAAAAACAAGGCAAAGCTGAGTTTAGCTTCTCAGGCAGTTGCTAGAAGATATACCTCAATGCAAATGTGCCAAACGTCCCCTGTTTTGTTTAAATGAGGATCCAAAGCCAATTCTATCATGCCACCATCCAGTGCATCCATGCTTCCACTAAAAATTAAAATAATAAAAAAGTATGTAAGACAACTATATGTTTCATGACTATATTAACCTTTTGCATAGATTGGTAAATTGAATAGATGGTATGAAGGATGAGAAAGACAGCCTCTACTCGTAAAAAATTTACAGATCTTGAATGACAGGGATCTTCGTCAAAATTTGACACAAAAGACAAGGAACTAAAACTACATTTGACTGAGAGCAAGAAAAAATGAATTGTACAGAAATGGTCAATGAGCTATCACACCTTGTGAATACACTTGATCCAGAAGCCTAAAACTCTGACAAGAATAATATCCTAGGTTTTAACATTCACTTATGTTGCTCCTCATCATAAGGCCATGCCAAAAAAACCTAACCCAAGAAACAATGTGAAACCGTTCTCAAGATATATCTCAGTCTAGAATTCACAGCTCAAGAGCTTGCAGCTTTCAAAATTGATGTGAAAATCAGTGCAAGTCTTGAATCCTTATTAATAAGGTTCTTTCTTCACGTTTTATTTTTTGAGCAGATTTAGAAAGTCGCTAATCATTGAAACAAATTGCAGTTTGAGAAAAGAAAGACTCCTGAGAATTTGAACAAAGTACATTTTTTATTTTTAAATTTGATTCATGCACTGGGAAGAGTGAACTAATGATGCAAAAAGAATCTAATTTACCTCTCAGGAGGGACTAAACAAAGTGTGACAGCAGTTGCATGCTGTGAAAAAATAGCAAAATTGATCCCATTGTCAACTTCTGATACACCCAATGGAAATGCCTGGCCTGGAAAGGTTTTCCATGATGGTCTGCTCTCAATCACTTGTAAGGCTTCTTCCTGAAATTGCAAAGTGAAGCATTTTGATGACATTAATAACAGTAAATCTATATTACACCATAACAGTGGCATAGTTTATTTCTCTTTTTTTATGTTGGTAGGTAGGGGTTGGGTTGGGACTAGGGAGTGGAGGAGTAAGTAAGAAAACGTAAAATCTTGTTGATCTTGTTGATGATGGTGATTTTTCTTTTTGATATTTTTTCGTCTGCACCATGGTAGGGCAACTTTGCAGCATGTCTCCCATCATTGGATTTCTCCTTTACAGCAAGGGACTTGAGTTTAACAACAAACAACTATATTACTAAACTCCGGGTTATTTGCACTGCAGTTGCAATAGATAGCAAACAACTTCATCTCAAAGGCCATTACCGTTTCATTCTCCAGATACGACAATAAATTGCATATCCAATAATTTGTTTGAAAATAAAAAAAGCTCACTAGTTCATGAAGAGACAATAAATAAAATTCCTTGCAGTTGCACAACCTAGCATCTTAATTGCTAACCATCTAAGTTTTCATTTTGTTTTCTCTTTTAATTAATATTTTCTCCCCTCATATCTGATGTTAAAAGAGCCCTGTTGGTGATGATCACCAATCATATACCAAAAGTGGTAGTCTGTATGTATGGCTCTAGGTATCATAGATTTTTTTTTTTTTTCAAGTTTCATTCGATGAGGATTCAGAATTAAATGGGGAAAATATATCCAGGTTAGCTCCAAGACTTCACAATTGAAGACAAATCAATGAATGCTAGCAAACCAGCATTTGATAGTGATAGTGATATTGAGTTGCATGACCTACTAATATATCAGTTTGCATTCCATGTTTATCCAATTGTTATTACAATCATTCTGTTCGTTTTTGTAAGATCCAGAAACTCTTTAATCTTTTATAAAAAGCCTGTAACGCAAAAAGGCGCACACACCTCAGTTACACCCTCTGTTGAACGAGCACCGTGAACATTACTTGTTCTAAGCTTGCCACTGTTCCTTCCCTAACCAATGCCAAAGTTCCAGTCAAAATTCCACAAACAGCTATCTATATATGATGAGAAATTGAGAATACACACACACATTAGCAGCGGAATACTTGATCGCATTACCTCGTTGAAAACTCCACCAGTGCTATTTGATTTGCTTCCCGTAGCTTGCGTGTTCAATTTCAATCTAATCAGATCCACGAGCAATAAATAAGTAGATAGAAAAATGTAAATCCAGGAACAAAAGCATAAGAATAATTAAGATGTGCAATAGTACCCGAAGTGACCGGAGAAGGAGTTTCCGGCGAATGAAGTGCGGGAGGCGTTGATGCCGCCAGAAAGTGAGGAAGCGAAGAGTGTGGAGTGAGCGGTGGTGGCAGCTCTTGAGCCGCAGAGCAAAGGCTGGTGAAGCATCGAGGTGATGATTGAGAGAGAGTGATTGGAATAATGGAATTGTTTCGGTGTTATTCTATTTATTATTGTAGAAATAAATATAAATTTATAAAAAATAATGGTGATGAGGAATTGGGAGTGGAGAGTGGAAGAGGAGCGTGGGACTGTGTTGCATCTGCATATTTTAAAAGCAGTTAGTGAGGCAGCTGGTTCAAGGGGATGGGACAATCATATATTCATATTCATCAAATCAAGCCTTTCATTAATCACAGGACAACTTCATTTTTGTGCAATTTTTGGCTGCTTCAACAAGTGTTGATTAGATTTCTTATGTAATTTTCCTTCTCTTCTTACATTATTAGGACTAATTATTATGTTTTTCTGCGTGTTTTCCTTTCTCTTCTTCCAGAATTATGATAAGTATATTCTCCATTATTTTTTTTTAATTTTGGTTCGCAAATTTTATTGAATCTCGTGCTACAATTTTAGATTAAAAAAAGCAGCACTGCGAATTTCATGTACGTCACGTGTGCTTGGATTAATTTGTAAACAAAAGTAATTATTTATTTTCTTTCTTGAAAAATAAATGAAGGATCTAAACGTCATTTTGGATCCCCAAAAATAAAAAAAAAAAAAGGCCTGATTCAGGAACCCGCCACAGTGTTACTTCTTCTCCCTCACTCCAGCATTTCTCTTCTCAGTCTGCCGCCGCCGCTGTTCTTCCCTTCCTCGTGCCGGCCGTCGTGTATTTTCCTATCCTACGCCTTCCCTTCACTGGTTCGTATTCTTCTCTTTTTTGTTCCTGTCTGTTTTTTTCTTTTACCTTTTCTTTTTCTTTTCCCCATTTTTCTGCTTTTTAGTTGCTTTTGTTCCTTTGCTTCTGTTAATTTTGGTCTCTTCACTGCGAACTTTTGCTTCCATCGTCCGTTCCTTCTAATGCTCCTGTAACTTCGCTTCTGTTGCTTCTATAGTTCTGTTATTTGATTGATTGTTGCTGCTGCTATGTTGTGGCTTATGAGTTATGAAATTCTTGATTTGGTATGTTAATTCTTGTTAATGTTATGAGCTTATTGATTTGGTATGGTTGCTGCTGCTGCTGTGAAAAAGATGTTATTACTGTGATAATGACCTTGGTTGATGGTTTTGAATTTTTACCTGAGAGCATGTTTGTGTTTTTGTGTGTTTATTCATGATTTTATATGTTATTTTAAAAAAATACAAATTCTTAACTAGGGGAAAATAAACTCTCAATGTGAATTGTGCAGCTCCCCAACAGGGACAAAACAAGAGTTTGAATTGTTCCCAATCTCAGGTATGTATTTTTCTCTGTTTTGTTCTGCTATTCCTTGTGTATGCAATTATCTTTTTCATGTGTTATCTTCATTATTGAAGAGGAGAAGAAAAGATGCCTCTAGGGCTGATCCTAGGCATAGGAAGAGCTTTTCGAAGGAAGAGGACTTCTTCATTGGACATTCTATCATCAAAACGTGCTCCACGAGGTTACTACAAGGGCAAGAACTGCAAGCCTACTGGTTTCCATACCCGTAAAGGTACAGTTTACTTTAAAATTTTCTTAATTTCGTCTTAGCCTTTATAAATGTTATCTTTTGTCCACGTCCACGGATGTCAGAATCGACAATATGGGTTCCTGCTCTCCGAAGGTTCCATTTTGATTTATTCTTCCTTCATTTCAATTGACATTGTTTGTTCTTCTAAAAAATGTATGAATTAGATGACCCAGATTCGTGTTATTTTGTTTCTTTCTTCAGTCTCATAAGAATCGCTATACCTTCCCTTTGCTGTTATTTTTTGTTTATACAATTTGAAAGCTTCTTAATTCTTGTGAAATGAATGAATTAGATGTTTATGTTGTATGAAATTTTTTCCTTTCTTTGATATCGATGTATAACTTGGGAACCTTTTTTCATTTTTTATCATAATTTTATGTTTCTATGACTTTGATTTGCTGATGGCTGCTTGCCATGAAATAATGCTCAATTCTTCACGTGATAGTTTGAGGGATTGTAGTTTACTCAGCTGCCAGCTCAGTCAGTTAGAATTAGAAGTAGTTAGAAGCTGTTTAGTTAGTTATACTAGATGAATAGTTAGACTGCTAAGTGTAACTCATACATGTATATTAGCATAACCTGATAATACAGTGACTGTGCATTGATTCATTTTATCGTTTTTACCTTTCTTGTCACTCTTAGCTTGCTTTCTTTCTCGTTCTCTAACTTTATCACAAGCTTTGGTGATACCTATACTGCATTTAGAAAGTTTGGCTCTGTCATGACTCTAGATTCATTACTGAACTTTTAGTTGTAGAAATCAGTCATATGCTTATTAGTATCCATCAATCTTTTTAGTTTTCTTTTTTCATAAATATATTTGCTACTTTCTACAGTTATTGTCAATAGTTCATTTTTCCTTTTTGCCTGTCAAGTTGAATGTAAATTTGCACTTTGTTGCAGGTGGGTATGTGGTGGTGCAAGAAAAATTGCCAAACTATATAGTCCCTGATTTGACAGATTTTAAGGTTTGAATTGTACACCCAGTTTGCATTGTTCACTGGTGTTTTGTTAATCCGTTTGTTTTCAACATGATTACAAATTTGCAATGCTGAGATAAGTTCCCATGGAAAATTTTGTGCCAAGAGATGGTTCTCCTGGTGGCTACGAGGGAAAAGAAAATGAAGATATCTGGGGAAGGAAGGGTAAAGGAAGGAGGGGGTTAGAGAATTTCATTTCATTGATTAGGGAGTTTAAAACCCTCATTGTTGGGGAACTCCAAAGTAGCATTTGTTTCTTATCTTAGGACAAAAAGGATGGAGACTGAGGTAGCTGTAAAGGAAGGAACACTAGAGATGCATATATGCCTTCCATTCGTTCGGGTAGTACAGAAATTTGCTTAAAAACTGCCGGCGAGTCAAGACATGTCTTGTTTCTCTATTTTAAAGTATACAGGTTATCTTAAAATTTGTCTCAACACAGGGACAACATTAAGCTTTTGTCAAGACATGTATTTGTCCCCAATATTTTTTTATCACCTCTGTTTTTATGACAAGAACCAAATGCTACTTAAATATAAGTATGGTTTATAAAGGGGTTAGTAAAAGCTCTAAAGTGCCTGTTAGCGTTATCACTCTAATAAATCTCGGAAACAAGGATAAGTGCTCTTGAAGTCTCTTCCTTTTCTCCCTTCCCCCTCAAAAGCATAACTCTCAAACAGTCAAACAAGTACTAGTAGATAATTTGACATTGTTTCTTTGTTAAGCTCTTTAATTCTTCTATCTTTTAAGCTTCTCTAGTATATCATTATTTATGTTTCTTCAGCTTCCTTCGCCCTTAGCTTAGGTGCATCCCGATACATAGTAGCTTTGTGTGAGTGGCTTTAATAGTTAATAGTTTTGGGACTAACATGGAACAGTTGGTCAAACAATGGCTGGTTGAGCCTAATAGTAATATTATAGGCAACATTAGGATCCACAGTGGCAATAAGTATTCTTGTGATGTGGTAATACCGTTAAATTGTGTTGTGTGATCTCTTTTATCATAATAGTACATTTTTTACTTCCATAGACATTTTTTCCAGCTTAAAATGTCTGCTATGGTTTCATCACTTCATTGATTATTTCCTTTTATGAATGATCAAAACCATAATCTCTCACTGATGAATTTTAGTCCATAACTGTCAGTGCTGATTAGCATCATTCTTTCTTTATGCAGCTCAAACCATATGTATCTCAATGTCCTAGAGATGTCAAGACCTCAGAGGCTTCTGCATTGACTAAGTAAACCAAATGGAGTAGTGTAAGGTGGTTTCTTTGTAACACTGCAGACTATTTCTTTGGAGAAGAGTTGGTAGAAATAGCCCTTCGTTTGAATGGTCATGCTTTTGTGATTATTACATTTGCCGTATTGACTGGCCCAAAATATCTGTGTTATGTGACAATGATACTACACGACTTAGACTATCAAAACCATTAATAAATTTTTGCTGTTATTTTCCTATGGTTTCTTTAGTATTACTGTACTTCTGGGTAAAAGCGAAATGGCAACGCATGAATTTATATATTACAAGGATGTTTCTTTCTTTTTTTGTCATCCCCTGTTATGTCATAAATATTCTGAAAGTGATTAATGTTATTCTTTATCTTTAAATTTGTCAAAAGTTTTGATAAAGTTCGGAGTGCTTTTTAAATTAATGGATAAACAAATTAAAAGTAACAATAAGGGCAGAAAAAACACATTTAAAATGAGATTCTTTTAAGCTGAAAAACAAGACTATAGATAAAGTATTTCATAAGAAATCGTGATTATGATGTATTTTATTAATTTAAATATAGTCATACTATTATTATTATCTTACTTCTCTAACAAATTCATTTTACCAAAAGATATACCACAAAAAAATTTAGGTAATTATTATTTTTTTATATTTAACTCATTTTTTTAATTAAAAATACTTATCTTTAACATTTTTCGTGTACGGAGTCCTTGAAGCGTGACCGGTCAACAATAAGAAATTAAGAATTGCTTAGAGGTTAGCTTGGTGGATTCGAGTGCTGTTATTGTTTAAGAGCTTTTTGGTGGAAAGCAATATATAAAGAATAATCATATATCATATTGGCAATAAAATACGGTAGATATATTTAATAAATAAAAGAGTAAAGTATCGTTTTTGTCCCCAACGTTTGGGGTAAGTCTCAAAGTTGTCCCTAACGTTTCAATCGTCCTATTTAAGTCCCCAACGTTTCAAAATTGACTCAATGTTGTCCTACCGTTAGGGATCCGTTAATAAAATTGACGGCGGGACAAAATTGAAACGATTTTGAAACACGTTAGGGACTTAAATAGGACGAAAACGTTGGGGACAAAAATGATACATAAAAATAAATTTTAATTTTATTTTTCAATAATAATAATTTTTTACTATACATAGTATTCAATTATTTTTAATCACATTTACACTTAATCACATCACTTTTATTCTAAATAATTTTTTTTATTTTATACTTAAAGTAATGTAATTTTTTATAAATAAATAAATTTTACACTTTTATTCTAAATAAATAATGTAATATGAATAGAATGAAAGTGTAAAATTATAAAAAAAAAATATAAGTAATGTGATTGAGTAATGAAAGTAAAATTACATTATTTAGAATGAAAGAGTAAAAGTATAAAAAAATTAATTTATTTTGAATGAAAGTGTAAAATTATAAAAAAAAATTATAAGTAATGTGATTAAGTAATGAAAGTAAAATTACATTATTTAGAATGAAAGTATAAAATTTATTTATTTATAAAAGAATTACAATACTTAAGCATAAAATTATAAAAAATTTATTTATTTAGAATGAAAGTGTAAAATTAAAAAAAATATAAGTAATGTGATTAAGTAATGAAAGTAAAATGATATTATTTAGAATGAAAGTGTAAAAGTTATTTATTTATAAAAAAAAATTACATTACTTTAAATGTAAAATTATAAAAAAATTAATTTATTTAGAATGAAAGTGGAAAATTATTAAAAAAATTATAAGTAATGTGATTAAATAATGAAAGTAAAATTACATTATTTAGAATGAAAGTGTAAAATTTATTTATTTATAAAAAAATTACATTACTTTAAGAATAAAATTATAACAAAATTAATTTATTTAAAATAAAAGTAATGTGATTAACTGTAATTTAAAAAACGATTGAATATTATGTACAGTAAAAATTAATATTATTGAAGGATAAAATTAAAATTTATTTTTATGTATCATTTTTGTCCCCAACGTTTTAAAATTGTCTCAATTTTGTCCCGCCGTTAATTCTATTAACGGATCCCTAACGGCAGACAACATTGAGTCAATTTTGAAACGTTAGGGACTTAAATAGGACGATTGAAACGTTAGGGACAACTTTGGGACTTACCCCAAACGTTAGGGACAAAAACGATACTTTACTCTAAATAAAATTAGGCCTTAACTTTAAAGTTTATCCAATTTACCACAAAGAAATAAACAATAAAAGCTTATCTTTTCATAATTAGGTTTTTTAATTTGAATATGGATAAAAAAGTGGTGTTGAACTCAAATGTGGGGAATACATAAGCTTCACAGTCATGTGGTGTCAATGGAACAGAACTCGGACCATGCGAGTTCTCTATTAATAAAAAAATTGAAAACAACAAACAACTTGGATGGTCCGTTTTCTAGCTTCCGAAATTTATATTTGCCCAACCACAAGTCGGACCATGCGATTTCTTAAGCAAAATTTTAAAATCAAACAATTCGCATGGTCCGATTTGTGTACTCTGAGTTTTTTCAATTTTTTTAACACAAATCGGACCCTCCGATTTGTGTACTCTAGATTTTTTCAACTTTTAAAACACAAATAGGAGGGTTCGATTTGTGTACTCCCACAGTTTTAAAAAACACCAAAAATTACCATGTTAAAGTATATCATTCCTTTTGTTCCAATATCAAAATTTTTTAGCCTCATAATTAAGGTGTTAAATACATTATCGACAAACGTTCAATAAATTTCAGAATGTTTTGATTTTGATACACCAATAATTATTAAACTCGTCTAAATTTCAACATAATAACAAAAATGAAAAATAATAACACATTTTTTAAGCGTATTTGATGTGTTAAAAAAATTATGTAAAAGAACAAATTAAAATTCTAAAAATTGCGTATTAAATTAAATATAATCAATGAATAATTTAAAAAAAAAATCAAAGAATATACAATTACTTTTCATGGAATTAGGAAAGTTAATAGAATCTTATTGGTTGAAGAAAATACAGTTGTCACATATCACAGAATGTATGGCAACGTACCATTGGTTGTACTGAAAGTAACCAGTGAACCACTCTTCCCAGCCAGTACCACTGTCTCAGTGGGTCCCAAGCAAATTTATTCTTTATGGGAAAATAGAGCAATATTAGGAGCATCAATTTTTGTGATTGTTAGTTATCAATTAGTCATTAATAATAATTTGATGGTGTGAAATTTTATCCAATAGCTCATCTTTCTCTGCTGATTACATATTGGTCAAAATTCAATAAAATTGCTGGTCCCCTAAATTTTTTCGAAAAAATATAAAAAGTCAATAAAGTATCTGTACAATGTGTACAATGAAGATTTAGGAATATTCGATTCAGTAGGATATTATCTCTGATATTCGAATAGTTATTCTAGATAATATGGATGTATTATGTTTGAAAAATTAGTAGTATTTTATCTTAGATATTCATTTTTTAACTTATATTGGGCTAAATAAATAACTCATTGTACACATTATACAAATATTCTATTAACTCCTAGCAGAATTCATTCTTTCTATTTTAATTAAAAAAAAAAGAGAGATTAATAAAATAAATAAAGAAATTACCTGAGAAGCCAAAATCTATTGTCTTTCCTTTTCATCCCCAATAGTCAACAACATTACAAATTTACACTCACCACCAAAATACAAAACGACTACGTTTCAGTCGTTTACCAGCACGGTTGCTTTGATTTTGTCCACGCCGCCCAAGCCTTTTGCGTTTTCCACACACTCAACAATCAGCGCATCAAAACCGTCCACTTAAAACACGTGTCCTGATCCAAACCGTCCAATTAATTCCAAGTCCATTTTTTTTAGTCCTGTCAAAAAGAACCATTTTGGAGGAAGCTCCCATGAACTATCATGGAAAGTGAAACACACCATCATCACCACCACCAGCACCACCACATTCATTCATGTATAAAAATGTAGGAAGAGCGATGAAGCTTATGTTGCAAAAATGGCGAGCTTCAACCTCAAAAGAGTACTCACCAATAACAAGCAGAAGAAGAACAATAATAACGAACGAGATGATTTTGGAAGATTCAAACCAGGTGGCGGTGGTTGCAAGAAGCATCCGAAACACCACCAATCCCCCGGCGTGTGCTCTCTCTGTTTGAACGATAGGCTTCTTCAACTTTCTTCTTCTTCTAGCGCTTCTGTTATTGGCGGCGGTTCTTCTTGTTCTTCTTCTGTTTCTTCTTTGTCCTCGTATTATTCTTCTTCTTCAGCTTCTTCCTGTGCTTCTCCCGTATCGCGTCATTTTCCTCTTACTTCTGAAGGAAAACGAAGCTCTACACTTTCGATCTTTCTGTTGAGTGGTGCCAAGCATAACAATAATAATGGACTTCTCAAGAGTAGGTCAATGGCGGTTGATCATGATTATCATCGTCGAAGCAAGAAGAAGAGTGGATTTTGGTCCAAGTTTCTTCCTTCTAAGAGCAAGAGAATAAACACAATGGAGGAAAAAGAGGCTAACAAGGTGGTGGTGCTTCGTTCTAGCTCTATGAGAGAAACAACTGTCACCGTAGATACCTCATGAACATTATTATTTTTTTTTTGTTTCTTTCTTTTATGAAATTTCGGTAGATTTTTCATTTTTGGTTTTTTTATTCTTAGAATCTTAGGTTTTCAAATTTCTTCTACTTTTCTTTCTTTAATTTCCTTCCCAAAAAAAAGGAAATAGAGATCAGATCTTGTATTGCATGCATTATAAGCAATCAGCTGAGCATGTGTATTATAATTATATTCGATCTGTACATAACTATATATTCGATCCACCTATTTTTGAAAGAGAAAACAAAAACAGAAAGTACATATACATATATATATATATATATACATATATAATATTTGTTTGTAGTTTTGTACAATTAGAGGTACGTATAGTTTCACGGATATTCAATATGCCAGGATCGTCGTTATTCAAGAGGGTTTTTTAATTTGAATATGGATAAAAAAGTGGTGTTGAACTCAAATGTGGGGAATACATAAGCTTCACAGTCATGTGGTGTCAATGGAACAGAACTCGGCCATGCGAGTTCTCTATTAATAAAAAAATTGAAAACAACAAACAACTCGGATGGTCTGTTTTCTAACTTCCGAAATTTATATTTGCCCAACCACAAGTCGGACCATGCGATTTCTTAAGCAAAATTTTAAAATTAAACAACTCGCATGGTCCGATTTGTGTACTCTGAGTTTTTTCAATTTTTTTAACACAAATCGGACCCTCCGATTTGTGTACTCTAGATTTTTTCAACTTTTAAAACACAAATCGGAGGGTCCGATTTGTGTACTCCCACAGTTTTAAAAAACACCAAAAATTACCATGTTAAAGTATATCATTCCTTTTGTTCCAATATCAAAATTTTTTAGCCTATTCAAGAGGGGATAATAATACTAAAAAGTTTTTTTTAAGATGTTTTCTAGCAACTAAAATTTAACGCATATAGTTGATTAAATCATATTATTTTTGTCAAAATTAGGTCAAACAAATTAATTTGATCGAAAAAATAATAAATCAAATTTTAAATTAATCTAAATTAATATTTTTTTATAGAAAATGATTACAATATTTTTATTATAAAAAATGACTAAAATACTTTTATTATATATATTAATTTTGAGAATCCTAAATTCTAGTCCTTTACTTCTCTGTCATTATAGGGTTAGAATTTAGAATTTTCAAAATTAATATATATATATATATATATATATATATATATATATATATATATAAAAGAGTATTTTAGTCATTTTCTATAATAAGAGTATTATAGTTATTTTCTATAAAAAAATAATATTAATTTAGACTGGTTTAAAATTTATTTCATTATTTTTTCGGTTAAATTAATTTGTCTAACCTAATTTTGACAAAAATAACATGACTTAATTAATTATATATGTTAAATTTTAATTAATAAAAAACATCTTTAAAAAAAGACGTTTTATACGTCTTTATCCGAGTGACTCCCTAATAATAATATAAAAATAGTGATATATGACGAATATTAATTTTTAAATATTAAATTATTTTAAAATTTAATAATATAAAAATAAAAAATTAATCAAAAATATTAATTAATATTAATAAAAAATATTTCATAATATAACTCATTATTATTCCATTTAGATTATTTGATTCTTCTATTATTTTTATTTGCTTGTGATAATTGAATATTGTTGTGGCGGTTATATTTACACATACATAAGAGAGAGGTCATAAAGAATAATAGAATATTATTTAGAATAGAGGTGATAAAATGGGTTGAATCTGTCGGGTTAGTCTGTCAGATTTATTAAAAAGGTGAGTTTGGTTAGATTTTGTAATTTGTCAAATTAAAAAAATTTGCCAAACTTGCATAGTCAAAATTGCGGGTTTTGGCGGGGGCGGAATAGGTTTTTATTTTTTATTTTTATTTTTCTTCTAGTTATTAACTTTATTTATTTTATTTTACAATTTCGTATATATGTTTAAATTATATGACTTATTTTTTAAAATAAAAATGATTTTATTGATAAATATTATTTTAAATAATTTTATTGAAGATAAAAATTAAAAAAAAAAGATAATAAAAAAATTATATTATAATTTGATTATTTTTTATTTGTATTTAATTTTTTAATTATTATTTTTTAAGAAAAGAAAGAGTCAAGTGGATTAGTCCACCAACTCATCAATCTACCATAAAATAAGATGGACTAACATTTTAAACTTACTTTAATTGACAGAATTGACAAAATAAACCAATCCACACCGTTTGTAATATAGGTCTAGGCCGAAAGAGAGGGAGACGGATTGGACCGAGCCAGTCCGCTTTGCCACCCTTAATTTAAAAGGTGCAGATCAGAGGTATATATATATATATATATGCTGGCATGCCTTGGCTGTATGTATGTATAGATATGGCTGTAAGTCTGTAACAACTAACAACCAGGTAAGGCTGGTCTCATAAATTTATAACATATAGTATGCTAATTTAATGAAAATTTCTCTTGGTAGGTTACAAATTTCAATGAAGTGGTACGACTTTGAATTTTCTTATACATTTTATCGAATAATGTTAGAACTTAAAACATGATCAGAATTTATTATTTTGATCAAATAATTAATTATTAATATTAAAAATATAAACTAAAATATATGGTTAGATTAAATAAATTAAATTAATGATTAAAAATAAAAAAAACAAAAAATAATAAATTATCATCATCTTTTAACATTTCTTCATTTATTTGATTTTACGTGATTTCTATATTTGGTCTTTAGTCCTTTGCACATGCGAAGATTAGTAGTATTACGAGGAGTAATGTTATTTGATTATCCCAAAATAAATATCATTATGACATAACTTGAAAATACAAGAAAAGATTTTATTGTTAAATTGACTAGAAGAACGAAACATGCTTCATAAATATATGTACTTTTGTGACACAATGAATAGGTATCTATATGAAAAAAAATAAAAATTAAGGTGAAATTAATTTTACGCAAAGTTTATAACTACAAATGATTAAATAATTTAACTGATTTAACTAAATTTTTATCTAACGATTCTTAATTATTAACTGCACTTGAATTTAAAAAAAAATAACAAATAATGGAATTAAATGAAAAAAAAATTGCGTAGAAAATGCATAACCCTAGTTGTACTTGACAGCATAATATAGTTGATATCCGTGGGGCATACACGTTATTCCTGGAAATTTCGTTTGCATGCGTTGTAAAGTAGAAACAGCTGAAAGTTAATGTCTTCTATCTCGTGTCTGGAACAAGCAATTAAAAATTCAGCGAAAGCAGAAACAAGACCCAGATCCAATCTTCACGCCAGTTTCCAAGACCACAAATACAATTCTTGTTTGAATACTCTATTCTTTGTTCTTTATTATGCAAAAGAAATTAAATCACTTTCACATATATAACCACTCATTAACAAGAGTTACCACACATTAACAAGAGTTTATAAAATGAATAATTATTATAAATTATTGTAAATCCATCGAGCTCGTTTAATTTAATTTGTTCTCTTCTAAAACTTAAATTTAAACTTGATTATTGTGTGTAAATTATTGAATATACATATATATTATGGCTGGATATTGTTTGACTTTTCTACCAATACAAGCGGAAAAATTGGTATTCTTTTTCTGGACTAATTTTTTAAAGAAAAATGAAAAATTATTACCAGTGGTATATGTATATACAATTGTATACTAATGTTTTGGAATAAGAAAGTATAGGGAGTCAATGGAAATATTTGTACAATGTGTACGATAGAAATTTAGGGAGTATTAGAGATATAATTATTAGTATATTGCCCATTATACATATTGTACAAAAATTCTATTGGCTCCCTAGCAGGACTCTTTAGAATAATATTTTAAAAGATATTGAAGCACTCAATTGTTGATAGATAAGAAGTTGTGTTATTTATCTTAGATTTTACTAATAAGATGATACTCACGGTTTATAGTTCAAATGTCATAATAGTCTTTTCATAATTTTATTATATTTTTTCTACAAACTACTGATAATATTCCACTGTCATATATATAAACATATATTGGATGCCATTAGAGGATAATTTAATGATAATAATAAAAAAAAATTTTGTTAAAATACTTTGTTTTCTGAAAAATATTAGAGGATTAAATTTTTTAGTAAAAAAAAATTGGTTTTAACTGTAAAATGCAAGACGAAAACAAGAGTCGTCTATTTTTTTAATATCTTACCATTTTCAATGTACATATTAACATATTATATTATTATCTTTCCTTTGCCAAAATTTTGAAAGCATTACGCATTAATGCATCATACTAATAGTAGTGTTGGATTTGCCGCCTGTTACAGTAATCTTTTTTTTTTTTTTTGGTCATGCGCCTTTTACAGTAATCGAGAATGGCTACGATGCAAACCAAAACTTTGCACCAATATTTCTTTTTTTGGTCAATGGGCACCAATATAAAACTCAGTTGGAAGCCCACTTAGTTAAAACAATCCAGAGAACTAAGGCCTTTCGTCCTCCACTTAAGCCCACTTTTGTTTAATTGGGCTCCTCACATACCAAAACCAAAAATGGAACGCCCTTTGCCCTTCGCCCTTCTTCAGAATGATGAAAGGTTCAAAAAAAAAAAAAAATGAATTGTTCAAGTGGTCAGCTCACTCGTCCGTTTAAACAAGTGTCGGGAATTTGAATTCCAGTTTGTACATGCATCAACCCATTGGCCAACAACAAACACTTAAATGGAGCTCCGATCTGCGACGAATTAGTCCTTAGTTTATCGGGTTGAGAGATACTGTGAGCAACAAAAAAAAAACGTTAAAAAAAATCAAATTGAATTGGTTTAGTGATTATCTCATTAGTCCGCTTAAGCAAGTATAGGAATTTGAATCTCCCCTTGCAGCAACCCTTCCCAAAAAAAAGTTCAAATCGGTTTCACAAGATACAAACCATACAATATTACCTAGGGGTAGCAATATATACCCTATCCGCGGGTACCCAACCCGACCCCATCCGATCGGGTAGGGTTGCCAACCCGATCCGCAGCGAGTAGAGTAGGGTGCAAGTAGGGTTTTCGTGCGGGTCGGGTAGGGGAGTTGAGCTTCAACCATACCCGACCAACACCCTATATATATATATATATATATATATATATATATGTTATATACTTATATAAAAATATGTTTCAAGTGGATGTTGAACTAAAAATCTCTCACTAAATGCAACAAATCCTTAGCCACTAAAAGAAGATTATTAATTGATAATTTAATATATTTTTTTTACATAAAAGTCAGTTCTATTTTAAATTATTATCAAGTTATATAATAATGTTGTATTTTTTTTGTAACCAACGGGTTAAAAACATGTAAAGTTAGGATTGAGATATTCTCAACTCGCAAATAAGATAGGGTTGAGTTTATATAAAAATCTCAACCCGCAGATAGGATTAGAATTGACTCCAAATCCTACTCTACCCTATCCTACCCTACCCATTGCCACCCCCTAATACTTCACACTTCACACTTCACAACACCTCCACCGTCGCCATTAATAATGTACCTTAATTTTCCACTTCCAAATGCTAAATTTCATGATGATTAGAGGGAGTATTAACAAAAATATTCTACGCATATAATAAAGGATTTAGTTATTATGTATCTTTAAAGTATAAATTAAAATTATTATTAGTAAAAGATTTTAAAATTTTTATTTAATAGATGCACAATATTTATATTAGAAATTAAACTTTATATATTTTTTATAATTACTTTTTTTATTAGTAATATTAATTTGTGTTTTTAAAGTATATATTAACTAAATTTTATAATAAATTTATTATTTTATATATTTAATATATATTTATATTTTAATTAATTGGTAACTATGTTTCTTCATGCAAGAGTATTAAAATGCACCAAAATCCAAATACACTGGTTGATGTGCCAATGTCATGCATTTTAAGGTCACTTCTACGTGTACAATTATACATTAGATAGCTTAGAAATAAAGTATTATTTTAGTTTTTAATATTTAAATTAAATTTTAATTTAATTTTTAAAGTTTTACATATTTTATTTAAATTCTAAAATGTTTTAAATATAATTAATATTGTTTTATAATTAAATTTAACTAGAATAATTAACAAAAAAATTATATGTTAGTAATTATTGATAGATCAAATATATTTACAAACTAAAATTAAATATTACATTAATTCTTAAATATATTAATTATTCGTGTCAATTTTAAATTAATATTAAATTAATTTAAAATTTTTAAAATTAAAATAGAATATTTAAAATATTAAAATATAAATTAAGGTTTTTTTTTGGTGACTCAAACATAAATTAAGATTGGATACAAACATTGGAGACTTAAATAATATTTTACCCATTAATTAGTGGTTGCTTATATTTACGGTGCGCATTGTAATTCCTTCACCATAGACGTATTGATCGCTTATTAGGGCCTTTCCATTCGTTCAAGACCAAAATGTTTCAGCCACTAAAATTGCCCAGGCAATGATTAGGTTAGGCCCAAAATAAGGAGAAAACGACACCGTTTCTTACCTACTACCAACTCACTTTGTGAATGCATCACCCAAGCTTTGCACTTGGAAGCATAGCTGGCCTCATGTTAGGCCTTGATGCTATTGGGTGTTAAGACTCTACAAACATAAGAATTAAGAAAAAGAAAAAAAAATTGGAAACACTAAAAAATAAAGAAGTTTAAAACGTTTTTTTTAAGATATTTTTTAATAATTAAAATTATATATATAATCGATTAAATTATATTATTTCTGTTATAATTATATTGGATAAATTAATTTGACTAAAAGATTGATAAATGAAATTTTAAATTGGTCTAAATTAATTTTTTTAATATAAAAAATAACTAATATATATATATATATATATATATATATATATATATTGAGAATCTTAAATCCTAGTCCTATTATTCTCAATGTGCCATCACGGGGTTAAGATTTAGGATTTTTAACACACACACACACACATATATATATATATATATATATATATATATATATATATATATATATGATAAAAGTATTTTGTTATTTTTTATAATAAGGATATTGTAATTATTTTCTATAAAAAAATATTAATTTAGATTGGTTTAAGATTTAGTTCATCGAATTTTTAGTGAAATCAATTTATCTAATCTAATTTTAACAAAAATAATACGGTTTAATCAGTTATATGTATTGAATTTTAATTATTAAAAAACATCTTTAAAAAAATATTTTAAACGTCTTTATCTGAGTAACTCCTAAAAAATATTACTAATGTACATGTTTTTGTATTTTTTATTTTAAAATATTTATCTTATTATTATTATTATAGTATTTTATTTTATAATAATTATTGTATGAATTCCAATTATATTTTTTTAGATTTGATTTTGAATTGTTTTATCCAGGACGGCACACAGATTGAGTTGGATATGACAAAAAAATTCTATCTGATCTATACTATATTCATCGGATCGGATCAGATATAATATTTGTATTTTTTAGGCTCGAATCCGGATCGAATATAGGATATATCGGTTAAAAAAATTTAAAAATTCAAAAAATAAATAAAATAATTTTACCACAAGACAAACCCTAACGCAAATAATTTCTAATTTAACCAGAATCAAACCATAATAAAAAATTTAAATCATAAAAAAAACAATCAAAAGAGGGATACAGCCAAAAAAATTACAAAATATGAATATAAAAGAATGCGCCAAATGATAAGATTGTCTTTTCAAATCTGTTCCAAAAAAAATGATCATTTTTATCTATGAATGTCTAAAATACTAACAAAATTATTTATAAAAATGACAAATTTCACATCGTTGTTTCATCCTCCTTCTTTTCCTTCCATCACTAGATATACTCCTTGTTCATTTCATTGCATCATGTTCTTCTGTTTCATTTTTTTATGATTCTATTTATTTCCTAGGTTTTGAATTTTTTGGCCTTCAACTTTTTATGATTTTTGTTTCAGTTTTTTTTTAGGCTTATTTTTTTAAATTTATTTTTGGGGCTTGATTTTTTTCAATGTTTTTTTTGGGATTTTCAGAGGATCATCTTCTACCACTACTGCTTTTGGAGTGAAAACAGAAGAATAAATTAAATCACTGAAGGTTTGTGGGGCCCCAAAGATGACGTTAAAGTGGAGCATTGAAGGAGGGTTATTGATGTAGTCTTCTCGTAACTGCTAGGATGATTTGAATTTGGATATGTTTGAATTTGCATTTGTTTTATGGCTGTTATTATCTCTTTTTTTTTTGTTAGGTTGTTAATGTTAGAGTTGTGAATGTGATTTGTTTTGTAATAATATTATAATGTAGTTTATGTGGTTTATTGAGAGAGGAGGTTTGATGGTGCTGGGAGGGATGATAATGATGACAGTATTTTGAAATTTTTGAATAATTTTATAATATTTTAATATTTTTATCGTATAAAATTTATTTTTTGGGAATATAAAATTAGTTTCGTATTTTTATGGATAATTTTATTAACATTCTAAATATTTATAGATAAAAGTTATAGATTTTTCACGAAAAATGGATGAGGGTGATATTTCTTGCAGTAATCGTAACGTGACACTACCTTATGTACATCACACATTCAAAAGGTGACGCAATATACAAGTTTAAAAATTTTAAAAATACTTTATCTTTTCACAATAAATTCTTATAACTTTTATTTCTGTAACCAAATAAAAATTCGTGTAACAATTTGAATTCCAAAATTATGTTTTTTAGTTAAACTTTATTAGTGAAGGGTGGCTGCTGAAAAGAGATTTGTTAATTGAATATAAAAGTACAGCAGGTAAAAAAAAATGTTATTAGTGGTTTGGTAATAGAAGTTGGTGATAGACGAAGGACATTATTTTGGAAAGATAACTGGGTTTAAGATGGTCTTCTGAAAAGATGTTTTTTAAGATTTTTTTCTGTTTCAAATCAGCAAAGATCTGTGATAGGAGATTGTAGGTTTTAAGATGGGTTAGAGTGGATTTGGAATTTTTCTTGAAGGAAGGAATTGTTTCAATGGGAGCTGGAACTAGTTCACAAACTTCATGATATGTTAAGACCAGTGAAGCTATCAGCTAATAGAGAAGATAATCTTGTTTGAAAATTTGATAATAAAGGTATTTTTTCTACTAACTCTTTTTTGCAGGTGTTGCAATCGGAGACTCTTTCGGAGGAGATTACGAGTTATAGCTTCACAAGTTCGATCTGAAAAGAGTTGGTTCCGCCTAGAATTGAACTGTTTGGTTGGTTTGTTTTAGTCGGTAGAGTGAATACTAAAGAAAGGTTGAGTAGATTAGGCATAACTCGCCAGCATGATAGTATTTGTGTCTTGTGTAAAAAGGAGATCGAATAGTTCATCATTTGTTTGTGTTCTGTGAGTTTACGTAGCAGGTATGGTGCGTCTGGTTGAGATATTTTCATAGAGATTGGGTTGTCCCAGGAAGCATTAAAGGCTTGTTTGAGAGTTAGAATGGAACACCTAATAGAAAAGAGGAATAGAAAAGGTGGCTGACTGGGTTCTTTGCAGTTAATTGGAATGTCTGGTTGGAACGCAATAACAGGATTTTCAACAATAAAGAGGTAACTCTTGATGTCATACAGAACATGACATTTTTGAGCTACAAAGAGTGGACTGGTATTGATCATACTGGTTGTTGATAGCAATGCCGGAGATGACATAGGATTATTAACCTTGTGTTTAAATTTGCTTTTGTATATGTCTGTTTTATGCTCCATTCTCGTGTCGAGCTTCATTTGTTTTAAAAAAAAAACAAATAAAAATAAGCATTATGAATAATAATTAGATAAATCTAATACTTAATAGTTAAGAACATGACATAGTAATCCCATGAAAACAGTCATGCTACACATACAAATCTTTTTAGTTTACAAGTCTTACAAGTTAAGTCAAACCCAACAGAAGTTACACTCATCCATAAAAATGTGTTAACACGCGCATCACGTTTCCAAAGCGCTCACTCACCATTAAGAACGACTCTTCTTCTTCTTCCTCGATGAAAATCATAACTGTCATTTTTTTTTCGCGTTTTTTCTCCTCCACCTCTTCTTCCTTCTTCTTCTCCTTTTTCTTTGTATTTTTCCTCTTTTTTCTTTGCGTGTTTCATCTTCATCATCGTGTTTCTCCTCCGTCTTCTTTTGATTTTACAACATTATGTATTTTTTTCTTCTTTGTTTGATTTTTTCCTCCAAAAAAGAATTATGAGAATATAAAATAAAAAGATGAAGAAGAGCAGCAGAAGATGAGGAGGAGGAAGATGAAGAGTTTTGAATTATGCAGAACTTATCAGAATAAAAATATACCCAAATATCTTCGTTTTACACTCAAATTTGCTGCAAATACAGAAATGGGTTATGTTACATGTACACTAAAATCAACCATCAAAGTCAGCCACCAGTATAAAATACATACTGGAATACAAATAATACATTGAAAATAAATTAAAACACACATATATTCATACACAAATACATTGGTGGTTGATTTTAGTGGCTGATTTTATTGTACAAATAGTATTTTTGTACAAAAAATATTTTCTCTAGTGCTGCATTTTTTTCTTCTTCTTCTTTTCCTTATTTCTTTCTTTCTTTTATTTAAATGAATGTAAATTCATCATCTTCCAAATAATTTTGTAGCATTATGTGTTTCTTCTTCTTCTTTGTTTGAATAAGAAGAAACTTGAGAAGGTAAAACAAAAAGAAAAAGATGAATAAGAAAAAGAAGAAGAAGACGATGGTGATAATGATGGAAAAAAAAGAACCAGTAGAAGATGAGGAGGAAGAAGAAGAGTTCTGAATTATGCAGAACTTATCAGAATAAAAATACACCCAAATACCTTCGTGTTACACCCAAATATCTTCGTTTTACACCCAAATTTGCTGCAAATACAGAAATGAGTTATGCTACGTGTACACTAAAATCTGCCACCAAAGTCAGCCATCAGTATAAAATACATACTGGAATACAAATATACATTGAAAATAAATTAAATCACACATGTATTTATATACAAATACATTGGTGGCTGATTTTAGTGGTTGATTTTAGTGTACAAATAGCATTTTTGTACAGAAAAATGTTTCCTCTAATGCTGTATTTTTTTCTTCTTATTTTTCTTGTTTCTTTCTTTCTTTTAGTTAATAATGTAAGTTCATCATTTTTCAAGTAATTTTGGAGCATTATGTGTTTCTTCTTTTTTTATTTGATTTTTTGTTTTTATTCTTGTTAAGAGAGTAAAACAATAAGAAACTTGAGAAGGTAAAACAAAAAGGAAAAGATGAATAAGAAATAAAGAAGAAGAAGATGGTGATGATGATGGAAAAAAAGAAGCAGCAGAAGACGAGGAGGAGGAAGAGAAAGAGTTTTAAATTATGCAGAACTTATCAGAATAAAACTACACCCAAAATTTCTTAAAATACACCCAAATATCTTCGTATTACACCCAAATATCTTCGTTTTACACCTAAATTTGGTGCAAATACAAAAATGAATTATGCTACGTGTATACTAAAATTAGCCACCAAAGTCAGCCACCAGTATAAAATACATACTGAAATACAAATATATATTGAAAATAAATTAAACCACACATGTATTTATACACAAATACATTGGTGGCTGATCTTAGTAGCTGATTTTAGTGTACAAATAGCATTTTTGTAGAGAAAAATGTTTCCTCTAATGCTACATTTTTTCTTCTGAATTGAACCACACCTCAGCCACTTGATTGGATTCAAAACAATAAAAGGAGGAGAAGACTCGTAAAGACTTATATGAGAAAAATGCTTATATGTGGAAAACAAACTGCTCATCAATATCATAGAGGGGCTGTAAAATACACCAAAAATACACTATATTAAAACAAGTATAAACTATATAATGCAAATAGAACTATAAAACCATCATAAAAAATAACAATTCATGAATCATCATTAAACAGAAACTAAAACAATTCAACTAAAAAATTAAGACAATTCACCTTCAGTGAGATGAAAAGTCATAAACTATAAATACACTAAAACTTTCCTAAAATACATCCAAATATTCCTGATTTATACCCGAACATCTGATATAAAATGCAAAAAATTCATCAGAACTAGTACATTAGATTCAATTCAAACAAGGAATAATAAACAGCAAATTTCACAGACAAGGTTCACGCATTATTCAACTACACAATTATAAACTACTAACTGGATTCAAATTCAAATTCAATTATTAATTGGAATTAAACCACACCTCAAGAACTTTATTGGATTCAAATTCAAAATCCACTTCGCTCTGGTTTAGCTGATAATCTGAAGTTGAATCATCTATTATCTTCAAAACGATTTCAAAACTTAATTTCGGAAACAATGAAAAACGAGAAAAATGAAGAAAGAGAACAAAGAGAGAAACTTACGTAAACGGTGAAGGAGAATGGAGAGAGAAACGCACGAAAGAGATCGAAGAGAGAAGACAAGAAAACGCAGAAGGAATTCAAAAAAGGAAACGAAATCCTGTCGAAAAAGGAAGTTATATATTTGCGTGTTGATTGATTGAAAAATCTGTTAAGGAGGCGCGTGAAATATACATGCCATAAAAGACGCGTTTTAGGGATTAAAAATTTTTAGAACTTGTATAATTTGTATAGTGAAAATGCTTGTATGTAAAAATTAATCCTTAAAAATAATACATTTATATCTATTATTCTACAAAATTTTATTAATATTTTTTGTAGAGACTAATCAATCTAAAAGATAAATTATCAAAAATTTACTTATCATTTTATTCCTAAAAAAATATCCATCAAACCAAATCTTACTTCATTCTAACGATTTGGCTCAAAATCATGACAAGGGATTGGATCATCACTGGGATTTGGTGGACCTTTCCCCTTTCTCGAGTACTAATATAGTAATATTTAACAAATATTACAGAAACAGAATACTTATCTCTTTCTTAAGTTAAAAAATTAATGTAAATAAAGTGTTTTATGTTTTGATAAGTGAAAATTTTCTTATTACTTAGTCTATTTAGTTCAATTTATTAAAACATATATATTAGCAGGGTTTTTTCGTTCTATTTATATTAGCTAGCAAGTAGCATGTACGTAGATCTAAATGGATACTTGAATATTTGTCTTTTTTGCGAACGAAACATTTGAAGGACGCTGTCAAGCTTAACAGCTTGGATGGTTCCTCTTTTAGAGTTTTTGTTCTTTTCCTTTTTATTAGTCGAAAGTAAGGGTGTATACGGATCGGATTGGATCAGATATGACTGAAAATTTGATTCGATTTGCACAATTTTTATCGGATCGGACCAGATATGATATCTGTATTTTTTAGTGTCGGATCGGATCGGATATCGGATATATTTGCATAATTGAATATTCTCTTTTTAATCATATTTCTATGTAAAAAATTCAATAAAAATATTTCTTTCACATTTTTAAACTTATTTATTCTTAAAATATTTTTAATCAATTTTTTTTAAATAACAAAAATAAAATAATACAATATATGAATAATAATTACTAACTAAAACATACAAACAAGTAAATATAATATTAAACATATATATTTATTTATTTTTAATTATGACCGTACAGATCTTCAGATCTGCGGATCGAATATGCAGATGTAGAACAAATATCAGATATCTACGATCCGATCCGTAAAGGGTGCGGATCGGATTGTATCCGCAATTTTCGAATCGGATGCGGATATTTACCGCGGATCTGCGGATGCGATCCGATCCATAAACAACCCTAGTCGAAAGCTTTCCATCATACGAGTAGGTAATAAAAAGGGCAATGTACTTAAATAAATTAAATGAGAGAAACCTTTACCTGATTGCAATAAATGAAATTTTCTTATGTGAGTATCCTGTTTTGTTTACTATGTAAACCATGGGAGCTAACAACAGTTTCGGATTTGTTCATAAACCGTGGGAGCCTTGGACGGTTTTCACTTGAAAAAGTTTGAGTAAACCGTGGCTGCTCACCACGGATTATGAAGAAAAATTGCTAGCCATAAACCGTGATTGGTCACCACGGTTTATGAAGAAAAAGGTCTAAACATAAACCCCTCCTGGCTACTGCGGTTTATGCTTTCTTATTCCTATTTCGCATAACTTCCAATCATTTCATTTTCTTTCTTACTCCATTCTCTTTTTTCAGCTATTTGTCTACTTTTATTAATTTTTTTTATCTCTTTATAAATAAATTAAATTTTTTATTTATAATGTATGCATATAATGAATTCTCTATTTATGTTTGTTAAAAGTTGAGTCCCAATTGCAAGTCAGAGTACAGTATAGTAAGGTAGTGAGTACTAAACCATATAAGTTAAGACTATTTTTTTTCTCTTCATCCTTTCTAAAGTATATTTTTTTCTCTTAAGAATCGCTTCATTCTTAATTTTTGTATGTAAACCATATGAATGCAAAAAAAATATATACTCTATTTACTCTCAATCTTTCTTTGACTGTGCCTTAATCTAGTATAAATAAACATCTTTCATACTATCACAAATTGTTAAAAAAGTTATAACTACTTTTTTTGTAGTTATCATAAAAATGGAAGAATTTTTGGCATGGTTAATTATGAGTCATTTTTTCTTGCAATTTTATAGAAAAAAATAAAAGTAATACATAATTAATTTAATAATGGAAAAAGATGCAAAGAGATAAAAAAAAATTTATAGTTTAGGTTATGCAGGCAGAAATGGTCCGTAAAATATTACCAGTTATAGTTTCACTAGTACTATATGGAGAAGCAATGTTCCTCCAATAGTTGAATTATTTGCTTGGTTTGTATTAGTAGGAAGGATAAACACTAAAGAAAGATTGTGTCAACTAGGTGTTATTCAGGAAAATATTCTTTGTGTACTTTGTAAAAAAGAGGTAGAATACATATTTTACTTGTTTATTAGTTGTGAATATTCTTGGCATGTGTGGTATGCTTGGTTGTTTGTGCCAAATAAACTGTGGACGGTCCCAGGTAATATTAAGCAGTACTTTGAGAGTTAGATTAAAGCTTCTCGAGAGAAAAAGAATGCAAACGGTGGTTGCTTAGTTTTTTTGCTGTTATTTGAAATATTTAGCTTGAAAGTAATGATAGGATTTCCAAGAATAAGCACTTGCGTGTAGAAAATATCATCAATAGAATGGTGAACAACTACCAAGAATGGTAAGGTATTGACTCTTATGATTGTTGATGGCAATGTCAAAAATATCTATAGATTATAATTTTGTTGTTGTTTATTCTTTGTTCTCACTTGTTTCATCTTATTGTGTAGAGATTTTTATTTCAAAAAAAAGAAAAAAAATTAAGAATAGCTCATCATGAACAACTAAACTACCTTATAAAAACATAATATATAGTTTGAATCATTTTTCGATTAGACAAAATGCTAGTAAAAACAAGGGGGTGTAGAAAGAATATGTGCATTATGTGTACGTTTGGGGGGTGGGGGTTACATTACTCAGAAATGCGTTGCTTCTGTTCAAGTGGTGGTGGCGTTTCTCAAAGGGCTTTTCCTTGTGAAGAAGGTTGTATGTTCTTGTAATTATTTGAACCCAACTTTAATGTTGTCAAAACAATCTTTACCGTTAAGAGGGGGCAGCATAATATTAAGGAGCAAGAGGTGAGAGATATGATGTTAGTGGTTTGTCTATGGAGGTGAAAAATGGTAGACGTATTCATTTTTGGGAGGATGGTTGGTTATAAAGTGGCTCTTTGAAAGATAATTTTTGAAGATTTTTCTCTGTTTCAAACCAATAAGGATCTGTAATAGGGGACCGTGGGTTCTGAGATGGGTTAGAGTGGGTATGAAACTTTGAATGAAAGAGAGAACTATTCCAATGGGAGTTAGAGTTGTTCAACCAACTTCATGACCGGTTAGGATTGTAAAATTATCAGTTGGTAGAGAGGATACAGTTGTATAAAAATTTGACAAAAAAGTATTCTTTTCACTAACTCATTTATGCAGGTGTTGCAAAAAGAGAGTCTCCCGGAGGACATCACAAGTTACAACTTCACTAGTACCATATGGAGAGGCTTGGTTCCTCCAAGAGTTGAGCTTTTTGCATGGTTCGTTTTAGTAGGCAGGGTCAACACGAAAGAGAGACTGAATAGACTCGAGATTATTAATCATAATGATAATATATGTGTTTTGTTTAAAAAGGATATAGAATTGTGTATCATTTATTTTTTGGCTGAGTTTACGTGGCAGGTGTGGTATACTTGGTTGACGTGTGCTAATAGAGCTTGGAAGGATATAGAATTTGTGCATCATTTATTTTTTGGCTGCGAGTTTACGTGGTAGGTGTGGTGCACTTGGTTGACGTGTGCTGATAGAGCTTGAACCATACCAGGGACTGTTAAAGATTTTTTTTGAAAGTTGGATTGAAGTACCAGGTTGTAAGTCTGAGCAAAAGAAGTGGCTGATAGGCTTCTTTGCGGTTATTTGAAATATTTGGTTGGAACGGAATAGCATAGTATTCCAGAGTTCAGAGACAGGTGTTGAAGAAATTAAGACTAGCACTACAATATTTTGGGTCTATGGCCACGG
Organism: Arachis stenosperma; assembly: GCF_014773155.1. Taxonomy (NCBI): domain Eukaryota; kingdom Viridiplantae; phylum Streptophyta; class Magnoliopsida; order Fabales; family Fabaceae; genus Arachis; species Arachis stenosperma. The sequence goes on along the minus strand of NC_080384.1, from coordinate 16,334,311 downwards.
TTTTTTTGCTTACAGTAAAAAACCGTGACAAAAAAAAGCTATGGTCATAGTTTTAAGAAAAAAGGGTACCTATGGTCACGGTTTTTTAAAAAATGGTGGCCTAAAAGGGTCTATGGTCACGGTTTTGGGGGGTGACCTAAATGAGTCTATGGTCACGGTTTTTTATAGTGACCAAAAAGGGTATATAGTCACGGTTTTTCAAAAAAAGGTGACCTAAAAGGGTCTATGGTCACAGTTTTGGAGGGTGACCTAAAGTGGTCTATGGTCACGGTTTTGGGAGTGGCCTAAAAGAGTCTATGGTCACAGTTTTGGGGGGTAACCTAAAGTGGTCTATGATCATGGTTTTGGTAAGTGGCCTAAAAGGGTCTTTGGTCACGGTTTTTCGAAAGGATAACCTAAAAGGGTCTATGGTCACGGTTTCTGAGAGTGACCTAAAGGTATCTATGGTCACGATTTTGGGGGATGACCTAAAAAGGTCTATGGTCATAGTTTCTTAAAAAAGGGTGACCATAGAGTACTCTGTCCAAAACGACGTCATTTCCCCTCCTTTTAAAAATCCACATTCTTTTTACCCAGAACGACGTCGTCCAAAATTCCATCATCCCCCCAAATTTTTCCATTCCCTCGTAAGTTCCCCTCAAATTTCCCCAATCCCTCATTGTCTCGTAAGTTCCTAAGGTAGGGTTAAAAAAATAAGAGAACTGGGCAAGCCTTCTTTCCTGCCCAGCCACGTACCTTCCTCCCCTCTCTCGTCGTTTCAATTCCCGTCTGTTAACCATCTTCTTCACAAAGACAAACCCATCGCTCCTCTCTTCTTCTCTGAGGACCATAGTCCATAGAAGCCACGAATCGAGCAGCTGTCACGTCCTGTAGCCACCGCAGCGACGGGTTCGACCACCGCAGCCCCCACCGGGTTGTTGTCGTTGCCGAGCTCACCTTCTTTGTGTTCGCCGGTGTCGCCTCCTCTGTCATTGCCGTTGCTCGCCTTCCTCCTCGCCGCCGGTAAGTAATACTGTTCACAAACTTTGCAGCCATTTCCTCGGCGTCTGCTTGCTGGTTTAGGGTTTAGCAGTTGATTTGGATAATAGTTGTAATTCGTTAGTAATTCATTTGCTGATTAGCTGGATTTTCTAAGGTTATTGTTTGTTGGAATAGATTTATTTGTTTTTTTCTGATTTTCTTTTCATGATTTTTTCGCCGAGGTTATTATTTGCTTGCTGAGCTTATTGTTTGTTGAGCTTATTGTTATTCTATTCATGATTTGGTTGTTATTTTTGATTTTCTGTTCATGATTTTTTTTGCTGAGGTTATTATTTGCTTCCTGAGCTTATTGTTATTCTATTCATGATTTGTTTGGTGAGCTTTTTTGTTGCTGAGCTTAATTTATTTGTTATTGGTTGCTGAAGCCTGAGGGTTTTTGTTGTATGTTACAGGCAAAACCCAGTCGTCGGTCACCAGCTTCGAAGGCCACCGTCCGTCATCGTCTTGCTCCAACCCGTGAAGCTGGGCATCAGCCCCACTGGTGTACATAGCCCTCAAAGCTCTTCGTGTCAGCACTCATTCACTCCATTGAGTATTCCAAGCAAGTTTCTTTCTTTTCTTTTCAATTTAATTAGTTTAGTTTTTACAATTAGCTAAATTTTTTCAATTTGATCTCATAATTTCAATTCTAATGAGCATTGATCTGCATTCAAAGAGTCCCTTTAGGTTGCTCTTTAGCTATATATCGTATCCTATGATTCTAATTGAAAGTGTACTAATACATATAGGAATACCCTGTAACCCAAGCATAAATGGAATGCAAATTTGACTTTTAACTTTCAACTTTTAAGGCTTGTAATTTGTTCATTTATTAGCTAGGGACATATACTTGTAATCTATTGTAGCACTACTGCTGCTGCTTCTATTAATATGTCTAGTTATTTTAGAGGAATATTATGTATAATGCATTCATGCTTGTCTCCCATTACATTCTCTTTTTAAATGCGGCTGGTTTTTATAGTTTTAGTATATAAGTTTTCTAATTTGCTAATTTAATACTTCATTCTAATCAGCGAAACAAGTTTTTAATGTTATCGTTTCTGTTCTTGTATGGATACCTGGAGGGAGAGCTCAGTCTTTGGGAGTCAGCGCCGAGCTATTGCTTTCGGTGCCGACCTTCAGGTCTTGTGATAATCCGAGCTTTTCTCCAAGAGTATGTCCAATCGCGTAGAGCTTTGAGCAAGAAACAGGGGGGAGTGTACCTGCAAAGGCACTCCGAAGCTTAAGTCAGTATTGAGAATTCAATGTCTCCTTTAGATGAGAGATCATACCTTTTTGTAGGTGAAAAATGTATGAGTCTGTTATGATCCTCCTTTATTGCCTGTATTAAAGAGTAATAAGTAAGGTGAAACGTTTGGTCGGACGTTTCATTTTGTGAATCAATCTGTTAAGTTGAGTTGTAACGTAAGTGGCTGATTTGAATAATGGAAACGCCGATTTAATGCTTAAAATGCCGAACTATAACGTCATCTTTCTGAGTAATGATCTGATTAGTGCCGAGTTATGAGCGATAATACCGATTTATGATGTTGAATTTGTAACGACCGGATCATAGCCCTCAAGCTTGGCCTGAGAAAGTGTTTTAATGAAGCAGGTTGAGCTTTTAATGAAGTATAAATCGGTCATTTGAGCTGGTGTATAAGTCGGTATTTTGGAGAATCCGGCAGGTGATCATGCATTGTAGCCCCCAGTTCAATCTGCTTTGTTAAACAGTTTTTAATGGGTAAGTAGTGCCATAAATAGAGGAGAGAGAAAAATTTAATGCGTGCTGCAGGCTTTGCGTGTTCCCAATGTTTGTGATGGCTTTTGATGTGATTGATTGGGTTGTTTTCGAAAACTGTTTTTAGTGGGAAGTTAATTATTTTTTGGAGTCCAAGTGGTGTTTTGGATTGGGTTCTAAGGTTTTGGCGTATTAGTTGCATTTTAGGAAAAGAGAATGAGCAAAAGAGGTACGTTTTTCTTCTCTTCGTCTTTGTAACTTCTCTTCGTCTTTGTAACTTCTCTTCTGGTTTTTGGTTTTGAAATGGGTTTTGAGAAAGATAAGGAAGAAAAAGTTGTTTGGTCATATGATTGGGTGGGTGATGATGTGAGAAAACGATGTTCATTGTTCTTGGATGAAGAATCTGTGAAAGAGATAGATAAGAGAAAAATAGCGAGGGGTGGTTCGGGGGTTTTGTTTGAGCTGCGTCCTTGTATGCTTAGCGATCGTGTTTTTCATAGGTTGGAAGGGTTTGAATTTTTCTACATGTATAGCTGTGTGTTGGAGGAATTGAAGGTGAGATTGCCTTTCAGTGATTTTGAGTGTCAGGTTTTGAGGCAGCTTAACTGTGCACCATCGCAACTGCACCCTAATGGATGGGCATTTTTGCGGGGTTTTGAAATTTTGATGGATTTTCTGGAGGAAGCTCCTTCTGTGGAGTTGTTCTTTTCTTTATTCCAAGCAAAAGGTGTCTGGAAAGGGGGGTGGGTGAATTTGAATAGTTCCCCAAGGTTTGCTATTTTTAAGCTATATAAGTCGTCCTTTAAGGATTTTAAGGAGTTGTTTTTGAAGGTTACCAGTGCTGAGGGGCAGTTTCCATTTTATGTTGATGAGCATTTGGGGGAGAGGTTTCTACTTTGGTGGTGTTCGGAGCCGCAGAATATTTTAGGGCCGGAGATCATTAGTTCAAGGAATGAATGCATCATTGAATATTTAGTGGAGGTTATTGATCGAAAAGAATTAATGTCGGTGTTTGACTTGCTGAAGTGGGAGGAAGATAGGCAGTCTGTGATAGAGTATCTAGGTGAGTTTTGTTTATACTGTTTACGTTAGGGGTTTTGAACATTAGTTGTGATCTATATGTTTTTGATGATTTCAGGTGGAAAGTATCCAGGAGTGTCGGCGTCTACTCTAAGAGCGAGGGTGAAGAGTAAGAATGTTGACAGAGAGGGTTCTACTTCTAAAGTAGAGAAAACTGTTGGTGTTGGTGAAGTTAATCAACCGAAGCCTGGGAGAAGGAAGGTTATTACGAGGAAGAGGAAGACAAGTGTTGTTGATTTATCGGAAGGTTCCGAGGATGATTGTTCAAGACGGAAACATAGTGGAAGATGATGGTGATGTTGAAGGGGAGGCTGAAAATGTTTGATAAAGAAAAGTATGTAGTTTTTGGAAACTCTGTTGTTCTTTCTGGCTTTTGGTGTTTTGTAAATTATGTTTTGCCTCTGTGTGTTTCAAAAAACAAGCTTTGACTTTTATGCCGTTTCTGGCTGTTTTGACAAAGATATGATATTGGTGTGTGTTTTTCTAATGTTGTGACTGACGGAAATGTGGCCGGATGGCTGAGTAAGTATATTTTGGATGCCGATTTGTGGGCTTTAGGGTGTTTGCATTAATTTGGTATCTGATTATGATGAAGGTAGGATTTTGTATGTATGGTTGGCTGTTGACTTAGGTCTGATAATGATGTGGTGGTCGTGGTCTGAATTTTGATGTTTGTCTGATATAATGATCGGTATCCGAGTTGGATCGGATATTTATCTGATATAACGATTGGAGTTCGAGTTGGATCGGATATTTGTCTGGATCGGATATTTGTCTGAAATAATGATCGGAATCCGAGCTGGATCGGATATTTGTCTGATATAATGATCGGAATCCGAGCTGGATCGGATATTTGTCTGGTATAATGATCGGTATCCGAGTTGAATCGGATATTTGTCTGATATAATGATCGGTATCCGAGTTGAATCGGATATTTGTCTGATAGATTGATCGGATTCCGAGTTGAATCGGATATTTTTCTGTTTCGGATTATTTTATCCGGATGTTGGAATAATGAATTCTTGACGAATTGAGAAGTATAGAATGCAAATAATATTGACTGAATAAGGAAATTTATTAATTTAAGACCTTTGAATTTGAAAGCCCAGGTAGGCTAGCCTCGTTAAAACCTCTCCAAACAAAACCCTTATGGGAAAAATCTTGGTAGTAGGAAAAAGAGTACTTGCCTGTCCCTGGTGTTAACTGTAATATAACTTTAGAGAAGATACATTCCAGGTGTTAGGGAGATCTGTACCCTCTAATGTTTGTAGGCGATAGGCTCCATTGCTTATTACTTCTATGACTCTGTAAGGACCCTCCCAATTGGCTGCTAGTTTGCCATGTGGTGGTGGTTTCCTTGCTTGTTCTGTTTTTCTGAGCACGAGGTCGTGGACTTGAAACGATCTTGGTTGACTTCTTTGGTTATATCTATGTGTAATGCGCTGTTGCATTGCTAAATGTTTGATTTCTGCGGAGGACCGGACTTCTTCGATGAGGTCAAGTTCGGTTCGCCGAGCTTGATCTTGTGTAGTTAGGTCGGCCAATTGTGTGCGTAACGATGATTGGGAGATCTCCACAGGTATCATTGCGTCTGAACCGTAAACCAAGCGGAAAGGTGTTTCTTTTGTTGTGGAGTGAATTGTTGTATTGTACCCCCATATGATTTCTGGGATAAGCTCGGCCCATAGGCCTTTTGCGTCGTCCAGTTTTTTCCTGAGAGCGTGCAATATTACTTTATTGGCGGCTTCAGCTAACCCATTTGTTTGTGGGTGTTCTACCGATGAGAAGTGCTGTTTGATTTTTAAGTTATGCAAAAACGATGTGAATTTTTGATCGGCAAACTGGCGACCATTATCAGTGATAATGTGCCGAGGAATGCCGAATCGACAGATAATATATCTCCAAATAAAGGAAAGCATTTGTTGTGATGTAATTTTGGCTAGAGGTTGTGCCTCTATCCACTTGGAGAAGTAATCAATTGCTACTACAAGGAATTTTACCTGTCCTGTGGCTGTGGGAAAAGGTCCGAGGATATCAATCCCCCATTGGTTGAACGGCCAGCTAACCTCGGAACAATGTAAGACTTCGGCTGGGAGGTGTGTTATCGGGCTGTGTTTCTGGCAATTGTTACAGCTTTTTACTTTTGTGTGACAATCTTGTCTGATGGTCGGCCAGTATAATCCAGCTCTTAGGATTTTTGAATACAGACTTCGGGCTCCGAGGTGTGTTCCACAGATCCCTTCATGGGCCTCGGCAAGCGCAAGCTCTGCTTCTGTTCTGCAAAGACATATAAGTAGTGGACGAGAGAATCCCCGTTTATATAGGCAATTATTATAAATTGTGAATAAGGAGGCCTGTCGACGGAATTGTCGGTTATTTTTGACGTCGTCTGGCAAGATCCCTGTTTGGAGATACTGTATGTATGGGGATCTCCAGTCTGTTTCCTGTGTCACACTTAAGACATGGTTTAGTTCAATGCTCGGCTTAAGCAGTGTTGATTGAAAAAGTGAGGATCTATTTGGTTGAGTGCTGGCGAGTTTAGACAGAATGTCGGCTCGGCCATTACTCTCCCTTGGGATGTGGTGTATTTCGTATTTGGAGAATTTTGAAAATAGATTGTGTACGATATCCAGATATTTTGAGAGCAGAGGGTCTTTTACCTGGTATAGATGATTTACCTGTTGGACGACAAGTAAGGAGTCGCAATATACCTTAAGTTCGGTGATGTTAAGGTCGGCTGCAAGTCTAAGCCCGGCAATTAATGCTTCATACTCACTTTGATTGTTGCTTGCTTTGAATGAAAAGTTGAGGGAATGTTCGATGACATTACCGTGACCATCATCAAGTATAATACCTGCCCCACACCCGTGTGGGTTGGATGAGCCGTCGACGTATAAAGACCATTCGATGTAATCCTCAGCTACATTGGGTATTGAAAACTCGGCGATAAAGTCGGCCAAAAATTGTGATTTGATGGATGCTCGGCCTTCGTATTTGATATCGAATTCTGAGAGCTCCACCGACCATTTAACTAATCGGCCCGCCAGTTCAGGCTTCTGCAGTACTTGTCGCAAAGGTTGGTCTGTTCTAACATGGATTTCATGGCTCTGAAAGTATGGCCGGAGTCTTCTGGCCGAGAAGACAAGAGATAGTGCCAGTTTCTCGATGCTCGGGTATCGAAGCTCGGCATTCTGTAAGGTCTTGCTTGTGAAGTAGATTGGGAACTGTTTCTTCTCCCTTTCTGCAACAAGAGCGGAACTTATAGCCCAGTTAGTGACTGACAAATATAAGAATAATGGCTCTCCTTGTAGGGGGGTGTGTAAAATTGGTGGTTTTGAAAGAGTTTCTTTTAAAGTTGTAAATGCTTGTTCACATTCATCAGTCCATTGGAAAGCTTTTTTTGTCTTTAAAGATTGGAAAAAACATGAGGATTTAGAAGCTAGGCAAGGTAAGAATCTAGAAAGTGCAGCGAGTCTCCCTGTTAACCGCTGGACTTCTTTGATGGTTCGCGGGCTCGTCATTTCCAGAATAGCTCGGCATTTTTCAGGGTTTGCTTCGATACCTTGGCTAGTGAGCATGAAGCCGAGGAATTTACCGCTCTGAACCCCGAATGCACACTTTTCAGGGTTTAGCCGCATGTTATATTTTCTTAGTTGTCCGAAGATTTCTGTGAGGTCGTCGAGGTGATTTTTGCCGCTCTTTGTTTTGGCGACCATATCATCAACGTAGACCTCAATGTTCTTGCCGATTTGTTTGGCGAAGACTTTGTCCATTAGACGTTGATATGTTGCACCTGCATTCTTAAGGCCAAATGGCATGACTTTATAACAAAAATTTCCATATTCAGTAATAAAAGCTGTCTTGTTTTGATCGGATGGATGCATTTGGATCTGGTTATAACCAGAATATGCATCCATAAAGCTGAGTTTCTCAAAACCAGAGGCATTATCAACTAAACAATCAATAGAGGGTAAAGGGTATGAATCTTTGGGGCATGCTTTGTTGAGATCGGTGAAATCAACACACATGCGCCATTTACCGTTAAGTTTTTTGACCATGACGACGTTTTCCAGCCATGTTGTGAATCTGATTTCTCGGATGAAGCCCGCGCTGATGAGCTTCTTGGTTTCGTCTAGAGAAGCTTGCTTTCGATCGTGTCCGAGATTTCGCTTTTTCTGTGCTACTGGTCGGATAGATGGATCTAATGCTAGCTTGTGTGATATGATTGATGGGTCGATGCCTGGCATATCAGCTGGGGTCCATGCAAACAGGTCGGCATTTTGTTGTAAGAATGTTTGGAACGTGGATTTTTCCTCTGAAGATAACGTTGATCCAACGTATGTGAACTTATCCATGCTTTCTGTGAAATAGATTTTATCTAGGTCTTCCGTTGGGGTTGGCCTTTCCAATGTTCCTGCTCGAGGATCAAGGTCGGCCAGCATGTGTTGGGTGTTTGTGTTGCTGATATTGTGGACCTGGGCGTTAGTGTTACGATGAGGTCTTTTGAGGCTATTGTTGTAGCACTCCCTGGCTTCTTGGGCGTCGCTGTGAATTGTTGCAATTGTGTTGTCCTGCAAGGGGAACTTAACACAAAGATGAATTGTAGATACTATAGCGCCGAACCTATTTAAGAAAGGTCGGCCAAGTATAATATTGTAGGGACTGAAGCAATCAACAACCAAATATTGAATATCTGAAGTTTTCGATAAAGGGAACTTACCGAGTGTGGTTTGTAACCACACAGAGCCCATAACCGGGACTCGCTCACCTGAGAAACCTACCAAGTCACCAGTGGAAGGTTGGATGATGTTATCGCTCAGTTTCATTTTCTGGAAAGTTGAGTAAAAGAGAACGTCGGCGCTGCTGCCTGGGTCGAGCAACACCTTTTTAATGAGGAGATCTCCAAGCTGTAGGGAGATGACGACTGGATCATCCAGATTTGTTATGCTGTTGTTATGATCGGCCGTCTGGAAGGTTATTTGTGGCGATGTGGGTGGCGGCTGTTGTTGACTTTGATCGGCGTTGACGGAAAGGATAGCTCGGTAAGATCTTTTCCTTGCGGAGCTTGTGGATCCTCCACCTGCGAAACCTCCGGAAATACAGTTAATCGAACGTATAGGTTGCTCGGGGTGGTTATTGTTCGGTCGGTCTCTGTCTCGGTTGTGTTGTGTAGTCGAGCTCTGATCTCCCGGGGCGGGTGCGCGCCGGTGCATTTGGCCGCTGATGAATTTGTCCAGATGACCCTGCCGAGCTAATCGTTCCAGCAGGTCTTTAGCGATGACGCAGTCGTCGGTATTGTGTCCGTGCTTCTGGTGGAAAGAACAGTATTTTGATCGGTCAGTGCTTTTTGAATCAGGGTAATTACCAGCTTTTCGCGGCGGCTTGATTAACTTTGAGTTCAAGATCTCCTTGATGATGTCATCGCGTTTGGTGTTGAATTTGGTGTAGGTCTCATATCGTGGGATTGGTTTGAAATTCTTCTTATTGTCTCGTGGCTTGTCGTCGTCTTTATAGTGAGGCTTTTCTGTTTTTCGAGCTTGCCGAAGTTCTTCAATGTCAATCTGTCCTTTAGCTTTTTCACGGAATTCGGCCATTGTTTTTGGTTTGGCCACAGCAATAGTTTCCTGGAACTTTCCTGGTCTTAATCCGCTTTTTATGGCGTGTAGCTCGACCTCGGGGTGGAGGTCGGGTATGCTTATGGCTATCTTTGTGAAGCGCGTCATGTAGTCCTTGAGGCTTTCGTGCTGGCCCTGCTTGACTGTGTTCAGGTAATCGGAGTCGTGGAGGTAGATGGCGGATCCAGCAAAGTGCTCCTCAAAGGGTTTTGATATATCTCGGAATCGAGAAATGGAACCTGCAGGCAAAGAACAAAACCAATCAAGTGCAGGACCGTCTAAATAGGATGGAAAACAACGACACAAAACTTTATCGGATGCACCGTTTACTATCATTATGGAGGTGAATTTTTTGATGTATTTCTTCGGATCACCCAACCCATCGTATGGAGTTAGGGTGGTTGGCAGAGTAAACCTTCGGGGCAGCACGAAGTTCATCACTTCCGCCGTGAATGGTCCAGGGGAGCTTTCCTGATCGTCATTTTCGATGTTTTTCTGAGTATTCTCATTATGTTCGGGCCGCTCCTCTTCCTGTCGAGCAGTGTCTGAGACATGTGTTGGTCCTGACTGCTGCTCGGCTTCTTCTGTCCGTTCTTGTCGGTCATTGTTTTCAGTCCGAGCGTTATTCAAGTTGGTGATTTGATTTGCCATTCTTTGGTTCTCTTCAGCCACGACTTGCCGCAACTCGGTCACCATCCGGAGCAATTCGGATGGCGAGGGTGGGGGTTGTTCAGCCATGACTTCAAGACGGGAACTTTGAGGCCGATGATATATTGGGAAAGAGGTTTATATTCTCGGCCCCACGGTGGGCGCCAATTGTTCTTGTATGGATACCTAGAGGGAGAGCTCAGTCTCTGGGAGTCAGCGCCGAGCTATTGCTTTCGGTGCCGACCTTCAGGTCTTGTGATAATCCGAGCTTTTCTCCAAGAGTATGTCCAATCGCGTAGAGCTTTGAGCAAGAAACAGGGGGGAGTGTACCTGCAAAGGCACTCCGAAGCTTAAGTCAGTATTGAGAATTCAATGTCTCCTTTAGATGAGAGATCATACCTTTTTGTAGGTGAAAAATGTATGAGTCTGTTATGATCCTCCTTTATTGCCTGTATTAAAGAGTAATAAGTAAGGTGAAACGTTTGGTCGGACGTTTCATTTTGTGAATCAATCCGTTAAGTTGAGTTGTAACGTAAGTGGCTGATTTGAATAATGGAAACGCCGATTTAATGCTTAAAATGCCGAACTATAACGTCATCTTTCTGAGTAATGATCTGATTAGTGCCGAGTTATGAGCGATAATACCGATTTATGATGTTGAATTTGTAACGACCGGATCAGTTTCAATCTTAAGAACATCCCCTCCTCTCCTTCCCAAAATTTCAAGAAAAATATAAATAGATATTTTTCTTTTATATATTATATGATGCAACCAGTGAACAATGAGTTAAGTTTGTTAATATTGCAATTTGAATTTTGAAGCTTATGATGAGATTTTTGTATCAACTTTATTGAGGTGAAGTTTGGCACGTTTTTTGTTTCGTCAGAATACTGAATGTTGAGAGAGATTATGTCGGAGAGCAAAGTTAATTTGTGATGCCAGTATAATGAGTTATTCTTTCTTTTCCAATTTTTTTTGTTATTGAACTTAATCAAACCTGTCTCTTTTCAAATTTTACTGACTATTTGTGTGTACAATTCTTTGATAGGTTGATAAAGCTATAGAGGACATACAAAAAGATGAAGGCAGGGATACAAAGCGAAGGAAGGCAAGCATCTGTACTCATTCGTTATTTTTGTTTCCACACATGTCGGAATTGTTGATTTGATTAAGCAACAACATTTGAGAAAATGATATTGTATTATTTAATATCAATTTGTAAACAACTTTGAACAGTTCAACTAGAAGCCACAAATTGTTGGTTTAGGTTGTTTGTCGCTGCTTGTTTTCTCCATCAAATGCTATACGTCAGCTTAAATTGGATTTACTGTTAACTCTCTTTGTTCTTCATGTTTATTGCATGCAGCTGTGTGAATCAGACATTGAAGCAGTAGAAGAAAATAACTTTTCAGTTTCTGAAGTAAAGAACAACTACAAGGTAAGATTTTCCCTTTCTCGTGTTTATTTGATGACCTAGTAATGGCTTTAATGTCTAATGATGAAAAACGGAAAGTCTATCATGTTTATTTCGTTATGGTCTTAATTCTTATCCTCTTAATTCTTATCCTCTTAACTATTTCTATATTTCTCTATTCCCTTTCTTAATTTGTTCACTTATACTACTAGTAACTTAGTTTCAATACACGAATTAGTCAACCTTATTTTAGCAGCTTACTTGCTAACTAAATGCAAAATCAAATAAGAAAAAAGTTTAAAACTCCTTTATTTTATCTTCCTCCTGTGTTAATAATGGAAATTAGTTCTTTTTTATTATTTATTTATTTTGACCAATGAAAAAACTCAACGAGTTACTACAACAAATATAACTTGCAAAGTTCCAAAAGCAAGAAACTAAATAAGCATAGTTTATCTTATAGCCTTAGTTTGCTGCATATCTACTGCATCATCAAAAGCATTTTTGCTCTGTTCTAACATATTTATTTATTTTGCTAGCAGGAAGACATGATGTGATGAAGAAAATATGTTCCATACAAATATGACATGGGATGGGTCTTACAATGACCTTAGTTATGTAAATGTAATATTTTGATGTGTTCTGTACTTTTTGAGGTATTACATGTAATTGGATAAATTACACTCTATTTTTATTTGTGTTGTTTAGAATAAAAATTAAACATATCTATCTTATAATGAAATTTTTATGATTTAAATTTCTTGTTCTTGGATTTATTTTGCGATTATCATCATTTTGGAATGTGATTATGCTTTAAAAAAATTAAAGCTCATAAAACAGAACAGGCTATGGTCACCATTTTAAAATACGGTGACCATAGATAACCTATGGTCACGGTTTTGAGGAGAGGTGACCATAGATATGACTATGGTCACGGCCAAAACTGTGACCAGAGATAAGGCTATGATCACGGTTTTGAGAAGCGGTGACCATAGAAGCTATGGTCACGGTTTTAAGGAGGGGTGACCATAGAGGCTATGGTCACGGTTTTTGTGCGTGAGCATAGATTGCCTTATAGTCACGGTAAAAAACTGTGACCTAAAGTGTCAAAATTTGAAAATTGGTACCGTGATCATAGGTAAAAAAACCATGACCATAAACCTATGGCCACGGCGGAATAGGCCACGGTAAAAAACCGTGACCATAGGTCCAAAACCGTAATCATAGATCTATGGTCACCTTTTTTACTAGCTATGGTCACGATTTTTTATCGTGATCATAGGCCTCTTTTGTAGTGTAGGTCGTTTTTGAGTTACAAAAAATGGTGTAGTGTTAATCCGTTTAGTTGTTGATGACAATGCTAAAAATGATAATAGATTATACCTTTTTATTTGTACTTAGTATCTTGTATTTTGTTGTACTCTTTATTCTAACATGCTCCACTTTAGTGTGTTGAGCTCTTTTTATTAAAAAAGAAACAAAACAATATGTATACGTATCAGTAACAATATGAAGTGACTCAATTAGTCAATTGCCAGCACAATAAGCTAAGCATGGAGAAAGAATCATGAGTTCAATTCTCACTTAAATACATGTTATAACTAAACAGGACTAATGTAGCTAGTTCTATTTTGTATCTAGTTATCTAGATTTAAAAAAAAAAAACAAAAGAAATTGGGTTTTTGAAGCTGCTATAAATATAATCACCCTTAAATTCATAATAAATAATATAATTTATATACTTTATATTCTATAATTTCATTAATTTGCCCTACTTGTGCAATGAATGCCACGATGACCAAATAGAACGGAAAGTGCACCACATTTATTTATTTTTATTTTTTTTGAAAATAATTTTGACATAAGAAAAGATTTACATATAGATCCAATTATGCATTGGTATCTAACGAAATAACTGCTGCTCGTATGTCGTATCGAATGTGTTTTTAAATCAAAATATTTTTTAAAAGAGAAATAAAAAAAAAAAAGTAAACCTTATTTTATACCTTGGTGCGTGGCGTTTGAGTGCAGAGCATGCATTAGCAATAGCAAAAACCCCGAGAGAGAATCCCAGGTTGTCTCTCTCGTTTTTCTCTGTTCATTGCTGAGAATCGAGTGCATCAATTTCAACAAAAGCAATAATGTGTTATTGTAGCGATGGCCGTTCAAATGAACACAGAAAAGCCGCAAACTCTGCACAACCGCCACTAACGGTGATACAACTGCCGAGGCGCGTGGCGGTTCCATTTGCCATCCTGAGGAGGTTACTGATTGCCACCGTATCCTTCTTAGCGGTTACCACTCTCTTATTCGTCCATGTTCAAGTTCCATCTTCTTCTTCTTCTTCGTCTTCCTCTCACTCTCATCGTAACTACTTCACTGACAAGTTTCCCGCGGTTTGTTTCGTTTTCTTCTCCTTCTTTTATTCCTCTGTTTAGATTTTTTCTCGCAATTCCCATCATTTTCTCTAACCGTAATTCTTCTCTGCTAGAATGAGCATACCTTGCCGTTATTATTATTATTATTATTATTATTATTATTATTATTATTATTGAAAGGTTTTCAATTTTTCTGTGTGTTCTTGACTTGAAGATTGCCATTTCTTTGTCTATATTTGGTTTATGTGGGATTTTCAAGGGAATTTATTATTTTGCAAGTTTTGTATAGTATTTGGTTTGATCCTTAGCGATCAAAATATTATTTTTAGTTTATTTCGTCCGTTTTTTTTTTATCAATTTCAAAAAATTTGACAGTTTCATGATCCGCAAAGATGGACGAGAGAGCAAGCGCCGCCGTATTTATCCAAGGCTACATTTGCTGCTTCCAAGGTTTTTAGCTGATTTATTATGATTTCTTTGGATTCTGAGAATGTGATCAAATTAATAACAAGAATTAGAATATGCAGTGTTAGAAACGAATTAAAGTGGTTAATTTTCACTCATTCAACCTTTTAAATTTGAGTTTTTTTGAGGTTTAGTGATTCTCAGCTATTTTGAGGTGTTGTGTATCTTGGTGAATATTATAAATCATGGCAAACAAAATTTTCAACTTCAGTGTTCTGACTCTTTTTTTTTTTACAGTTGAATGATTCAAGATGGGATTCAGATTATGAGAAACTGTGGAAGCCTCCACCAAATCATGGCTTTCTGCCCTGCACTAAGCCTACTCCTAATTATACAAGTAAGAATTCTAAACTTCTGTTGCAAATTTTCAAGTATAATTTCCTTTGGTAACTCCTTGACAGGTTGAATGTTCATCCAGCTTATCCCGAATCTAGAGGTTACCTTTTAGTTCATACAAATGGAGGTCTCAACCAAATGCGTACCGGGGTCTGATTTCTATCTCTTGAGTCAGCTTTCATTTACAAATATTTGATATTTGATTGTAGATAAAGTCTATATACATTGATTTTGGACTAGTTTTTAAATTTTAGTGGTAAAAGTTTGTTTCCTTCGCTGCAGATATGTGATATGGTAGTTGTAGCTCGCATCATAAACGCCACTCTTGTAATTCCGGAACTTGACAAGAAATCATTTTGGCAGGACAATAGGTAGCTGATTAACTTCTGTTATGTTTGAGTTAAAAGTTCTCTCTATTTTTTGGATTCTGGTTATAATTAGATTTTATAGTCCCCTTTTTGTTTTGCAGCAATTTCTCTGATATCTTTGATGAAGAGTGGTTCATTAATTCTTTAGCTAATGATGTAAAAATCATTAAGAAGCTACCTAAAAATCTAGTTCATGCCACCAAAATGGTGATCCAATTCAAAAGCTGGTCTACAATGGATTACTATGAGAATGAGATTGCTTCCATGTGGGATTTTTACAAAGTATGTTTTGGTTTAAATCTATTGATACTTACTACTCAAAGTTTCATGTGAATATTTTACTTACCTTAATTCCTAACATATTGTGCAATCAACCTGTTATTGACAAACTCGTTAGGTTATTCGAGCTTCCAAAACTGATTCTCGGTTGGCAAATAACAAACTACCTTCGGATATTCAGAAGCTTCGCTGCCGAACTTGTTTTGAAGCTCTTCGTTTCTCTCCTCGAATTGAACAAATGGGGAAGGTATATAAGGAGATCCTAAACTCCAGTTGACTTTTATGTGCTCTATCCATTTCTTTAAAATATTTTTCGGCTTATTGGTAGATTTTGGTGGAGAGAATGAGATCATTTGGTCCTTATATCGCGTTACATTTACGCTATGAGAAGGATATGCTTGCATTTAGTGGTTGCACACATGATTTATCTACCGCCGAAGCTGAAGAGTTAAGGATTATCAGGTATAGATTCCTCAGAATGATTTTATGACATTATGTAAATCTCATGTCTTTCTATGATTCGTGATTGTTTGAAGATTATAATCTTGTGTGAAACTTGTAGAGAGCACACTGCATATTGGAAGAGGAAGCACATTGATCCCATTGAAGAGAGGTCAAAAGGACTTTGCCCCTTAACTCCAAAAGAAGTTGGAATTTTTCTTACTGCTCTAGGATACCCTTCAAGTACTCCAATATACATTGCTGCTGGAGAAATATATGGGGGTGAGTTGCATATGGCTGAACTGCGATCGCGGTATCCATTGTTAATGAGCAAGGTATGAACTGATCTTTCTCTTGATATATCAAGTCTAAAGCGGTTTTACAGTTTTAATATATTTATCAATATTGAGTTGTTTGTTAGGTTTATAGGGTCAAATCCATAGTATAACCATGCTCCTCTGCCTTTGGAGACATTTTACCTCTGATTCAGCTCTAGTTTCAAACCATTTAGTTATTGTCATGATTTCAATGAGAGGATTCCATGATTTTGAATCAGAAGAGAGATCTCAAGAAATGGCAGAATCTATTCACTCTATCAATAACCGAGCCGGATCTGGTGTATTATAAGTTTTTTTTAATTAAGAGGAATACAATACATTATTATCATGCTCTGATTTCAGGAAAAGCTTGCTTCCGTTGAGGAGCTTGAACCCTTTTCCATCCATGCATCTCAAATGGCTGCTCTTGACTATATTGTATCGGTCGAAAGTGATGTTTTTGTACACTCTTACCCCGGAAACATGGCCAGGGCTGTCGAAGGTCATCGTCGTTTTCTCAGCCGTGGAAGGTCAATTTCTCCGGATAGGTAAGGTTGTCTCTTCATTAGCAGATCATGTTTTGCATTTTTGCAATTGATGTTACCCTATCTAGTTCATCCATGACAATTCTCTTCTGATTATGATCACTGCTTTTAAACAGGAAAGCCCTTGTTCGTCTCTTTGATAAACTAGCTAATGGAAAAATGACAGAGGGGATAAATCTATCAAATAAAATTATTGATCTTCACCAAAAAAGGTATAAGCATTCATACATACTTAAAGTAATCTTATGTATAGTTCTTTCAGTTGTTAGATAAGTTCCAGTATGATTTTATGATTTTCTGTTTTAGTACTTATCATTGTAAAATCTACTCTTCTGTTTCCCCACTTGTCGATAGGTAATACTTGAATTTAATCCCATCTGCTTAAGTTTAGCATCTATTGAGTTCATCAGTTTATGACCAAGGCAAAAACTAGTAGATCTCAAAGACTCATTGGTAAGAAGTCTCCAACTTGGGGTTAGGTGGGAATATTATCAGCTTGTCATGTATGTTGTCTAGCATCTAGAGAATTGTCTTTTTTTTTCAGCACATGATATTTGGTTTTTTCGGCAAGTTATGTTAGGTGTATTTGTTTTACATTGAATTCAATCGATCCAATGATAAATGAGTCATGACACTGTTTCACATACATTTCTCTCTCAAGTTATGATTATGATTATGACATGCTGATCAAGGGAATAACCTTTTGTTTGTTGGACAGGCAAGGCTTGTTAAGGAAGAGGAAAGGGCCCATTTCAGGAACAAAAGGGTTGGACAGGTTTCGATCTGAAGAAGCATTTTATTCGAATCCTTTACCTGATTGTATATGTCAAACACCAACACCAACTGCAAATGCTTCTCACGTTGTTAGGTAGATCTAGATAGATACATACATGATACATTGTCCTTCAACCATGTTTTAGGCGTGTGGTGGCAGAGTGTATATAATCCTTATCATTAAGGAGGAAAGTTGGAAAGGGAAAGAAAATTTTGAAAAAAAAAAGTAGAGCCAGATGGAAGATTTAGAATACAAAATTTAGGATGTTCTAGAATATATTGATGGTGGCATTCATTTATTCATTGATTTGTTAAGTTAAACAAATAATTTTCGATGAGAAAGATCCTTCATTCATAATCTACATCTACATTATGCATAATGCCGCACTCTCTGTGTGATTATGAAACATGTTTTATTCTACCCGTGTCATATGTTTATTGCTCTTTTCGGTAGGTAGTTCCTTAATTCTTACCCTTCGAACTGTTGGTGGTGCAAGTGCCACGCTGCTAATGAATCCACCTTTTTTTCTGTGCTTGATCCTCATTCGTTGGTTCGAAAGAAATTCGGTAGCTTCGTCTAAGTCTAATGGTTCCTTTTGTGGAGGAACAGTGTCTAGGGATAGAAGTAAATTAAGTCGGTTTAAATTCGATTTGTGAATAGCTTTATAATCGGAGTTTGAGTTAATTTGAGCCTAAATAGTTTATATAATATCATAGCCATTTTTTTGAATGATCATTTTTACAGTTATTTTTTTTATATAATATTATGTGATTAGTGTATGTACTATTGTAAAACAACTAAATAAATAAATAAAGAAGATATAATATAAAATAAAGAAGTGTTGATAAAAGATCTTAGCATTAATATAATTAGCTCAATAAAGATGATTCGTATATTTATATGTAACAACGAAAAGAGAGAGAGAAACTATGTATAAAGAGAGAATGATATTTTATTGCTTCTATCTTCTATTTATACATGTAAAAATGTCATGTTTTCAAATTCTCATTTAATTCATTCACTATTGAGAATGTTAGACCGTCCATCATAAATGAGCATCCACATTGTCATCCTTATCACAACACTCCCCATTGGATGACCATTTAGAATTATTGCCTCGTTAAAGCCTTACTAAAGAAATATTCAGTGAAAAAAAACCTTAGTGAAGGAAAAAGAGTACAATATCCTTTAGTGATGGGACTACCTCATTAAAAACATTGTCAAGAAAAATTCACTAGAAAAAAATCTGACCAAGGAAAAAAGAGTACAGTCTCCCCCTCTTGCTAACATCATTTAATGTCTCGAAATCGGTGCATCCCAATTTGATGTACCAATTTTTCCAAAGAGGATTTTGGGAGTGACTTTGTGAATAAATATGCCAGATTATCACTTGAGCGGATCTGTTAGATATCAATTGTCTATTAATTTTGAAGATCATGAGTGAAGAAGAATTTGGGAGAAATATGCTTTGTTCTATCACCTTTGATGTATCCACTCTTAAGTTGAGCAATGCATGCAGTATTATCTTCAAACAGGAAAATTGGAGCTATCTTATGATCAATCAGTCCACATAATGACAGAATATATTAAATCAGACTCCTCAGCCAAAAACACTCGCGACTAGCTTCATGTATCGCTAGTATTTCGGCATGATTAGAGGATATTGCCGCAATCGTCTATTTCGTGGACCTGCATGATATAGCTGTTCCACCATATGTGAACAGGTATCCTATTTGAGATCTTCCTTTGTGCAGATCAGACAAGTATCCAGCATCAGCATAGCCAACTAACTATGACTTGGATTCATATGGATAAAACAATCACATATCAACCGTTCCATGAAGATATCGAAAGATTTGTTTGATTCTACTCCAATGTCTTCTGGTTGGAGAGGAACTATACCTTGCTAGTAAATTCACCACGAATGAAATGTCAGGTCGCGTATTATCAGCAAGATACATTAGCGCTCCAATGGCACTAAGATATGGTACTTCAGGACCAAGGATATCTTCATTCTCTTCTTTAGGACAGAATTGATCCTTCTCCACATCCAAAGATCTTACTATCATTGGGGTACTTAATGGATGTGATTTATCCATATAAAATCTTTTCAAGATCTTTTCTGTGTATGTTGTTTGATGAATAAAGATCCCATTTTTTATATGCTTGATCTGTAGGCCAAGATAAAATTTAGTCCTTCCAAGATCTTTCATCTCAAACTCTTCTTTTAGAGTTTTTATAATTGTTGGAATCTCTTCAGGAGTCCTAATGATATTTATATCATCAACGTACACAGCAATTATAATGAATCCAGATGCAGATTTCTTTATGAAAACACACGGGCAGATATCATCATTCTTAAATCCGTTTTTGGCCAGATACTCAGTAAGACCATTATACCACATTCGTTTAAATTGCTTTAGACCATATAAAGATCTTTGCAATTTAACTGAGTATAACCCTTGCGAATATTTACTGGATAGTTTAGATATCTTTAGTCCTTCAGGGACTTTCATATAGATATCCCAATCTAATGAGCCGTACAAATAGGCTGTTACCACATCCATTAAATGCATATGCAGTTTATGATATGCAGATAAACTGACCAAATAACGCAATGTTATCGCATCCACTATAGGGAATACGTTTCTTCATAATCTATACCGGGCCTTTGTGAAAAAAATTGTGCCACAAGTCGGACTTTGTAGCGCACAACTTCATTTTTCTCATTTCGTTTTCTCACAAATACCCACCGGCAGGGACGGATGTATGGGGGGGCAAGTAGAGGCCTGGCCCCCCCAGCTTTAAAAAAAAAAGGTAATAGAAAGCTTAACCCAACGTCCCAACCCAAATAAAACATAATAACTTTTAAAATTTTTCAAATCCCTAAAATTAATTTTGTTTGTTCACGTTTTCTATTCTATTTCCTAATTCTCCTGTGCTATTTCCTCGCAAGTCACGCTGCACTCACCAAATCACTATCTCAGTGCCACTGCCATTCGCCCATTCCCAAGGTAACTATCTAGTGTATAGTGTTATTTTTATATTTCAATCATATATAATATATTCATATCAAACACAAGGTATTCATTTTAATTTTGAGATTTATTTTCTCTTTTTTTTATTTTATTTTTTAATGAAATTGAATAATTGATAGTAATTTAGTAAAAAAATTATTATTATTGATATTTAATTAATAAAAAATACTTAGATTTTGTTTATTTATGTAAGTATATAATTTTTTGAGTTTTTTTTTTCAGGTAAAAAGAAATTAGAACATTTTATGATGAAAAAGCAAAGTAAAATTGATGCAATTTTTAAGAGAAAAGCTACTGATAATGTTGGAGTTCAAACAAGTCAACCCTCAAATTTTATTTCACAAGAAGTTCAAGTAAGTGAGCTCTCTAATCTTACTCAAAATACACATCAACATGAAACCAAAGTACCAAGATTAGAAAGAGATGTTGATATCTCTTTACTAGAAAGGGATCCAGGAAAGCGACGTCCAATTTGGCGGTATAATGTCAATGAACATGATAAGATTCGTAGAGCATACATAATAGCTGGCCATACCAACCAACAAATATTAGCTATCCAGCTTCTGGTAATAACAATCATCGTCGATATTTTCAATCTTCTTGGTTTAAGAAATTTTCAAGTTGGTTAGAATATTCACCAGAAAAAGATGCTGCTTATTGTTTGCCTTGCTACTTGTTTGGTAAACATTATGGTGCTCGCAATGATGGAAAAAAATGCATTTTCAGAGTTAGGATTTAGTAATTGGAAGAAAGTAAACAATCGGGTAAATTGTGCATTTGTATGTCACGAGGGTTCTATTCCTAATTCTCCTCATAATTTATGTGTGAAATCTTGTGATGATTTAATGGCTCAATCTAAGCATATAGACAAAGTTCTTGATAGGCATAGTGATGAAACTATTGCAAATAACCGTTTAAGGTTGAAGACATCTATTAATGCTATTCGATGGCTTGCATTTCAAGCATGTGCATTTAGAGGCGATGATGAAAGTCCTGGATCTTTGAATAGGGGAAATTTTATTGAGTTAATTAAGCTTTTAGTTTCCTGTAATCAGAATGATAATAATGTTGTCCTTGAAAATGCTCCTGGGAATGCTCAATATATATCTCCCGGTGTTCAGAAAGATATATTGCATATCTTTGCTAGAAAAGTGCGTGCAACAATTCGAGAAGAAATTGGTGATTCTAAATTTTGTATAATTATTGATGAAGCAAGAGATGAGTCAAAGCGAGAACAAATGTCTGTGGTTTTAAGATTTGTAGACAAGCACGGTTGTGTTCAAGAAAGATTTTTTGATCTTATACATGTTTCTGATACATGTTCTTTGACATTGAAAACAGAAATTTCATCAGTTCTTTCTCGTCATAATCTTGATGTCCAAAATCTTAGGGGACAAGGGTACGATGGAGCTAGTAATATGCGTGGTGAATGGAATGGATTGCAAGCTCTATTTCTGAAAGATTGTCCTTTTGCTTATTACATTCATTGTCTTGCTCATCGATTACAATTAGCACTTGTTTCTGCAGCCAAAGAAGTTTGTTATGTTCATCAATTCTTTTCAAAACTTACTCTAATTGTGAATGTTGTGACTGTTTCTCCTAAACGTCATGATCAGTTAAGGGTTGCTCAAGCAAATAATATTGCAAACTTAATTGCCAATGATCAAATTGTGACAGGTAGTGGACTTAATCAAATTGGTACTTTGCAAAGAGCTGGAGATACTAGATGGGGGGGTCTCATTTGAATTCTGTACGTAGCTTGTTATGCATGTTTGATGCTACTTGTGAAGTTCTTGAAAAAAGCACCGAAGAAGGTAATTTCTCCACTCGTGGTGATGTTAGTGCTGCTTATGATGCTATCACATCCTTTGAATTTGTCTTTGTTTTGCATTTGATGAGAAATATTTTGGAAGTTAGTCATGATCTTTGTCAAGCTTTGCAACGAAAAAATCAAGACATATTGAATGCTTTAACTCTGGCTTCTACTACCAAGACTTTAATCCAAAGAATGAGAGAATCAAGTTGGGAGGCTTTCATAAAAGAAGTTATACTATTTTGTGAGAAACATGAAGTTGAAGTTCCTGATATGAATGCATTGCATATTCCTAGAAGAGGCCAAACTCGCAAAATTGTTGATCAAATTTCAGTGGAGCATCAATACCGTTAATTTATTTCTAGCTGTAATTGATACACAGTTGCAAGAGCTTAATGGAAGATTCAACGATAATATGGTGGAATTGCTTACTTTAAGTTCAACTTTAGATCCCAGAGATAATTATAAGTTCTTCAGTGTCAACAAAGTATGTGAATTAGTAGAACGGTTTTATCCAGGTGACTTCAGTGACCAAGAGAAATTTCACATTAGAATGCAAGCTCAACATTATGAACTTGATGTTCCTAATCATGCTGAATTAACTAACTTGTGCACAATTTCGGAGTTATGTCAAGGATTAACAAAGACAGGAAAGTCTTTAACATATTCTTTGATTGATCGTTTGATTCGCTTGGTATTAACTCTCCCTGTTTCAACTGCTACAACTGAGAGATCTTTTTCAGCTATGAATATTGTGAAGAATAGACTCAGAAACAAAAATGGAAGATGAATTGCTTGCTAATTGTCTTTTGATTTACATTGAGAAAAAGATTGCTGAAAAATTTGACACAGATTCTATTATCGATGAATTTTATGATATGAAGAATCGACGTGTACCACTTCGTTAGTAAAAAGTACACATTTTTTTATACTTTAAATATATATTCTCTATCTGTATATTTTTATAATTCATCTTACATTATAATTTATTTGCATATATTTTTTATTATATATATTATTGGCCCCCCATAACAACATTTCTGGATCCGTTTCTACCCACCGGTATCCAACAGGTTTTACATCTTCTGGTGTACAGAATACAGGTCCAAAGACTTCACGTTTTGCAAGTGAGTCTAACTCAGCCTTCATGGCTTCTTTCCATTTTGGCCAATCATTCCTTAGTCGACATTCTTCGACTGATCTTGGCTCAAGATCCTTACTTTCATGCATGATATTTAATGCCACGTTATATACAAATATTTCATTGACAATTGTCTTATTTCGGTCCCATTTCTTTCCTGTAAAGACATAATTTATCGAGATCTCGTCATTTTCACAATTTTCAGGTACCTGAACGTCTTCTGGCATTAACACTATATCAGAATTTTGGACAACTGCAGGTGTCTCTACTATGTCTTTTTCAACAGGAATATTATTTACCTCTTTTCTCTTTCAAGGATTTTTATCTTTGGAACCGACAGGCCTGTCACACTTCTGGCGTGTATTTTCTTCGGTGGCAATTTGTCCAACTGGGACATCAATTCGAATTGGAGCATTTTCCGCTGGTATATAGGACTTGGTTATCGTTTTTGTATCGAAAAATGCATCAGGTAATTCATTTGCTATTCTTTACAAATGTATAATCTTTTGAACTTCAAGTTCACATTGCCCTGATCGAGGATCTAAATGCATCAACGATGATGCATTTCAATTAAGTTCCTTTTTAGGAAGCTTATTCTCTCCCCATAATGTTGGAAATTTTGATTCATCAAAATAACAATCCACAAACCGGGCTTTAAATACATCTCTAGTTTGTATCTCAAGATACCTCACTATAGAGGGAGAATCATATCCGACATATATTTCCAATTTTCTTTAGGGTCCCATTTTGGTGTGATTAGGTGGTGCAATGGGAACATATATCGCACACCCAAATATTCTTAAATGAAAGACATTTGGCTGCTGGCCAAAAGCTAATTGCATAGGAGAGAACTGATGGTAACTCGTTGGCCTCAAACGAATAAGTGCTGTAACATGTAAAACAGTATGCCCCCAAACCGAGGTTGGGATATTTGTTCTCATAAGTAAGAGTCTAGCAATTAATTGGAGGCATTTAATAAGTGATTCTGCTAACTCATTTTGTGTGTGAACATAAGCTACTGGATTCAACACTTATTCAATTAGCCATACAATAAGAATCAAAAGCTTGTGAAGTAAATTCACCAGCATTATCAAGACGAATTGCTTTGATTGGATTTTCTGGAAATTGTGCTTTTAATTGAATAATTTGAGCCAGTAATATCGCAAACGCCAAGTTGCGAGAAGACAATAAGCACACATGTGACCATCTCGAAGATGCGTCTATTAGGACAATAAAATATCTAAAAGATCCACATGGTGGATGAATAGGCCCACATATATCACCTTGAATCCTTTATAGGAATTCAGGGGACTCAAATCCAATCTTTACTGGTGATGGCCTTAATATTAACTTTCCCTGAGAACATGCAGCACAACAAAATTCACTAGTTTTAAGAATCTTCTGGTTCTTTAGTGAATGTCCATGAGAGTTTTCAATAATTCTCCTCATCATGGTTATTCCCGGATGACCCAATCGGTCGTGCCAAGTTATGAAATAATTTGGGCTAGTAAACTTCTGATTTACAATGGCATGTGATTCAATTGCACTAATCTTGGTATAATATAACCCATATGAAAGTGAGGGTAATTTTTCTAATATAACTTTCTTATTTGAATCATGAGTTGTGATACATAAGTACTCATGACTTCCCTCATTCATAGTCTCAATATGATATCCATTTCGGCGAATATCTTTAAAGCTCAACAAGTTTCTTCGAGACTTGGTAGACAACAGTGCATTATTTATTATGAATTTTGTTCCTCCGGGAAACAAAATTATAGCTCTTCCGGAGCCTTCTATCGCATTGCCTGAGCCAATAATAGTATTAACAATTCTTCTTTTGGCACAAGATGGATAAAATATATATCACTTTTAAGAATAGTGTGCGAACTTGCACTATCCGCAAGGCAAATATCTTCAGAATATGTCCTTGCCATTTTTCTTCAAAGACAAATGATAATAATAATAAAATGAGTAGAAGTACATGCACAGTAAAATTATTCACATGAATACTTAACAAATACATACATATATCAAACTACTCCATCATTCATCAAATAGCCAATATTTCCTTCAAAATCCTGAAAGAAATTAGATACATCATAATGAGTGGTAAAATTTTCATCATTTGAAACAAAATTTGTTTCCTTTCCTTTGTCATCCATTTTCAAGAATGCTTGATAAAGATCAACTAGGTGCCTTGGGGTACGACAGGTACGTGACCAATGGTCCTTTCCACCATAATGGAAGCATTTATCCTCAATTGATATACTTTGCTCATTATTTCTTTCTTTATCCCACTTCTGGTGAGATTCTTTCTTGTGAACATAATTTCTTTTCCTTCCATAATTTTTCTTGCTACCAAAGCCTTGCCATTTACTTCTTCTGGGGTTATGATTTGCTGCATTTGCTTCAGGAAATGGGGCGGCACCAGTTGGGCGCGTTTCATGATTTTTTTAAGAGTGACTCATTGTTGCGCTCAGCAACAAGAAGGTAAGAAATTAGCTCAAAAAAATTTTTAAATCCTTTTTCTCGATTGCTACTGCAGGAGCACATTCGAGGCATGGAAGGTCGAGAAAGTTTTTCCTAACATATCGGGATTGAGGAGGAATCACCGTCTTTTGATGATTGTACCTTTCTTCAAGGTCTTTCCATAAATCTGCAGGATCTTTTGATGTGGGATATTCATTTTTCAATCATACGTCAAGATGACGACGAAGAAAAATCATAGCTTTGGCTTTATCCTTCTGAAATGTATTATTTACAGCCTCAATGGTATCTCCAAGATCCATTGAATCAAGATGGATTTTAGCATCTAGTATCTATGACAAATAATTATTTTCAAATATATCAAAAGCATTATATTCAAGATAAAAGAGATTCGACATAATAAAAATTTGTTACCTGAAGTCTTCCTAAAATTTCGTTAGAGTTTCGTGCTGATAACGTGTTGTAAAACAACTAAATAAATAAATAAGATATAATATAAAATAAAGAAATGTTGATAGAAGACTCTAACATTAATATAATTAGATCAATAAAGATGATTCATATATTTATATGTAGCAACGAAAAGAGAGAGAGAGAAAAACTATATATAAAGAGAATAATATTTTATTGCTTTTGTGTGTGTATATTCCTTGAGAATTTGTCTTCTATTTATACATATAAAAATTTTATGTTTTCAAACTCTCATTTAATTCATTTATTATTGAAAATATTAGACCGCCCATCATAAATGAACATCCACTTTGTCATCCTTATCACAATATGTACAAAATTATTTTATACTATCCTCCTTGTTAATTAAACAGATCTTTAACTCTATTTATACTTTATATCAGATTTAATGATGCCGTTTGATTGATCTATGTTACCGATCACACCTAATGAAATAAAATTTTGTTGTATATTATATTTTATATCAATAGTTCAGATTTAAGTTTATAATTTAAGATTTTTTTTTCAAGTTTAATAGTAAGTTAATTTTCAGAGAGTATTTAAGATATTTTATTTTTTATTTTTTTTATTTTTTAAGTTTAATAGTAAGTTAATTTTCAGAGAGTATTCTTCTACTCCTTCCTTTCTATATTACTTATTAATATATGCATGATTTTTGCCTGCTCCTTTCCAATTCTTCAGGATCCCTCTGTCCAAAGGCTTAAGGCTATAATGTAAATGATCCAACCTTCTGAAAACACTTCTTAACCTCAACTCTTCAAGACCTAAAAAAGAGAGAAAAAAAACCCTGAACTCTTTAAATTAAATAGAAAAAGGGGGTTAGATCAATGTATCAGGACTATTGTTGTCATTGATAATTTTTTAGTATGCAATAGTGTTGAAATATATGTGCCTACACTAAACAAAAAATTATATTTCACAGATATATCACTAAGTTTCATACGTATCAGGAACCAACCACTTAATTTTTGCCAACTTCCATAGATAAAGTTGATTGAACTCATCTACCACCACAATCTAAAGCCGCAACAGCAAAAGTCCTTCAAATGATGGAAAGGCTGCGATCCCTTGTATCACAATCTTCTAGAGATAACACTGCGCCCACCCATGAAGGGCCTCAAAGGCTCAGGGATAAGGATGGATCCATCTTCTTGCTGGTAATTCTCAAGCAAGCATATTATCATCCGTGGCACTGCACAAGCTGTTGCATTTAGCGTGTGAACAAACAGTGGTGGAGCCAGATTGCCTTTAGACTTTTTTGGGCTTGCAACCGGTGCTTCCGACGGGCGATACCGGATTCCCAACCTACGACTCTGATAGTCTGTGCAATTTGATGCACTTGAAATCTGTCATAATATCATACAGGAGGTGTAAAAAAAGAAGGCTCAGCAGATTACATCAAAAGAAACACAATCTATATCTGCTTCACTACATCATTAACATTTTCTTCACCAAAAAAAGCAGTTCCCTTAGTGCAACCAACCATTGCGGCTATTTAGATAATTTCCCAATATGAAAATCGGAAAAGCAGTAACCTTAGACCAAAGAGGCTAAAAAGATTACGCAGCATGAGCCTATCAGATAGAAAATGTATTTGCAGTACCTCGCCAAACCGTTCTAAGCCAGGCATCCATGCCTCCACATCAAATTTACGGTAAGCAGGTGCACCTAAATCTTCGGAAGCCATATCTAAAGTTCTGCAGAAACACAGAATCATACCAAATATAGTAATCAAATCATGGTTAAAATTTGAAAAGGATGTACTTCGGCATAAGTGGTAACTCTTACTTAAAATGTAACCCAAGGGATGAGAACATGTCTTCTTCAATTTTAATAAGCTCTTCATGATAATGTTCACTCTCTTCTGGGCGGCAGAAAATAAACATTTCAACCTTGCTGAACTGGTGAACTCGATAAAGACCCCTGCTCAGTTTTAATTATAACTAGAAATTTTAGAATAAAAAGTTACTAATAATCTTTAAATTGCCTCGCTACACCCAATCAGCTCTACAATCAAAATTACCTTGTTGCACTGCCAGCGGCACCAGCCTCAGTACGGAAGCAATGAGAAAATGCTACATATTTCAGGGGTAACAAAGTTTCAGCAAGTATAGAATCCATATGAAGACCCCCAACAGGTATCTCTGCAGTGCCGATGAGGCATTGGTCACTATCTTCTATGGAATAAACCTGTATAATTTTGGCATGAAAATGAAACATCAAAAGAAGCTATGAACCTCAACCAGAAAAATATAAACATGAAAAATAGACTCTTGGGGGAAAAACTCAATGGTCATTTTAAGTCTTTGCTGCATAACAAGGTTGGACCTGATTGTGATTATCATTATTACGCCAACCAAGTTATAAGTCCCATGCTTAACAAAATACAAAATAAAGATGAAATGACTAAAATAAACATGTTTTCTGAGAGCCTATAAACTGTCTGACTCTGTCAAATTGGTTGTCATTGCCATGACACATTTGTCATCAGCTGTTTATCTTATGTCCATTCTCACGAACTCAAACAATGCAACTGATAAGAAAGAAGCAGATTTCTGTGAAATAGACACTAACAAACCTCTGTATTGTTTCCACGAGGTTGGAAGCCACATTTTTCAACAACAGAGGACCGTACAAGTTCAGGCGTTGTTAATGGAGTAAAGCCTCTCTTCATCACTTCTGAAAGTGTCCAATTCACAAGGGCCATCTCTAACAAAACTGCATCATTTTTCAAGTAGTAGAACTTTGACCCACTGACCTGTGAAACAGCATATTAGATGCATCTCACATACAACTAAAGTCAGAATATATTTGTTTCTTGTTTTTCCAAGACCCAAACTTCCATGTCAATGCGAAGTTTACAATAGAAGATAAGAAATAAACTATCATAGAGGAGCACTTGAAATGAGGTCTTCTAACAATCACAGAGAATAACTAGTATGGAAAAAACTAAGGAGGTCTTCTAAAATCATATATGGAACGACCTCTGGTTACTTTCCCATGAGATAATATGTAGCCTCAAAGGCATGCCTGCATTTCCTAGAAAAACAAGTGTACTAAGGTCTAAGTAAATAGATTCCAACACCTAATCGTGTCTGCTATGTAAGGTTTCACCTTCACCTGTTGCATAATAGCTAACGAAATACCTTAAGTTAACCAAGGCATACCTCTGCAGCTGTGTCGAAATCGAAAAGGCAAAGTTCCTTTCCTAGTTCAAGATGATCCTTGACAGGGAAACTAAATTCTGGAGCGCTGCCAACCTACGAAGTAAGATGATCCATTAACATTTTGAGAAAAATTGATCCACTAACAAGCTAAGTTTTTAGGAACTGTAGTAACCAAATACCAGCTTCCTTGTCATAGAACTATCCTCTCCACCTATTGGAACATTTGGATGAGTCATGTTTGGTATACGCTGCGCTTCGAGTTGAAGTTTGTCGTTAAGCTTGAGCAGGTCTTCTTCCAAAGCAATGAGTCCTTCCTTCAAATTCTTTCCTGCATGCAAAATGCGAGTGTCTTAAGGAATTGACCTAAAAGGCAGAGCAAAGGTAGTTGGGTGCCAAGAGCACCTTCCTCAATTAGTCTTTGACGCTGAGATTGTTCCATTTTCCCTTTCATCTTGTTTGCTACCGCATTTCTTTCTCCGCGCACTCTCTCAACTTCCTGCTTTCTGGAAACCAATTAGCTGAGCAATTGGGAACATAAAGTCCTTTTTTCTTCCCCTTCCTATTTATTTGCATTAATCTAATTAGATGACACTATAACATGATTAAGCATGGTAAATCTTGGAAATAACAGGCATTTCAGAACACATGAATTTGGGGAAATTATTATAATGGAGAATGAAGAAATAAGAGTGACCTTCTGAAGATTAAAGAAGTGGTCATAGAGTTGAAGGACGAGTTCCAAATCAGCATCGGAGTTACGGTTGCGAATGTTGGCAGCAACGGCTTCCTTGTTATCCTTTATCCACTTGAAGTCTATTGCGGCCTTCCAGTGAGACCTCGCACCTTGGTCCTCGGCCTTGGTGGTTGATGGTGAAGTGGCGGGAGATGTTTGGAGGGCGGCGGAGAGAGGCTTGATGGTACGGCGAAATGGAAGGTTCTGGAAGGAAGAAGAGTAAGAAGGGAAAGCGAGTTTGAGGCATGAGAGTGAGATGGTTGTCCCGTTCAAACAACTCATCTTCATCGAGTCTTGTGTCTGGGTCAGAACTCAGAAGCTCCCACCCAATTTTATCCAAACAAAATGTTAGTTGTTGTTTGTCGCACTTAAAAGGCAACTATTGCCAAAAACATTTTTTACGATGATTCTTATTTAAAAAATAATTTATTTATTTTGTAACACTTTAAATAAAAGTAATATTTTTATTTTAAATAAAAATAAATTTTATAATTTATTATTTAATGGTCAAAATAATATATTTTCACATGATGATAATCATTAATTCTTCATTAGAATAATTATTTTAAATTTTTTATTATTTTAATTTGAGAGTGATTAAATTATTGTTTGTTTTTATTTTAATAACTTTCTTATTTTAGAGAACTTGATTTTCATAATAAATTTTGTTGTTAGCTTAAGAGTCTTCTCCATTCTTAGCTGGTTAAATTAAAAAAAAATAAAACATATACTCAATACTTATATCATGTGTAAAATATAATGATTTGTATATGTATATTTGATTATTTTGTTTCTGTTAATCAATTATTGGCCAAAGGTCATTAGTCTTTTGAAATTTTTGTGTGAAATTCTAAAAGAATTTACTAATATCAAAACTCATAAAATAATTAAGTGTATTTGGAAATAAATTAATGAAACTCATTTTTATTAATTGAAAAATGCTAGAAGTTATTTTTGGCCAATAAATTGCTAGAACAAAATTGGTTAATAAATCAGTTGAGTGACTAGTTTAATGATTCAATAGTCTAATCAAAATCGAATTATGATTGAACCGATTTAATTATATATAAAATAAAAATATTAAAAATTTAATATAAAACTTCAAAATACACAATGCATCTTCAAAATAAAATTTTTTTAATTAGTTTTTAATCAACAAACCAACAACTAAGAAATTAACTCATAATCAGAACAATATTACAAAATTAATTAAAAAAGTTAACAACAATCAACAATAATTGAAGCAGAACAAAAACAACAATTAATCCCTGATTTTTTTCGATAGTTACATATAGTGATATAAATACACTCTTCATTGAAAAACTCTCTTCATTGTTCTAGTAACAAAAAAGCTTAAGGAAGTTAGAGTCTAGAATTGAACAACTATATCTGAGACTTAAGGTGTTAGACAATCCAATCAAAAAAAGTGAGATTGCAGAAATGAAAACACTTCTATTCTATCACAAGCATAAATATCTTCATCAAAACACACTCACATTCAATTAAATAAAACATATCTTCTATCTTTACGTGGCAATTCAAAAATGGAATAAATAGTTAGAAGGATAATATAAATATTAGCCTTTAACAAATATGAAAGAGCAAAAGCTAACTTCCAACACGTAATATTCCATTATCGTTGTTTACAAAGTCAAAATGTTGGAGCCCTAAAATGAAAGATTTGTTGTGCTTCGAAAAAAAAAATACAAATAAAATTTCATCTCAGTGAATCACAAATTCAACAAAGTTAAGAAGCAACAATCTCAATCGTTGTGTATCACTCAAATATCAATAAAAGTTTAATAGAATCATTCAATTCAACTATTATTTCAGAAAATTAACAACTCAGAATAAACAAAAATTAACAAAATCAGTATTAACTATTATTAATTCAGCAATTTAGAATCAAACAATCAGTAAATCCAGTATTATTAATAAAGTCAGCAACTCAGTATTATTAACAAAAGTACAAAACAAGTAAAAAAAATTTTAAGCATCAGTGCTTACCGACAGCGAGGGAGGAAGGGAAGTAATGATGACGGAAGAATGGGAACTGACGGCGACGGAAGAATCGAAGTGAGCTTGGACAGAGAGCGAGAGAGAGCTCGAAGAAGAGGGATGTTGAGCTCGGACAAAGGCAGAGAGAGAGAGCGCGCGCTACAAGAGACGACGACCGACCAAGCCTTCGCGACTGCGACGCCACGAGCTGACGCAGACCTTCCTGCGACGGTGAGGAGAGGAGGAACGATGAGAAGAGGGACGAGGAGAGCTTCCACACGTGACGCGGCACCTACGGTCTATCTCCGCCGGTGGCGACAGCACCCTCTACTGGAGAAGAAGAGTTCGGCGATGACTTTGAAAAGGGTTGGTGCCTGCAGGCTGCGATCAAATTTCGAAGGAGGTTCGAGGACTAGCCGACTAGGGTTCTTCGATCTTCATTCTTCGGAGGAGGTAAATACCAAATCGGTACCCGAAAGATTCTGATGCTGATAAAATGGTACCTGATCTTTGTTATTGACAAAATGATTCCTGAAAGATTTTAAAATTTGACAAAAGTGACCAACCTTCAATTAAATTAGCCGGAGTTAAGGTTTGAAGGTGACGTGTCAGTTAACAATTTTTATAATTACAAAATTTACTAATTTTAATTTTTATAATTTTAAAAATATCCCAATTTTAATTTTTAAAAAATCCTAATCCCCTTTCTCTGAAACTCTCATCTCTTCTTCTCAATCATCATCATTTTCAAAAAATTCTAATATCTTTTTTTCTTCTCTTTTTTTTTTACTGAAAAGACCTCAAGTAAGACAGCTAAAAAGGATACATCAAATATTTTAGGTAAGATGCTTATGAAAATTGGGAGTGAAAGCAAGTTTACAATGAAAATCTTATTTCTTTTGGGGCGGATCAAGAGATTGAAAGTGAGTTGAATCACGCTATCAAGGCATCAATTTTTTTTATGATAATGATAATAAAAATGCGAACATTCTGAGTGAAGAATTGATGGAATTTTGTTAGTTTTGCCGCTACTATTTTTGCTAACAATCTCTTACTAAACATATGTGAAACTGTCTTGACTGACAAAAAATAAGAAGAAGAAAAAGAAGATGAAGAAGTGTTTAAGTGTTGGGGCTGAGTCTGAGAGAGATGCCACTTCTTGGACGGCGTTCTCTTCAGCCTTGGAAGTGGCGAAGCCACTGCTGCTGTCGTTTCTATAACCACCCATCATGAGCTCAACAACTATAGTAGCATCACAACCATTGGGTCAAGAAAAAAAAAGAGAAATGAAAAAGAGGTTGAGTCTTGAGAAAAAAGGGTTGAGTCTCACATAAGCATCTTTGGTTAGAAGAGAGAGAAGAATGAGGAAGGAAAAGGGTGGTGCTATTGTAGTAAGCCAGAGTCGAAGGTTGGTCGGAGGAAGATGGAGGAGAAAAGTAGAGGCAGTGATGAACAAAAATGAAGAGGAGTTTATTAGGGAAGAAGAAGAAAATTTGAGGAGGATGCTAAGGAAGAGGAAGAGACGAGGGTCAGAAGAAAGGGGATTAGGGTTTTAAAAAATCGAAATTGGGGTGTTTTTAATATTATAAAAATTAAAAGTGGTAAATTTTGTAATTATGAAAATTGTTAACTGACACGTCATCCTTAAATAACTCCAGGTAACTCAATTGAAGGTTGGTCACTTCTGTCAAATTTTAAAATCTTTTGCGGATCATTTTGTCAATAACAAAGATTAGGTATCATTTTGTTTGCGTCAAAATCTTTCGGGTACCGATTTGGTATTTACCTCTTCTTCGGAGAGAAAGAGGGGTGTGGGATGGGTACTGGGCATTTCGTTTTTTTTTTTTATTAATTCAAAACGACGTCGTTTTGAGGGTATACCACCGAACCAATAACCTAAAAAAAAAACCCGGTCAATTCTGACTGTTAACTATTGGTTCATCCGATTCTTAGACCGATTTTTTTGCCAAGTGATTTTCATCATAATTGTCAGAATCTAACCGATAATTAATCCGATCAAACTACTGGATTATCATGTCACTAATTCAACCGTTGGGTTACAGGTTGAACCGATTGATCCAGTAATAATTAAATAATTATATAAAAATTTAATTTATTTTTATAATGAATTTTTTTATATTAAATTAACTTATTTTAATATTTTAATAATTTATTAATTAATTATATTAATAAAATATATGTTGAAAAAAAAGTTAATATTAATAAATATTATATAATTATCAATAATAAAAATATGATATGATTAATAAAAAAATTTTGTTTATCATTTTAATTTAGACATATGTAACAATATTTAATGTTTTTTTAATAATTATATAAAATTAAAAATTAATTAATTTAAGTGAGTAAATATAAAATAAAAAATTCAATTAAATTAAATATAAACTACTCATTAGAATAAAAAGACAAAAGGATAAAGAGATTTTAAATTTTGCATGACTAAAAAGAGTTAATAAGATAAAGTTATTAATTAGGATATGTCTAATAAGTTATAATATATTTATAAAAAGGAAATCTTTATGGTCATCAATATACTAACTAAAGAACATCTTAGCCTGGTGGTTGCAGAGTTAATACTCAAATTGGCCCCTAAAATTTGTCCTCCGATTCAATTTAGTCCTCAAGGTTTCAATTGACTCTAATTGTACTCTGAAATTTTGTCCTGCGCCTCAATTTGGCCCTTCCATCATTTTTTTGTCACCGAAGAGCTAACCTAACTATTTTAAATGACACCTGACAGTCTCAAAACGACGCTATTTTACTGTTGGCGCCGAAATCTTTAGAAACGACATTGTTCACCTTAGAAATGGATTAAATGAAAATCCAAACATTAACCACTTCAAAGGTGAAACCCAGTTGACCCTTTCTCTTCTTCCTCTTCCCCTTGTTTTTCTTCCCGTCAGAGAAGCACCATGGATGTCGCAGTAATGGAGCTTTGAAGCTTTTCTTACTTGTTTCTATCCCATTGTGAAGATTAATTACTTAGGAGTCATCTTTTAAAAAACAGGTTAGTAACAAAATCGATACTCTCAACTACCGTGCTCTGTTTTTCTCAACATGTTGGTTGTGGGTTGTTTTTTATTTTTTTTTTCACTCTACTTCATCAGTGAAACTTTGGGAGAATGTGGTTGATTATGGTTGTTGATGATGATAGAATTTTTGTATGTTAGGGTTTAATTTTTTTTGCATGTGTGTGGCTGTGATCAACTAAATCGTTCAATTCTTTGTCCGTTTGAGCAGTTTTTGATTCTTCATATTCTATTTTAAAATAACAATTTTTCTCTTCATATCCCATTTTAATTTAATTGTTGATTGGGTAATTTCTTGTAAAAATAAAGTATTTCCTGTGCTGAACATTGTCTGCATCAATGAACACACATGGTAATTTTGCTTTCATGTGTTTCTTTATTCTTTTTTGTACTATTGTTTACAAGAGTGCTGATATAGTAGAAAGGGAGTACTGCATTATGTAATGATCATAAGAAGAATATAATTTTGATAAAAAAATCTTACTTTTATACATGAACTTTAAAGGTGTGATTACTAGTTAGAATCTGCGAGGGAAGGATTGACTTAATGATTAAAGTAGAGTCTATTTTATTTCTCAAGAATCTTTCCCTTAAATTTTCTGCAAGAAGCTTGTGTTTATCCTAGTATGTGCTTCATTAACATTAGTTGACTTCAACTCTTTGCATATCAATTTGTTAAATGGAAGAATGTGCTCTTTTGGTAAAAATATTTGAAGAAGTTTGAGTAAATGGGAATTATACCGTGTCTTTAACTTTCCTTCTTAATGTTCTAATTTGAATAGAGCTACCTGAGCTTTGACTGCTGCTTCTCAACATTCTTCTCACCTCTTGGAGACATTCTTCGATTTGGAAAAATTGGAACTTCTAGGTTTTATTTAAAATTTTTAGGGGTTAAATTGATGCCTTCAAATATTTTACTACGTCATCTAACTGCTAGGGTGCCAGGTGTCTACCAAAATTGTCAAGTCAGCTTTTCGGTGACGGAAAACGACGGAAGGGCCAAATTGAGACGCGGGGCAAAATTTCAGGATACAATTAGAGTCAATTGAAACCTTGAAGGCTAAATTGAGTTGGGGTCAAATTTCAGGAGCCAATTTGAGTATTAATTCGGTGGTTGCAACTCTAGTGACGTCAATTTTTTGAAATTGGTACGGGTGGTCCGGTTTAGTTTGCAGTTCAAGTCGATTTTGACCGATTTATTTACTTGTACAGTTTGAACGTTATTTTGGATCGGTTAAGAATTCTGTTTATTAAATTTTTTATCGAACCGACCAATTCGGTCTGAATTTAATAACTATCATTTTCATTGTCATTCGGACTAATCGAATGATCGGTTCTTGATTAACCTGATTAAATTGGTCAGTTTAATTCGATTTTTAAAATTATAAATATAGTTAGTTATTAATATTTAAAAATATATCCTAAAAGTATATTATTAAGTTATTAAATTTATAAAATTAACTAATAAATAAAAATAATAAATTTTGTTTACTCGAATTTTTTTCAACTAATAATCCACTTTTGATATACAAAAAGAGTTATATTTTGTGTTCAAATTCTAGAAGTATAAAATAGTTTTTTTTTAATGAAGACACCCAAATATAACTGATGGTATATTATAAAATGATAGAAATGTGTTGAATATAAAATGACAGAGGTGTGTTTTATATACAACTTTTAGGAGTAAATTATAGATGGCCAACGTCACAAAAAGCAATTATTGATGGCCGTGTTATGTGTTATGAAATAACTAAATAAATAAACAAGGAAGAGGTAACAATTAAAATAAAGAAATATAATTAGAGAAAGTGAGAGAGACAGGTGTTTTATTGCTTTTGTGTGTGTATTCCTTTTGTCTCAGTACATGTATTTATAGGCACACAAGAGATAATATTTTCAACTCTCATTAAACTCATCTCTCTTGAGAATGTGAGCCACCCATATTAAATGAGGGTCATCCACCTCATTTGATCTTATTACAACACTCCCCTTGGATGACCATTTAGGATTATTGCCTCGTTAAAACCTTACTAAAGAAAACCCAATGGGAAAAAAACTTTAGTGAAGGAAAAAGAGTACAATATCCTTTGTGATTGGGACTGCCTCATTAAAAACCTTGTCAAGAAAAATCCAGTGGAAAAAAACATGACTAAGGAAAAAAGAGTACAGTCTCCCCCTCTTGCCGACATCATTTAATGTCATGAAATTGGCGCATCCCAATCTCATGTACCAATCTTTCAAAGGAGGATTTTGGGAGTGACTTTGTGAACAAATCTGCCAGATTGTCACTTGAGCGGATCTGTTGGACATCAATTGTCCCTTGATTTTGAAGATCATGAGTGAAGAAGAATTTGGGAGAAATATGCTTTGTTCTATCACCTTTGATATATCCGCCTTTAAGTTGAGCAATGCATGCTGTATTATCTTCAAACAGGACAGTTGGAGCTATCTTCTGATCAATCAGTCCACATGATGATAGAATATATTGGATCACACTCCTCAGCCAAAAACACTCGCGACTAGCTTCATGTATCGCTAGTATTTCAGCATGATTAGAGGATGTTGCTGCAATCGTCTGTTTCGTGGACCTCCATGATATAGCTGTACCACCATTTGTGAATAGGTATCCTGTTTGAGATCTCCCTTTATGTGGATCAGACAAATATCCAGCATCTGCATAGCCAACTAATTGTGACTTAGATCCATAGGGATAAAACAATCCCATATCAACAGTTCCATGAAGATATCGAAAGATCTGTTTGATTCCACTCCAATGTCTTCTGGTTGGAGAGGAACTATATCTTGCTAGTAAATTCACAGCAAATGATATATCAGGTCGTGTGTTATTAGCAAGATACATTAGTGCGCGAATAGTACTAAGATATGGTACTTCAGGACCAAGGATATCTTCATTCTCTTCTTTAGGACGGAATTGATCCTTTCTCCACATCCAAAGATCTTACGATCATTGGGGTACTTAATGGATGTGACTTATCCATATAAAATCTTTTCAGAATCTTATCTGTGTATGTTGTTTGATGAATAAAGATCCCATTTTTTGTATGCTCGATCTGCAGGCCGAGACAAAATTTAGTCATTCCAAGATCTTTCATCTCAAACTCTTCTTTTAGAGTTTTTATAATTGTTGGAATCTCTTCAGGAGTCCCAATGATATTTAAATCATCAACATACACAGCAATTATAATGAATCCAGATGCGATTTTCTTTATGAAAACACATAGACAGATATCATCATTCTTGAATCCGTTTTTGGCCAGATACTCAGTAGGACGATTATACCACATTCGTCCAGATTGCTTTAAACCATATAAAGATCTTTACAATTTAACTGAGTATAACCCTTGTGAATATTTACTGGATGGTTTAGATATCTTTAATCCTTCAGGGACTTTCATATAGATATCACGATCTAATGAGCCGTACAAATAGGCTATTACCACATCCATTAAATGCATATGCAGTTTATGATATGCAGATAAACTAACCAAATAACGCAATGTTATCGCATCCACTACAGGGGAATACGTTTCTTCATAATCTATACCGGGCATTTGTGAAAAAAATTGTGCCACAAGTCGGGCTTTATAGCGCACAACTTCATTTTTCTCATTTCGTTTTCTCATAAATACCCACCGGTATCCAACAGATTTTATATCTTCTGGTGTACGGACTACAGGTCCAAAGACTTCACGTTTTGCAAGTGAGTCTAATTCAGCCTTCATGGCTTCTTCCCATTTTGGCCAATCATTTCTTTGTCGACATTCTTCGACTGATCTTGGCTTAAGATCCTTACTTTCATGCAGGATATTTAATGCCACATTATATGCAAATATTCCATTGACAATTGTCTTATTTCGGTCCCATTTCTCTCCTGTAAAGACATAATTTATCGAGATCTCGTCATTTTCACAATTTTCAGGTACCTGAACGTCTTCTGGCGTTATAACTATATCAGAATTTTGGACAACTGCAGGTGTCTCTACTATGTCTTTTTTAACAGGAATAGTTTTTACCTCTTTTCTCTTTCGAAGATTTTTGTCTTTGGAACCGACAGGCCTGCCACGCTTCTGGCGTGTATTTGCTTCAGTGGCTATTTGTCCTACTGGGATATCAATTCGAATTGGAGCATTTTCCGCCTTGCCATGCTTCTGGCGTGAATTTGCTTCAGTGGCTACTTGTCCTACTGGGACATCAATTTGAATTGGGGCATTTTTCGCTGATATATAAGATTTAGTTATCCTCTTTGTATCAGAAAATGCATCAGGCAATTCATTTGTTATTCTCTGCAAATGTATAATCTTTTGAACTTCTAGTTCACATTGCCCTGATCGAGGATCTAAATGCATCAACGATGATGCATTCCAATTAAGTTCCATTTCAGGAAGCTTATTCTCTCCCTCTAATGTTGGAAATTTTGATTCATCAAAATGACAATCCGCAAAACGGGCTTTAAATACATCTCCCGATTGTATCTCAAGATACCTCACTATAGAGGGAGAATCATATCCAACATATATCCCCAATTTTCTTTGGGGTCCCATTTTGGTGCGATTAGGTGGTGCAATGGGAACATATATCGCACACCCAAATATTCTTAAATGGGAAACATTTGTCTGCTGGCCAAAAGCTAATTGCATAGGAGAGAATTGATGGTAACTCGTTGGCCTCAAACGAATAAGTGCTGCGGCATATAAAATAGCATGCCCCCAAACCGAGGTTGGGAGATTTGTTCTCATAATCAAGGGTCTAGCAATCAATTGGAGGTGTTTAATAAGTGATTCTGCTAACCCATTTTGTGTGTGAACATAAGCTACTAGATGTTCAACACTTATTCCATTAGCCATACAATAAGCATCAAAAGCTTAGGAAGTAAATTCACCAACATTATCAAGACGAATTGCTTTGATTGGATTTTCTGGAAATTGTGCTTTTAATCGAATAATTTGCGCCAGTAATCTCGCAAACGCCAGGTTGCGAGAAGATAATAAGCACACATGTGACCATCTCGAAAATGCGTCTATTAGGACCATAAAATATCTAAAAGTTCTACACGGTGGATGAATAGGTCCACATATATCACCTTGAATCATTTCTAAGAATTCAGGGGACTCAAATCCAATCTTTACTGATGATGGCCTTAAAATTAACTTTCCTTGAGAACATGCAGCACAACAAAATTCACTAGTTTTAAGAATCTTCTGGTTCTTTAGTGAATGTCCATGAGAGTTTTTAATAATTCTCCTCATCATGGTTGTTCTCGGATGACCCAATCGGTCGTGCCAAGTTATGAATTCATTTGGGCTAGTAAACTTCTGGTTTACAGTGGCATATGATTCAATTGCACTAATCTTGGTATAATATAACCCAGATGAAAGTGAGGGCAACTTTTCTAATATAACTTTTTTATTTAAATCATGAGTTCTGATACATAAATACTCATGATCTCCCTCATTCATTGTTTCAATATGATATCCATTTCGGCGAATATCTTTGAAACTCAACAAGTTCCTCAGAGACTTGGTAGATAATAGTGCATTATTTATTACAAATTTTGTTCCTCCAGGAAACAAAATTATAGCTCTTCCGGAGTCTTCTATCACATTGTCCGAGCCAATAATAGTATTAACATACTCTTCTTTTGGCACAAGATGGGTAAAATATATATCACTTTTAAGAATAGTGTGCGAACTTGCACTATCTGCAAGGCAAATATCTTCAGAATATGTCCTTGCCATTTTTCTTCAAAAAAAATAAATGATAATAATAATAAAATGAGTAGAAGTACATGCACAGTAAAATTATTCATATGAATACTTAGCAAACACATATTAAACTATTCCATCATTGATCAAATAGCCAATATTTCCTTCAAAATCCTTAAAGAAATTAGATATATCATAATGAGTGGTAGAATTTTCATTATTTGAAACAAAATTTATTTCCTTTTCTTTGTCATCCCTTTTCAATGATGCTTGATAAAAATCAACTAGGTGCCTTGGGGTACGACAGGTACGTGACCAATGGTCCTTTCCACCACAACGAAAGCATTTATCCTCAATTGATATACTTTGCCCATTGTTTCTTTCTTTATCTCACTTCTGGTGAAATCTTTTCTTGTGAACATAATTTCTTTTCCTTCCATAATTTTTCTTGTTATCAAAATCTTGCAATTTACCTCTTCTGAGGTTATAATTTGCAGCATTTGCTTCAGGAAATGGGGCGGCGCCAGCTGGGTGCGCTTCATGATTTCTTAAAAGCAACTCATTGTTGCGTTCAGCAACAAGAAAGTAAGAAATTAGCTCAGAAAAAAATTTAAATCCTTTTTCTTGATTGCTACTGCAGGAGCACATTCGATGCATGGAAGGTCGATAAAGTTTTCTCTAACATATCGGGCTTGAGGAGGTATCACCATTTTTTCATGATTATACCTTTTTCAAGGTCTTTCTACAGATCTGCAGGATCTTTTAATGTGTGGGATATTCATTTTTCAATCATACTTCAAGATGACGACGAAGAAAAAATATGTCTTTATCTTTATCCTTTTGGGATATATTATTTTCAGCCTCAATGGTATCTTCAAGATCCATTGAATCAAGATAGATTTCAGCATCTAATATCCATGGAAAATAATTATTTCTAAATACATCAAAAGCATTATATTTAAGATGAAAGAGATTCGACATAATAAAAATTTGTTACCTGAAGTCTTCTTAATAATTTCGTTAGAACTTCGTACTGATAACATGCTATGAAATAACTAAATAAATAAACAAGAAAGAGGTAACAATTAAAATAAAGAAATATAATTAGAGAAAGTGAGAGAGACAGGTGTCTTATTGCTTTTGTGTGTGTATTTCTTTTACCTCAGTACATGTATTTATAGGCACACAAAAGATAACATTTTCAATTCTCATTAAACTCATCTCTTTTGAGAATGTGAACCACTTATATTAAATGATGGTCATCCACCTCATTTGATTTTATCACAACAGGCAGTAAGTTTTAATTAGTCACATTTGTTAGTATTCAAATACAATGCCGTATTTTATAATAAAACTTTTGTATGAATACATCATTTACTAAAGTCATAAAATGTACTTTTTAGTTAGTGAATAGCTCAGATTTAATCCTTAAGCAGTAAAGAGTAATAATAGACCGTGCTTGAAATAATGTATTATTTCAAAGTTAAAAAATATATTTTAAAAGACTATATTATCATGAATATTATGTCTAAGAATATTATACTCAAATATTATATAAAATTTCTTTTTTTAGTACAATAAATAGTTAGAAATTGTTTTTCACATCTCAAAAAATAAATTAAAATACATTTATTTTAGGGTAAAGTATATTTTTTGTTCTTAAAATTTGACAAAAATTTTAAAACTATCTCTAAGTTTTATTTTGTTTCAATTTTGTCCCATAAATTTTCAATTTGCATCAAATATATCCCGACGACTAATTTTTCAAAAAATTTAAGACTAATTCAACAATAATTTCATAAGAACAATCATCAACACAAGCAAATCAAGTATAATTTTTATGCATTATTATTAGATTGGTCTTAAATTTTTTTAAAATTTAGCCGTTGAAGGTATATTTGATGCAAATCAAAAACTTTTGGAACAAAATTAAAACAAAATAAAACTTAAAAATATTTTTAAAACTTTTATTAAATTTCAGAGACAAAAAATATACTTTACCTTTTATTTTATTATACAATCTTTGGTTATAAAATAATCCCAATATCAATAAAAGAAGGGGTGATCAATTCTTTAACAAAATATATAATAGTTAGAATATATAATAATTGTATATACTAACTTTTATTCGCTTAACATGAAAATATCAAATACTCACTTTTTAATAGAAAAAATTAATACTATATATAGAAAAAGATTATTCCTAAAATTTAAATTTTAAAAAAATTTAATTATTTTATTGATCTTTATAATTTTACTAAGTTTATAATTAGGTTCATATACTTTTTTTTTCTTTTAATCGAGTCCTTACACTACTTTTTTTTGGTGACTAGTCCTTACACTACTTTTAAGTTTTAATTTTGTAATGTGATCCTTAGTAAAAAATATTAGAGATAATTAAATATTTATCTGCAAATTAAATGTATTCATAATTAAAAATCTAACTAAATCTTTGACTACATATTTTTTAGGAGAAATATTATGATAAATATTAATATTTTTGACATAAAAAAACTTAATTATAAGATTAAAAGCAATGTAAAGACCTAATTAAAAAAATATAAAAATTTAATTATAAATTTAATAAAATTATAAGAACAAATACAGTAATTAAATTTTTTAAAAATTCAAACAAATATAAAAGTAATAGATTTCAATAAATAATTTTCAAAAATAAATTAAAATTCCTTAAACCAATCGCACTAAAACATTGCACAAGAAACCAATTGCATAGGATATTGTTATCAAATATGTCAATCATGCATCATATTGTTATTCCGATAAATACTTTTAAGAGAATACAATAATTTTTTACGGATATGAAATAGAATTACAATGAAATGTAGCAGTAGAAGTAGTAGTTAAGGATCCATCTTTATAATGCAGCGGAGGCTCTTTCCTTGGTGGAGATAGTCAAAAGCTTTGTTAATGTCCTTGAAGGGCACCTCGTGCGTTATGAATCCCTCCAAGCTAAATTCCTATAATAACAGAATATGCCACCATAAAAAACATTTTGCTAATATACCCATCTGATCTTTTAGTATTGATATATTAAGAAAATTTTAGAGCGAACAAATTTTAATAATTTCAGTCAGTAATTAGTTAATATAAATATCAAATTGTCTTCGATAAATAAATTTTACTGATTTATATGTAATAATTTTAATAAATATAGATATAAATTATATTAATTTGTATGTATAAATTCTAATAAATATAAATATAAATTATATATTTTATATATACAAATTCTTGTAAAAAATAATAATATTTATTAATGATGTAGCGGTACGAAAAATATTATTGCGCTGCACTTACTTTGTCCAAGTACTTATTAGCAAGGAGGGGGATATCAGATTTGGGTTTGAGACCTCCAAACATTGATCCTGTGATTGTTCTGCCTCTCGACAACAGATAAGGATTCAATGTCACTTGCGAACCATGCATTTCCACCCCTAATATCACGGTTTTCCCCCAACCCTGACATCATACACAAATATAATTAAAAAAAATTCTAAAAGTCCCTCTCTTTCTCTTCTCAATGAATACTCCAAGATCAGATAAACGTATATACATTCCGACTACTGTTAAAAGCCTCTGCCATCAGTGAAGCCAACCCTATGCACTCGAAGCAGTAATCAGCACCTCCATCTGTCATTTCGTTAATCACCTAACAAAAAATGTAAGACACAGCATACAAAGTTCAACAATTTTTGTATGCATAGTTCAAATTGCTACGAAATATATGGTGATTATTAGTATACACTTAAAGATTCTTTTATAGTAACATAAGTGAATATTTTTTTCGATTTCTATTCTTTTTGAAAATTGATAAGTCGCTTCCTAACATTTAAAAAATATAAATGGATCCCTTTTTATTTTTTTCATTAGACGCATCAACCCTTTCGTTAAAC
Source organism: Arachis stenosperma (assembly GCF_014773155.1). Lineage (NCBI taxonomy): Eukaryota > Viridiplantae > Streptophyta > Magnoliopsida > Fabales > Fabaceae > Arachis > Arachis stenosperma. Next base: position 16,289,350 of record NC_080384.1, on the reverse strand, counting down.
AAATTAGCTCCTCTCTATTTCTTTCGTTAGATACATCAAATCTCTGTCTATTGACCACATAAGAATCGATGTGTCTAACGAAAGAAATAGATAGGGTTCAAAAGAAATAGACAGGGATCGATTTATTATTGTTTAAGGGAGTCACTTTGATAAAGACGCTTAAAACATCTTTTTTTAAAGATATTTTTAAATAATTAAAATTTAATACATATAATTCATTAAATTATGTTATTTTTATTAAAATTAGATTAAATAAATTGATTTGGCAAAAAATCGATAAATTACACCTTGAATCAGTCTAAATTAATATTTTTTTATAAAAAATAATTATAATATTCATATTATAAAAAATGACTAAAAGATTCTTATTTTATATATATATATATATATATATATATATATATATATATAATATTGAGATCCCTAAATTTTAACCATTTTTTTTTCTCTGTTTTGTTATAGGGTTAGAATTTAGGATTTTTAAAATTAAAAAATATATATAATAAAAATATTTTAATCATTTTTTATAATAAGGTTATTGTAGTTATTTTTTATAAAAAATAATATTAATTTAGATCGATTTAAGGTTTGGTTTATCAATTTTTTGGTCAAATTAATTTGTCTCATATAATTTTGACAAAAATAACATAATTTAATCAATTATATGTATTAAATTTTAATTAATAAAAAAATATCTTTAAAAAATGATGTTTTAAGCATTTTTATTGGAGTGGCCTCCATTTTTTAAAGATTAAGAGACGATTTGTCAATTTTCAAAAAGTGCAAAAACTAAAAAAAATATTTACTCATCTAACATCATAGTACCTCGCTCACTGACTTGTCTCCACAAGTGGAGGGATTCACAAAATCAGTAATTCCAAATCTTTTTCCTGTATAAACAACACACAGTAACGGTATGGTCCCCGAGATTAATCAAAATAATGTGTATTATTTAAAGTTTAAACAAAATTAAAGACCAGCCTAGCTAGCTAGTACACATGAGATATATCCCAAACCTATTTCAAATTTTTCATGATTAATATCCACGCCTATGATCTTTGTTGCTCCTCGTTGTTTTGCTCCTACAGCAACCTGTTGCCATTCAAAAGCCGCGAGTTAAAGTTTAGAGACCAAAAGAAATTAGACTAACAGATAGAAAATGATAAATCTTATCTTCTTTTATTTTTTTAACTTGGAGAAATAACGTAGTATAAAAATATTAATATATAATTATTCTTGGCAAGAAGAAATATTATGAAAGGCTCTCTATATAAAGGGATGCCAAAAGTTTAAGTCATTAAAATTGATCTCATATTAAAAAATTTTGATAGTTTATATGAAAATTAATTTTTGGTCTTGTACTTTTATTATCATCTATGCATCAGAAAAAAAAAACCAAAAAAAAATCTCTTAAAAGGATATTTTTCTCTGCAAACATATTATATACATACTAAAAATTAATTGTCAAATCAGTCATTATATATTTAAATATAATTATATATATTATTTAATTTATTTTAATATATATTTTATATAAATAATTAATTTGAAAATTGATGTTTTTTTTAGATATGTAAATATTTTTTTATTATTTATGGTATTTCACTATTTCTCTATTCATTTAAGAATTTGTTTCTAATTAGTAAGTTACTACATGTATAAAATAAGATTTAAATCCTAATAAACAAATTAGTAAACTAATAACTAGAACTATAGTTATTAAAACCGGACTAAATCGACCTATTTGACTGAAAAACTGATAAATTAGTGATCCAACCGATTTGATTTGACCGAATCGTTTTTGTAATTAATCCGATTAACAATAGTTAAACTCGCTAAAAACCAAACGGTTCATATCAAACCAGATGTAGCCAAACACTAGACCTACGTCTCCACCAATAGACTCCCAACTAGTGGATCACCTTAGGGGTACCGACAATAAAATAATTAGTCTTCTAAAAAGACTCTTACCATATCATTTTGCCACCAAACCAAATAATACTTTAATGTATATGGCGCTTATAATGATATACATGATATAAACGCATTTGATCCATTTTTATTTGTTATATACTTTATATATGTTTATAGTTATTATAAACACTTTATATATTACATATATATAAAGTATGGATCATATTATAATTTATACATAATTTAATTAAACTAAATTTAAATGAAGGCTTTTTTTTTGTTTTTTATATTTATATTTAATTATGATTGAGTCAATTAATTTAATTTATAATCTATCAATTGAATCAGTAATTTAATAATTCAGTCGTATGATCGAATCATGATTCAATTCTGATAACTACAAATAGAGCAACTCAAATTGGTTTAAACAACTAAACTAACGTTGTTTCTGGTAACTTACCGCAAGGCCTACAGCTCCTAGCCCAAAAATAGCCACTGTCGACCCTTCTTCCACGTCGGCCACTTTCCATGCCGCTCCCAACCCTGCAACAAAATTTCATTTTTATATTTTTTATATATTTTTTACTCTTAGATGTGACAATGAATTTACAACAACAGAAATAAAATCTTATCCCATTAAATAAGATTAATCAGACAATATTAAAAGTGAATATGAAGAAAAAAAAATCAATAAATATACACTGTTTAAAAAAAAATCATACTTTAAAATATATTAAAAAGATACAAGTATCGTATATATTTTTCAAAGTCTAAAGTAAGAGATAAGTTTAATTTATTCTATTTAATAGTTTGCTTTCAGAAAAAAACAAAAAATCTGATTTTGTTACCGAAACAGATATTATTGCATTGACATGGAGTCATGGAGATGGAATAAACTAATATAGTAAAAGAGTATTGAAATTTCTTCTTTTATGTTATGTGTGTCTCTTTTTCTCTCTTGATAAATCAGTGATCATCATGATGATCCATCGTCATCCCCTTCAACGCCAAACCTCTGTGACCTCCCATTACCTTATCTATTTATTTATTTATTATTATTATTATTAATTTTCTATAATATTTATATTTCAGTATCTAATTTTTTAAATTATTTTTTATAATAAATTTTAAATATTTAAAATGTATTTATTTTTATATTTTTAAATTAAATATTAATTTTTTATTTTATTTAGTAAGTTAAGCATCACCATTTAAACATAATGTCAAGTACTAAATTAAAAATCAGACATATGAAAACACTTTAACCCGACAAAGATGAAATTTGAATTCATAATCTCTAACTAAGTATAAAAGAACTATGTCATTTGAGCTATAATTTGTTGGTAAATTTTTTATATACTTAGGATAACAAAAAAACTCAATAACAAATGAAAAATTAATGTCTCTAATTGAGTTTTAAATGGTAACCTGTTGAAACACCACAACTGAGCAAGCAAGCCTCGTGAGGAGGAAGGTGATAATGGCTAATGTTGACCAAATGAGCCACATCCACAACTGTGTACTCTGAGAAGCTCGAAACACACAAGGTATGGTGCACCGTTTCTCCATTCATATCCCTGAATCTGCTCGTTCCATCTCTCGGCATTACACTGAAAAACTCCTTCCTGAATTTGGAGCACTCGTTGCTCTTAGAACTTTTGCAGTCCCTGCATTCCTCGCAGTTCGCCAGGAACACAGGGACTACTCTGTCTCCTTCTTTCACTTCTTTCACGTGCTCCCCCACGCTCTCCACAACTCTTTAAGTATCCGTTACAAAAAGCGGTATAATATAATTAAAATTTAATTTTGATACACTCACAGTAAAAAAAATAAGGGTATCAAAATTTTAAAGCGACTTGCGATTTCAATTTATCAGACGTTACCCTACGGCTTCATGACCGAAAATTCTTGGAAATTTTGCTGCACTGACCTGGTAAGGAAAATTACAGATATGTATGGGATACTCATTGGAAATTATTTAGTGATTTAACGAAAATCTTATGAAAATAGATATGCTTACGTGGTCTATTTTCCAGATGGTTACATCAGTGTGACACAGAGAAGTGAGTAGAATCTTGATCCGAACCTCCCAATCTTTTGGTGGGTCAACCTCAATTTCCTCTATAACAAGAGGTTCACCTGCTTTTCTGCATATTGCAGCTGTTCCAAAAATAACAAACAAGAACACGTTAAATTAGGTATTTAGATTGATCATAATAAGTAGTCTGCATAGAAATATTTCACAAACATAAATTTAACCTTTACATCTGATTGGTTTGCCAATATTTTCACTGCTATTGCATGCCATGGCTAAAGATCAGAGAAGTATTGAATCCTGATATGTGGGTGGTTGGAGGCACAGGTTCAAACTCTTATTCCATATATCTTGGTTCATCCTTAAATAAACCAAACTTTTGAAAATCTGATCAATTATTAAGTCAGTAAAAATTAGTGATTCAAAGATTTAGAAGTTTGTTCAAGTTTGGTCAAAGTTGAATCAAATATTATAATAAAAAGAATATCATTATTTATAAAATATAATTTTTTCTTAAAAAAAATTAAAATAGTTAACCATAAAATTTATTATTGGTTCAATTAATTTGCCAAATTATTGGTTTAATTAACCTGTCCAATATTGAGAAAGAAAAATAAAATAAATAAATACCTTCCTTCTACTAAACAAACTAATTGGAAACTAGTGAAACTCAATAATAATAATAATAATTTAAGGATTTAACTAAAGAGTACTTTAAAAAAAATTGTTTTAAGAGTATAAAAGAAAAAGGTTTTTATTTTTTCTAATATATATATAAAAAACTTGAAAAATTAAAATCTATTTTATGTTTTGTATTAGCATGTTTTATTTATAATATATGTAACAACTCTAAAAGTACTTTTTAACAAACACCCCTATAATTTAATTCAACACGTGACATGCGTTAGGATTTTCAAAGTATATAATTATTAATCGAATGGTAAGTTCATTTATTTATTTAAAGGAATTTAAATTTTATATTAATCCTTATGTATATAACAACTCATTAAAATACATGTATATTATCATGAACTTGAGTGGTTGAGTTTGAAATTAATTATATTTTTCCAATTATTCATACATTTATCAATGTGATCCACAAATGACATATACTATAAGATTTGGTATCTCTAACGAGGACTTTTATAAAAAGTAGGCAGCTATGTATTGTACCAAATAAAATTTTTATATATGAATAATTTTAATATGAAATACAAAAATATTTGATATTTTAATATTTTATATAATTGTAGTAGTACACAATGTTATTGATGTTTTATAATAAAAAAAATAATTATAAAAGAATAAAATGTTATTGGCATTTTATAATAAAAAATATTATTTTAATTATTAAAACACAAAATATTATTAACGTTTTGTTAAAAAATATTATTTTAACTGTAAAAATACAAAACGTCAGTGGTGTTTTATAAAAAATCATAGCAATATTTAACACATAATTTAGTTTATTATAAAGAATTTCACACATAATAATATAATATAAAAAAAAGTTCCCAAATTGTATGTGTTTGGAGAGTGAACAGTGCAATTAATATTCTAACTACTATATATACTTGTGTCCTACCTGCGATAATATATGAAAATGTATGAAAAAAATTGAATATTTTAAATAAAAATACACATAGTAGTTATTATAATAAAAGTTTATGAAATTAATTAAATCTAATGATTAATTTGATAATTTTAATATTAAAAATATTAAAAATAATGAATAATTATTTTACTTGCTTTATCTGACACCATCTTCAAAATTGGTTATGTAGAAATTTTAAGAAAACTTCAAGTAATTGAAACAAATTTTAATAATGTGTAATTTGATTTTGGCAAGGGATAAACAAATTACTTAAGTTGTATGTGAAAAAAATTCTAATAAAGTTTGGTGAATAACTAAAAAATAACTGATTTTATGCGAATTTGAATTTAATCAAAAGGGTATTTGAACTGAAACTGCAGTAGAGTTAGTGTGCTAGGTTCTACTTGATTCAAAAGGAGGCAAATAAGCCACCATATTAGCTAGCTAAACATGGATCCTTGAGAGTTGTAGAGTTGGTCAGTGAATTTTTCTAGCACCTTTTCAGTTGCGTTTGTTGGAGATGGACCTTTTTTGGGAGTTATTTTTTCCTCTTATTCTTTTGTCTTTTCTTCTTTTTTTTGTCTTTTAGGTTTTATGTCACTAAATTAAGAAGAATAATTACTCATCAATAATAATACATAGTTTGTGATTACATTATAATACTTACATTAGGATTTTATCGTTCTAAAGACTTCTCTTTAAACAACATTGATAGTTAAATTTGCAAGTATTTCATCATAATTCATGAGTAAAACTTTCAAGTCATCTAACTTTTATGTTAAAACTGATTTGAGTAAGTATGATCTAACATGCGATAAAATTTGCTTGAACCTTCTTTATTATCATGGCTAAGGATGGCAATGGATATCTGTAAGACGGATACCCCTCTCCTTCCTTCCATTCATGTTTATGAAAATGTTTCTTCTGATCTCATCTCTGTTATAGGTTCCTATTTAATTGTTTTTGTGAAAATGACGGATACATGTAGATAGGGGTGGTAAAACGGGCCGAACCCGCCAGGTCAAACTGCCAAAACCGCCAAAAATCGGCGTGTCGGGACGAGATTTTGAACCCGCCAAATTTTAAAAACCCGCCAAAACCGCGGGCCAAGGTGGGGCCCAGCAGGCTGACATATTATTTTTTTTAAGGGTAATTTCGTAAATTTGCAAGTGATATATAAATAGAAAAATTAGGTTTTCCTTCCCCTCCTTCCCACAAACAGCCGGCCCTAGCCCCTAACGGCCTAACCCTTCGTCCCTTACTCCCTTCCCTGCCCTGACTCCCTGAGACAGTGAGACCTCAGACCGACGGACCCTGACCCCGTCTTCATCCTTCAACAACTCAGCTCCCTCGTCTATCCTCACTCCTCGGCCTCGCTGTGTTCAGGTGTTCCCTGAGCTTCCTGCGCAGGCAGCATCACACCGTCGCGGTTCGTGGCGGCGCGCTCCAGTTCCACTTCTCTCTGAGTTGCCTCTCATCATCGGTCAGTCACGTCGCCGGTTGCTGTTTCAACTCGCCTGTCCTCACCAAACTGAAGTCCAGGCGACGCTATCTCGTGTTGCCTCTACGCTGTCTCGGCGGTTCTGTGTTCCGACGGATCCCGGCGGCGCTACTCTCTCCTCCCTTGCCTCTCGACGGCTCTGAGCCAGTAAGTAAAGATTTTTATTTTTTTTTGTTTTTTTAGTAAGGAACTGTGAATCTGTGATTTTGGTTGTGGACAGCTTCTTTGATGCTGTTAAAAATTACTGTGAATTTGTTTATGAAATTTGTTTTACTGGTGTTTGTTTTTAAAATTTGTTTATGAATTTTGAGAGTAGGCAGGAAGGATTTTGAAGTTTGTTTTACTGGTACTTGTTATGCAGGTAGGAAGCATTTATAAATTTATAAATTACTGTGGATTTGTTTATGAAATTTGTTTATGAATTTATGAATTTGATATAAAAGCATTATTTGTATTTAGATGGCCGTGTATATATAACATAATTCTGCTACCATTTTATTGTTTTGCCTCCCTTGAAATTCACCTATGAATTGCTACCATTTTATTATTTTGCCTCCCTTGAAATTCACCTATGAATTGAAAATGTAAGCATAGTAATTTGAAGGCCTATGTTCATTAATTTATACAAAGCTTATGATCTACTGAAATAGTCCAGAAAAAAAAAAATTACATTAATTACACCAGACATTATATCTCTGGCATGCTGCTATAGTGCTATTGATGTAGATATTTATGGGTATTTTCTTTAAATTTTTTTAAACAAATTTAACATAACACATAAGATAACACAAAATATATAACACATAAAGTAACACAATCAAAAATTTTAAACACAATTTAACATAATTCAATACAAACGTTAAATATCCAACATGACAGCTTGTAATTTTTATATATAATTGAAAATATTGTAGTAATTTTCTTTTTTTTTTGGCATGGATTTTGTGGCCCTTGTGGGACGGGTATATCCACCTCTATCTTTATCTCTATTTATTCATGAGGATGGGTCTCCATTTCCATGGGATTTTGCAAGTCCCCATTTAACTCCGTCGCAAATAATCCCTCTAGCTACTTGCTTTTACAGGTATTTTTATCATCCCTAATTATGGTAACATATATCAATATATTATATATAAAAATGTCATCGATATAAAATATTAGCTGGAAGTTCATACCAACAACTATTCTATATGTGTTTTGATATTGAGATATTGTTAAAAGTCAGTAAAATAATAAACAACTTCTTGACATATGATATTGAAGTCTATGGACTTACTTTTTAATGATATTTATAAATTTTCTATCATTTTGTAAGAATTCAAGAGTGAAATATACTTTCTTATAAGTAGCATGGAGCATTTGCATCTTATTTGAGTATTCAAAAGGAATTGTGTGTAATAATTTTTAGAATTTCTTAAAAAAATATTGTTTAAAGTTATTCTTCCAAGACATTTATAAGACAATTACATATGCATAGAATTTTTTTTTCTAATAAAATGGGCGACAATGATAAAATTTTGTAGTCCATATAGCACTAAATTATAATAGCTAAAAGTCATTTTTTTGTAGTATCAACAAATCAAATAGAATGAATGCGAAGTACATGTTGTTAACACTTTAAATTTAAATTATTACACATATATAGAAACAAAATTGAATATAAATTTATTACTACTTGCAAGCACATATGTCAACTGTTTAATTGTGAAATATTTTCCTTTGAACAAATTTTGTTGGAAACAATATAAGTTAAATTTCAAGTATTAAGATATGACCTCTTAGTTATCATTTAATCCAAAAATATAGACTTGTGATATTTTGTGTTTTGAACAATATCATGCATATAAGAAGACTTCATGTAAATAAATCATAGAATGGAAGTCTAATAACAAATAATTATTTTTCTTGAATATCATAACCATATAATTGTCATGTTGAAGCACATGCCGAAATGTATCTATAATTATTGAGCTAATTTTTATATTTATCAACGGTTTATGTTTTTTTTTTTTAATGAGTCATTAATATTGTATATAGTGATTGTTACACAAAGTAACATTGTGCTTGTATACTATTCAATGGTTTAGTTTTAAGTAACTCATTTAATTTTGAAGTCCTGTATTCAATTTTTATAATTCTTATTTTTCTTCAATTTAATAAAAAATTTAAAATTATTTTTGTAATCTTTAATCTATCAATTTTGTACTATTAATACATAGATAATTTTTTTTAAATACTCGAAAAGTATTCAATATAAAATTTTCTCATTGAATATCCTTAATTTGTCATCTTATTAGAAATAAAATAATTACTAAAATGCTTGAGCTAACACTTAAATTAATCTACAAAATTACACCTGTACCTCAAATTAGTATTTTTTTTAATCGTTAAGTTACAGTCTCGACCCAAATGGAGATAAAAGTTTTAAGAGTGACTTATGGATGATTACATAGGACCTGTTTGGGAAATTTCAAAAGCAATTTTTTTAAGTTTTTAATTTATAAAAAGTAGTAGAATTAATGTCTGGTGCAATTTTAAAAATCAAATTGCAGCTTTCTAAAAAATTATTTAGGAGCATATAAAGAAGTTAAAATAAATGACTTCTCTCATAATACTATTTTTTATCACATTTCTATAAAATAAACACTTTTAGAATTAAAACTCCAAACACAAAATAACTTATTTAAGTTATTTTTAATATAGTCATTTATTATTTAAACTATTTTTAAAAAAATTTAATTAAGCTGTTTATCCAAACTGGAGCATAATCCCTATGGTATTGCCACCGAAGTTACATAAACATCCCCATAAACCTCTAATATACAAAAAAGATAAAGTGTTACAATGATCTTCAAAATATAACACTAATTAATACATAATCTTCAACCCATTGAAAATTTCTTTCAAAAATCACCTTTATCCTTATCTTTTTGTGACATTGAAACCAAACATTAATGCTCAATATATAGCCAAAGAAATCTTCTTACACCTAAGTTGACAATGACTCTCACTTGAAAGCAGCAAATACTTTTAGCTACGGCAATTTCATCTCTTTATAACTCATTAGTATATTCCAATATAAGTGACGTTACTTTCACTCCCAAAATTCACGCACAAACTATTAATTGTTACATCAAGTACTTTTTCTATTTTCATTACCTTTTGCAATGATATATCTAAAATTTGTTCAGTTACATGATGAAATTCTAGCATCCCATAATCCTTTATCAAATTTACCAATTTGTTTCTTTTAAAATTGAGATTTCTATTTCTGATATATTTGTTTATTGTTCATTGTACCTGTTTCGTTGGCTATAACGTGGCACAGGTAAAACTATAAATTAAAATCTTCTTAGAACTAAAATAAATAAACACGTGCTACTTAGGAGTACGTGGAATACGTGCTTTGCTCTCTTAGCGTGTTTATCTTAAGAAGTCAAACATCACTAAAGAGCAGTTATCATATAATTAGGCTCACATCCTCAATCGCTCCACAATATTAGATCACTAAGTAACCGCCTGTAACACAATAATTCTATAAATACATCTACTTCTGACATGGAAGAGGTACACTATTCATTTTGAGTAATTTGATATTTATCTTTTACTCTTACTAACTTAAGCGTTGGAGTACCTTTGCAGCTGTCCACCGCCGCCGTTCTTGGAGAAAACTGACGTATCATCTCTCTTGTCCAAGGAAAAGCGAGTCCGAGCATCAGAAAAACGAGTTATACCTTGGAGTCGACTATCCACACAAGAACATTTGGCGCCCACCGTGGGGCCGAAATTAAATAACCCACGACAACCTTTTGTTATTATTTTGCAGGTCCATGACTGATGATGTTCTCCCACTACTCATGATGAACTTGTGGTAATGAACATCACTCTCTAAGTGGAGGTAAAGAAAATGGCCGATCTTTTGATAGGGCCAACGAAGGAAACAAGAAAGGGGTAAACTAATTTCTGCTCCACCAAAGTTCATAAAACTGGAATTATATTCGAGTTTTTTAACCAAATTTAACAATTTTTTACAATATTTTTGAATATTTTTTTGCAAACTTATCATTTATTCTATCCTTTTAGTGATAGTGAATCTTTTTTATGTTCATTTTAAATTCACGTATTACTCGTGAATGAGTATTCGCTTTATTCCTTATTTTATATTGCTTTGCTCTAATCATAATATTTATTATTATGCCGAATTCCTCTTTTTTTCCTCTTATGTTGCCGACAATAAAAAATTTAAGCAACTTACAATGATAACGACACTTTCTCATTAAGTTTTAGCAAAGTAGCATAATACATAACTATTTTTTTATTCCTATTGATGAATTAAGCAAAAAATGTTATATGATTGATTCAACAAAATTTTACTACTACTGATATATTACTTTGTCATTAAACTTAGCCACATTTCTAGTAGATGAAATTGTCATTATCATTCATAGCGTCATGAATTATGACTTATCTAATCTAAATCTACAAAAAAAGGGCTGACTGTAATGTTGTCCCACATTTCTTTTCTATTTGTTATTTTTTTTTTAGACCTCGATCATAGCTCATGAGCAAACTTCATCTCCTTTTCTAGCAACTCAGAAATTTATAACTTATGAACCTATAAGTCAGGATTGACAATTCTATTTCGGTCAAATCATGTATATGCATGATCTAATTTGCTTTACTACATTATATATTCGAATTGTTACGTATTATGTATGTATTTTATCATTTCATGTATCAAAATCAATTAATCAATCCAAAAACAAAATTGGCTATTAATCAATCCAACAAAAAAAAATGACTTTACCAATCAAAAAACAAACTCAATTACTTGATACATGGGTGATTGGCTCATCCCTTTTATTTTTCTATTTTACAATAATTTATGCATGTTTACTTTTAATCCATTTTATTTATGTTACAAATCTTTATTATTCATTCAATATTCAATAATTAATTGCTTTGGGCAAGAAATTCGTCAATAAGTTGTTGTGGGTTGGAAAAATTTTCAAGACAATTGATCATTACATCCTCGGATCATACAATCGATTCGGTTAACGAATACATATTTTCGAACTTTTCAGTTCGTGTCAATCAAATATTATATGCCATCCATGAAAAATTGTTCTCAAGCAGAAAAGTATCCCCACACAATTATATTGATCGAACAACTCTTACCATTCAATTGTTTTGAATAAATATTGACTAACTGACTAAGTTTGGGGGTTATCACTCATTGCATAGCCGATTTATAGATAGATATAACTATATCACTTTCTAATCTTTTTTATCCATCTTTATTTATTTATTTGTTTATCTATTTCATCTGTTCGATTATTTACAATCTTTCAATCTAACTTTTTTACTACCAATTTTTTTCTTTCTTTTTCAATCCAACAAGTTGAGTTTGGGGGCTGCTATAATCACAATTCCAATTTATAGGTAGGAAGCTCAACCTGTTTAATTGAAAACTTTCACATGTCAAATTTAGGGGCTATGTTCCGTTGGCTATAACCTGGCTCAGGTAAAACTATAAATTGGAATCTTCTTAGAACTAAATAAATAAACACGTGCTACTTAGGAGTACGTGGAGTACGTGCTTTGCTTTCCTAACGTGCTTATCTTAAGAAGTCAAACATCACTAAAGAGCAATTATCACATAATTAGGCTCACATTCTCAACCGCTCTACAATATTGGACCCACTAAGTAACCGCTTGTAGCACAACAATTCTATAAATATATCTACTCTTGACATGGAAGAGGTACAGTATTCATTCTGAATAATTTGATATTTATCTTTTATTCTTACTAACTTAAGCGTTGGAGTTCCTTTGCAGGTGCCCACCGTCGCCGTTTTTGGAGAAAACCGACGTATTATCTCTCTTATCCAAGGAAAAGCGAGTCCAAGCATCAGGAAAATGAGTTTATACCTTGGAGTCGGCTATCCACATAAGAACAGTACCAAAATTTGGTTCTTCCTGATAACAATGATCAACTCTTTCATTGTTATTTTTGCTTCTTCAAGTATAAATTAGATGTCCATTTTCACTCTTTCAATCTCTGTTGTCACTCTATTACCTGCATTTGAAAATTCACAGAAAAAATATGAGAGGATAATAATTTATATTTAAAAGATATCATTCTACTACCGTCAATTGTTTTTCCTGAATATACTCCGATGGTATAAACCATTTGAGTAGTTAATAAGATTTTTTTTTAAGCTCATGTATGAAATTGTGGTGGTTCAAAACCGTCACAATTTTTTTAAAAAAACATACATAAATTTGCGGCGGATTCAAAACTGCCGCAATTTTTTTTAAAATCCACTGACCAGAACTGCCGCAAAATCAATTATCTGATTTGCTACGGTTATACCAGCAGTTCATTAGAATCGCCACAAAATCAAATCTCTATACCCTAAACTGTAACATTTCTAAAACCGCCGGTATGTCGTTTTGCAGTGGTTCAAATCCATCAAAAAACCGCTGCTATTTACTGATATCTTTTAGTGTCCACACAAAGTCACCATTGTATTTTTCTATCTTTTTTTTTCATGAAAAGTCTTCTCTTCAAACCTCTCCCTATACTTTCTGTCTTTCTATAACAGCCAACATTATTAAGATTATCCCATTCAAACCAATGACATAATATTTCTTCCTGAACCTTTTCTCTATTGACTTCTTTATTCTCAAATATTTCTTCCTTACAAGTTTAACCACCTTTTGATTGCACTATCCATCAAAAAAGGCTTTAAGGTCAGCCAATCTATTTTAATTTAGTTCACCCATTTGCATAGCTTTTGTCCCCATCAAATCCACATAATTGCAATAGATAAATAGGTGATTTCTTTCTCAATAGCCTGCACACCTAACATACCGCCAGACTCGTTATGATTTATATATAGTGTTCAAATTTACTAATCTTCATCTTCCAAGGATTGTACTCCAAACCATGATTAAAGATGTGTTTCAATTCAGCTACTCCCAGATTTTTCTCCATTGCCACATTAATAAGGGACTTGATTGAAAAGTTTTCATCTTTCGAAAAACACCATATTGCTTCATCTTAAATACCTGAAATTAAGAAAATATTTTGTAACAAGTAATACAATTTTTCATAGTGTTTACATTTCCACTCAAAAAGATGTCTTTACTATTGTAAATTTCAACACCAAGATAAACTGTTTCAGAATCCACAATTTGCTATTATTTCGGTTTTGTTTGATGAAATTGCATAAAGTCTAGAAAATTTGTTTTTGATGCATAATTCTCCCACTCATGTATCCTCTCAAAATCTTGTTTTACACCCATCCCCCACACACATTCTGACCCCTTTTTCATGCAATATCCTTTAACCAGTTACATATTTTGACACCTTTAACCAGGGACAGCCATACGGGGGCGAGTGGAGGCCTTAGTCCCCAACTTTTTAAAAAAAAGATTAATAGTAATAAGTTATTAAGTACAATTTAATTTTTTAAAAATTTATTTAGTATTTAGTTTAATATAAATAAAAGTCTAATCTAACTTAAATATTAATAATTTTTAATATCTAAAAAGTAAGTAACAATATTAAAAAAATCTGAAAAGATATTATTATTAATATTTTTTAATTAAATAAAATTTCAAATCCCATAAAGTGGATTTTATTTTCTTCTTGTAAGCATCCTTTTTTATTCATTTGGTATTAATTCTCTCTGTTTCAACTACTACAACTGAGAGATCTTTTTCAGCTATGAATATTGTGAAGAATAACTTAAAAACAAAATGAAATATAAATTTCTTGCTAATTGTCTTTTAATTACATTGAAAAGAAAATTGCTGAAAAATTTGACACAGATTCTATTATCGATGAATTTTATGATACGAAGAATCGTCCACTTCATTAATAAAAAGTATATACATATTTTTTGTATTTTAAAATATATTCCCTATTGGTATATTTTTGTAATACATTTTACATTATATAATTTTTGCATAATTTTTTAATATTATATATGTTATTGCCTCCCCTCCCCCCGGTGATAATATTTCTGGACCCATCCGTGCCTTTAACTATGTCACTCCAAGGCCCATTAAATTTAGGTTCTTCATTTTTCATGACAGAATTTGATATATCACTATCATTACACGATGCCACAATGCACTTTCAAAGAGGTCTTGTCCTCCGTTGAAAATCTCAACCACATTTGTATGGCAAATACGAGGATGTGCTACTCATTGCTGTCGTTCAAGATGGTAATAACAATATGTCAATATTCTACCTATAGCGTTTGCATTCATAGAGTTTAAGTCTACCGAGTCATGATCATTTTCTCTCATAATTTTGAGATAGCACATGACTCCCTAACGGGGCCTTTTTATCATATCTAATAAATCTCAAGTCATAAGTGTTGCCCTTAATGTATTCAATAGTAGTTGGTATCCTCTAACAGCTCATTACGTTTATTGTATACATCACATGGCTTTCAATTTTCTGATCCGATTTAAATCAATAGAGGACAAGATGTATCTTATCAATGCAATGTATAGTTCAAACAAAGAGGAATGTGAATGGCATTTGGACACCTTGAGAGGATTATCAAAAAATATGTTGGGTAGCGTTTGTTTTTAAAGACAGAACAGAACATGACACTGAGACAGAGACAATAAGACGAAAACATTAAAAATTATTGTTTGTATATTATGTTTGGATACGATGTACAAGACACTAATGTAATGTTTAGTATTATGTTTGAATACACATGGACAAGACTAAAATATTATATAAAATGACTAAAATAGCCATGTGATTCCAAATTTTCTGCATCAAGTACAAACTAATTTAATAGAAAATGAGAGTAGAACTTGAAAAAAAATATTTGAAGGAGCAAAAAATTTTAATAAAAAATTATATAATAATATTTATATTAAAATAAAATTTATAAATATAATTATATAATTTTTAAATTTATTATTAATATGTAGGAATATATATGGTTAATATTAACAAAAAAATAAATCTGAATTCAATTAATAAAAAATTTTGTTTAGGTTAATAAGTTAAATTAATTTTAAATAAAAAATTAATTTTAAAAAAGAATTCATTTTTACATAAAAAAAAATTAGCTATTATACATAAAAATCTATTTTTATTTAGAAAATCAAATTTTTTATCTAAAAATTGATTTTTCTTTTCAGAAAGTTGATTTTTTTTAAATTATATAAAATCAATTACAACTTATAATTTTTTTAGTATTTTAAAAGATTAATTTTACCTTTGATAATATTTATCTTTTAAAATTCTAAAACTAATTATTTTTGTTATTATTTTTATTACAAATCAAATAATATAATACAATGTTAAAATGATATTGAAGTAAAAATAATAAGAAGGAATTAATTATCCAACCCAACAAAAAATTCTATAAAAAGAAAATAGTACTTGAAAAAAAAAGAACATAAAAATAGAGAAAGAACATGGAGAAGAAAGTAGGTTTTCTGAGAACAACGCAAATTAGAAAAAATAAGAAGGGATAACAGTAAAATAATAAAAAATATCTATGAACAAAAAGAAAAAAAACTCAAAAAAAATCCGTGTCCCTCTTTTAAATTTCGTGTCTATTATTGTCTTTCGTAAAAAAGTGAACATAAAATTATAAAAAACAGTCTCAAAGACAATATATTTAATGTCTTTGTCTCTACTTCTAAATACTTTTTAAAGATATATTGTCCATATCTCTGTCCTGTTTCTGAAAATAAACGCTATTTTAGAGACTTGGAATGGACTATAAAGTTTAGAAATGCCATATGGCTCCGGCATTGTGTTAGAGGTCATAAGTATAGTTACATGAGTTTTCAAAACTTGAAAGAATTTCAAAAATGTGCAAACAAACTCTCCTAATTATCCAAATTATTTCCAAATAAAATAAGAAGCATATCTCAACTTTACCTATATATATATGGTGAGTTCTGTGGTAGCATGGATAGTAGTGGCTAAGAATGCCCAATATTTGATCAGCCAATAATTTGAGGACAAGTGGCAAGAAGAATTTTGTGAATGTAGTGAATCAATGTTGCATTATGTAACTGGCTTTTAGATAAGTACGGTAACTTCAAAAAGTTTACCGCATGGACAATTATGTAATTTTACAGGTCAAACATCATTTATGCTAGGTGGGCCTATAAGTGTGTGGACAAAAACTAATCAAATTAAAAGCCTGTTTGGTTTCCAACCAAAAAAGATAAATAAATGAATTTTGGACTTTAGACATAAACCATATAATAATTTGTAGAGGCCAATATGGATGAAAACACCAAAATTAAAAAAAAGGTAATAATTTAACGTATTTTTTACCCTTTGAAAATTAAGATTAATTATGGTTATGGAGGTTCTCAATTTAGTGCCATTTGTTTTTTTCATAATTTTATATTACTATAATTCTGAAATGTCAAATATAAAATAATAATATATATGACGTATAAAATAATAAATTGTAAAATTCTATAATAATCAAGACTCTTTCGACGCTAACGAACTATCACTCAAATGGCATAATTTTTCCATACTCAATTAGAGATCATAGATTTAAATTTTTCTATTTTTGGAATATATATATATATATATATATAAAACCATGGATTCTATAATAATCAAAACTCTCATATTTTCAAAAGCATATAGAACTCATTTTTGATTTTATTCAAATAAACAAAAATTATTACCAAATTATTAATTTTATATAATTCTCATAAAAAATAATATTGTATTTTTTTATTTTATGTTTGATTTATTAAGTTATCTTTAGTTTCATTATTTTTTTAAGTTATCAATTAGTATTTTACTTAAATTCTCTAATTGTATCACATATTATTCTTTTCTATTATTATTATTCTTTGTATAGAAATAAACCCAAAAAAGAGTAATATTAAATTTTACATTTTTATGTATGAGAATATTATGGCTTATTATGTTTTAAAAAAACATCGTACCACATATAGAAAATTATAATTATATATTTATTTTTTATTTTATTTTCTTTTAATAGTATAAATTAGTCTATATTTTATGAAATTATATTATTTATTCAATTTTTTTTGTTTTTGGTAATTATCCATTGATAAATGTTAAATTAACGGTTATATTTATTATATTTTAATATATTCATTTTAAAAGCATTTGTTAAAAATATACTCATTAATTATATCATGTATTTTCTTCTTATTACAAATAAAAATATAATAAAAAACTAAGAGCAGCTAAATTCAAAGAATATTTAAAAGACTTTACTGTCGTTTGATTCACAGTATTTTAAATCATATATGGTAAAAAAAATGAGTTTTCAATATTTCATCCGCTTGTAATATTATATTAGTAGATATAAATCATCTCTTACTTAATAGGAAGCTCATTGTTTTTTTTTTTGTCATTTGGTGACAAAAAAAAAAACCAAACAGAAAAGAAAAGAAAAAAAATCCTAAAAGATTAACAAGATGTATGACGGTCTCGTTGAATACTCAACTCAAACTCCTTGTAAGGCACTACAAAATCGACATATAGAGAGTGTGATCTTATCACCATCTTTGTCATGGTGTCCGCTACGATTTTTACGTCTCTCAGAAACAGGCGAAAATTAATACGCCACTTCCAAATCATGATATAATCAATTTTAGAAATAATGAATTTTTTATACATAAAAAAATTTAAATATTTTAAGATGAAAAAATTAAAATAATAAAAAAATTAATTATCGTTAATTTTATGACTTTTATAAAATATATTTTATTATTTTAATTTAAGACTAATTAATTGTTTATTTTATTAAGTTATTACTGACTTTTTTTTTTCGTTTAGAAAATATTGATTCATAAGAGAAAAAAAACCTCACGTTACCTATTTTCCATCGTATTTCACAAACAATAAGCTTTAAATTAATTTGTAAAGAGAGATGGAAAATCAAATCATTTTAGTAGTAGTCACAAAAAAAAATCATTTTAGTAGCATTTTGTTAAAATTAAAATGTAACAATGATGTTAGAAACTTATTTTTGTAACCCATTTTTAAAAAAATACATATTCTTTAACAATTTATGGTTAAATTAAAATTGCAAAACTGATATAGCATTTACTAATAAGAAGTTGATAACAATAAGCTCATTTTTAACGGACAGTAAAACTAAATTACGAGAGACACTAAGTTAATTAGTAATTTTCATTCTTTTGTTTTCCTTTACTAGCAAAGTGAGCTTGAAACTAATTTCAAAAACTAAAGACAAATTCACATTGCCTGAACCTATCAGCTACTGAAATCCACGTTTTTCATCGCCCATGGACTCTCCGTCGGCCATACGGTGCCGTAGCCGCCGGATAAAAGCTAACCTCTTCCTTCAACTTTAATTTTTCTGTCGGCGTCACTCAGGTTACTGTAAGCCATGCTGATTCCTCCAACTTTAATTTTTCCGTCGGCATCGCTCAGGTTACTGTAAGCCATGTTGACGGTATTTTTTTGCCGGTGCACCTCCACTCCATCGCGGACTCGCATGCCTATTCTCGGAGTCGTTTTTTCAGATTGGACATTTGTTTTCTTATATGCCTCTGTTTCTTTTCTATTTCTCTATATTCGCCGCACTCTATATATAATTTATATTTTATATTAGTAATTTGACAAATCAAAATGTACTACCAAATTTGTTTTATTGTAACTAAAATAAAATTTTAATTTAACCTACAAAATTGACAAACTCCTTCTCCTGTTTTTTTTTTTTATCTTTTTCTCGCTTTTCTGTCATTCTCTAATTTTTTCTATTCTTTTGTTCTACAAAACATAAAATTAACAATATGATATAATTTAAATAAAAAATATAATTATATGCATATTTTTTTATTTAGCTTTAAATTTTTATTGGATATCTTTCTTATCTATGTTTTTACTTTCTACTATCAAATATTTATTATATATAATTTAAAAAAATACTAATATTGTTATTAAAAGTTAGAACCGATATAAATTTTTTATGCTAATATGTAATTATATTTATATATATATAGGGTGACAAATATTAATTTTAAATGGCAAATATAAAAATAAATTATTTTTATTTATGCAACAGACTTAATACCTAATCAAATATAAGAGTATACAAGTTAAATTCTTTCAAATTTTACATGACGAATATAAAAATTAATTATTAAATAAAAATTAAGTTCTTTTATATGAAAATAATAACTAAAGAATTGATTATTTATTTTTTTGTATCTATGGATCGGAGACCCTAGTCGTCGTATTCAAATGAGACTTTTATTCTTTACAACCTTTTTTGTAAAAGTAGTTGAATGCTATAATTTTTTTACGCATAATCAACAATATCAGGACCGACATAAGTTTGTGAGATTTATATTCTCTTAATGTTATTTTGGATAAAAATACTAGTCAAATTTAAATTAAGTCACACATGTATTTCCGTACAAATATATTAATTGTTAATTTCGGTGACTAATTTCAGTATACGAATAGTTTTTTTTATATAACATAATAAAAATAATTAAATTTTATATATATAAATTTAAGAAAACTATTAATAACTAATAATATCTTTCATGTTTGACAAATTAAGCTTAGCTTTACTTGATTAACTACTCGGTCTGTGTGGCAAGAATTTTCGGTTATTGTTATTTTATCTTTTTTGTTTTTCTTATCATAAATAAATTTGACTTTAACAAATTATATTTATGTAATACAAAAACTTTTAATATTGTTTGAATATTTAATAATATAAAAAATATTTAAGACACAACTAAATTAAATAAATAAAGAAAATCCCCGTACCCACTTTCCATTTGATGAGTCATCTTCGCTGCGAGTAACCCAATACTTGAGAGGTTTTTCGTCTCTTCCTTCTTTCAAAATAAAGCATCTTGAATATCAGTTACCTTATTTAGGATTTCTACATGAGAGTTTTTTCATGTGATACAATGATACATACTACATTAGATTTTTATGTAAAATTTTTAAAACTGATAGTGCATAATTTTATTTTAAGAAGATGATAATTGATACATCACTACTTGACCAATACGAAACAATTTATGTTTACTTGAATGGCTGAATGAGCCGGTCTAGTAACGATCTTTTTCATTTTCGTGAAAGGACCACTTATGGTCTTTCTAATTTAATATATTTACAATCCACATAGTCAAAATTAAGAGAGACCATTATTGATATTTATTTAAAAGGACCAATATAGAAATATATAAAGGAGAATGCCAAAAAGTCAGTATATTTAATAAGAAAAATATGTATATGAACGACAGCATGTATATGGTTGTTAGCAGCCCCAAATTTTTATAAAAGAATTAGTAATATTAATATAAAAGAATACATATAGTTTAATTGGTTTAAGTTTTTTTTTTTATAATAAATTTGTAAGATTAATTCTCATTTTTTGTATTTAATTATTCAATTATTTTTAATTTTAAATATTAATATTTTAAATTTAGATTTTAATAGACTTTTACAAATAAAAGATCTTATTAGCTTATTTATATAAATTAAAATCTCATTTTTATTATTATTTATTATGTTCATTATCAATACAATTTTATGATTTTAATGTTAAAATTAGTTATAGTAAAATGAATTTCTTTTATTTATGTAGTTATTTATTTTACCATAACATCTTTAACTTGGGTTTCAATATATAGACTTTTACAAATCAAAAGTTTTATTGGCATATTAATACAAATCAAAATTTTATTCTCATTATTATTTACGAGGAGTGCTAGGGTGGTAGAATTTGTGATATTTAACCATTAATTAGTCATCATATGTGTTTTTATTGGTGGAAGATGACATCTAATAATGTAAAATTACTCATTTTTCTTTTGATAGTTAATTGTGGTGCAGGTTATTAGAAAGAAGGACAATTAAAAGGTGACATTTTTGAAAAAATTTTAAAAAAATGAATTCGTTAAACCTCCAACACAAGATATGTGTTTAAATGTAAACAAAGCGATTATGTTTTGCTGTGTGAGCAAAAAGTATTTTTAGAAATTGAAACAAAATTTACAATCAAATGTTAACCTCCAAAAAAAATAAAAAACCAAATCTTCAACAAACAAGTCACGGATTACAGTAAAAGTTGTTTCTAATTTAAATACCAGAAAAAGTTAAAACGGGAAGAGTATACTGATAAAGATAAAGAGTGATATTAGATGTCCTAGGTAAAGAAAGGCCAGCTTCTAAGTTGGCATCAAAGCAAAATAAAAGCCATTGTTCCAAATGCCGTACAGTTCTCCTATTAACGAACGTGACTTGATAGGTTGTGAGAATGATGTGGTTGCAGGCAATGGAGACACAGGGACCGTCTAATCCGAGGCAGACTCTGAGCTTGAGGACACGTAGTCAGGGTGATTCAGGCGCCGATAATTTCTGAATGTTGAGGCCATGTTGCGATAACGTGCACGGAGTCGTTCAAGGGCGTTGCAGGTCTCGTAGTGGACGACGTTTTCCTCTTTTAACAAGTCCTGGTTGAAGTCATCAACGACCATGGCGTGCAACTCTAGCAGTTTTCTCAGCAAGGCCGCTGCAGCATCTTCCCGAGCAAGATGTTCATCGTGCGAATATCTCCCTGCGGCACTGCAAGAAGAATACTCTGAGGCGTTGGGAACGGCAACCAGAAATCTGTGAACAGTGCCCCTAGTGGCGGATTCGAACGTCTGCATGTGGTAGACAGGCGGAGGTTCATGTAGACTAGTACACACTTGACGGAGTGAGGTCTGGCGGCTCTTGTAAAGAGCCACATGACTCCAATCACGATCTGGAACGAATACGATCCCTGCATAGAAAGATGGGGTCAGACACGTCCTGCAGGTGCGAAATGGGGCTGTTGTTGTAGGTGGATGATGACAGAGACGTACCGTTTTCGTGCCGGTCCACTAGGCTCAATTGGCGAAGGACGTCATTCTGGTTGAAGGACCACGGATTGGTGTGGACGCTTGAGCCAGCACGTCGCCGCGCCGTACGCGCTTCACAAATAAGTGAACGGATGTGCTCCATGGAAGCTAATTCTTCGGCGGTTGCGGCAGGGTTGATTGGGTGCGACATGGCCAGCGTCTAGGGAATACAATGTGAGATCGAAGATATCTTTGGTGTAGTCTATAGGGTGCAACTTGAAGTATATATTGGCTCGAGATCCATCACCTCCACCACAGAGAATGTACAAATTTTATAAATTTAAATAAAATCAGAAATGAAAAAAAATTATCATATCTGAATTATGTGTAACAAAATTCAGATAAACATGAGTAAGATAATTATTTATAAACATTGTGTAAGTTTATGTTTTTATTTGTTTAACCAAATTAAATTTGGAACAAAGATTAAACATTTAATTCAAAGCAGTCTTTAAGTGTTAGCTCTGGTTCCGATTTTTATATTTAATTTTTAAAGTTATCTGTCAAATTATACCCTTTTTGAAGTTATTAATATATTAGTTTATTAAATTTTTTGGTTGTATCACATACTATTATTTTCTCTTGTTATTATTTTCTCTACATGTATTTGTTATTATCTTACCGCAATTAGTATATTGTCTTGTTCTTCTTTCCCAATTTTTTTGTATATCAGTTTTACCGTTACTTTATTTTGCATATTAATTAAACTATAGAAACAAAGAGAAAGAAAAAGTAACTAAAGCAGAGTAAAGAGACAAGGCAAAAAGAGATGACTAAGAAAAGAATGAAGGGTGATGCTAATGAAAGGAAAGAGATTATTATTTCATGTTGTATATAATGCGATCGTACTATATTAATAATATTAGTTGTCATAGCTAAAATAGTTTTTAATTTCATAAAATAGTTTTTCTAGGTCGTAATATTCTTAACATCGTCCATAATAAGTAGTTCTTTAACTTATATTATACATAAATTATCACATCCTTTTATGTTATGTTAAAAGTCTCGTGTTTTTTTATATCAGAGCATTATGGTTTATTATATTATTATATATTATTCTTATACCATAAACTTTAAGGTGACCTTTTGATTCTTCCTTTATTGCTTATTTTATTTTATCTTGGTCATTTAAATTAGCATGTATATTATCCATTTTTTTCTATTACTTATGTAATTTGTTTGCAATATTTTTTGTATTTCCAATCAATATTTACTGAAAAATCATATTTAAATCCGAAACCGTGTACGTCAAAAGTCGTTGCATTCATATTTTATAAAATTTTAGAAAAACAATAATTTTTTGTTTTTTTATACTTAGTTGAATGGCCAAATATAGATATATACTTGAGTTATTCCTCTTGAATAGAATGGAATTAAGCAAAATTATAGAGGTTGTAATTTGAAAAAACATATAAAGACAAACTTAAAAATTAATTTAAATACTGAATTGATGATTTTTTATAATACTATACTATAATTAATAGTAAATGCTAACCATTTAATATTGTATAGGACAATTTTAATGTATCTTTAAGTTTATCATATATGAAAATCAACTGTAAAACTAATGTTCTTATCTCAAGAAATTACGAAATACATTTATTCGTGGCATATTCCAATTAAATGATATTATAGATCAGAAATTTATATTATGATTTCATAATATTATTTTCTAAAAAAATACATATATGCATATCATAAATCTTTTATTTATGTATGTTATAAGTTGAGATTATTCAGAATATATACCATAGAGTACGTAGTGGGTACTAAACGGTACAGTTTGTTATATGGATAAGTATCTTTTTGGTTCTTAACATTTAGGGTTAGAATCTAAATTGGCCTTCAAATCAGATTCAGGAACACCAAATTAGATTAAACAACATCAAATTTAATAACAAAATCAACACACAAAAACAATAAAATCAAGAAATAAAAAATCAAATTTAAAAGGACATGTAAATATATACTTATTTTTTAATTTAGTTGAAGTAAGCCTATGAGCTTAATAAATCGTGAGATAAAATATTCTTCGTATCTCTTTATGGAAGAAAAATGAATGACTTGAGACATTGAAGGAAAAAAATATCATGAACCTACTTGTAAAATATAAAGTAAACGTGTTGGCTAAACCGTTTTAGCTACAGGAAGCCCTTTATGGGTTCTAAACATTTGACAGCGGTAAGAACACTAAACTAACCACAGATTATTGTTCTATTCCTATCTTTGTCTGTCATTTCTTTCCAGAGAACTTTAATTTATGGGATAAAAAATTGCGACAATTACTTCTTTAGTTTGGAAAGAAATATATGGAAAGGACTGGACAACACCTTTTTTTCCAGAATACGAGAATCGCCCAATCACAAATGGCATTACTTTTTCTCTTTTGTGGCCCGAATGAAAACAGTCCTTTACCCGGATTGAATAATGTCCACGATTGCGGGCTTTCGGTCATCAATTTTTAAAATGGTTGATTCATTTGTCACATATCCCACAGTAATTCACGCAAGTTTCATACTCCATTTTTCACAACTTTCTTCTGCTACCATGGCGGGGGACTCCTGTTGAATAAAGAAGCACCGGCGTTCCAAAAATTTTATTCTCCACTTCTCTGCATCGAATATAATTTTCTTGGGTCAGGGAAGCTGTCGTCAGAGAATATATTCTTGGCTACCATTAGTAGCTGACCATTGACAGGTATTCCCGAGTCTCTGAGTAGTCTATCTATCATTAATAAGGTTGCACACAGGCGTTGGCCATGTGTCGTTTGAATGAGCCTGAAAAACTTATTCCATTACATGAGTAAGCATGCGTCCACTGATGCTTTTAGACTTTTTACATCCTTTATACTTCAGCGAAACTAGTATTGGTGAGGACCCATTAGGGGTATAATTCATAAGTCATTGTATTCCTTTGAGTCAAATGGGGTACTTGTCCTGAGAGTATTGTATCATGTAGTATATATCAGACAAATTTTTTCATACAAACCACTAAAGCCAAATTTTCATCCTATGAATCCTACACAGGTTCCTAACTAATTTAATCATGTGTTTTCCCATATGTATGATGTAACCATTATAATACTGAAGAATTTATTGTAATTAGTATTCATTCACTTGGGATTATATATTCCTCTTAAACAGTTGGTTAATCTTGTTCTATTTTAAAGTTAGATGAGATCTAAACATATTAAGTAGCGAGTGTAAATATAATACAAAAAATTTTAAAATCGGTTTGTAAAATTTAAAATACGTTAATTAAGTAGAATTTAACCCTGACAATTAACAAGTAGGTTTTAACCTTAACTAAATAATCTTTTATTTTTTTGCTTTTTTTAAAAAAAAAAACAAAATATTCTTTTCTGTTAGACTATGATAAAAAAAATATAAAGTAATCTGAACTGGATACGTTAATATGTTAAATTATAATATATTGTAGCTCGGCCCAAATAGAATTTTTGTTGTTGGTTAATTTTTTTAATAGGGTCGCAGATAACCTTTTTGTTGGCCCAACTCCTCAGGCCTTGTCCGGTATTTTTATTTTAGGAAAGAACATAAACAAAACTACAAAAACATAGTAATGAAAAAAGATAGCCCAGCCTAAAAACTAAATAAAAATAAAGATGGGCCGTAACACCTTCATTTGGCTTCCAGAAGAAGTAGAATACGTGCAACCCAAATAGGAAATAAAAACCAAGCATATTCCCATCTTCTAATTTCACCTAGGGTTCAGTACCAACAAATGTTGGCATTACCAGGCCAGTTAAGATGAATTCGATGCAACAACTCCACTAGCCGCCGCACACACACTATATTCCATCGTAGTAGAAGCGGCCAAAGCCGTCGAAATTGAATGATGACGCCTATGCTGGTATGCAGGTTACGTGCACAATGGAGAACGAGATCGAGAAACTTGATGGGCCTGTTGACGTTTCCTCCTCCTCCGACGAGCTTCAGGAACGGGGAGCAACGACTTCTGTGTACAACACCAGACGACAAAAAACTTGCTTTAGCGAAACCCCAACCCTAGGGGTTTCGCAGAGGTAATTCTTGTCTCTTTATGTCGTCTACTTGCCTATTTCCATGTGTGTCGCATACGTTGCAATGTGGTTACGTTATAATTTATTTGTCTTTGCTGCGGGATTAGAATAGTAGTTTGTCCTTTTGTAGAAAGAAACACAGCAGCTGTCCTCGGCATGGAGGTATCGGCTTAAATATGGCTTCACAGTTTGAGCAGATCCAGCAACAGATAGAGGATTTAAAAGCTATAGTTGCGAAGCAGGGACAATTCAACCAGGATGTCCTCGCAACACTGCACCAGGCCATTGGTGAGACGGACGGATCGCCGATTGTGGGTAGCAATTCTCCGCACGCAATCCGGTCCAAGAACAGGGTTAAAACTACAACCGAACACGCTGCTAAGAGGGATCAGCCAAGGTTTAGAACATACAAACGGCGTAACTCCAAGACTGAAAGCAACACGAAGTCTGGTCTTAGGGGGAGGCGAAATCTGTTCCCGGCTTCGATGATTTCAACTGGATGCGACGATCCCCACAGCTCGTATGTCACCAATACGACCGTGAAGATTGCTCGGGCTCGAGCCCTTCAACAGAAGTTCATGCAACTGAGACACCTAGATAGCAATTTTATGGCAGAGGATCTTGGTAGTAAAATTCCCAAGGTTCGTTCGTTAAATATGGATGAGCTATTGGCATTGGTTATATTTAATGTGAATGATCGCTGCATGAGATTTGATTTTACTCGTTGATGTCAATGTCCAGGGTATGCCGGTCTCATTTCAACCTACTCCAGACATGGAGATAAATGGATTACACCTAGCTACCGCATCCTACATCTTTAATACTGCGTTGGATCCAGAGTGAGTATTGGTTGAAACGAAATTACTGCTTGTGACTGTATGATTGACACAGTGGCATACGATATTTTCTTGACTCTCGCTAGGATTATGGTGTGGTTTTGATTGAGTTTTGGTATGCCAAAATAAAAAGAAGAAATGATAATTTTCGTTTGCTATAGGAAAGATATGTAACCAAACGAGACTTTTTCTGTGGTAAAGAGAATAAATAAAGAAATTCAATTCTTAAAGGTAAGAGAATGCGAGATAAAGATAGCCAATCCACAACTGCAAGTTTCATTCATTTACTTATTGAGTACACATATACAAAATAAAATTAATTTCTGAATAACAAATTAATTTCTGAATGATAAATAAATTCTCCTACTCTATATAAGGCAGGAATGGGGAAAACTAGCTAATCACAACAACGAAGTATAAGTGTTTATTACAAATACCTGACGTATCGACAGAAGCCATTACTAAGTTATTAGTTAAAACTATTGAATATAAATATTGATTTATATTTTGTCGTATGGCTTTTTTCTCATTTCCCGGACCTGATTTGTTTTTCCACAATATAATAGATTAATAGTACCTTCTTATTATTAATTTTTAGGATCTGTTCACTTTGTTGGCATGTTCGTATTTCTTTTTGTATTTCCTTATAATTGTTATTTTCCTTACTTAGCCGTTTGTTACCATTATTTTTTTTCTGGTTTTCTTCCCTTATTTAATCATGTTCGTAAACCCTTACTAACTCTGTATAACCAAATTTTGACACTAATAATTGATATTTTACGAGTCACGTGATTAGTATAAATGTTATAAGTATGGGCAGCTATTTAAGGGCCCTTCCACTTTGTTTAGGGAGATACTTGTTCCGAATTCACACTGTGCCATGACGCGCAAGGCCCTTAGGACTTTAGAGCCGGGTAGGCAAGTAATTGACGATGTACGTCACACATCTCTAACTATCTAAACTGAATGCCGATTATCTTTTGAAGACCCGTCGCTTTCATTCAAATGTCCATGTTTTGTTATACACAGGTGCTGATTCTGCTGGCAAGGATGCTTGCCTTAGACTCCACAAGGCTGCAATGGTACCTGCCGACCACCTTTACGGTTAGTTTTTGAACCCTTGTTTTGGTTTTCCTCGGAAATGTTCGCTGTTTTTATAGCCAAAACACTTGAATCCCGGTAAGCAATGACGTTTTTAACTCGGTAACAATAGCGGTGTTGTTATATTTTCACTCTGCAGCAAATAGCTACCGGACGAGGACCTATACCGGAGGCAACAATTTCTGCCATAAGAAAGGACTTCATGGGTTACGCCGATGAAGTCCTAAAGGTATGCACACATACTAATTTTGTTACACGATGCTCTCATGTAACCTTCGATGATATCTTAATGCACATTTTGTTACCACTTACATGAGTCAGATTTACTGCCCAATGTGGTGCGACAACCACTGGTTTCTTGTTGTTGTCGACCTTGCAAGACATCGACTTATTTATCTTGACTCACTGAGGTCCCCAACGGCCAGCTCAAAGAGACGTCGCCTGATTAGGAAATTGGTAATCTTCTTATTCGGAAACGGCCAATTACCATAGCTGGTCATATAGTTTGACGAACAACATTCTGAAAATAGTTGTATGTGTTTGCCATGCATGTGCTTTTATTATTTAACTGTAATTGAAAGGACTCTACTATGACCGAATGTGCTGTATGAATCTGATTTTTGCATTTTATTTCTTTGAGAATTATATAATGTACAACAGTGAATCAGTTATCATACCACCTCTGGGATTCTGTCCCTTCACATGATTTATATTCTAGTAATACTTGGTTCCCAAATTATGGCTAATAGCAGGCCTATGGTGAGTCACATGTAGCATGGGAATATTGCATTGTGTTTTTACTTGTCATATTAAATGTTTAACTATTGGGTTCTTTCATTTCCTGGGATTGGTATGCGTATACCACATATTACCTTCAGCAACTTTGTATTAAGGTCAATATGATTTTCTGGAATTTTCATTTTCAGTCTTATTTTCGTGCAAACTGACGACTCTTTTCTTGAATATCAACATTAAGGTTTCTCACGCAAACCATTTGTATAATTTTGGTTATTAGTTTCATGTTGTGGTAGTAATAATATTCTCACAACATAAATGTTGCTGATAGTTATTTGCTAACAAGAATGCACTATTTTTATGCCACAGGCAATCTTTCTGGATGACCTTTTGGATGACCGTGCTTGGTATGCTAATGAAGACACGGATAAAATTGAATGCAGTGAGTTCGAGATTACGGAGCCGAACGTTGCCCAACAACTTCCAGAAAGGTGATTGATTTAGAGAACAACTTTTTAATTCCGTGATTGCAACTGTTGCCAAATTTCATTTGTTTCTGAAATCTTGATAGCTGATTCCTTACATGGTCTTAATTTTCTTCTTTAACGGGGCTATGAACCCGACCAGCAATGACTGTGGCGTGTTTGTGGCACAGTGGATGATCATGTACCACTTATTCTACGATTACGATGTTGAGGTATAATTTGGGCTTACGTGCTTTCAAACCTTATAAATTAACATACTTCCACTTTATCGTAGTAGAAACCTTCGTTTGATCTATGAATGCACTACTCGGCGTAGTAACCTATGCGTGTGTTTACCTTGTCGCAGACATTTCAGTTGGTAACAGACTACAGTCGAATGCGCCTTGCAATCGATATGGTACTAAAGTATCACAACGAGAACAGAATGGAAACCATTGAAGCCGCTCTGAGATATTGGCGGAGTTTCTCAACCGCCCCATCATAGCAACCTAGGAGGCAGGCTTAGCCTAAGATACCAGTTTTTTTTGGTAGAGGCACACAACCAACTTGCACTACTAAGTGCATTATTTTGTAAAATGAGGTGTATCCCCAATTTGGAGGTTAACGCTGTTATTATGTTTGTGATGCCAATTACATGATGCTTATTATGTTAATTAAATTATCTACAACTGGATGAAATGCAGAAGGAACAGACTAAATTTTTAAGTTTCTCTTGTTCTATTCATTCATGATGGATTTCCAGTTGAACACTCTTTTCGTGACGCTTGTCACCGTGCATGTTCTTCTAGTGTATAATATATCACAATTTGAAATGCTCGAAAGCTGATAGAATATTTGACTTGCTAGAAAGCATTGTAATTTTTTCTTTCAAAGAGTGATTTGCATAAAGTTGAGAGAATATTTGATATGCTAGAAATCATTGTAATTTCTTCTTTCAAAGACTGATTTGCATAACATTAATCATTAGGCTAAGTATTATGCCTAAATCTTCTTTGTGTGTTCATTTTTTAAATACTTTGCTCAGCAAAACATGTGGAATAATGTGAATCCCTAAACAGGTTATCGACAATTTCCCTTTCATTTAATAATGAAAATGATGGCTACGTAGCTATGTTAAACATTGAATTAATCATACATAAAAATTCGTATCATGGTAGACTTCTCTTAACCTAAAAGACTTAATTAAAGTTGGATTACAGTTTAGTTTGATAATAACATATTACTATAACTTCACTAAACGAAAGTGGTCCATCTGAAAACAAAGAAGAAATTTCTATAGTAGCATTCGTGTCTGATAAAATTATAATTACATGGAATCACTATCATTGAAGCACCATAGAAATTCCCGGAATGGAATTTCCACAATCTGTTGCATCGATTAAATCTAAGATCACAGTCCAAGAGCGACAACATGAATGGAATAAATTATATGCACTTAGCACCAACAATCTTGGTTCACACAAGTCTCATTCATTAGTAAAAGACCACATAAGAACAATTTTCACAGTAGAAAAGACTACCATAATAAGGTCTAATCCTATCAACTAAACTAGAATGTCCAAAATAAATAACCAAAAGTTAAGTAGATGTAACTCTATCCTAATGAGGTGAACAATTCATTCTCACACAGTCATGGCCATCGAAGTAATTTCATCGTGACCTCTTTCCGGAAGAATCAACTCCCCTATGGCTAGGTCTACCATCCTGCAAAATCATATTTCTTCCATCAAATCAATTCTTGGAGTTAAATCTAAAAAATTGCACCACAATTATTATCAAATAAGTAATAAGTACATCGTGAAGCATAACCACATGCGGCGAAAAAAACAAACGACAATGCTAGAAATAAACCAACACATACAAACCTAATTGTCGACATCGTCGTACATGGCACGGCAATTTCTTCGATCATGGCCTAATCCGAAGCACCGCCGGCAACGCCTCCCTTTATTGCTGTTCGTGCTCCCGCGAGGTGCACCCTTCGACCTGATAACCTTTGGGTCACGAATGTGGCTTTGATCCGCTGTTGGTTGAACGCGACGCCCACTTTGTCCGACGACACAAAGAGATTCAAACTCCCTCGACATTCTTACAACTTCCGTCATAGCAATGTTGTATGTTTCGGTCCTTTGCGCAGCTTGAAAACTGGTGGACGAAATTGTGATCACTATGTTCTTCTATCTTTTGAGCTTTAGTATGAATATACCCTTAGGGCACTGTTTATTTTCTTAACTTGAATTCACAACTCCGTTCAACTAACCAGCAAGTGTACTGGGTCGTCCAAGTAATAACCTTACGTGAGTAAGGGTCGAATCCACAGAGATTGTTGGTATGAAGTAAGCTATGGTCACCTTGCAAATCTCAGTTAGGCGGATTAAAAAGGTAATAGTGATAATTGGATTGTTAAATAAAAAGGAATAATAAAAGGGATAGAAATACTTATGTAAATCAAGAGTGGGAATTTCAGATAAGCGGAATGGAGATGCTGCAGAGCTCTCGGACGCCTGCCCTCCTATTGCTTCTACTCAATCCTTCTTACTCCTTTCCATGGCAAGCTTTGTGTAGGGCATCACCGTTGTCAGTGGCTACATCCCATCCTCGCAGTGAAAGTTAATGCTCACGCACTCTGTCACAGTACGGCCAATCACCGGTTGGTTCCCTCCCCTACTGGAATAGAATCCCTCTTTTGCGTCTGTCACTAACGCCCAGCAGGTTACAGGTTTGAAGCTCGTCACAGTCATTCAATCCTAGAATCCTACTCGGAATACCATAGACAAGGTTTAGACTTTCCGGATCCTCATGAATGCCGCCATCTATCTAACTTATACCACGAAGATTCTGTTGGGGAATCTAAGAGATACACATTCAAGCCTTGTTGCATGTAGAACGGAAGTGGTTGTCAATCACGTGTGTTCATAGGCGAGAATAATAATGAGGGTTATCTAACTCATCATCATTCATCATGTTCTTGAGTACGAATGAATATCTTGGAATAAGAATAAGATAGAGAATTGAATAAGAGAAAATAGAACTTCATTAATCTTTGAGGTACAGCAGAGCTCCACACCCTTAATCTATGGTGTGCAGAAACTCCACCGTTGAAAATACATAAGTGAAAGAGGTCCAGGCATGGCCGAATGGCCAGCCCCCTAAACGTGATCAATAATCTCTTAGGATGAAGAATAAAACAAAACTGAGACCAAAGATGTCTAATACAATAGATAGATGTCCTATATATATTAGACTAGCTACTAGGGTTTACATGAGTAAGTAATTGATGCATAAATCCACTTCCGGGGCCCACTTGGGGTGTGCTTGGGCTGAGCTTGATCAATACACGAGCAGAGGCTTCTCTTGGAGTTGAATTTCGAGTTATGATGTGTTTTGGGCGTTCAACTCCGGATCATGACGTTTTTCTGGCGTTTAACTCCAGAAAGGAGCGTATACTTGGCGTTCAACGCCAAGTTGCGTCGTCATTCTTCGAATAAAGTATGGACTATTATATATTGCTGGAAAGCCCTGGATGTCTACTTTCCAACGCCGTTGAGAGCGCGCCAATTGAAGGTCTGTAGCTCCAGAAAATCCATTTCGAGTGCAGGGAGGTCAGAATCCAACAGCATCAGCAGTCCTTTTGTCAGCCTTTTTCGGAGTTTTGCTCAAATCCCTCAATTTCAGTCAGAATTTACCTGAAATCACAGAAAAACACACAAACTCATAGTAAAGTCCAGAAATGTGAATTTAACATAAAAACTAATGAAAACATCCCTAAAAGTAGCTTAATCATCTTAAAAACTATATAAAAACAATGCCAAAAAGCGTATAAATTATCCGCTCATCACAACACCAAACTTAAATTGTTGCTTGTCCCCAAGCAACTGAAAATCAAATAGGATAAAAAGAAGAGAATATACTATAAAGTCCAAAATATCAATGAATATTAATTTAATTACATGAGCGGGACTTGTAGCTTTTTGCTTCTGAACAGTTTTGGCATCTCACTTTTTCCTTTGAAGTTCAGAGTGATTGGCATCTTTAGGAACTTAGAATTTCAGATAGTGTTATTGACTTTCCTAGTTTAAGCATGTTGATTCTTGAACACAGCTACTTATGAGTCTTGGCTGTGGCCCTAAGCACTTTGTCTTCCAGTATTACCACCGGATACACAAATGCCACAGACACATAACTGGGTGAACCTTTTCAGATTGTGACTTAGCTTTGCTAGAGTCCCCAGTTAGTGGTGTCCAGAGCTCTTAAGCACACTCTTTTGCCTTGGATCACGACTTTAACCACTCAGTCTCAAGCTTTTCACTTGGACCTTCATGACACAAGCACATGGTTAGGGACAGCTTGATTTAGCCGCTTAGGCCTGGATGTAATTTCCTTGGGCCCTCCTATCCATTGATGCTCAAAGCCTTGGATCCTTTCTACCCTTGCCTTTTGGTTTTAAGGGCTATTGGCTTTTTCTATTGCTCCTTCTTTTTCTATATACTCTTTTTAGATATATTTATTATTTTTTTTTCACTGCTTTTTCTTGCTTCAAGAATCAATTTCATGATTTTTCAGATCATCAATAACATTTCTCTTTGTTCATCATTCTTTCAAGAGCCAACAATTTTAACACTCATAAACAACAATATCCAAAGACATATGCACTGTTCATTCATTCATTCAGAAAACAAAAGCATTGTCACCACATCAATATAATTAAACTAAATTCAATAATAATTTCGAAAATTATGTACTTCTTGTTCTTTTGAATTAAAACATTTTTCTTTTAAGAGAGGTGAAGGACTAATGGATTTTATTCATAGCTTTAAGGCATGGTTACATACTAATGATCATGAAATAAAGACACAAAACATAAATAAACACAATAATTAAAAACCGAAAACAGAAAGAAATAAAGAACAAGGAATGAATCCACCTCTAGTGGCGTCTTCTTCTTGAAGGACCAATGATGTTCTTCAACTCTTCTATGTCCCTTCCTTGCCTTTGTTGCTCCTCCCTCATTGCTCTTTGATCTTCTCTTATTTCTTGGAGAGTGAGGGCGTGTTCATGGTGTTCCACCCTTAGTTGTTCCACATTATGGCTCAAATCTTCCAAGGAGGTATTAAGTTGCTCCCAATAGTTGTTGGGAGGAAAGTGCATTTGAGGCAATTGTTGATGGTGAACTTCCTCTTGTTCTCCTTGGGGGCTGTGAGGAACTTCCCTTGTTTGCTCCATTCTTTTCTTGGTGATGGGCTTGTCTTCTTCAATGGAGACATCTCCATCTATGATAACTCCGGCTGAATAACATAGATGGCATATGAGGTGAGGGAAGGCTAGCCGTGCCATGTATGAAGGCTTGTCAGCTATTTTGTAGAGTTCATTGGATATGACTTCATGAACCTCTACCTCCTCTCCAATCATGATGCTATGAATCATGATGGCCTGATCCACAGTAACTTCAGATCGGTTGCTTGTAGGGATGATGGATCTTTGGATGAACTCCAACCATCCTCTAGCTACAGGCTTGAGGTCCAGTCTTCTTAGTTGGACTGGATTGCCTTTGGAGTCTACTCTCCATTGGGCGCCTTCCACACAAATGTCCCTAAGGACTTGGTCCAACCTTTGATCAAAGTTGACCCTTCTAGTGTAGGGGTGTTCATCACCTTGCATCATAGGCAAATGAAACGCCAACCTCACATTTTCCGGACTAAAATCCAAGTATTTCCCCCTAACCATTGTGAGATAGTTCTTTGGATTTGGGTTCATACTTTGATCATGGTTTCTAGTGATCCATGCATTGGCATAGAACTCTTGAACCATTAAAATTCCAACTTGTTGTATGGGGTTGGCTATGACTTCCCAACCTCTTCTTTGAACTTCATGTCGGATTTCCGGATACTCATTCTTCTTGAGTTTGAAAGGGACCTCATGGATCACTTTCTTCTTTGCCACAACATCATAGAAGTGGTCTTGGTGGCTCTTGGAGATGAATCTCTCCTTCTCCCATGACTCGGAAGTGGAAGCTTTTGCCTTCCCTTTTCCTTTTCTTGAGGAAACTCCGGCCTTGGGTGCCATTGATGGTGAATGAAAAATAAAAAGCTTAGGCTTTTTACCACACCAAACTTAAAGTTTGCTCGCCCTCGAGCAAGAAAGAAAAGAAGAGTAGAAGAAGAAGAAGAGAATAGTGGAAGAGAAGGAGAAGGGTGGTTTCGGCTATATGGGAGAAGAAGGTGTTTGTGTTGTGGGAAAATGATGAAGAATGGAAGAGTCTTTATAGGGAGGGGGGAGGGTATAGGTTCGGCCAATTTGGGTGGGAATGGGTGGGAAATTAAATTTGAAAGTAGTGGGGGTAGGTGGGGTGTATGGGGAAGAGGAGGTTGATGTGAATGGTGAATGGGGTAATTGGGAAGAGGAATTGAGGTGATAGGTGAAGGTTTTTTTTTGGGAAGTGTGACATTGAAAATGAGATTTGGATTAGAAGAGTGTGATTAGGATTAAAAGAAAGGGTAGGTGAGGATCCTGTGGGGTCCACAGATCCTGAGGTGGGGATCCTGTGGGGTCCACAGATCCTGAGGTGAAAACAAATACCATTCCTTCACCATATAGGCATGTAACATGCCTTCATGCATCATTCTGGCGTTCAAACGCCCATTGATGCACGTTCTGGGCGTTAAACGCCCATGTTATGCATGTTTCTGGCGTTGAACGCCAGTTTCATGCTTGTTTCTGGCGTTCAGCGCCAGATTGTCCTCTGTGTGCGCATCCTGGCGTTAAACGCCAGGTTGTTGCTTGTTTTGGGCGTTCAGCGCCAGAATGGTGCTCTGTTCTGGCGTTGAACGCCAGATAGATGCACCTTACTGGCGTTGAACGCCAGTCTGCGCTGCCTCCAGGGTGAAAAATTTTTTTCTTCTGTTTTTGACTCTGTTTTTAATTTTTTGATTTTTTTCGTGACTCCTCATGATCATGTACCTAATAAAACATAAAAATAGCAAAGAAACAAAATAAAATAAAATTAGATAAATAAAATTGGGTTGCCTCCCAACAAGCGCTTCTTTAATGTCAATAGCTTGACAGTGGCTCTCATGGAGCCACAAGATGATCAGGTCAACTTAAGTGTGGTATTCCCAACACCAAACTTAGAGTTTGGGTATGGGGTCTCAACACCAAACTTATAGTTTGGTTGTGGCCTCACAACACCAAACTTAGAGTTTGACTGTGTGGGCTCTTCTTGACTCTGAACTGAGAGAAGCTCTTCCTGCTTACTCTCTTCTGTCACAGAGGGATGGCCATGTGCCTTAAACACAAGGTAGTCCCCATTCAATTGAAGGACTAACTCACCTCTGTTGACATCTATCACAGCCCCTGCTGTGGCTAGGAAAGGTCTTCCTAGGATGATGCATTCATCATCTTCCTTCCTAGTGTCTAGGATTATGAAATCAGTAGGGATGTAAAGGCCTTCAACCTTTACTAGCACGTCCTCTACTATTCCATAAGCTTGTCTTATGGACTTGTCTGCCAGTTGTAATGAGAACAAGGCAGGTTGTACCTCAATGATCCCCAGCTTCTCCATTACAGAGAGTGGCATAAGGTTTATCCCAGATCCCAGATCACATAGAGCTTTTTCAAAGCTCATGGTGCCTATGGTACAAGGTACTGAAAACTTGCCAGGATCTTGCTTCTTTTGAGGTAGGGTTCTCTGAATCCAAGTTTCTAGTTCACTAATAAGCAAGGGAGGTTCACTTTCCCAAGTCTCATTACCAAACAGCTTAGCATTCAGTTTCATGATAGCTCCTAAATATAGAGCAGCTTGCACTCCAGTCACATCTTCATCCTCGTCTGAGGATGAATAGTCTTCAGAGCTCATGAATGGCAGAAGGAGATTTAATGGAATCTCTATAGTCTCTAGATGAGCCTCAGATTCCTCAGGATCCTTAATAGGAAACTCCTTCTTGCTTGAAGGACGTCCCAGGAGGTCTTTCTCCTTAGGATTTTCGTCCTCCTCCTCCCTAGTGCATTCGGCCACTTTGATTAAATCAATGGCCTTGCACTCTCCTTTTGGATTTTCTTCTGTATTGCTTGGGAGAATACTGGGAGGAGTTTCAATGACTTTCTTGCTCAGCTGGCCCACTTGTGCCTCCAGATTTCTGATGGAAGATCTGGTTTCATTCATGAAACTGAAAGTGGCCTTTGACAGATCAGAGACTATATTGGCTAAATTAGAATTATTTTGTTCAGAGTTCTCTGTCTGTTGCTGAGAAGATGATGGATATGGCTTACTATTATTCAGCCTTGTACGTCCACCATTGTTAAAACCTTGTTGAGGTTTTTGTTGATCCTTCCAGGAGAAATTTGGATGATTTCTCCATGATGAGTTATAGGTGTTTCCATAGGGTTCACCTAAGTAATTAACCTCTGCCATGGCAGGGTTCTCAGGATCATAAGCTTCTTCAGAAGCTGCCTCTCTATTACTGTTGGATGCATGTTGCAATCCATTCAGATTTTGAGAGATCATGTTGACCTGTTGAGTCAACACTTTGTTCTGAGCCAATATGGCATTCAGAGCATCAATTTCAAGAACTCCTTTCTTCTGAGGTACCCCATTATTCACGGAATTCCTCTCAGATGTATACATGAACTGGTTGTTTGCAACCATGTCAATGAGTTCTTGAGCCTCTCCAGGCGTTTTCTTCAGGTGAATAGATCCACCTGCAGAATGGTCCAATGACATTTTCGAAAATTCAGAGAGACCATAATAGAATATATCTAATATGGTCCATTCTGAAAACATGTCAGATGGACATCTTTTGGTCAACTGCTTGTATCTTTCCCAAGCTTCATAGAGGGATTCACCATCTTTTTGTTTGAAGGTTTGAACATCCACTCTCAGCTTGCTCAGCTTTTGAGGAGGAAAGAATTTATCTAAGAATGCAGTGACAAGCTTATCCCATGAGTCCAGGCTATCCTTGGGTTGAGAATCCAACCACACTCTAGCTCTGTCTCTCACAGCAAAAGGGAAAAGCATGAGTCTGTAGACTTCAGGATCAACTCCATTCGTCTTTACAGTCTCACAGATCTGCAAGAATTCAGTTAAAAACTGATAAGGATCTTCAGATGGAAGTCCATAAAACTTGCAG
This sequence comes from Arachis stenosperma, assembly GCF_014773155.1. Lineage (NCBI taxonomy): Eukaryota > Viridiplantae > Streptophyta > Magnoliopsida > Fabales > Fabaceae > Arachis > Arachis stenosperma. The sequence continues at coordinate 16,250,058 of NC_080384.1, read as the reverse complement.
TTTTGTTGCATTAAAGCAACTAATTGAGGCTTAAGCTCAAAGTTATTGGCTCCAATGGCAGGAATGGAGATGCTTCTTCCATCAAACTTGGATGTTGGTTTTGTGAAATCACCAAGCATTCTCCTTGCATTATTATTATTATTTTCGGCCATCACCTCTTGTTCTAATGTTTCTGAAAGGTTGTTTCTGGATTGTTGTAATTTAGCTTCTCTTAATTTTCTCTTCAGAGTCCTTTCAGGTTCTGGATCAATTTCAACAAGAGTGCCTTTATCCTTGTTCCTGCTCATATGAAAGAGAAGAAAACAAGAAAAGAAAAAGGAATCCTCTATGTCACAGTATAGAGATTCCTTTATGTTAGTTGAAGAAGAAAGGGGTAGAAAAAAAAATGGAATAAAAAGAAACACAACTGTGAGGATGGCAGAGATGTGAGATGAGATGTTAGGATATGAATGAAGAGAGGTGAAGAGAAGAGGAGGGAGATTTCGAAAATAATTTTGAAAAGGGGTTAGTGATTTTCGAAAATTAGAGATAAAATGTAATTAAAATTAAAACATGAAACAATTAATTAATTAAAAAGAATTTTTGAAAAAGAGAGAGATATTTTCGAAAATTAGAGAGGGAAAATTAGTTAGGTGGTTTTGAAAAAGATAAGAAACAAACAAAAAGTTAGTTAGTTGATTGAAAAAGATTTGAAATCAAATTTGAAAAAGATAAGAAGATAAGAAGTTAGATAAGATATTTTGAAATCAAATTTTGAAAAAGATAAAATTTTTGAAAAAGATAAAATAAAAGATAAAAAGATTTTTAAGAAAAAGATATTTTGAAAAAGATTTAATTTTTAAAATTACTTAACTAACAAGAAACTACAAGATAAGATTCTAGAACTTAAAGATTGAACCTTTCTTAACAAGAAAGTAACAAACTTCAAATTTTTGAACCAATCACATTAATTGTTAGCTAATTTTCGAAAATTACATATAAAGATAAGAAAAAGATTTTGAAAATAATTTGAAAAAGATTTTTGAAATTTTCGAAAAATAGAAAAAAAATGAAAAAGATATGATTTTTGAAAAAGATTTTGAAAAGATAAGATTTTTAAAATTGAAATTTTGACTTGACTTTGTAAGAAACAACTAATTTTGAAAATTTTTGACCAAGTCAACCCAAAATTTCGAGATTTTGGAGGGAAATAAGGAAAAGATATTTTTTTGATTTTTAAATTTTTAAAGAAAAACACAAAAATGACCCAAAACATGAAAATTTTGGATCAAGACACAAGGTGCATGCAAGAATGCTATGAATGTCAAGATGAACACCAAGAACACTTTGAAGATCATGATGAACATCAAGAACATAATTTTGAAAAATTTTGATGCAAAGAAAACATGCAAGACACCAAACTTAAAAATTTTTAATGCATGAAAAATATGAATGCAAAAATGCACATGAAGAACAACAAACAACACTAAACAAGCAATCATCAAGATCAAACAAGAAGACTTATCAAGAACAACTTGAAGATCATGAAGAACACTATGAATGCATGGATTTTTCGAAAAAAATGCAAGAAAAATTTTAAAAGCATGCAATTGACACCAAACTTAAAAATTGACTCAATACTCAAACAAGAAACACAAAATATTTTTTATTTTTATGATTTTCTAATTTTTTGGATTTTTATTTAATATTTTCGAAAATAATGTTTTGAAAAACGAAAAATAAAAAGAAAAATTTTGAAAAAGATTTTTGAAAAGAAAATTACCTAATCTAAGCAACAAGATGAACCGTCAGTTGTCCATACTCGAACAATCCCGGCAACGGCGCCAAAAACTTGGTGGACGAAATTGTGATCACTATGTTCTTCTATCTTTTGAGCTTTAGTATGAATATACCCTTAGGGCACTGTTTATTTTCTTAACTTGAATTCACAACTCCGTTCAACTAACCAGCAAGTGTACTGGGTCGTCCAAGTAATAACCTTACGTGAGTAAGGGTCGAATCCACAGAGATTGTTGGTATGAAGCAAGCTATGGTCACCTTGCAAATCTCAGTTAGGCGGATTAAAAAGGTAATAGTGATAATTGGATTGTTAAATAAAAAGGAATAATAAAAGGGATAGAAATACTTATGTAAATCAAGAGTGGGAATTTCAGATAAGCGGAATGGAGATGCTGCAGAGCTCTCGGACGCCTGCCCTCCTATTGCTTCTACTCAATCCTTCTTACTCCTTTCCATGGCAAGCTTTGTGTAGGGCATCACCGTTGTCAGTGGCTACATCCCATCCTCGCAGTGAAAGTTAATGCTCACGCACTCTGTCACAGTACGGCCAATCACCGGTTGGTTCCCTCCCCTACTGGAATAGAATCCCTCTTTTGCGTCTGTCACTAACGCCCAGCAGGTTACAGGTTTGAAGCTCGTCACAGTCATTCAATCCTAGAATCCTACTCGGAATACCATAGACAAGGTTTAGACTTTCCGGATCCTCATGAATGCCGCCATCTATCTAACTTATACCACGAAGATTCTGTTGGGGAATCTAAGAGATACACATTCAAGCCTTGTTGCATGTAGAACGGAAGTGGTTGTCAATCACGTGTGTTCATAGGCGAGAATAATAATGAGGGTTATCTAACTCATCATCATTCATCATGTTCTTGAGTACGAATGAATATCTTGGAATAAGAATAAGATAGAGAATTGAATAAGAGAAAATAGAACTTCATTAATCTTTGAGGTACAGCAGAGCTCCACACCCTTAATCTATGGTGTGCAGAAACTCCACCGTTGAAAATACATAAGTGAAAGAGGTCCAGGCATGGCCGAATGGCCAGCCCCCTAAACGTGATCAATAATCTCTTAGGATGAAGAATAAAACAAAACTGAGACCAAAGATGTCTAATACAATAGATAGATGTCCTATATATATTAGACTAGCTACTAGGGTTTACATGAGTAAGTAATTGATGCATAAATCCACTTCCGGGCCCACTTGGGGTGTGCTTGGGCTGAGCTTGATCAATACACGAGCAGAGGCTTCTCTTGGAGTTGAATTTCGAGTTATGATGTGTTTTGGGCGTTCAACTCCGGATCATGACGTTTTTCTGGCGTTTAACTCCAGAAAGGAGCGTATACTTGGCGTTCAACGCCAAGTTGCGTCGTCATTCTTCGAATAAAGTATGGACTATTATATATTGCTGGAAAGCCCTGGATGTCTACTTTCCAACGCCGTTGAGAGCGCGCCAATTGAAGGTCTGTAGCTCCAGAAAATCCATTTCGAGTGCAGGGAGGTCAGAATCCAACAGCATCAGCAGTCCTTTTGTCAGCCTTTTTCGGAGTTTTGCTCAAATCCCTCAATTTCAGTCAGAATTTACCTGAAATCACAGAAAAACACACAAACTCATAGTAAAGTCCAGAAATGTGAATTTAACATAAAAACTAATGAAAACATCCCTAAAAGTAGCTTAATCATCCTAAAAATTATATAAAAACAATGCCAAAAAGCGTATAAATTATCCGCTCATCACAACACCAAACTTAAATTGTTGCTTGTCCCCAAGCAACTGAAAATCAAATAGGATAAAAAGAAGAGAATATACTATAAAGTCCAAAATATCAATGAATATTAATTTAATTACATGAGCGGGACTTGTAGCTTTTTGCTTCTGAACAGTTTTGGCATCTCACTTTTTCCTTTGAAGTTCAGAGTGATTGGCATCTTTAGGAACTTAGAATTTCAGATAGTGTTATTGACTTTCCTAGTTTAAGCATGTTGATTCTTGAACACAGCTACTTATGAGTCTTGGCTGTGGCCCTAAGCACTTTGTCTTCCAGTATTACCACCGGATACACAAATGCCACAGACACATAACTGGGTGAACCTTTTCAGATTGTGACTTAGCTTTGCTAGAGTCCCCAGTTAGTGGTGTCCAGAGCTCTTAAGCACACTCTTTTGCCTTGGATCACGACTTTAACCACTCAGTCTCAAGCTTTTCACTTGGACCTTCATGACACAAGCACATGGTTAGGGACAGCTTGATTTAGCCGCTTAGGCCTGGATGTAATTTCCTTGGGCCCTCCTATCCATTGATGCTCAAAGCCTTGGATCCTTTCTACCCTTGCCTTTTGGTTTTAAGGGCTATTGGCTTTTTCTATTGCTCCTTCTTTTTCTATATACTCTTTTTAGATATATTTATTATTTTTTTTCACTGCTTTTTCTTGCTTCAAGAATCAATTTCATGATTTTTCAGATCATCAATAACATTTCTCTTTGTTCATCATTCTTTCAAGAGCCAACAATTTTAACACTCATAAACAACAATATCCAAAGACATATGCACTGTTCATTCATTCATTCAGAAAACAAAAGCATTGTCACCACATCAATATAATTAAACTAAATTCAATAATAATTTCGAAAATTATGTACTTCTTGTTCTTTTGAATTAAAACATTTTTCTTTTAAGAGAGGTGAAGGACTAATGGATTTTATTCATAGCTTTAAGGCATGGTTACATACTAATGATCATGAAATAAAGACACAAAACATAAATAAACACAATAATTAAAAACCGAAAACAGAAAGAAATAAAGAACAAGGAATGAATCCACCTCTAGTGGCGTCTTCTTCTTGAAGGACCAATGATGTTCTTCAACTCTTCTATGTCCCTTCCTTGCCTTTGTTGCTCCTCCCTCATTGCTCTTTGATCTTCTCTTATTTCTTGGAGAGTGAGGGCGTGTTCATGGTGTTCCACCCTTAGTTGTTCCACATTATGGCTCAAATCTTCCAAGGAGGTATTAAGTTGCTCCCAATAGTTGTTGGGAGGAAAGTGCATTTGAGGCAATTGTTGATGGTGAACTTCCTCTTGTTCTCCTTGGGGGCTGTGAGGAACTTCCCTTGTTTGCTCCATTCTTTTCTTGGTGATGGGCTTGTCTTCTTCAATGGAGACATCTCCATCTATGATAACTCCGGCTGAATAACATAGATGGCATATGAGGTGAGGGAAGGCTAGCCGTGCCATGTATGAAGGCTTGTCAGCTATTTTGTAGAGTTCATTGGATATGACTTCATGAACCTCTACCTCCTCTCCAATCATGATGCTATGAATCATGATGGCCTGATCCACAGTAACTTCAGATCGGTTGCTTGTAGGGATGATGGATCTTTGGATGAACTCCAACCATCCTCTAGCTACAGGCTTGAGGTCCAGTCTTCTTAGTTGGACTGGATTGCCTTTGGAGTCTACTCTCCATTGGGCGCCTTCCACACAAATGTCCCTAAGGACTTGGTCCAACCTTTGATCAAAGTTGACCCTTCTAGTGTAGGGGTGTTCATCACCTTGCATCATAGGCAAATGAAACGCCAACCTCACATTTTCCGGACTAAAATCCAAGTATTTCCCCCTAACCATTGTGAGATAGTTCTTTGGATTTGGGTTCATACTTTGATCATGGTTTCTAGTGATCCATGCATTGGCATAGAACTCTTGAACCATTAAAATTCCAACTTGTTGTATGGGGTTGGCTATGACTTCCCAACCTCTTCTTTGAACTTCATGTCGGATTTCCGGATACTCATTCTTCTTGAGTTTGAAAGGGACCTCATGGATCACTTTCTTCTTTGCCACAACATCATAGAAGTGGTCTTGGTGGCTCTTGGAGATGAATCTCTCCTTCTCCCATGACTCGGAAGTGGAAGCTTTTGCCTTCCCTTTTCCTTTTCTTGAGGAAACTCCGGCCTTGGGTGCCATTGATGGTGAATGAAAAATAAAAAGCTTAGGCTTTTTACCACACCAAACTTAAAGTTTGCTCGCCCTCGAGCAAGAAAGAAAAGAAGAGTAGAAGAAGAAGAAGAGAATAGTGGAAGAGAAGGAGAAGGGTGGTTTCGGCTATATGGGAGAAGAAGGTGTTTGTGTTGTGGGAAAATGATGAAGAATGGAAGAGTCTTTATAGGGAGGGGGGAGGGTATAGGTTCGGCCAATTTGGGTGGGAATGGGTGGGAAATTAAATTTGAAAGTAGTGGGGGTAGGTGGGGTGTATGGGGAAGAGGAGGTTGATGTGAATGGTGAATGGGGTAATTGGGAAGAGGAATTGAGGTGATAGGTGAAGGTTTTTTTTGGGAAGTGTGACATTGAAAATGAGATTTGGATTAGAAGAGTGTGATTAGGATTAAAAGAAAGGGTAGGTGAGGATCCTGTGGGGTCCACAGATCCTGAGGTGGGGATCCTGTGGGGTCCACAGATCCTGAGGTGAAAACAAATACCATTCCTTCACCATATAGGCATGTAACATGCCTTCATGCATCATTCTGGCGTTCAAACGCCCATTGATGCACGTTCTGGGCGTTAAACGCCCATGTTATGCATGTTTCTGGCGTTGAACGCCAGTTTCATGCTTGTTTCTGGCGTTCAGCGCCAGATTGTCCTCTGTGTGCGCATCCTGGCGTTAAACGCCAGGTTGTTGCTTGTTTTGGGCGTTCAGCGCCAGAATGGTGCTCTGTTCTGGCGTTGAACGCCAGATAGATGCACCTTACTGGCGTTGAACGCCAGTCTGCGCTGCCTCCAGGGTGAAAAATTTTTTTCTTCTGTTTTTGACTCTGTTTTTAATTTTTTGATTTTTTTCGTGACTCCTCATGATCATGTACCTAATAAAACATAAAAATAGCAAAGAAACAAAATAAAATAAAATTAGATAAATAAAATTGGGTTGCCTCCCAACAAGCGCTTCTTTAATGTCAATAGCTTGACAGTGGCTCTCATGGAGCCACAAGATGATCAGGTCAACTTAAGTGTGGTATTCCCAACACCAAACTTAGAGTTTGGGTATGGGGTCTCAACACCAAACTTATAGTTTGGTTGTGGCCTCACAACACCAAACTTAGAGTTTGACTGTGTGGGCTCTTCTTGACTCTGAACTGAGAGAAGCTCTTCCTGCTTACTCTCTTCTGTCACAGAGGGATGGCCATGTGCCTTAAACACAAGGTAGTCCCCATTCAATTGAAGGACTAACTCACCTCTGTTGACATCTATCACAGCCCCTGCTGTGGCTAGGAAAGGTCTTCCTAGGATGATGCATTCATCATCTTCCTTCCTAGTGTCTAGGATTATGAAATCAGTAGGGATGTAAAGGCCTTCAACCTTTACTAGCACGTCCTCTACTATTCCATAAGCTTGTCTTATGGACTTGTCTGCCAGTTGTAATGAGAACAAGGCAGGTTGTACCTCAATGATCCCCAGCTTCTCCATTACAGAGAGTGGCATAAGGTTTATCCCAGATCCCAGATCACATAGAGCTTTTTCAAAGCTCATGGTGCCTATGGTACAAGGTACTGAAAACTTGCCAGGATCTTGCTTCTTTTGAGGTAGGGTTCTCTGAATCCAAGTTTCTAGTTCACTAATAAGCAAGGGAGGTTCACTTTCCCAAGTCTCATTACCAAACAGCTTAGCATTCAGTTTCATGATAGCTCCTAAATATAGAGCAGCTTGCACTCCAGTCACATCTTCATCCTCGTCTGAGGATGAATAGTCTTCAGAGCTCATGAATGGCAGAAGGAGATTTAATGGAATCTCTATAGTCTCTAGATGAGCCTCAGATTCCTCAGGATCCTTAATAGGAAACTCCTTCTTGCTTGAAGGACGTCCCAGGAGGTCTTTCTCCTTAGGATTTTCGTCCTCCTCCTCCCTAGTGCATTCGGCCACTTTGATTAAATCAATGGCCTTGCACTCTCCTTTTGGATTTTCTTCTGTATTGCTTGGGAGAATACTGGGAGGAGTTTCAATGACTTTCTTGCTCAGCTGGCCCACTTGTGCCTCCAGATTTCTGATGGAAGATCTGGTTTCATTCATGAAACTGAAAGTGGCCTTTGACAGATCAGAGACTATATTGGCTAAATTAGAATTATTTTGTTCAGAGTTCTCTGTCTGTTGCTGAGAAGATGATGGATATGGCTTACTATTATTCAGCCTTGTACGTCCACCATTGTTAAAACCTTGTTGAGGTTTTTGTTGATCCTTCCAGGAGAAATTTGGATGATTTCTCCATGATGAGTTATAGGTGTTTCCATAGGGTTCACCTAAGTAATTAACCTCTGCCATGGCAGGGTTCTCAGGATCATAAGCTTCTTCAGAAGCTGCCTCTCTATTACTGTTGGATGCATGTTGCAATCCATTCAGATTTTGAGAGATCATGTTGACCTGTTGAGTCAACACTTTGTTCTGAGCCAATATGGCATTCAGAGCATCAATTTCAAGAACTCCTTTCTTCTGAGGTACCCCATTATTCACGGAATTCCTCTCAGATGTATACATGAACTGGTTGTTTGCAACCATGTCAATGAGTTCTTGAGCCTCTCCAGGCGTTTTCTTCAGGTGAATAGATCCACCTGCAGAATGGTCCAATGACATTTTCGAAAATTCAGAGAGACCATAATAGAATATATCTAATATGGTCCATTCTGAAAACATGTCAGATGGACATCTTTTGGTCAACTGCTTGTATCTTTCCCAAGCTTCATAGAGGGATTCACCATCTTTTTGTTTGAAGGTTTGAACATCCACTCTCAGCTTGCTCAGCTTTTGAGGAGGAAAGAATTTATCTAAGAATGCAGTGACAAGCTTATCCCATGAGTCCAGGCTATCCTTGGGTTGAGAATCCAACCACACTCTAGCTCTGTCTCTCACAGCAAAAGGGAAAAGCATGAGTCTGTAGACTTCAGGATCAACTCCATTCGTCTTTACAGTCTCACAGATCTGCAAGAATTCAGTTAAAAACTGATAAGGATCTTCAGATGGAAGTCCATAAAACTTGCAGTTTTGTTGCATTAAAGCAACTAATTGAGGCTTAAGCTCAAAGTTATTGGCTCCAATGGCAGGAATGGAGATGCTTCTTCCATCAAACTTGGATGTTGGTTTTGTGAAATCACCAAGCATTCTCCTTGCATTATTATTATTATTTTCGGCCATCACCTCTTGTTCTAATGTTTCTGAAAGGTTGTTTCTGGATTGTTGTAATTTAGCTTCTCTTAATTTTCTCTTCAGAGTCCTTTCAGGTTCTGGATCAATTTCAACAAGAGTGCCTTATCCTTGTTCCTGCTCATATGAAAGAGAAGAAAACAAGAAAAGAAAAAGGAATCCTCTATGTCACAGTATAGAGATTCCTTTATGTTAGTTGAAGAAGAAAGGGGTAGAAAAAAAAATGGAATAAAAAGAAACACAACTGTGAGGATGGCAGAGATGTGAGATGAGATGTTAGGATATGAATGAAGAGAGGTGAAGAGAAGAGGAGGGAGATTTCGAAAATAATTTTGAAAAGGGGTTAGTGATTTTCGAAAATTAGAGATAAAATGTAATTAAAATTAAAACATGAAACAATTAATTAATTAAAAAGAATTTTTGAAAAAGAGAGAGATATTTTCGAAAATTAGAGAGGGAAAATTAGTTAGGTGGTTTTGAAAAAGATAAGAAACAAACAAAAAGTTAGTTAGTTGATTGAAAAAGATTTGAAATCAAATTTGAAAAAGATAAGAAGATAAGAAGTTAGATAAGATATTTTGAAATCAAATTTTGAAAAAGATAAAATTTTTGAAAAAGATAAAATAAAAGATAAAAAGATTTTTAAGAAAAAGATATTTTGAAAAAGATTTAATTTTTAAAATTACTTAACTAACAAGAAACTACAAGATAAGATTCTAGAACTTAAAGATTGAACCTTTCTTAACAAGAAAGTAACAAACTTCAAATTTTTGAACCAATCACATTAATTGTTAGCTAATTTTCGAAAATTACATATAAAGATAAGAAAAAGATTTTGAAAATAATTTGAAAAAGATTTTTGAAATTTTCGAAAAATAGAAAAAAAATGAAAAAGATATGATTTTTGAAAAAGATTTTGAAAAGATAAGATTTTTAAAATTGAAATTTTGACTTGACTTTGTAAGAAACAACTAATTTTGAAAATTTTTGACCAAGTCAACCCAAAATTTCGAGATTTTGGAGGGAAATAAGGAAAAGATATTTTTTGATTTTTAAATTTTTAAAGAAAAACACAAAAATGACCCAAAACATGAAAATTTTGGATCAAGACACAAGGTGCATGCAAGAATGCTATGAATGTCAAGATGAACACCAAGAACACTTTGAAGATCATGATGAACATCAAGAACATAATTTTGAAAAATTTTGATGCAAAGAAAACATGCAAGACACCAAACTTAAAAATTTTTAATGCATGAAAAATATGAATGCAAAAATGCACATGAAGAACAACAAACAACACTAAACAAGCAATCATCAAGATCAAACAAGAAGACTTATCAAGAACAACTTGAAGATCATGAAGAACACTATGAATGCATGGATTTTTCGAAAAAAATGCAAGAAAAATTTTAAAAGCATGCAATTGACACCAAACTTAAAAATTGACTCAATACTTAAACAAGAAACACAAAATATTTTTTATTTTTATGATTTTCTAATTTTTTTGGATTTTTATTTAATATTTTCGAAAATAATGTTTTGAAAAACGAAAAATAAAAAGAAAAATTTTGAAAAAGATTTTTGAAAAGAAAATTACCTAATCTAAGCAACAAGATGAACCGTCAGTTGTCCATACTCGAACAATCCCCGGCAACGGCGCCAAAAACTTGGTGGACGAAATTGTGATCACTATGTTCTTCTATCTTTTGAGCTTTAGTATGAATATACCCTTAGGGCACTGTTTATTTTCTTAACTTGAATTCACAACTCCGTTCAACTAACCAGCAAGTGTACTGGGTCGTCCAAGTAATAACCTTACGTGAGTAAGGGTCGAATCCACAGAGATTGTTGGTATGAAGCAAGCTATGGTCACCTTGCAAATCTCAGTTAGGCGGATTAAAAAGGTAATAGTGATAATTGGATTGTTAAATAAAAAGGAATAATAAAAGGGATAGAAATACTTATGTAAATCAAGAGTGGGAATTTCAGATAAGCGGAATGGAGATGCTGCAGAGCTCTCGGACGCCTGCCCTCCTATTGCTTCTACTCAATCCTTCTTACTCCTTTCCATGGCAAGCTTTGTGTAGGGCATCACCGTTGTCAGTGGTTACATCCCATCCTCGCAGTGAAAGCTAATGCTCACGCACTCTGTCACAGTACGGCCAATCACCGGTTGGTTCCCTCCCCTACTGGAATAGAATCCCTCTTTTGCGTCTGTCACTAACGCCCAGCAGGTTACAGGTTTGAAGCTCGTCACAATCATTCAATCCTAGAATCCTACTCGGAATACCATAGACAAGGTTTAGACTTTCCGGATCCTCATGAATGCCGCCATCTATCTAACTTATACCACGAAGATTCTGTTGGGGAATCTAAGAGATACACATTCAAGCCTTGTTGCATGTAGAACGGAAGTGGTTGTCAATCACGTGTGTTCATAGGCGAGAATAATAATGAGGGTTATCTAACTCATCATCATTCATCATGTTCTTGAGTACGAATGAATATCTTGGAATAAGAATAAGATAGAGAATTGAATAAGAGAAAATAGAACTTCATTAATCTTTGAGGTACAGCAGAGCTCCACACCCTTAATCTATGGTGTGCAGAAACTCCACCGTTGAAAATACATAAGTGAAAGAGGTCCAGGCATGGCCGAATGGCCAGCCCCCTAAACGTGATCAATAATCTCTTAGGATGAAGAATAAAACAAAACTGAGACCAAAGATGTCTAATACAATAGATAGATGTCCTATATATATTAGACTAGCTACTAGGGTTTACATGAGTAAGTAATTGATGCATAAATCCACTTCCGGGGCCCACTTGGGGTGTGCTTGGGCTGAGCTTGATCAATACACGAGCAGAGGCTTCTCTTGGAGTTGAATTTCGAGTTATGATGTGTTTTGGGCGTTCAACTCCGGATCATGACGTTTTTCTGGCGTTTAACTCCAGAAAGGAGCGTATACTTGGCGTTCAACGCCAAGTTGCGTCGTCATTCTTCGAATAAAGTATGGACTATTATATATTGCTGGAAAGCCCTGGATGTCTACTTTCCAACGCCGTTGAGAGCGCGCCAATTGAAGGTCTGTAGCTCCAGAAAATCCATTTCGAGTGCAGGGAGGTCAGAATCCAACAGCATCAGCAGTCCTTTTGTCAGCCTTTTTCGGAGTTTTGCTCAAATCCCTCAATTTCAGTCAGAATTTACCTGAAATCACAGAAAAACACACAAACTCATAGTAAAGTCCAGAAATGTGAATTTAACATAAAAACTAATGAAAACATCCCTAAAAGTAGCTTAATCATCCTAAAAACTATATAAAAACAATGCCAAAAAGCGTATAAATTATCCGCTCATCAAAAACACATCGACAGGCAAGCACTCCACAATGCGCCGTATCTAACGCAAAATCCTTCCGTGGGATCCAATGCCGCATCCATACTGTTGCTGTCGGCTACTTTGGCATCTTTGCACCACCTACGAATCACCAATTGGCTCGGCAACTCTTCTTTCTCTAGCTCTTTGAGGACACAAAATATATGGCAGCAAGGGATCCCTAATCTCTCCCACAACTTACAAGAACATGCATACTTATCACAACTTCTATCCAAGAATACCGAGTACACATGATGGGGCCTTCGAAACTTTCTAAACATGAACTTCTCGGTGCTACCAAAACTGTCCCTATGCAAGATTAACAATGCCGCGACGCCCTCAATCTGTTTTTGCACCTCGTAGAATATCTCCCTCGTGTACAACTTGCTCGCAGATCTTTCCAAGGTTTCGAGACCCATTGTCATCACCGGATTAGAGTAAAGAGTCTTGTAATCTGCAATGAATTCATTGTTCCGGTAATCCTTAACAACTCGATCCAGGTTCTCAACCAACTCAAGTAAGCAATTCCCAGATTTGATAAATTTCTTCAATGATGAATTAATACCCTCGCACCGAGAAGTAGTTCGAATGCCGGCACAAAATTTTCCACACAAGTAAGCATTTGCCCACATCTCTCTCTTTTCGTACGTCTTTGCAACCCAATCGTTGTCCCCTAGACCGAACGACGTGACCATGTCCACCCAATAGTTGTCAAACTCTTCCACATCAAAGTGACCATACACAGCAGTCTTAAACGCAGCACAAAAATCTTTGTCCTTGATATTCACAACAGCATTTCGAGCAAGATGCCAAGTGCATAGTTGATGTGTCGCGTTCGGAAATTCACTTCAAATTGCCTCTCGCATGGACTCATCACCATCTGTGACAACCACTTTCGGCTCCTTGTGCCTCATTACCTCCAAGAAGCTACTTAGCAACCATTTGTAGGACGGAATCTTCTCGTCCTCAAGCAAACCAAACCCAAAAATAATTGTCTGTCTGTGGTGGTTGGTGCCTGAAAATATTACAAGAGGTCTGTTGTATAAGTTTTTCCTATACGTCGAGTCGAATGCCAACACATCACCAAAGCATTCGTAGTCATGCTGCATGAGACCATCGGACCAAAACATGTGACCGAGGTGCTTCTCAGCGCAATACGTATACTGCACAACTGCCATAGGATCCAACTCAGCCTTGCCCTTCAAGTAGCTTATTGCTGCGGCTGCATCTCCCTCCACGATCCTAGTTTGCCTAACTCCATCCATATAATTATACAAGTCCTTACTTATGAAGTTTAGATTGCGATATCCACCACACATATGGGCAAAGAAGCCCATGATTTGAGTTGTCTGGAACCCGGCTTCATGCATGCTATGTATATGTGCTTTGTGACCTTCTGTGATCTTCCTATGCGGTGCCATTACATTAGTGAACGCTGGGGATGCCAAGTCGTGATTATGCTCCTCCACTAATGCCTTCGTCCTCCACTTCCCACAACTTTTGTCCAGAAATACAACAAGCTTGGCATTGCAATTCGTCCTTGTCTCCGGTTTATGTGGCCTTTTTCTGTCAACCCTCTCGTAGTGCTTCTTTTCCCGCAGCCCTTGCCGATTGCAATAGAAAAACTTTCTGACAAGAATCCCATCCTCATCTTTAACAGAATCTCCCTTTCTCACAGCAAAACCAATATCCTTCGCATACGCCACATACCTTGTGTAGGCATCTTCAACCCCAGTAAATTCTGCAGATAACAACGGAGAACCATTCACAGGGTCTGGGCTGCTACATTGTTCACCGACGATATTCCCTGAGTTGCCATGATCCTCTGTTGAGGCATCTACGTCGCATCCACCTCCATCGCAACCTTGGTATTCACTGGGGCCACTATCACCTTCGTCAGTATGCGGTTCCTCCGACCCGTTTGAATCATCTTCGTCACTCGAATCGGTGCTCCAACCATCAGTCCATTGGCCTGACAACTCTGACGTGCTGCCATCCTCCAAATCCAGCTCACTCTCACACATCCCTGGGTTAAAAAATAATGAAGCCAATCGATAACCAAGCATGTCGTATGCATAGCAAATTACGGATATGACTAAAACATAGATAATTACTATACACTTAGGCGTTAACCAAAGTTCCATAGTTGTTACTGAATACTAGATCCCTATCCCATTATGACTGAGTTATTAAAAACTTCTTATCCAATTAAATTAACAAGTTCACATCAAATAAAAAAGTACTATAACATTTGTTTAAAAAATTTTAAGGACATATAATTATGGCCAAAGCATATGCTCCGCTTATTGTAACAAAGTTCACACTTAAAAAACTAATAAGACATGTATTCACATCATTTGTCATGCTACCTACACCTAAACCAGTCACCGCTTGAATACAACTATGAGCCAAGACTATGCGTGCCTGCATCACATTACAGAAAGAAATAGTATGTTTTCAACCCTTTATATCTCACACATAGATATGACAGCCATAACTCACAGCTTTATCAACAGTTCTAATTTACGCCAACATTCATTGGTCATCATAAAAGAAACAAAGTGTTCAATATTAACCCTTAAAACTTATCACTTCAAAAATCAACAATTGTATAGAGAAGGATCACCGTACAAAATAGAATGGGAATGAAACATGTAACTTAAAACAAAATATTCGACCACATCTGACTTTAAATGGAAAAGATAATTCTAAATTCTTTTGTTCCAATTCCCATTTTCGTGGGAGTTCACAAGTTGCAAATACTAGAATACGTCACTTGTAAGATGCATGACGAAAATTGATAAAGAAAACGTCCAACTTAAACATATTTCAAAAGAAAAACCATTTTCTGTTCATTTTAGAGGAAGCTAAAAAACATATCTATCGAAACGGTTCAAGACGAAATTTCAGCAGCCTAAGTATAAATAAACAGAACAAAAAAAACTTACTACCAAATCACTAGTGTAACAGTGACCGGAGGAAAATTGCTAAAAACTGATATAAATTTTACTTTGGGGCATATACTTTGTATTTAACTGAATAACTCACACTATCATTATTTTCAAATACATAGACAATGTCATTTGATTTATCTATACGGAAAAATGAAAAAATTGGCTATGGTTAAATCTTATATCGATTATGTGTACTAGTATTGGTACTCTTCTGTGTACTCTTACATGTGTACTCTTATATCTATTATGTGTACTGCTATTGGTACAGTTTGAAGGATCTAATTTTGTTCCAATCAATTATTTGGAGGATGCAGCATTAAAAGTAGCTGGTAAGATACAATTTTTGGGGTGATTGATTATACTAATCATCTTAATGTCGAACATTATAACTGTTTTTAATCTTTAGTTCTATTTATTTCGTTTTGGAAATTCAATTTCACCATGTATGTGTAGTTTGTTTGGAACAACAGTTGGGTATCGTATGCCTAATGCAACCTTTTGAAACAAAACCATCTCAGCAAATTCATAACAATGGTTTATATATTTCTCTGATTTAAAAAAAAACACCAAATTCAAAGCATACATGAAGGACAAACATTACCAATACTCCTGGTGCACGAAATTGCAATAACACTTTTGCAATCCCGCACAACTAACCAGCAAGTGCACTGGGTCGTCCAAGTAATACCTTGCGTGAGCAAGGGTCGATCCCACGGAGATTGTCGGCTTGAAGCAAGCTATGGTTATCTTGTAAATCTTAGTCAGGATATCAGAAATTATCAGGATTGATTGTGAAAAGCAAAAGAACATGAAATAGGTACTTGTTCAGCAGTAATGGAGAATAGGTTGAGGCTTTGGAGATGCTCCATCTTCTGAATCTCTGCTTTCCTACTGTCTTCTTCATCAAACACGCAAGGCTCCTTCCATGGCAAGCTGTATGTAGGGTTTCACCGTTGTCAGTGGCTACCTCCCATCCTCTCAGTGAAAATGTTCCTATGCTCTGTCACAGCATGGCTAATCAGCTGTCGGTTCTCGGTCAGGCCGGAATAGAATCCATCGATCCTTTTGCGTCTGTCACTAACGCCCCGCCTGCTAGGAGTTTGAAGCACGTCACAGTCATTCAGTCATTGAATCCTACTCAGAATACCACAGACAAGGTTTAGACCTTCCGGATTCTCTTGAATGCCGCCATCAGTTCTAGCTTATACCACGAAGATTCTGGTTAAGGAATCCAAGAGATATCTACTCAATCTAAAGTAGAACAGAGGTGGTTGTCAGGCACATGTTCATAGTTGAGAATGATGATGAGTGTCACGGATCATCACATTCATCCGGGTTAAGAGCAAGTGATATCTTAGAATGGAAGCAAGCATGATTGAATAAGAAACAGTAGTAATTGCATTAATCCATCAAGACACAGCAGAGCTCCTCACCCCCAACCATGGGGTTTAGAGACTCATGCTGTGGAAAGTGTACAATGAAACGTGTAAAAATGTCATGAGGTACAGATACAATGTCAAAAGATCCTATTAATAGCAAACTAGTAGCCTAGGGTGTACAGAAATGAGTAAATGACAGAAAAATCCACTTCCGGGCCCACTTGGTGTGTGCTTGGGCTGAGCAATGAAGCATTTTCGTGTAGAGACCTTTTCTGGAGTTAAACGCCAGCTTTCATGCCAGTTTGGGCGTTTAACTCCAAGTTTTATGCCAGTTCCGGCGTTTAACGCTGGAATTTCTGAGGCCGAATTGCTACGCCGGTTTGGGCCATCAAATCTTGGGCAAAGTATGGACTATCATATTTTGCTGGAAAGCCCAGGATGTCTACTTTCCAATGCCGTTGAGAGTGCGCCAATTGGGCTTCTGTAGCTCCAGAAAATCCACTTCGAGTGCAGGGAGGTCAGAATCCAACAGCATCTGCAGTCCTTTTTGGTCTCTGAATCAGATTTTTGCTCAGAACCTTCAATTTCAGTCAGAAAATACCTGAAATCACAGAAAAACACACAAACTCATAGTAAAGTCCAGAAAAGTGAATTTTAACTAAAAACTAATAAAAATATACTAAAAACTAACTAAAAGATACTGAAAACATACTAAAAACAATGCCAAAAAGCGTACAAATTATCCGCTCATCACAACACCAAACTTAAATTGTTGCTTGTCCCCAAGCAACTGAAAATCAAAATAGAATAAAAAGAAGAGAATATACTATAGACTCCAAAATATCAAAGAAACATAGCTCCAATTAGATGAGCGGGACTAGTAGCTTTTTGCCTCCGAACAGTTTTGGCATCTCACTCTATCCTTTGAAGCTCAAAATGATTGGCATCTATGAGAACTCAGAACTCAGATAGTGTTATTGATTCTCCTAGTTAAGTATAATGATTCTTGAACATAGCTAGTGTATGAGTCTTGGCTGTGGCCCAAAGCACTCTGTCTTCCAGTATTACCACCGGATACATACATGCCACAGACACATAATTGGGTGAACCTTTTTAGATTGTGACTCAGCTTTGCTAAAGTCCCCAATTAGAGGTGTCCAAGGTTCTTAAGCACACTCTTTTTGCCTTGGTTCACAACTTTATTTCTTTCTTTCTTTTTTTTTTTTTTTTGCTTTTTCTTACTTCAAGAATCAATTTGATGATTTTTCAGATCCTCAATAACAGTTCTCTTTCTCCTCATTCTTTCAAGAGCCAACAATTTTAACATTCTTAAAACAGCAAATTCAAAAGACATATGCACTGTTCAAGCATTCATTCAGAAAAACAAAGAGTATTGTCACCACATCAAACTAATTCAACTAGTTTCAGAGATAAATTTCGAAATCCTGTACTTCTTGTTCTTTTGTGATTAAAGCATTTTTTTATTTAAGAGAGGTGATGGATTCATAGGACATTCATAGCTTTAAGGCATAAACTTTAAATTTTATTAATTATGAATTAAGACAAAGACTCAAAAATAAATATAAGATTAGACTAGAAAATAAAAAAAACGAAAAAAATTAGGCTCCTAATGATAGAGGTTTTCACAGAGTTAGGACTCAACAACCTTGATTTTGAGAAGTGGATGCTCCCTCAGCTTGAGAGGAGAGCTTTTGGCGTTTCATCTCTTGGAGTTCACGCCCCTGCTTCTCTTGCTCCTTCAGCAATTTGCAGAGCATGCAGTTCTGATTCTGCTGTTCTTCCTTAAGTTGCTCCATAGTTTCTTGCAACTTGGTGATAGATGCTTCTAGGCTGGCCCAGTAGCCAATTTCAGGAAATTCAGGGAGGAACTCCTGCGCCCTCCTTTTGATAGAGTTTTCTTGCACTTGTCCTTCCATTGACTTCTTGGTGATTGGATGTTCAATGGGTATGAATTCATCTACTCCCATCTTCACCCCAGCCTCTTTACAGAGCAAGGAGATCAAGCTTGGGTAAGCCAGTTTGGCTTCAGTGGAATTTTTATTTGCAATTGTGTAGATCTCACAGGCAATCACATGATGAACCTCCACTTCTTTTCCAAGCATAATGCAATGAATCATCACTGCTCTCTTGATGGTAACCTCAGAACGGTTGCTAGTGGGCAGTATGGAACACCCAATAAAGTCTAGCCAACCTCTTGCAATTGGTTTGAGGTCTCCCCTCTTGAGTTGGTTTGGGACACCCTTAGAATTGGTTATCCACTTAGTTCCAGGGAGGCATATGTCCTCTAGAACTTGATCCAACCCTTTATCTACTCTCACCATTCTCCTATTAAAGGAGTCAGGATCATCTTGCAGTTGAGGTAACTTGAAGATTTCTCTTATTTTGTCCAGATGGAAGTACATAACTTTCCCTCTGACCATGGTTCTGTAGGTATGGTAAGCGGTTCCAGTCATTCTCTGCTTATCTGTCAGCCACAGATTTGAGTAGAATTCCTGAACCATGTTCCTTCCAACCTTTGTCTCAGGATTGGTTAGAACTTCCCATCCTCTGTTTCGAATTTGCTCTTGGATCCCCGGATATTCATCTTCTTTCAGATCAAATTTAACTTCCGGGATCACTGACCTCAGACCCATTATTTTGTGATAATGGTCTTCATGTTCTTTAGTTAAGAACTTCTCTTGATTCCAAAGATTCTTTGGATTAGTCTCTTTCTTTCCTCTTAAATTGGTTTGTTTTCCTTTAGGAGCCATGATCTTGATGAATCTTGGCTTAGTGATCACGGAAAAGCACACCAAACTTAGAGGTTTGCTTGTCCTCAAGCAAAAGAAAAGAGAGAAGAGAGGGGGAGGAAGAGGAAATTCGAATGGTGTGGTGGAATGAGGGAGCCAAACGTGTATTTATAAGGTGGGGAGGGGAGTTTTCAAAAAAAAGAGAAATTTGAAAGGAGATTTGAGAAGATTTGGAAAGAAATTGAGAAAAGGGTGAAATTTTTGAACAATGTTTGTAATTGATTTGAAATAAATTTGAAGAATGGTTTTGATTTTTGAAGATTTGAAAGTGAATGATGAATGATTGAAGTGTGATTTTGTAGAAAAGTATGGGTGAGAAAAGGAAAGTTTGAAAAAAATTTGATTTGAAAACAAAATTGTGGTCCCCCCACCTTGCTGGCGTTAAACGCCCAGAATGGCACCCATTCTGGCGTTTAACGCCCATTTGTTGCCCCTTTTGGGCGTTTAACGCCCAGCCAGGTGCCCTGGCTGGCGTTAAACGCCAGAAATCCTTTATCACTGGGCGTTTTTCTAAACGCCCAGGATGCTGCACACCTGGCGTTAAACGCCCAGAATGGTGCCCATTCTGGCGTTTAACGCCCAAAATGGCACCATTCCTGGCATTAAACGCCCAGAATGGTGCCCATTCTGGCGTTTAACGCCCAAAATGCCCCTTACTGGCGTTTTTTCGCCAGTAAGCTCATTTTCTCTGCTTTTTGAGCTGAATCCTTCTGTAACTCTGTGAATTCCTTCATTTTTGATACTTGCCTCTGTAAGAACTAATCATATAACCTCCTAATGACTGGGTTGCCTCCCAGCAAGCGCTTCTTTACTGTCTTTAGCTGGACCTTCACTGAGAATCACTCAAGTCTCAGTTTTGAGCATTCCTGCTCAAAATTGCTCTCAAGATAATGCTTGATTCTCTGTCCATTAACAATGAACTTTTTGTCAGAATCAATATCTTGAAGCTCAACATATCCATATGGTGACACTCCTGTGATCACATACGGACCCCTCCACCGGGATTTGAGTTTTCCTGGGAACAATTTGAGCCTGGAGTTGAAGAGCAGAACTTTTTGTCCTGGCTCAAAGACTCTGGTTGATAATTTCTTGTCATGCCACTTCTTTGCCTTTTCCTTATAAATTTTTGCATTTTCAAAGGCATTGAATCTGAACTCCTCTAGCTCATTTAACTGGAGCAATCTTTTTTCACCAGCTAACTGAGCATCCATGTTTAGGAATCTGGTTGCCCAGTAGGCTTTATGTTCCAGTTCTACAGGCAAATGACAGGCCTTCCCATACACCAGTTGGTATGGAGAGGTTCCTATAGGAGTCTTGAATGCTGTTCTGTATGCCCACAGAGCATCATCCAAGCTCTTTGCCCAATCCTTTCTTCGGGCTATCACAGTCCGTTCTAGGATTCTTTTTAGCTCTCTGTTAGAGACTTCAGCTTGCCCATTTGTCTGTGGATGATACGGAGTCGCCACTTTATGGCTAATTCCGTATCTAACCATAGCAGAGTATAGCTGTTTATTGTAGAAATGAGTGCCCCATCACTGATTAGTACTCTGGGAACACCAAATCTGCTGAAGATGTGTTTCTGGAGGAACTTTAGCACGGTCTTAGTATCATTAGTGGGTGTAGCAATTGCTTCTACCCACTTAGATACATAGTCCACTGCCACCAGAATGTAAGTGTTTGAGTATGATGGTGGGAATGGACCCATGAAGTCAATTCCCCATACATCAAACAATTCTATCTCTAATATCCCTTGTTGAGGCATGGCATATCCGTGAGGCAGGTTACCAGCTCTTTGGCAGCTGTCACAGTTACGCACAAACTCTCGGGAATCTTTATAGAGAGTAGGCCAGTAGAAGCCACACTGGAGGACTTTAGTGGCTGTTCGCTCACTTCCAAAATGTCCTCCATACTGTGATCCATGGCAATGCCATAGGATCCTTTGTGCTTCTTCTCTGGGTACACATCTGCGGATCACTCCGTCAGCACATCTCTTAAAGAGATATGGTTCATCCCAGAGGTAGTACTTGGCATCTGAAATTAATTTCTTTCTTTGCACATTGCTGTACTCCTTGGGTATGAACCTCACAGCTTTATAGTTTGCCATATCTGCAAACCATGGAGCTTCCTGAATGGCAAAGAGTTGCTCATCTGGGAAAGTTTCAGAGATCTCAGTAGAAGGGAGGGACGCCCCATCTACTGGTTCTATTCGGGACAGATGATCAGCTACTTGGTTCTCTGTCCCTTTTCTGTCTCTTATTTCTATATCAAACTCTTGCAGAAGCAACACCCATCTGATAAGCCTGGGTTTTGAATCCTGCTTTGTGAGTAAGTATTTAAGAGCAGCATGGTCAGTGTACACAACCACCTTGGATCCTAATAGATAAGATCTAAACTTGTCAATGGCATAAACCACTGCAAGTAATTCTTTTTCTGTGGTTGTGTAATTCTTCTGTGCATCATTTAGAACACGGCTAGCATAGTAAATGACATGCAGAAGTTTGTTATGCCTCTGTCCCAACACTGCACCAATGGCATGGTCACTGGCATCACACATTAATTCAAATGGCAATGTCCAATCTGGTGCAGAGATGACTGGTGCTGTGACCAGCTTAGCTTTCAGGGTCTCAAATGCCTGCAGACACTGTGTGTCAAACACAAATGGTGTGTCAGCAGCTAGCAGGTTACTCAAAGGTTTTGCAATTTTCGAAAAATCCTTTATAAACCTTCTATAAAACCCTGCATGCCCCAGAAAGCTTCTGATTGCCTTAACATTGGCAGGTGGTGGTAATTTTTCAATTACCTCTACCTTTGCCTTATCCACCTCTATTCCCCTGCTTGAAATTTTGTGCCCAAGGACAATTCCCTCAGTCACCATAAAGTGACATTTCTCCCAGTTTAAAACCAGGTTAGTCTCTTGGCATCTTTTCAGGACAAGTGATAGGTGGTTAAGACAGGAGCTGAATTAGTCTCCATATACTGAGAAGTCATCCATGAAGACTTCCAGAAATTTCTCTACCATATCTGAGAAGATAGAGAGCATGCACCTCTGAAAGGTTGCAGGTGCATTGCACAGACCAAAAGGCATTCTTCTGTAGGCAAACACGCCAGAAGGGCAAGTGAATGCTGTTTTCTCTTGGTCCTGAGGATCTACTGCAATCTGGTTGTAGCCTGAATAGCCATCCAAAAAGCAGTAATAATCATGACCAGCTAGTCTTTCTAGCATTTGGTCTATGAATGGTAAAGGAAAATGATCCTTTCTGGTGGCTGTATTGAGCCTTCTGTAGTCAATACACATGCGCCATCCTGTGACTGTTCTTGTAGGAACCAGTTCATTTTTTTCATTATGAACCACTGTCATGCCTCCCTTCTTGGGGACAACTTGGACAGGGCTCACCCAGGGGCTATCAGAAATAGGATAAATAATCCCAGCCTCTAGTAATTTAGTGACCTCCTTCTGCACTACCTCCTTCATGGTTGGATTTAGCCTCCTTTGTGGTTGGACCACTGGTTTGGCATTATCCTCCAACAGGATCTTGTGCATGCATCTAGCTGGGCTAATGCCCTTGAGATCACTTATGGACCACCCAAGAGCTGTCTTGTGTGTCCTTAGCACTTGAATCAGTGCTTCCTCTTCCTGTGGATTTAAAGCAGAGCTTATAATCACTGGAAAGGTGTCACCTTTTCCCAGAAATGCATACTTCAGGGATGGTGGTAGAGGTTTGAGTTCAGGTTTGGGAGGTTTATCCTCCTCCTGAGGAATTTTCGAAAATTCCTTTGCTTCCTCTAGTTCTTCTTGATCAGGCTGAGCATCCTTGAAGATGTCTTCAAGCTCTGATTCTAGGCTTTCAGTCATATTGATCTCTTCTACCAGAGAGTCAATAATGTCAGCGCCCATGCAGTCATTTGGTGTGTCTGGATACTGCATAGCTTTTACAGCATTCAACTTGAACTCATCCTCATTGATTCTGAGGGTTACTTCCCCTCTTTGTACATCAATGAGAGTTTGTCCAGTTGCTAGGAAAGGTCTTCCTAGAATGAGAGTTGCACTCTTGTGCTCCTCCATTTCCAGCACCACAAAGTCAGTTGGAAAAGCAAAGGGTCCAACCTTGACAATCATGTCCTCTATTATGCCTGATGGGTGTTTAATGGAGCCATCAGCAAGTTGGAGGCATATCCTGGTTGGTTTGACTTCTCCAGCCAACCCAAGCTTTCTGATAGTGGATGCAGGTATTAGATTGATGCTTGCTCCCAGATCACATAAAGTTGTCTTGGTGCAAGCACCTTCTAATGTGCATGGTATCATAAAGCTTCCAGGATCTTGAAGCTTTTCTGGTAAGCTTTTCAGAATGACTGCACTGCATTCTTCAGTGAGAAACACTTTTTCAGTTTCTCTCCAATCCTTCTTATGACTTAAGATCTCTTTCATGAACTTAGCATAAGAAGGTATTTGCTCAAGTGCCTCTGCAAACGGAATCTTTATTTCAAGAGTCCTTAGATAGTCTGCAAAGCGGGCAAATTGCTTATCCTGTTCCGCTTTGCGGAGTTTCTGAGGATAAGGCATCTTGGCTTGATATTCTTCAACCTTAGATGCTGCAGGTTTATTCCTTACAGAAGTGGTTGAAGAAGCCTTTTTAGAGGGATTACTGTCAGCACTCTCAGGTGTCTGATCCTCCCTTGGCGTCTGAACGCCAGGATTGGGTGGAAAATGGGCGTTAAACGCCAACTTTTCCCCCTTTTCTGGCGTTTGAACGCCAGAATTGGGCAGGGAATGGGCGTTTAACGCCAACTTTTCCCCCTTTTCTGGCGTTTGAACGCCAGAACTGGGCAAGGAATGGGCGTTTAACGCCAGCTTTCCTTCCCTTTCTGGCGTTTGAACGCCAATAACATTCCTCTCTGGGCTCTTACTGTCCTCAGAGGGATTTTGAACAGTGGTTTGGTTATCCTCTGTCAATTGTTCCTTGTTTGGCTTTTTGCTCTTTTGAGCAGTGTTATTCAGTGTCTTTCCACTCCTCAGTTGAACTGCTTGACATTCCTCTGTTATCTGTTTAGATATTTGCTGTTTTGCTTGATTCAACTGCAGTTCTATTCTCTTGTTAGCAACCTTAGTATCATGGAGCATTTCTTTAAATTCTGCTAACTGTTCAGTCATCAGGAGCAATTGTTGATTAAGCTCATTCATCTGTTCTTGAGGATTAGGATCAGTGACTAATGTCATGACTTCCTCTTTTGGAACGAACTCATTGCTAGAATATAAGTATTGATTTCTAGCAACCGTGTCTATAAGCTCTTGAGCTTCTTCAATTGTCTTCCTCATGTGTATAGATCCACCAGCTGAGTGGTCTAAAGACATCTGAGCTTTTTCTGTGAGCCCAAAGTAGAAGATGTCTAACTGGACCCACTCTGAAAACATTTCAGAGGGACATTTTCTAAGCATACCTCTATACCTCTCCCAGGCATTATAAAGGGATTCATTATCCTCTTGTTTAAAGCCTTGGATGTCCAGCCTTAGCTGTGTCATCCTCTTTGGAGGGTAAAAATGATTTAGGAATTTGTCTGATAACTGTTTCCATGTTTTTATGCTTGCTGTAGGTTGGTTGTTCAACCACCTTTTAGCTTGATCTTTTACAGCAAACGGAAACAGTAATAGTCTGTAGACATCCTGATCCACCTCTTTATCATGTACTGTGTCAGCAATCTGTAAGAACTGTGCCAGAAACTCAGTAGGTTCTTCCTGTGGAAGACTGGAATACTGGCAATTTTGCTGCACTATGATAATGAGTTGAGGATTTAGCTCAAAGCTGCTTGCTTTGATGGGAGGTGTACAGATGCTACTCCCATATGCAGCTGTAATGGGGTTAGCATATGACCCCAGAGTCCTTTTGGACTGATCAATCCCTCTTAGGTCCATAATGGACAAAAGGGAAATGATAATGATTGCAAACAGATAAATTTTGTTTTTTTTTTTGTTTTTTTTGTTTTTTTTTTTGAATTAACGTAAAAAAATTAAAATAAAACAAAAGAAAAATAAAAAAAATTCGAAAATCAAAAAGAGAATAAGATCAAAGCAAATTGAGAACTGAATCAAATAGTTAATTAAAAAGATTTTGAAAATAGCAATTAGAAAGATATGATTGAAAACAATTTTTATGAAAAAGATTTGATTTTTGAAAAGAGGAAAGAGAAAAACACAAAAAGACACCAAACTTAAAATTTTTAGAAAATCAAGCACTAATTTTCGAAAATTTTAAAGGAAAAACACAAATAGGACACCAAACTTAGAATTTTTATGAATCAAAAGGGACTAGGAACATGCAAAAACGAAAATTAAGAGAAAAATAAAAGCATGCAATTGACACCAAACTTAAAATATGAAACTAGACTCAACTAAAAGACGCTAAACCAACAAAAATAAAACAGTCCTAATCTAAGCAACAAGATAAGCCGTCAGTTGTCCAAACTCGAACAATCCCCGGCAACGGCGCCAAAAACTTGGTGCACGAAATTGCAATAACACTTTTGCAATCCCGCACAACTAACCAGCAAGTGCACTGGGTCGTCCAAGTAATACCTTGCGTGAGCAAGGGTCGATCCCACGGAGATTGTCGGCTTGAAGCAAGCTATGGTTATCTTGTAAATCTTAGTCAGGATATCAGAAATTATCAGGATTGATTGTGAAAAGCAAAAGAACATGAAATAGGTACTTGTTCAGCAGTAATGGAGAATAGGTTGAGGCTTTGGAGATGCTCCATCTTCTGAATCTCTGCTTTCCTACTGTCTTCTTCATCAAACACGCAAGGCTCCTTCCATGGCAAGCTGTATGTAGGGTTTCACCGTTGTCAGTGGCTACCTCCCATCCTCTCAGTGAAAATGTTCCTATGCTCTGTCACAGCATGGCTAATCAGCTGTCGGTTCTCGGTCAGGCCGGAATAGAATCCATCGATCCTTTTGCGTCTGTCACTAACGCCCCGCCTACTAGGAGTTTGAAGCACGTCACAGTCATTCAGTCATTGAATCCTACTCAGAATACCACAGACAAGGTTTAGACCTTCCGGATTCTCTTGAATGCCGCCATCAGTTCTAGCTTATACCACGAAGATTCTGGTTAAGGAATCCAAGAGATATCTACTCAATCTAAAGTAGAACAGAGGTGGTTGTCAGGCACATGTTCATAGTTGAGAATGATGATGAGTGTCACGGATCATCACATTCATCCGGGTTAAGAGCAAGTGATATCTTAGAATGGAAGCAAGCATGATTGAATAAGAAACAGTAGTAATTGCATTAATCCATCAAGACACAGCAGAGCTCCTCACCCCCAACCATGGGGTTTAGAGACTCATGCTGTGGAAAGTGTACAATGAAACGTGTAAAAATGTCATGAGGTACAGATACAATGTCAAAAGATCCTATTAATAGCAAACTAGTAGCCTAGGGTGTACAGAAATGAGTAAATGACAGAAAAATCCACTTCCGGGCCCACTTGGTGTGTGCTTGGGCTGAGCAATGAAGCATTTTCGTGTAGAGACCTTTTCTGGAGTTAAACGC
Organism: Arachis stenosperma; assembly: GCF_014773155.1. NCBI lineage: Eukaryota > Viridiplantae > Streptophyta > Magnoliopsida > Fabales > Fabaceae > Arachis > Arachis stenosperma. Next base: position 16,223,025 of record NC_080384.1, on the reverse strand, counting down.
CAGCTTTCATGCCAGTTTGGGCGTTTAACTCCAAGTTTTATGCCAGTTCCGGCGTTTAACGCTGGAATTTCTGAGGCCGAATTGCTACGCCGGTTTGGGCCATCAAATCTTGGGCAAAGTATGAACTATCATATATTGCTGGAAAGCCCAGGATGTCTACTTTCCAATGCCGTTGAGAGCGCGCCAATTGGGCTTCTGTAGCTCCAGAAAATCCACTTCGAGTGCAGGGAGGTCAGAATCCAACAGCATCTGCAGTCCTTTTTGGTCTCTGAATCAGATTTTTGCTCAGAACCTTCAATTTCAGTCAGAAAATACCTGAAATCACAGAAAAACACACAAACTCATAGTAAAGTCCAGAAAAGTGAATTTTAACTAAAAACTAATAAAAATATACTAAAAACTAACTAAAAGATACTGAAAACATACTAAAAACAATGCCAAAAAGCGTACAAATTATCCACTCATCAACTCCACAGATCAGAACACCAGCAGCAGATAGGAAGAGAGACGACGACCACTGCAGGAGGCAAAGAGCCTGCACCGACTGCCAGGATTCAGGGTTTCCAGCTTGGAGAGAGATAGACGCCGGGAGAGGGACGGAGACAGAGAAGAGTCGATAATGGAGCAAAACCTGCGACTTTCGCTCTTCTCTACAAGTCGCCAACGAAAATGCTGATTCTGATGTCGCTGCCGGGTGAGGCCTCCTCCACCAACGACGCTAACGTGCTCCGAAACCTTCTTCACTGAATCGACTTCCTGAAGCGGGCATCGAATATGGCCTTCGCCCCATCTCGGCAACTGAGCTGCGAACTCAAGAAAGAACCCTAATTTTCCCAAAGGCTTCGAATGTTTGTTCAAACAGCTCATACATTTGGAAATTTTTAAATTTTAATTTTCAATTTCTGTTTTTTTTTTAATTCCCATGATTCACTAATTTAGTTAATTATCATGCTTAGCGTCGTAGACATTTACCGTGACTCAATTACCAACTTCACCATGTATCACCGCAGTCAACGAATATGGTCTTCTACCCCCCTCCAGGACAGGTGTCATCCATAGATTGGCTCTTTCTCTTTAGCCACTTTAGCCACCGATTCTCTATATTCACCACAGACGTCACCTATATATATAGGTGCGAATGTACCGATCTCAAATGTTGAAAGTAAAAAATCTTTTGTACCACATCCCAAGTGTAACATCACCCGAATACGTATTTACTATATATATCTCGGATGCACCTATAACCCCTTAAAAAATTATGTTTCTCATCCCGGGTGCATACCACCCGAATTTAGCCACTTTTAATTTTTTATATGGAGAAGAGAATGTAGCAATACAATAATGTGAAGAAAAGAGATATTTTATATATACATGGTGTTAGTAGAAAACGATTTTGAGTTTTAAAAAAATTAAAAAATAAAAAATTCTAATCGGAGGGTCCGTTTTGATTTAAAAAAGGAAAAAAAAAAGAAAACAAAACTAATGGGACGTCCGATTTATAATTTCGAAAATAAAAAAAATTTTAATGTTGAAATCGGACTGTTCGATTTTTATTTTAACAAATTAAAAAAAATAAAAAATACAAATCGGACCTTACGATTTGGTGTTTATTTTCTTCTTCAAGCAAATCGGACTCTCCGATTTGTAGTTTATTTTTTTATCAAACAAATCGGACCGTCCAATTTAAATAAAACATCATATAAAAAAAACACCTAATTTTCCAATAACAATATATTACACATATATTTAACTAATATAAAAAAAAAAATTAGCCGAATCTAGCTTTAGTAAAAACATAATTTCGGTATCTAAAATGTGACACAATACACATAACAATAAATATTTTACATGTTGCACGTTTCTATAAATAAAATATTTAATTAATTTAAATAAAAAAATTCTGATCCAAAATCAATAATTAGAGATATGACGCCTGCTCGTTCCAGACTATTCATTGAGAAGGCACACATACGTCAATCGTCATCAACTTTTTTTAAAGCTTATATCGATGTCCTGGACAACTCACAAGGTAGTTGAAACAATAATCCTATTTTATATCATATTTTTTTAAAAAAATAAATTAAATTAATTATTTAAAATATGTATTTTTAAAATTATTTATATTTTTTATATATTATTATTTATCTCATTTATAATATAAAAAAATATATTAACTGATTTATATGTATCTCGTTTAAGTTTAAATATTTTTTTTATTTATTTAATTCGTTTACATACAAATGAAATACTTTTAAATACATCTCATTGTAAATGAGAAAGTGATAATATAAAAATAAAAAAATAAAAAACACATATATAAGTAAATAATAAATTTAATTATTTATTTAAAAATATATATCATACATTAACTCTTGAACGCTTATTTGGTCTGAAAATCTTTTAAAAATTAATAGAATTGATTTTCAAAATAAATTGATATCACAAAAGAATACTTCACGAAAGGAGATGCATGTAGCATATTCACTCAGATGGTTTTTCTTTTTTCTTTAATGTTAATATTCTAGTTCTTTGTTAGGATTTTTTTTAAATAAATAAAATAAATATTTTAGTAAATAAATATTTTATTTACCAAAAGATATAATTTGTAGTAATTTTATAAATTAAAAATGAATCTTATCTAACGAGATAAGATCACATAACGTTGACGTGTATATTTTGTTTACAGTGTAAATGAGATACGTACAATCTTATTTCGTTTACATTGTAAACGAGATATGTTACGATAAATTTTCAACACATATAAAAGGATGTACAATCCTTTGTATTCTCCACAAATATTTCACTACTTCTTCTCTACCCTTTTCTTCAAAAATAAGCCAAAATGTCTAGTAGTGGATATTTGGTTGTAATTGTGTATTCTAATTGGAATATGAAAAATAGTGATAATGGGGTGATATTTGAGTGTGAGAATCTCATTCTGTTGCGTACCCGACGAGTAAGTTCTTTGTCCGAGTTAAAGAGTTTGATATTGAGTAGCGTCGATGGTAGCAGGAGAAAAGAGATCAGAAGGGTGGGGTACAAGTTGCTAGCACCGATTGAAAACGGAGATTTTTAGTTTCCTCTGTTTTGTCTCCATAGCGACGAGTATGTGCACCTGATGTTTGACATCCATGGGAGAATCATAGCGAAGCAAGCGATGGGGTTTTTGCGGAGGTTGGTGACATCGATGGCGGTGACATCGATGGCAGTGAATCTGGGCAGTCGGACTTCTTGCAGGATGACCCACCTCTCGCACCACCATCGCTACATGTTGCTTGTCCAGTGGAAGACATGGATATTGACGGTGAGGACTCAGACGAGGAGTATGTTGTGAATAACAACGAGACCGGTTCTTTTGAAGATGATTAGGAAGAGGAGTATATACCGGAGACCCTGGTTGAGCCATCACGTCGATATCTTCTGCTTGCCCCAAACTCAATTCCGACCTTGTCATGTGTACGCAGTCACTATCATACATTAGATTTGGGCGCGATGCAAGAAAAAAATTTATTTTCCAATACTGGTGAAAGACGATTACAACTTAGACGGTAGTGTGAAATTTCGGATTGGCCAAAGATTCAAAAGCCGAGATGTAGTATGTGTGCCTGATGGGAGAACCATGGCGGAGCAAGCGATGGAGTTTTCTGCAGAGGTTGGTGACATCGGTGGCGGTGGAACTGGGCAGTCGGACTTCCTGCAGGATGACCCACCTCTCACAGTACCATCGCTACACGTTGCTTGTCCAGTGGAAGACATGGACATTGATGGTGAGGACTCAGACGAGGAGTATGTTGTGAATAGCAACGAGAGCGGTTCTTCTGAAGATGATTAGGAAGAGGAGTATGTACCGGAGACCTTGGTTGAACCATCATGTTGGTATCTTCTGCCTGTCCCAAACTCAATTCCGGCCTTGTCATCTGTACCCAATCACTATCATACATTGGATCTGGGCGTGATGCAAAAGAAAAATCTATTTTCCAACTGGCGAAAGATGATTACAACTTAGACGGTAGTGTGAAATTTCGGATTGGCCAAAGATTCAAAAGCCGAAATGCACTATTGCAGGACGTGAATAATTACAGCATTCGCAGAAGTTTTGGGTACCGAGTTGCGGAGTTGGATCGATTAAAGTACCATATGTGCATTGCCGAAGTTGCTCCCGAAGCCATGTCAGTTTGAGGAAGAAAGACTCCTTCCTATGTGCTCTCTGCTGGTAAACCACAGGAGACCTGGCACCAAGTAGCCGCTCCACCAACTCCCAGATCTCCGTCCCATACCAAGTGTGAAAATTACAGAAACACCCACCTACTGGCTCTCCATGCACCCGTAACTTAAGGTGGTATGCGACGTCCTGCAGGGTGATGGTGCATTCACTCCATGCCAGATGAAAAGTTTTCGTCTCTGGACATTAGTGCTCCACGAATGTTGTAATCAAAAGATTGTCAAATACGAAATTCCTGAGAGGCACCATATTACCGAAGCTAACCTTCTTCAAATAGGGGACAATGACATCCGGTAGGACAAGTGTGTGACTAACTCGCCTTGAAAGAAGCAACTGAGGCTTCTAAAAAAAAATAAAAAATTGAATAAAAAATCTATAAAGCTATGAAATTAGATTAATTAACACCAAAAAATACTCCAATTAAATTCACATAAAAAATTAACTTAAATAAAAATATTTACTTAATAAATTAATTTAAATAAAAATATTAGCTTAATTAATTAATAATTTTATTAGTACACGTGTACTTAATAAATAACTTAATTTAAATAAAAAATTGTACTGAATAGTTAATAATCAAGATACTACACAATTAGTTAATTAATAACTAAATTAAATTAATAAATAAGTAAAAAAATTTTGACAAATGAGTAGAAATATTTATTTAATAAATTAACTTAAATAAAAACATTTACTTAATTAATTAATAACTTTATTGGTAAACATGTATACTTAATTTAAATAAAAAAATCATACTAAATAATTAATAATCAAAATACCCCACATCTATTTAATTAATAATTAAATTAATAAAAAAATAGAAATAAATTCGACAAAATAAGTAAAAACATTTACTTAGTAAATTAATAAATAACAAGTTAATTAATAACTAAATTAATAAACATCAAGTTAATAAATAAATTTAAATTACTAAAAACAAACCCTATCAACTATTTCTAACAATACATTCATTCAACTAACACGTTTTGTACGCTAGTTATATAAAAGTACTTTAACTATAGCTTCACTCATACGTGCTCTAACATAAACACAAAAACAACAATACTAACCTCAAAGTCGGCTGTTCCTGTGATGTGTCATGTCGCGTTTAGGCCGTATCTGCGCGCGTCATGCTTGCCTAGTAAGTCAATAATATGGTCAGAAAATGGTAGAAGTTGGAGAAAATTTGAAGAAATTGATGAAAAATAACTCCAAACGGTGTTGTAAACAAATTTGGTAAATAAAACATTTATATAATTTACAGTGTAAACGAAATAAAATTTTACATATCTCATTTACACAATAAACAAAATAAGATCCTTACACAATACATGTATAAACGTAATACAGTCACGCTGTTTCATATTATAAGCGAGATACGTACAATTTGTATTTTTATAAAATTGCTACAAATTAAAATATTTTATTTATTTAAAAAAAATCCTTCTTTGTTAAGGTTAATATTTTTGAAATTTTTCTAAACCTAATAATATTAGGTTTTCGTTCAACCCCTTTTTTTAGTCTGATTCTCATTTGGTTAGGAGAGAACATTACGAAATAATTCAAAAGGTGAAAGGCCCAACTAAAACGGTGGCCCGTGGGTACATTTAAAAAAAAAAAGAAACATTAATGGAATTACCATTGGACCAAAAAAACTTAAAAACGGGAACTGGAATACTATCTCTTGCGTACATGGACTTGGTTTTCTTTGATTCTTTTCTACCAATGTCCAATTTTGAAGATTATGAAAGTGATGGATTTTGATTCTTAAAAATTTGAATTTTATTTTAGAGAGTAAAATTTAAAATATGATCTTTTATCATTGATTTTATAGATGAGACTAAAAATAAATATGAACGAAAAATTATTCAAGAATAGAAAATCATATTTTACTCTCTAAAGTAAAATTTAAACTTTAGAAGAATAAAAAATTATATTTTACTCTCTAAAGTAAAATTTAAACTTTAGAGGATTAAAATTCACAAGTCAATGTCTTATCAACTTGCACTTGAGGTTTTAGCTAAGTGGTCCATCATTATGCTTCTTAATAGGATTGAATGGGAATCCAAATCTCACTAGAGATAATGAATGAACCCTTAAATATATGTGTGAATGTGAATGTGTGTGTGAGTTATATATATTCAACTTATCATTCCCTTCACCCTCCCCATCCACTTAAAAAAAAATACATACATGGTGAATATAAATAGTGAACAAACCGCCCATCTCTTTATTTTCTAATGGTTGACGTTTTGAAACTCTTATTTTTATGAAATTAAAAAAATAAAAAAAAAATGTTTTCAAAATTCTTCTAATTTTTATGTCTAGGAAACTGGCTTATCACTATAACAAAACATTCAACTTTTTGAAAATTTTTTTATTTTAAATTTTAAATTTTAAATTTTAAATTATAAATTATAAATATTAAACAATAAATTTTAAATTCTAATTATAATTCCTAAAACTTAAAAAAAATTATAATAAAAAATTAGCTTAATTAAAAGTTATTTTTTATACGTTCTTATGAAAAGATAAAATAAGCATACATTTGTTCTAAATTTTGAAAGAAAATAAAAAAAGTAGCTCTACGACTTATATATATATATATATATAATATTAGTTTGGATTGACCTTATTTAAGTAAAAAAGTATTTTTATTAAATTTTAAATACATTTAGATATATCTTTTAAAAAATATTTTTATTAAAAAATTATTTATTTTTCTAAACGCTAATAATATTTTAATTAAAAAATAAAAATAAAAAACATTTTTAATACTTTAGAATTTTTTTAAAAAATTGGTTAAATTATTTTAATATTAAAATGCAGTTGGTGTTATGCATTGTTATGATGCAGATTCATGTTTTACTGGAATATTGGAAAGAAGCAAAAATCACTGTGGACAATTTGTATGGAGTAAAAACAGAACAAAAAATGCCAAAAATTGGAGGGTGATTACTGCGTGGATATAAAATAAATTTTGAAAAGAAGGAAATGGTGGGGTGATTTGATATATGGTTGAGGCGATTTGTCCTGAAAAAAATTGAATAAGGACTTAACGAGGCTTTGTATTCATCTTGTTGTTCCTCTTCTTTTCTATTTTTATTTTTCTAGTTTATTTGTTGTTGCTGTATTTAATTTAAAAAAAAATATTGAAAAAAATATGGATGATAGAGTTAGTTTAAGAGTACATTATAATGGCCAAATTTTATTTTAGACATATGAAGGTGTAAGATTTATGTGTGAGAATTTATGTGATATTGTTGTTCCTTTCACCATATTATTTGAAGAACTAAAAGGTACAATTTGTAAAAGAATAGATCTCAGATATTGAAAATAGTTATTAATGTTGTGTACAGATAGTCAGATATCCTATAATAGTATTTGGAGGATTTATACAATTCAAGACGAAATATGTCACTGATGAAGCAACGATGCAAGAAATGTTTTCAATATATTACAAAAGTCGATCACAAAACTTCGTCATCGAGTTATACATTGAGTTCGAATACTTGACATATGGGGTTGAAGAAGCTGATTGAGACATGGATTGAGAAGGCTACAATAGTGAAAGCAAAGATGAATTTGAAGGCAGTTATGAAATAGATGATCCAACTGTAGATGGAAACGATGTTTATTGCATTAATGAGCCAGATGTAGAAGAAGTGGCAAATTTCTTAGCAAGCCGACATTCGTTTAGGGAGCCGTCTTTTATGCGCAATTTGGACCATGCAGCTTTAAATGCACCGGAGTTTCTTGAGTATGCGCATGCTGGTATGCAAATATGATATTAATAGAGTATATTTATATTTTCTGTACTATGAGATGATGATTCTACCGTGGTTGCTAATTGTAATGTATAATTGCTTTTTGTGGTATTGTTGCAGACCCACCTATTTTTACGGACTCTGAATTTGTAATTGGGATGGAATTATGTTATGGAGAGATTGTGATCGCGACCATCAAAGACTATACAATTCGTAGAGGAGTTGACTACCGAGTATATGAATCTGAACCAATGATATTTTATGCTAAATGTGTACAATATAAAAACAGTTGTGATTGGCTTATCAGGGCTAGTTTAATCCAAAAAAATATTGCTGGGAAATAAGACGTTATAATAGTAGCCACACCTGCACCAGATCTACCATTTCTCAAGACCATTACAAACTGGATTCAGACATAGTCCCAGAAGTGATATAGCCATTATTGGAAGCTGACCCATCTCTGAAAGTGTGATCTATGATTTCAGATGTACAGGCAAAGTTCAATTACACAGTGTTATCGTAAAGTATGGTTGGCAAAACAAAAAGCAGTGGAGAAGATTTTTAGTGGTTGGGAGGCCTCATATAAGGCTCTGCCAACATGGTTTGAAGCTATGTATAAAAAAGAACCATCAGCAGCTGTGCAGTTTGAAACAATGCTTGTTTATCGAGGGGATGAGTTGGCTTAGGATATCCAGGTATTACAGTGAGTGTTCTGGAGTTTTTACCCTTGTATTAGAGCATTCAAACATTACAAACCAGTTGTGCAAGTAGATGGCACACACCTATATGAAAAACACAAGGGAGTTTTGATGGTTGCAATATCACAACATGGTAACAGAAATATTGTGCCTATTACCTTTGCCATTATCAAAGGAGAGACCGTTGATGCATAGTACCTTTTTCTTTCTAATTTAAGAAGACATGTCGTAGCTCGGGATGGTGTGAGCCTTATTTCTGATTGTCATGAGTCTATTACTTCAGCCGTAGCCCGTAGCAATGGAGCATGGGATCCTCTGAGAGCTATCCATATGCATTGTATTATGCACATAGCAGCAAACTTTTTGAGAAAGTTTAAGAGCCATCAGTATGCTTTGGCATTTGATGGTAGACATAGATGAGGCCATATGACCACGAATCTAGTTAAGTGTATCAATGGGGTCTTGAAAGGGACACACAATTTTTCAATGACAGAACTTATTAGAGCCACTTTTTATAGATTCAATGAGTTGTTCACTAGAAAGAGAGCCAAGACCGAGACTCGCATTAATGCTAGATATATTTTTTCTGAAGCTGTTATGATTAGACTTAAACAAATCAGCGAGCATCAGAAAACATTCAGGTTAGTATGCTTGATAGGTGGAAGGAGGTGTTCGAGGTTCGTGAGATACCATCCGGTATGGAGTACGAAGTCAATCTACGTTTCTGGTAGTGTGATTATGGTGATTTTCAGGTGGATCGAATTCTATGTCGCCATGTGTTTGCATGTTGTGCGAACTAGTGTCTTGATTGGTAAGTTTACACGAATGAGGTTTATCGGATAGATAAGGTCAGAAAGGTCTATAGAGCCAAGTTTAGGCCACTAGAAAACCCAACTTCATAGCCAGTGGTTGAAGGACCAAGGATGATACCTAATCCTAACCTCAGGCGAGTGTGCAAAGGGCGTTCAAAAATCACTCAATTCTTAAATGAAATGGACATGCGCGAGATGCATGCTTCAAGGCAATACGGGCTATATGGTGCAGAAGGTCACAGTTTTAGTAGATGTCCTCATAGGGGTGGATCAAATGTAGAAGGCAATGTTCCAAATAGTAGGGCTGCACACGGATCGGATCGGATCTGATATAAACTAAAATTCTATCAAATCTGCACTGCTCCCATCGGATCGGATTGGATATACCATATCCGCGTTTTTTTAGGCCGGATCTGATCCGTAAATGCGGATCGGATCGGATATCGAATATATCCGTGTAATAAAAAAATTGTTTCAAGGCCCTGTTTTTTGCTGTTTTTGCAAAAGATGTCTATAAATATCATAAAATTAAAAATTAAAAATAAAACAGCAACTTAGAAATTAAAAATTAAAAAAAATATATCATAAAATTTATGACAACACTTGGTGAAACAACACACTAAATCATTATTTTAACATACTAAAACATACTAAAACAGCAGCTCAGCAATTCGGCACACTAAATCATACTAAAACAGCAATCTCAACATACTAAAAACACTAAAACAGCAACACTAAATCATACTAAAACAACAATCTCAGCATACTAAAAATACTAAAAAAGCAACTCAGCAAGTTTCAATTGACATATCTCTTCCAGTCTTTCAATTGACACTATATCAGCAAGCATTCATTCCTGTTAAGAAATAACAAGTGAGAAAAATTGGTAAAACATGTTAGAATAATAAATTATTATATACCAATACAAGCACTATTGAATACCTAAGATGGTTGATGAGATTGCTTCCACTTTGAACTTCAGGATCTCCGACACTAGTAACTCCAGAAAATTCTATTCAATTCAACAATAACAAAATATGTCATGGTATGTCAATGCTCTAAAATGAAAGACAAAAAATGAATAATAATTAATAAAATATAAATGAACCAATTCATTATATACCTGAATCAACAGCGGCATCTCCTTCATCAAGCTCAACCAATATCAATTTTGAGTGCAAATTAATGCCTCTATAGTGGTAGGACTCAAACAACTGCGATAAGGGTTAAGGACACGACCTCCCGTGCTAAAAACTGACTCAGATATCACAGTAGAAACAGGAATGGCTAATATATCTCTAGCCATGCAAGAGAGAACACGATACCTCAAAGTTTTTCCTCTCCACCACCTCAATATATCAAATCCACTAAAATCTTCCGCCACTTCATCTTCCAAATACCTATCCATTTCATTTTTCTTCAACTCACTTAATTTTATCCTCTGAGTTTGCTTCCACTTGCTCATAGGATCTTCAATTGTAATACTATCATTCTCACTCATCTCTACACTAGGATTTGTAGTAGTATCCAAAAAAATGCTAGCATCTTGAGTGTCTTCAGCGGGTCGCGGATTCCATAAGGTATATTACTCAAACAATTTACCAATGATATCCTTCAATTTTTTAAAGATCTTTAAAGATTTCTCAACTTGACCATACATCTCAGACAAAGTACACTGAATATATTCCAATTTATACCGCGGATCAAGAAAAATAGCAACAAGTAATAGATAGTTCAGAGATGGCTTATTTGCTGAAGTCAAAGGAGTAGAAGTATAAGAATGATAAGAATCATCCCAATACTTATCAAATTTAGCCTTCATCATTGATGCCATTCCATTCAACATTAAATCATCACTCGTAATCCATTTATTCAAAGTGCATAAAATCTTACACAATACATGGAAAAAAGTATTTGAAGTGACATTCAAAGAACTAGAGAATGAAAGCGGTGCATGATAGAAAATTTGTAAAAAACATATAAAGATACGAGCTCTACTCCAATCTTCGTCACAAGGAGGCCCCCCATTATCTTCAAGGTATCTTTCAAAATGAGCATCTGACGAATGGATTTTTGACGGTTTAGAATTTCACAAATAAAATCTCGTTGTAAAGTATAGTTTCTAAACCAAACAATAATCCTTTCATACAAAAAGTTGTTTGTCACTAGTACAAACCCCTAAAATTTATAAACCGAAGTATTCAAACCTCGGGTCGTTCTCCCTAGGAATTACAATAAAGTGTCTTGTTATTGGTTGCGAGTTATTTTGGGGTTTTGATATGAAGCATGAAAAGTAAATGGCAAGAAAGTAAACTAAGGCCTAAAAAGGTCTTGGCAAGGGTTGGTAGTCAATGATCTCTATCCTAATCACTAACCACAATATGAGAATTGGCAAGGATTAATCCCATTAAATCATCCTTTAACTAGTAGTAAAGGAAAGTCAAATGAGCTATATCAATCCTAGTCCATAAGTCCTAACTCTCCACCAATTCAATTAGTGAGAACTAGAGTCAATGGCTCCCAATCATCAATCACTTGGACATTAGTAACTCAAGAGTTCCTAAGTTACCTTTCCAAGCCAAGAGTATAAAATTCTACTCTAAAATCCAACCAAGCATTTCATCAAACACTTGGAAGGCATAAAGGAAAAGCATAGTAAATTGACAACAAGAATTAATTCTAACAACAATCAAATGTAAAGAATTAACAACAACAATTAAAGGAAGAAAGATCTACATGAATTACCTCTTATTGAATTGAAAGAGAAAGGAAGGAACAAAAGTAGATCTACAACAAAACATAAGAACAACATAAAGGAAATTGCAACAAAAGAATGGAAGAGAGATGAATGTAGCAACAAAGAATTGAGAGATAGAAGTAGAAGAAAGCAAAGATTAAAACCTAGATCTAAGAACTAATCCTAATCCTAATCCTAATTCTAGAGAGAAGAGAGAGCTTCTCTCTCTAGAAACTAACTCTAACTACTAAACTAAACTAATGGTAACTAACATGTAAAGTATGAGAGTATGTTGATTCCCTTCAATCCTTGGCTTAAATAGCATCAGAAATGAGTTGGATTGGGCCCACAAGGCTTCTAAAATCGCTGGCCACATGTTGCTTTAAGTGAACTAGGTGGCAGCAACAGCGCGTGCGCGTACTTTGCGCGTGCGCGCCACCATACGTGTAGCAACTATGACAAATCTTATATCGTTTCGAAGCCCCGGATGTTAGCTTTCTAACCCAACTGGAACCGCATCATTTGGACCTCTGTAGCTCAAGTTATGGTCGTTTAAGTGCGAAGAGGTCGGCTTGACAGCTTTCCGGTTCTTTCATTTCTTCATGAGTTCTCCAACTTTTCATGCTTCTTTCTTCATTCCCTTGATCCAATCTTCGCCTTCTAAATCTGAAATCACTTAGCAAACATATCAAGGCATCTAATGGAATCAAGGAGAATTAAATTTAGCTATTTTAAGACCTAAAAAGCATGTTTTCACATCTAAGCACAAATAAGGGAGAATATACAAAACCATGCTATTTCATTGAATAAATGTGGGTAAAAGGTGATAAAATCCCCTAAATTCAATACAAGATAAACCGTCAAAATGGGGTTTGTCAACCTCCCCACACTTAAACCAAGCATGTCCTCATGCTTAAACCAAGAGAAAGCAAAGGGATCAACATTTATTCAATGAAAACTAACTAAATGCAATCTACCTATATGCAACTATCTACATGAATGCAATTGCTTGGTCAAAATAAATCAATTCCCAAGAAGCATATATAAGTACAAGGGCTAAGGACTAGCAAGTCTAATCCACAATTGAATTGAGTTATTAAATATTTTTACAAACTTGCATGAAGAGATGATCATAGGTGAAAACATGTAATTGAGCATCGAACCCTCACCGGAAGTGTTTGCACTCTATTCGCTCAAGTGTTTAGGGTCGATTCTCTCAATTCTCCCCTAATCATGATTTCCAAGATTTGTTTTTCATCTCACAATCAACAAATATTTCATGCATGCATACATATATCATGAGGTCTTTTCATAGGTTGTAATGGGGTTAGGGTCAAGGTAGGATGCATATTTGGTTAAGTGAGTTTGAAATTTGAATCTTTGATAAGCTTAAACTTCCCACCTAACCTATGACATCCTATACAATTAAATTCCAACCTAACTACCCATTTTTCACTCTTTCACATACTCATGTATTCCTTTTTAATTTCACAACACCTATACATTGATTTTATTGGACTATACTTTGATTTGGGACATTTTGTCCCCTTTTTATTCCTTTCCTTTTTTTTCTTCTTTTTCTTTCTTTTTCTATATATTTTTTTCTTTTCCATATTATTTTTTTCTTTTTCTTTTGTTTTTCTCATTTTTTTTCTTCTATATACAAGAATCTCAATGCATAAGATTTTACATTTGATCAATACATGAGTATGTACCCAATTCCCAATATTTTCAATAACAATACAAAATTACCCTTTTATTCACCCAATGTCCCAAGGTTCCCACACTTGAATGATACTCACACACTCTAGCCTAAGCTAATCAAAGATCCAAATAAGGACATTTATTGTTTTTCGCTTTAAGGCTTGTAATGTGCTAAATTAAAGAACCAATGGGTTAAGCGTAGGCTCAAATTTGGCTAACAATGGAAGATAAAAGGTAAGGCTATTTGGGTAAGTGAGCTCAATGAAATGATGGCCTCAATCATATAAATGCATGTATACACAAAATAATGGACATAAAGAATCAAACAAAGCAAGGATTACAATCATAGGAAGAGAATAATGCACACAAGAATGAAAATTAAGTGGTTATAAGATGTAACCACACCATTAGGCTCGAATCTCACTTGCTTGTGTTCTTAGCTCAAAACATGATCCACAAGATATATAATTCAAGCAAGTTCTATGAAAAGTTCTCACTCAAATCAATTGGTGCCCTATAGATAGAAATCTTGAAAAATTTCATTATTTTGACTAAGCTTATTGTGTATATGTATGCAAAAACAAGAAAATGCAAGTAAAAACCATAAAATCCTAGAATGAAATGCAAAAGTGTTGGGGTTAGAAATTTGTCACCCAAGATTGCCGAACGGTCGGACGACCTCCCCACACTTAAAAGTTTGCACCGTCCTCGGTGCACTCAAAGAAGAGCAAGGTGGATGGGTTGCTACAATTGATGAGCTCCTTCAAAAGGTTGTGCGGATGACTTGTTTGTTGCCCCCTTTAAAAGCTTTTCCTTTCTCCCTCCTTGGTGGCCAACCTAAAAGGATAGAAAAGGAAAGGAATATTAAGCCTATGACAAAGATATCAAAGCAAATAGAACATAGGCGGGGGTTAATGCCAAATAAGAGTAAGGTTCTCACTACATGTTAGCTACGCATGTAGGGGAGAAAACAATATAAGCTAATGGCATATTAACTAATACTTGATGCAAGAGTAAAATCAAAGCATGAAGAGCATATGGCACATCAAGTTCACATAAGAAGAAGTGGGTCATGAAAGACAATATGAGGTCATATCAATGCACAAAGACATAAGAGTCTTACAAGAGGAAGCATTGATTTAAAAGTTTCATCACCCAACAATATCAAACAAGTCAAGAAGCACCAAAATAATGCAAGAATTTCTCAACAATTGAGTGTAAGAATCTAACACCATTATTGAAATGACACTTAGAAAAAAAACTGAAAACATGCTATAGAAACAAAATGAAAATGGAAAGAGTAGAAGTATGCGAATGTGATAAGCAAAAGAAAATGGAAGGGGAGAAAAAAAGAAAAAAAAAACTCTTTTTTTTTTTACCGACGCATGCGCATCATGCACGTTTACGCGTCAATGGGCATATTGGTCGAAGGGCGCGTACGCGCCAGGTGCGCGCACGCGTGCGTCGAGTTAGGCCGGAGGCATAGTGTCGGCCCAAAAGTGGCACAACTCTCGGGTAGAAGTACCGGGAGTGCAGATTGTGCAATCGACGCGCGCGCGCACAGTGCGCGTGCGCGTGCATTGCGAATTTAAGATGATGTGCGCATACGCGCCAGGTGCGCGTACGCGTGCATAGACTCGTGCCCTAGGCCCAATGTTTGCACAGTGCAGGCCTGACTCTCGGGTTTTTGGCTGGGGTCGAATTTTTTGTATCCACGCGTACGCGTACAGTGCGCGAACGCGTGGATGGTGTTCTGTTTTTCAAAAAGTTTTGCTATGTTTTTTTGCACCAATCCAAGCATTCCAAACTTCCAAGCTACTACCAAAACACCCTAAAACCTTATTTAACTTGTTAAAATACTAATTAAACTCAACCAACTAATCTAAACATGAAATTAAACTAGTTCTACCAATATGTACAAAAGAGAAAATGAAAGGATTTTACCATGGTGGGGTGTCTCCCACCTAGCACTTTTATTTATTGTCCTTAAGTTGGACTTATGGGGAGCTTCTTATCAAGGTGGCTTGTGCTTGTATTCATCTTGGAACCCCCACCAATGCTTGGTTCTCCATTGTGCCCCAAGATTTCTCATGGATTGAGTCAAGTGTTGATGGAGTTCTTCACAAGCTTGGGGCTCCCAAAGTTGATCCTCTTCTTGTGATCTGGGGTCCCACACTTTGTTTTCACACTCGTCTTAAGATTGATCATCATTATTAGTCCAACCGGGTGGTGAGTAAGGTGAATTCTCTATGAAGTGCCCAACAATCCTTCTAGACCCATCTATTTGAGCACTACTCCATCCTTTATATCTCATGTTTGATGCCTCAACCATAATGAGCCTTGATTTGCAACGGCAACCACGAAACATCTTTCGCTTACGCTTCATCCCACAAAGCATCCTAAGTTGACCATCCGTTTCAAGCAAGCCATACTCAAGTGGTACAATAAAGCTAATAGAAATGAATTTTACCCACTCAAGTGAAGGAGTAGATGACAACCTAGGCAAAGATGCTTCCAACGATCTTGATAAAGCGTATTCCACTCCCATCCTCTTATTTCTAAAGACTTCCACCTCTTCACAAGATATCTCTAATTCAATCCTTTGTTTATTAATACTATCTAAGCCTTTTCCCTTAACCAAACTATAATTGAGAGGGTGAAAGAAGTTTACCTCCACAACATTTTCAAATGCACTGGGAGAAGGTTCTTCAAGTTCAAAGGATTCTCCACCACTAGGACTTGATGCTTGCTCTTCATTGTCATGGGAACTCAATTCTTGCTCTATCCCATCCAAGTCTTCATATGGAATATGCCTTGGAAGGTGTGCACTTTCCTCCCTAGAATAAATTTCAATCATCTTGGAGGGGTTTTCTTTAACTATATGTTCCCATGGAGGCTCTGCATCTCCTAAATCTTCTACCACTTCTTCCTTGTCCTCAACAATTAAAGCTTCCTCCAATTGTTCCAATACAAAGCAACTTCCTTCATTTCCCACCAGAGTTTCCAATCTCTCCTTCATGCTATGTTCTTCATTTGATTCTCCACATGTAGCCATGGGAGTTCCTTGAGTGTTCAAGCATTGGAAGGCTAATTGATTTGTTACCGCATCTAAGGCGGCCATGAAATTTTGCACATCCCTTTTCATCTCTTCTTGCCCTTGAACAAGAACACCAAGGGTTTCATCCATTAGAGATTGGGATGGTTGGAAGGATTCATTATTTTTGGGGAAGGGTTCATAGTAGGAAGGTGGTTCTTCTTGGTAGAGTTGTGGTGGTTCAATGTTTTCCATTCTTTCCACTTGTTGCACAACACACTCCATGGTTGCTTGAAATTGATCCAATGCTTCCTTGAGATGATCCCTTGACTCTTGTTCCTCTTGAATAATATGGTTAGGATCATGTGGCTCTTGGATCAATGGATATGAGTATTCTTCCATGGGAGGTTGTGGTGGAAAGTAGTATTCATCTTGTGGTTGAAAATTTTTGTATATTGGAGGTGGTTCATCTTGGTAATAATATGGAGGAGGTGGCTCTTGAAAATGTTGATGTTGGAATGGTGGTGGCTCTATATGTGGTTCATATGGTTCATATGGTTCATATGGTTGTTGGTAGGATGGATATGGGTTAGGGTCATATGAAGGTGGTTGGTAAGAAGGGGCTTGTGAGTATGGTTGAGAGTTATGTTGAGAATATGGTTCATAGGCATATGGTGGTGGTTCTTGAAAGTCACAAGGTGATTCACCATAGCCATTGGATTGATATGCATCATAGAATGGCTCTTCTTCATAGTGCATTGGTGGAGGTTGTTGCCATGAAGATTGATCATATGTATATGGTTCCTCCCACCTTTGAGTGTCCCATCCTTGATACACATTTTCATTATAGTCCTCATTACCTACAACATGTTGATAACCAAACTCATAGCCAAGGTGAGAATTCATGATAGCAAGAGGAAAATGAAAACAAAATCAAATAAGAAGCAAGAAAATTAAATCCTAAAACTAGTAAGAGCTAACAAAAGCAAACATATTCACACTATTCACATATATACAATAACCAATAACATAACACCATTGCAATTCCCCGGCAACGGCGCCATTTTGACGAATGGATTTTTGACGGTTTAGAATTTCACAAATAAAATCTCGTTGTAAAGTATAGTTTCTAAACCAAACAATAATCCTTTCATACAAAAAGTTGTTTGTCACTAGTACAAACCCCTAAAATTTATAAACCGAAGTATTCAAACCTTGGGTCGTTCTCCCTAGGAATTACAATAAAGTGTCTTGTTATTGGTTGTGAGTTATTTTGGGGTTTTGATATGAAGCATGAAAAGTAAATGGCAAGAAAGTAAACTAAGACCTAAAAAGGTCTTGGCAAGGGTTGGTAGTCAAGGATCTCTATCCTAATCACTAACCACAATATGAGAATTGGCAAGGATTAATCCCATTAAATCATCCTTTAACTAGTAGTAAAGGAAAGTCAAATGAGCTATATCAATCCTAGTCCATAAGTCCTAACTCTCCACCAATTCAATTAGTGAGAACTAGAGTCAATGGCTCCCAATCATCAATCACTTGGACATTAGTAACTCAAGAGTTCCTAAGTTACCTTTCCAAGCCAAGAGTATAAAATTCTACTCTAAAATCCAACCAAGCATTTCATCAAACACTTGGAAGGCATAAAGGAAAAGCATAGTAAATTGACAACAAGAATTAATTCTAACAACAATCAAATGTAAAGAATTAACAACAACAATTAAAGGAAGAAAGATCTACATGAATTACCTCTTATTGAATTGAAAGAGAAAAGAAGGAACAAAAGTAGATCTACAACAAAACATAAGAACAACATAAAGGAAATTGCAACAAAAGAATGGAAGAGAGATGAATGTAGCAACAAAGAATTGAGAGATAGAAGTAGAAGAAAGCAAAGATTAAAACCTAGATCTAAGAACTAATCCTAATCCTAATCCTAATTCTAGAGAGAAGAGAGAGCTTCTCTCTCTAGAAACTAACTCTAACTACTAAACTAAACTAATGGTAACTAACATGTAAAGTATGAGAGTATGTTGATTCCCTTCAATCCTTGGCTTAAATAGCATCAGAAATGAGTTGGATTGGGCCCACAAGGCTTCTAAAATCGCTGGCCACATGTTGCTTTAAGTGAACTAGGTGGCAGCAACGGCGCGTGCGCGTACTTTGCACGTGCGTGCCACCATACGTGTAGCAACTATGGCAAATCTTATATCGTTTCGAAGCCCCGGATGTTAGCTTTCTAACCCAACTGGAACCGCATCATTTGGACCTCTGTAGCTCAAGTTATGGTTGTTTAAGTGCAAAGAGGTCGGCTTGACAGCTTTCCGGTTCTTTCATTTCTTCATGAGTTCTCCAACTTTTCATGCTTCTTTCTTCATTCCCTTGATCCAATCTTCGCCTTCTAAATCTGAAATCACTTAGCAAACATATCAAGGCATCTAATGGAAACAAGGAGAATTAAATTTAGCTATTTTAAGACCTAAAAAGCATGTTTTCACATCTAAGCACAAATAAGGGAGAATATACAAAGCCATGCTATTTCATTGAATAAATGTGGGTAAAAGGTGATAAAATCCCCTAAATTCAATACAAGATAAACCGTCAAAATGGGGTTTGTCAGCATCTTCCCTAGCAAGACGAGCAAATGCCTTTTCAAATTTTTTGGCCACTTCCAACATCATATAAGTAGAATTCCACCTCGTCGGCACATCAAGAATAATCATTTGTCGACTCATAATGTTTGCCTCATGTGTACACCTCCTAAAGGTTGCTAACCTAGACAGATATGACTTCACAAACTTTCAAGAAGTTCTAATCCTAGCAATAGATGACTGTAAATCTTTCAAACCATCACAAACAACCAAATTTAAAATATGGGCAGGACATCTCAAATGAACGAATTCCCCATCCAACATAGTACAATCATTCCATTCTCGCATGATTTTAACCAAAGTATTCACAGCAACAAAGTTTGCACTAGCATTATCCACAGTTACAGTACAAAGTTTTCGAATACCCCAATCTTTTAAATATTTTTCTAAAACTTTTCCTATGGTAACACCAGTATGATCAGCAATCAAATTAAAAGTCAGGATCTTCTTATTCAATGCCCACCCATCATCAATATAATGAGCTGTTACACACATATAGTTCATGTTTTGAACAGACGTCCAAGTATCAGTAGTTAAAGACACCATCTGATGATTCAGCTCTAAAAGGGACTTAAGTTTGGTTTTTTCCTCTACATACAACTGCATACAATCCCTAGCAACTGTCATACGACTCGAAATCTTAAATTGAGGTTCTATTTCACCACAAAAGCCTCTAAAACCCAAATTTTCCACAAACCTAAATGGAAGCTCATCAATTATCACCATCTTACAAAGTGCAAGCCTACACCGATCTTGATTAAAGTCTACTGCCTTTAATGTTGGTGGTTCCTCTAAATTAGAATTTGTGAACACAAGAGTTTTTTGAACATGATTTTTCGGGTTCTTTGCAAAAGTTTCAATATGTTTTTTTAGGTTAGAGGTCTCATCCCTACGACTATGACATTGTAACCATTTCAAACAATGTTTATATTGAGCCTTAGTTTTCTTATCTTTTTTTTAAGTGATCCCAAACAATAAAAGGGGGTCTATTAGACTTTTTTTTTACTTGACTGGCCAGATTGTGCTGCTGTCGCCAAAGAAGGAGCATCACTTGAAATTGGATTGGTATTTGTTTCTCCTCCCCTTGTTGATTCTTCTGGTGTAGATCCAGCGACACTTGGTAGAGTAGGAATGCTTCCAACTTCAAACCCACTTGCATTGTTAGTAAGCGCTTGTTTATCAGCCATTTTAATTTTCCAACACAATTCTACAAATAAATAAACCATATCACTATATCAGTTTACAGACAACAGACCCTCAGTGTCATATGACTGCAATTAAATAAACTATCTTAATTTTCAAATAATTAAACCATATAAACCATATATCACTATATCAGTTTACATATCAGATTAGGAAGGAATACGAGTAGCCGCTCAACAATCTATGTTGTGCATTATTGGGCAATCTATGAACTATAAATTAGGGTTCTAACTACAAGATTTTCATCATTCAAACATAGCTTCATGTAACTGGTCAGAGAACAATGTATACGTCAAAATTTAGGTACGGATTTCATTTTTCTTTTGAAAATTTCAACAATCTGAAAACATAATAAAGTAGCAAAAATTCAACACAGAAAAATATCACAAATAAGGAAACACCTGAACAGATAAAAATTTTAGCGAAAATGTGCAGAAAGCCAGAGAATGAAGAATATGATTTAGATTTTAGCAGCAAAAACATATTAGGAGTTGAGGGATTTACAACTTTGTATATGCGCTATATATAGTGGGAACCAGATCTTTGCAGGGAAGAAGAAGAATGAAAGAGATCCTTTACGTTCAAGGAGAGCAATGCGGAAACCAGGTCGGTTCCAAGTTCTGGGAGGTCGTGTGTGAGGAGCACGGCATAGATCCAACTAGTAGGTACGTTGGAAACACCGATCTGCAGCAAGAGTGCGTCAATGTGTACTACAACGAGGTAGAGCCGGTCAGAGAGGAGAGGGAGAGGCTGAGAGAGGTGAGGAGAGTCTGAGAGTATGGGTGAGAGTCTGAGACTGAGAAGAGAGTCCAGAGTCCAGAGGCAGAGAGTGAGAGTTTGAGAGAGGTGAGGAGCGCCGTAAGGTAACATTAGGGATTTAGGGTTAGGTCAGAATAACATTAGCTATTTATATGATGTGCGGACTATCGGATCCGCGGGTATCACTTCCAAAAATCCACAATCCGATCCTACCACAGTGCGGATCGGATGCGGATAATTACCGCAGGTATGCGAATATTATCCGATCCATGTGTAGCCCTACCAAATAGTTAGTGGTTGAGGTGATAACGTATGTAGTCACACCATTTTAGTGCCTAATGACAATGCCTTATTGGTATATTCTCCGTTTGCATTCAATTGTCAATTTATGTTCTAATTTTCGTATAATTTAAATTCTCACATGAAGTGTCACTTTAACTACAAATCAAGAAAAATAATCTCTGATACGTCAAATTTAACATAGTTCAATGTACCAGATTAAAGTCTTAAAAATAACAAACTACAATAACAATAAAGTTCAACATAATCTATGGATAGAAACACGATAACAAAAATAACCTAGTCCAAGAAAAATACAAATCACAATTACAATAAACTTCAATATAAATTGCGTTGTGAAACACGATAGATAAAAATGACATAGTCCTAAATGAAACAAACCACAATAACAACAAAGTTTAATATAGTCCATGTTTTCAAACACGATATAAAAACAACATAATCTAAATAAAATAAATCACAATAACAACAAAGTCCAACATAGTCTATGTTTTCAAACACGATAAAAAAAACAACATAGACATAACAATAACAACCCAAATGAGGAGATACTACTTGCTAAACTTGTTCTTCACTGCCTTTGTCATACTCTTCATTTTTCTCCCAACATTCTTCTTGATTGTTGTCAGGGTAAATCGATTACGGCTTTTTTGCTGAAGTTCAGTCCGTAAGTCATAACCCCTATCACGAACACATCTAGCACCCATATGATACACAACAATAATGACATCAATATAAAGTTGCACTATGTAAATTAAAGATAAATCCTACCCAAAACACAACCATGCATTGCTAATAGATTCAGTTGTATGGAGCTAAAGTTAAACAAAATTTATTAGAATAACTTTGGCGGGTGCACATGCATCCTCAACTACCCCATTATCATCATCCTCATTAGTGTTGTCATCATCATCATTAGCATCCTCGTCGTCACTGTCTTTCACCCTATCACGGGGTGCATTCACTAAGGTGTGTATCAAGGCATTTGCCTCCGGCTCTTAGTCTTCCGCCTCGACCTCCTCCTGAATTGTTGCTGCAACCGCGTTAAGATCAAACTGAGGTATGCTCCCACTAGGACTTGTGGGATTGACAAATTCAATGCCTCGACTGAGACCACTCCCACCTGAGTCAAAGGAGAAATGACCCCCCATAATGCCCAGACATCGATCGCATGTGAAGTCTCGAATCTAAAGACATACGGCCAGGCACCACTTTAAATGGTCTATCATCTTGAGGTTGGAGGATTTGACTTTGACTTGGATAACTTTTCCACTTTCATTGATCTGTATCATCAAGAAACCTCCAAATTTGATTCATCACGGCTTGAACCATTTCAGGGATAAAGAACTATTGTTGGTCCACTTGATTTTGACGACCTCCTAGGACCATGATGAACTTGTTGTTGTGAATGTGCTTGTGACGGTTGGTGTGGAGGCACTGGTTGTTCACCAGGAATATTGACTGCGGCCAATAGCAAATGACGAAAAAATTGGCATCTGTACTAACTCATATAAAACTCAAACGCATCATAAGCAATGACTGGATTAAGATCAGTAAGTTGGCGACCAATTCGGTCCTACCATATTAATATCTACTTATCGTGTGCTACAATCCAATTCAAATTTTTTGGATCGGTCAACACATTGTTATGCACATAACCAAGATCCCTTGCAGCTCCCGAAATGCCTTATTGCATACCAAACTGTCTCGTCATCCTATCGGTGGGATGCTATTCCACACACTAAAATGAAATCAGAGGAACCGTTGCATTCCATATCTATCCATCGTGACAGATATCGACCAGAACCAGGTGGGAAGGAAGCATGTCTTGATTGTATAAATTCCACACAAACTGCATCAACACGGCAAAAACCACATTTTATTTCAACAGATGCTAAGCATTATAAATAAAAATTAAATGACAACTAAATTAATATATGAATCTATACTCTAACAACATTATCCACCATGTCCAATAACTCCTTAAACTGTCGTGTTGTTCAATTTCTATAATCATTCGACGGAGATCTCCAATCAACCCACCTGTTGAAACACATTTCATTACTCAAGTAACTATGTTATTATGTGAAAATAGTTAAGTCAAATAAAAAGTATAAATTTAAGATACAATGCACCACATTATACAAAGTAACACATACTGGCAAGCTAGTAGAAATTGTGGAGATTGAGAAACCGAAGCTAGTAAAGGCATCCGCTCCCAAGCCCATATGTGGAGGAGAAGAACTAGACCATCTATGTCCTTACAATTAAAACGTGATATCCGTCACAATGATCGATATATATGAGTAAAACATGCTGAACCCCAAGTAAATTTCCTTATCCGGTGAAATTTATGGAGCAACGCTAGAAATTTTTATTGGACTCCAGTGCTAGATTTATCATAGAACAAGGTCGTTCCAAACAGTATCATAATGTGAGCTTTTAAATACCTTTGTATAGCAATAACATCAATCAAGTCAACATTATCTTTATACCACTTAAGCCACATCAACTTAATGAAACTTCCCTAAAAATCCTTTTTTGTGGGTGCACTTCCAATCCGATCCATGCACTCATCCGCTAGGAGGGAGGTTGTGACTGCTTATTGTTAATCCTGAAACTAGCATGTCATCGCTTCAAAAGCCAAGAATCATTGCTACATCCTTCAAAGTTATCGTGCATTCATCAATCGGAAGGTGGAAGGTATGTATGTCTAAATGCCATCTTTCAATCAAAGTTGTCAACATTGGCGAGTGTTCTTATACTCTTTCAATGCGAGATATGTATCCAAATTCAGTCTTATTTAAAAGTTCAATAGCAATTGAATCACAGAGTTCTAACACGTTCAGATGTCTAGATTCCAATAAACAAATAAAAAAATTACGATAAAACTTAAATATAAAGCATATATCTTTAATTTTTTTTCATACTTTAAATAAAAATCTAACTTAAAACAAACGAATTATAACCATTCTTTTCATCTTTTGAATAGTTTTTTTCATTAACATTTAAATACAATAACTACATATATAAAAAATACTATTTCTAAACAAATTTTTTTATTTTAATTATTATTTTTTGCAAAACAACAATTTGTTTACTTTTCGATAAAACAGTGTTTCTACACAAATTTAATAAAATATTTTTAAAATATATTAACATAATAAAATATAATTTATTAAAAATATATTTTCCGTTGTTATTTTTTTATTATGTTATTTTATTAATATAATAAAATATATTAAAAAAATCGTTCATACAATTATTATTACAATTTAACATGGTAACATAAAAATAAAAATGATACTAATTATCTTCTAGTATTATTATTATCTGTAATGAAATTATAACTTTTAATAAACATATTTTTAACTAATATTAATAAACATACTGCTAACGTTAGTAAACATATTTTTAAAAAATATTAATAATAACTTTTAATATTTTCATTCTAAACATATTATTACCGTTAGTAACAATTTTTTAAAAAAAATATTAGTTATAACTTTTAATATTCCACTCTTATTAATCACGTATTTTTTTTATTATACTTAAATATATTACAAAAAAAAGTTATAGCACAAAATTTTAAATTTTAACTAATCACATCAATTTTATATTAACTCTAAATATTTAAAAAAGATTTACTCTACATATTCTAACATTTCAATTAATTGTAAACACTTTTTTAACTAGTTATTTTCAAACATATTTATAAAAACGGGCCTGCGACACATACAAGTTTACAAGCTTACAAGTTGGCCCAGCCCAAATAGAACTCACGCGCATGAAGAAAGATAACATGGCGCGTCAAAATCACGCGCTCAACACTCAAACGGTTACATATGGCAGACTCTTCCACTTCTCAAGGCGCTTTGAAAACAAGGAAACCCTCCCATTTTCGAGCGAAAATCAAACTCTCCGTGAAGAATCTGAAGAGCAAACAAAGCAACAATACTCTACGTAAGTCCATTAAGATTCTTGTATATTTTACTTTTCTTCTACGTCGTTCTTCTAGGGTTTACTATTATTCTTGCTTCTTTGTTACACTGTTCTAAGTTCTACGTCGTTCTTCTAAGTTCTACGTCGTTCTACGTTGTTGTTCTAAGTTCTCCTGCTATTGTTGTTGATTTTTAGGGGTTTATTCCGTAGATTGGGGGGTGTATACTGCTTAACCTTGTAATGTGGCTTGATATTGAAGCATGGTTGAGTGATATCTGACTAATATCTATACGCATGCATCTAAATAATATCTATGGGTGTATCTCACTGTTATCAATGGGTGTATCTTGCTGATATCTTTGGGTGTATCTGACTCATATATATGGGTGTATCTTACTGTTATCAATGGGTGTATCTTATTGTTATTAATGGGTGTATCTGACTCATATATATGGGGTGTATCTTACTGTTATTCAATGGGTGTATCTTATTGTTATTAATAGGTGTATCTGACTCATATATATGGGTGTATCTTACTGATATCTTTGGGTGTGTATTGTTCGTTTCAGAGAAAATGGAAGCAAGAAACCAAACAAAAGACCTTAAGTGTGCCACACATCTCCTGAGTGATAAGTTCAGAAACATGACTGAGGAGAAGAAGGCGATTGTGAGGGATCTCGAATTTGGTGGCTTGATGCACATCCCACCACTAAGGGTGGATCACCAACTCTTAAGGGAGATGGCAAACAACTTCAAACTTGGAGAGAACAAACTGAAGACAGGATATGGTTCTTTCCAAATAACCCAAAAAAAAATAGGTCATGCGCTTGGCATCAATGCAACAGGTAACTAGCTTAAAATTATAGGTGTATATTAAGTTGTTGCTTGGGTGAATTTAAGTTGATGCTTGGGTGTATCTGAACCGACTTGGATACTTTGTTGTCTTCCTTTTTGTAGGAGATCTATTTCCTGAGAAAGTTGAGTATAAGAAACTTTCTGATGATGACAAAATAATTTATAGAAGATTCCAGGGTAAGACCCTCAAAAGTCTTACTGATGAAATGATGGAAATCGGCGTTGGCAACGAAGAGGAACGCCTGATGTTCAAGAGGATATTCATCCTCTACATACAGATAGCGTTCCTTTTGCCAACGACGATAAACAAAATATCGCTCGTGCACCTGGCCCCAATTTTTAAGATGGACGGCATATCGGAAAGAAACTGGGGGGCATGTTTTGACCTTCATAGTAAAGGGCATCACAGACTACCAGGAGAAGAAGAAGAAGGCAATTAATGGCTGCCTCTTCGCCCTGATGATATCTACTTCATCTTTCAAAAAACAAAGGCAAGAACAGGGCTGAAAGACCACCAAAGCCCTGAATTGCCAACTGGACTAAGGAGCAGTTGGGAAAGAATGACTGCAGAAAGAGAGAAATTTTGGTAAGTAAACATAATATTAGTGTATTTTATTTACCAGAATGCTGCTAAAATATCTCATATTTTAGGGATTGTGAAGATGCAGAGACAAGAGAAAAAATAAAGAAAAAAAAAAAAAAGAAAAAAAACAGAATAAAAAAACAAAAAAAGGAAGGCGAGTCCAACATCGTCTTCGAGACAGAAACTACTGACAGTGACACTTCTACCTCTGAGTTGAGGCTCAGAAGACTCAGAGGATTCGGAAGAAACACCCCGCAAAAGGGGGAAAAAGTAAGTACCATACTTGGGTGTAATTTCTTTTTTGAGTTGGGTGTATTTTGTTGATCACGTTGGGTGTATGTAGTTTATTAAGCAGGGTGTGTTTCGTTTGCTGGGTGTATATGTATTCAATTGGGTGTATCTCGTGAATTCATTTGGGTGTATTATTAGTATGTTCTAAATGATGATTGTTTGTCTTCCAGAATGGACTCCAGAAAAGAAGCAGAGGCAAGAGGAGTCAGATTCTGATTCAGAATCTGAATCTGAACCAAGTGATGAGTAATGTCCTGAATTATTACTCATTTCTTTTGGCTTCATTATAAAGATTTCGTGTATTAACTGAAGTGTCTATTATTAACTTATAGGAGCGAAGAATCATCACCGCGGGAGAAGAAAAAGAAAAACAAAAACACTCCAAAAAAGTAAGCAATTCTTTGGATAAAATTCTGTGATAAAATTAATTTTTTATTTCTGATTGGTACTCTTTTTTTTTCCACCCAGAACACAACAAAAAAAGAAAAAGTTGTTGTGGAGGATTCACCTCCTTAAGAAGATCAATACTTGACGGTACAGTACCTCGTAAGCTATACTACGGTCTATGATCGTAATTATTTTGTTAACTTATTTATGAATGTAGTGAGAGATATGAAATATCAAGTGACGAACTCGATGAATGGCTAAGGGAAAACGTTGATAAATCTGCTGCAGAGGGGTATGTCTTGCTGGGCTGTGTATTTGAGATTTTGGTGTCTTTTGTTTGCTAATAATTGTATCTTGTTTCGCAGGGAGAACCAAGCTGACCTGCGATCGACAGAAGGTCGCTATGTGTCCTGAAACGTAAGAAGCTTTATTATTTAATAAAATCTTGTTATCATGATTTGGATGATTTTGTGAAACAATTGGGTGTATTTTGTGGATCAAGTTGGGTGTATGTTGTTTACTAAGTTGGGATATTTCGTTTGTTTTGTTGGGTGTATATTGTCCATTCGGTTAGTTGTATCTTGTGCATTCATTTGGGTGTATTTTATACCTGTATCTTATTTTGTCTGAATAACATGAAATCTATTTAGACTACCGGCTGTGAACTTGGGAAGTGATGATCCTTCCTATCAAGGACGCACAGAACAGAGTAGTGTAAACCAGCCATCACAGAGCATGTAATTTCTCTTTCAAATAACCGTTACTTTTGTTCTTCTAATACCTTCTACTTCTAATTCTGTATATATACTTTTTTAGAAAAAAATCCCTTTATTATTTTATTCAAGAAAAAAAAGGCAGCAAAAAAAGCAAAAACTGCAAGTATGTAAGTTCTCAAAAAACAAAGCCTGTCTTCTTTTTGAATTGTTCGGGTGTATTTTTTGACCTTCTTTGGGTGTATTTTAGGTTGAGTCCGACTGATTCGAATATGATGGTTGTGAGGGAACAAACATCGTCGGAAGCGCTTGCAATGTGAGTTTTCCCAAGAATATTTCAACCTTCTAACCTTATTATTTTCAAATACGTTGTTAACCTTTCATTTTTCTTTTTGTTTAGAGTCCCGATCCAGGTTTTTGTGCCGGCATCCCAAACAACCACTGACACAGATTTCGAACCAACCCCTATGCTACGGATTGAAGGGACTAGAGAAACGTAAGAAATAGTATTGGGTGTATATTTGTTTAGGGTTTGGGTGTATATTTGCTAACAGTTTGGGTGTATATTGTTCCTGATCAAATTTTTTTTACGCCATGATTAATTTTGTGTAACTGTGCAGCACTCCTGAATCCCCCAAACAACTTCAAGAAACCACACCCACGCTTCCCCCAACTCCAACTAAAATGTAAGTTCATCAGACTAAAATCAATTTTTGCTTATCATCCGTATATTCTTATTCTTACTCTTATTCTTATACATCATGACGCAGTCATCCAGCCGCAGAAGACGCTGCTGCCCTGTTGATGATGGCACGGACAACAACCTATGTTCCTAAAACAGATCCAGGGATGCCATCATTCAGCCTTGGATTGACTGATTCAAGCCATAAGGGGGCGTCAACGCAGGAGATAGAAAGGGAAAAATCTCCAGAAACTGCAAGTATGCTAGAACAATTAGACAATTTGGTCCAAAAATTAGCAAGCAATGCGGCAAAGAGAAAAGACGAAAGTCCACAAATTCAGAGGGGGACTGGGGGAAAAGTTCTGCAAAGTTTGAAACTCCTGGGGGAATAAATCAAATTCCAGATGATATGAAACAAAAGTGCTACATCTGGGGGACGAGACTGAAGGAAGACGCAGATGGCAATACTAACGAGTATAAGGAGATGTGCACTCTGATTGGCCAAGGAGAATACATTTTGATCAGAATGCACCTTGCATCCCTCTAGGCAAAAAGTGATATAGAATCTCAGGTAATATTAGACTAACATTAATGTTTTTACACCAAAGTCAACTGCAATGTTTATTAATGTAAAATTGATTTCGGCATATATTTCTAGATTGTATCTGCCATCTGCCTCATCCTGAACCAGAAAAATGAAAAGAGGTTTCAGAAACAAATATACTGTCTCCCCCCCCCGATATTATGGTAAGTGTTACTTCTACGAACTTTGGGTGTATTTTCTGCATTGATTTGGGTGTATTTTTTAGGTTCGATTGGGGTGTAAGTTGTGTTTCAGTATTCATTTCTTGTTCGCAATTCTTGCAGAGCATGGCACTTTCGGATCACCCAAAGGGGGAATTCATATCACCGAAAACGAAAAGGAATTCAGGGTGGAAGCCTACCCGAGTTTCATTCCCTTCATAGATAGAAAAATTAACTTCGCATCCATATGTAAGTTTTCGTTTGCTAAATTTGTTAGTACGCTTATTTACTTATATGCCAATAAAATAACACACTGTTGAAATGTGGCAATCCTTCAGATTTTTGCTCCTGTTTGCACTCGGTGCATTGGTGGTTATGGCTGATAAATACAACAAAGCGGAAATGTCAATACTTGACCCGCTACACAAAAAAGCTCCAAACGATGAGAGAAAGGACATTAATAAATTCACTGTAAGTTGCCTCTGTCTTCTTTACTTTAATAGATAGGTCTATTTCGTTAGTTGTGTTGGGTGTATATTGTCCATTCAGTTGGGTGTATCTTGTCCATTCATTCGGGTGTATTTTCTGATTTGTTTTGGTATTTAAGGGATATGTATTTTCAAGATTGATAACATATGCCGGAGGAGAACATCTGCAGAAAGGGGAGAACAAGAAGAAAATTAAAGCATCATATGTTAAAATATCAGGCCAAAAAACAAGGTATAAATTTGTGACTCTGAACATTAAACTTTCCTAAATGAGATTTGTAATTTATTTTCTGCAGCTATGACTGCGCTATCTACGTTATGAAGTAGCTTGAGTTAATTGAGCCGGAAAACATCAAAAAGGGGAAGTATGAATGGAATAATTGGCCACAGGTAACTGTCTTTAGAACTATATAACTCTGTATTACTTTACTGAATTATATTGCTGTTTAACAGAATATACTTTTAATTGTAGGAGGAGGTGGACCACTATAGAGTGGAGTATGCTTCCCGGATACTATTCAGTGAGATGATAAACAGAGAGATCGGGCAATTAGAAAGAGTAGTGCTATAAGGCTGTCGAAGCCATCCTCTGTATTATTGAGTCCGTTTTGTCAGATTAATTCTGCTGATATAGAAACTGCTAGGTATGTAAAATTGAACAATGATGTAAATATTTGTCATTTATCACAACTATTCCATGTATATTTTTACCCATAGTTAAACTATCTGTGCTGGTAAACTGTCTGTGATGTATTCAAAAATTGTATTACAGTGGTAAATATGAAGCAAAAAATCAAGAATATATAAACGCAAATTATAAAATGTTCACCCAGTCGCAAACACCCAAGATTGCATAAAATTACACCCAACTGTCTGTGCTGTATTCAAATGTATGAATTACATGTACTAAAATATGAAGAAAAACATCAAATGAAATATACACCCATAACCTGCGAATTTTACAGCTTTTGTTCTATATGTCTATTATATGTGTCTATATGTAATTGTGAATTAACAAAAATACACTCAAAAGAAACAGTGCTTTACACCCATATTCTATAAAACTATACACCCAAAGAGTATCCCTGCTGCTGGTACCCTGAGCTGATAATTCATAACGTGTCCTTGATATTGGTTAGAATTTGAATGCGCCGCTGATGCAGCATCAAACACGTTTATCTGAATATAACACTCACACATTAGCTAAACTATTAACGAGAAAAATAAACTCATCGCCACAAATTTAAAGAACATTTCCTTGTACCTCGCTTAAAACTTTCGTCTTCTTCTTCTTTGTGGCATTTGCAATCTGTTTCTCCGCTTTGAACCTAGCCTATTTTTTGGACGTCCTCTTGTTCGAATCCTTGGCGGACTTTGAAGCTCGTTACGGATTCCAAGTTGGCGTCTTCGTGGGATAAAGAAGATCTCCCCTTCCTTTTGGCTTTTAATGCTTCCATCTCGGCCATGACGTTATCGTACGCACGGTGTAGAATTGCAGTCAGCTCCTCCGATTCAGGCAAATTCGCAAATATTTTGCGAACGAAAACCAATTGGTCGAACCTCTTGCTTCTTGGCTCCATTAGTGGCTCGTCGGGCTGCTCTTGATGTGTGTGTGTCGCCTTTACTCTTGCTCCATCGTTCCATATTATCTAGGGGACCTTGGCTTACTTGTTCGAAGCTTAACACGCTTAGTACGTGACGGCACAGTATCCCTCTCGACTCGAATAATAAGCATTGGCATTTTACCTCGGCTGCAACTGAGTCGTAGGTAACTGCGAACTTGTTGAATATTGAGCTGCAAACTTGTTCTCCGACTTCATATATTGAATAGCCTAGAGCGAAATTCTTTAATCTGGTGATGCAATTCGCCTTTCCTCTGAATTGCGCTTGGACTTCCTTAAACTTTGCTTGAGTGTACGCATCTTGAAACTGAGCTTCAATGGAGGATTTGGTTGCACACGGTATGACCGTATGAAAATCTGCAGCATCTGATTCTCTCTGCTTGCTCCCTGCTTCAGGCATTATCGTATTGTTTGACGAACTGAATAAGCGAGCTGTTCCGGGTGATGTACTTGTTAAAAATGAATGCATGCTCTCGCTCCTTTGTGTGCTTCATCCTGCCCAGAAGTGGTGATCCAGATAGATAGGAACCATATGTGACGGTCTTCGTACAGATCGGCATAATACACCCAACACAGACTGTAAATACACCCCGACAGAACATACAATTTACACCTCGATGCGGATTTTAAAAACACATTACCTGAAAGCCACTTGTTTGTTCGCAAGACCAAAATTCAGCAAAATCGTTCCAATTCCTATCGATGAGTCTTTGCTATGAGAGTTCCAAACAACATGGCTATTTCTTATTCGATATCGGCATGTCCCTTGTACCCGTTTAATTGCTTGGAATCTTCTTCATGATGTGCCAAATACACCAGCGGTGAACTGTTGTTGGCATACAGGCCTCTAAAGCCCTTTTCATTGATGCGCACTAATCGGTGAGAAACCCTTTCGGAGCGTTTCCTCCCATGCAACGAAGCCAGCATTGAAATAACCATTGAATGATTCAATTTCTTCGTTCTTCATCAAAGAGCATCCGAGAAGTGTTGACTGACCATGGTGATTCACACCGACAAAAGAACCACAGACCAAATTATACCTGAAACAAATTACCATGGTCCAGAATACAAAATCATTAGGTACACCCCAACAAATGCTTCGAATACACCCAATGAAACAGTCAATATACACCTCTGCTGCGGATTCAAAAAACTAAATTAATTTAGCATCATAAACAGAGACAGTTTGTTACCTGTTTGTATTGTAGGTGGTGTCGAACGAAATGACGTCTCCAAAATACTCAAAGGCGGCTCTGCTTCTTGCATCGGCCCAAAAAGCCAGCTTAATCGATTGATCCTCCTTGAGTTTGAGCTCAAAAAAGAAATTCGGATTCTTCTCTTTCATTCTTAAGAAATATTTCCCGAATTCCTTTGCATCTTCTTGTTCGAAAACATTCTGCACTTCCCTGGTAATGTAATTCCTCACGTCCTTTTCGATAAAATTTAACTCGCGGTGACCCCCGGCAGCCGCAACAAATGATTGGTAGGTTTTGCTTGGTCTGATACCGGCCTCCTCGTTATTCTCTATCGTACGACGAATGGACATGCTTAGTTCCCTGTGCTGTTTGAGCATCTCTGCTTTGCTTGGACAGCAGGGGTGTGAATGATCCAGCACAACCTTTGAAATGATCCAAGCACCGACATCCTTCAATGTGTGTATATAAATTCTTGCAGGACAGTTTAAACCAACTGTCGGATTGGTCTTCTCGGTCGGAGATATTTTAGATTTCTATTTTCCCTCTCTGCTACATGTAATCAGTTGATTCTTAATCTCGTTTCCCTTCCTATTTGTGCACCGAACTCTTGTAGAGAAACCTGCAGCCTTGGCGTAGTTCCTGTAAAATTTTCCAGCATCTCAAGGGTGGTAAGGCCATTCCGACCTTCGGAACAAGCTCGTCATCAACAACCGAGAGGCTGCACAATACACCGTGTCAGAACTGTGAATACACCCATAGATGATTCAAATACACCCAATCATGTCTAATATGATACACCCGAAACGCAACAACCAACTACAGAATGACCTTTAAAACCATAAACTGTAAATACACTTGCAGAATACACCATGTCAAAAACTATAAGCACACCCAATCATGTCTGATATATACACCTGAACAACAACAACTCAATTAAAATAACAAAAAACCAGTAAAATGTAGATACACCCACACTTCTAGCTAAAATACACCCAAAGAAGAATTGATCTACACTCGAGCGTCTGCTATAAATTTCAGGTAATTAATCACAACTAATACATTGAATCGACAGATTCATGTTAACGTGTTACTTTCACAGTCAATGTTCAGCAATTTTTCAACTACACAATGCTATACAAATTACTGAAAGAAAATTCATACTAATCCTATGTAAATCAAACCTCAGGAACTTCATTAGATTCAAATTCATAATCCACTTCGCCTGGATTCAGCTGACAATCTGAGGTTGAATGATCCATTATCTTCAAAACGAGTTCAAATTTTGATTTCAGAAAACAACAAATCAAAATAGAAAACGAAGCTCGAGTTGCAGAGAGAGAAAAGGGTAACGTAAACGAAGAACATACCAGTGAAAAAAGGAGAGGAAAAGAACGATGGAAAAGAAGGAGGGAAGACGCGCGAGAAGAAGAACAACAAAATCTCAAAATAACGAAAACGAAGAAGGAAACAAATATTCTAAATTTGGTAGTTAGATATACGCGGAATGTTATATAGCGCGTGTAATCAACGTACGTGGAGCAGCGCGTATTTTAATTTTATTGTTTAATGAACTTGTAAAGCATACAAGCCAGCCCTAATGGCTTGTATGCAGAGCTTTTCCGTTATAAAAATTAGAGTACTGATTACTTTAATAATATCTTAACTAAACTAAATTTTTAAACTACACTAACAATTTTTAACACATTAAAGGCCTCTAAACAACACTAACTAATAATCAACATTAATATTAATTAAAATTAATATTAAATAAATTAATTTACATATATAAAATATCTAAAAATTAAATAATATGTTCTTCAAATTTAGTATGAGCCATCATTATTATTTCATTCTTTTAGATTTAAAATTTTAATAAGTACACACACCCATACATTTCTCACATACTTATTAATTCTTTTTTCATTAGATGCAGTCAATAGAAGTTGAGTCCGAGATTTTTGAGATGGAAAGGGACAGAATGGCGTATGAGGTAGGTTCATTGGCTTCCCTCTTTGTAATTTAATGAGTGAAGATAAAAATGGCTTCATTTCACTTTCCTTTGTTTTGGTAAAGCCCAATGAGATCCATTTTCGCTTTTGTTGTGGTTCACTTGTGGAAAAGAAAGAGAAGCAGCGAGCCATGCGTCCTCCAACGCGCGCGCCCAGCTGCATGTTGGACAGTTGGCATCTCTCCAGCCCAATGCCTTGTCATGAAATCCCGAAAATGTCCCTTAAATTGGGCTTTCATTTCCAACGCCACCCTCATTTTTTCTGGCACAGTCATAATTCGTCCTCTTTCATTTGAGTTTGATGATTGGACTCCGCGATTTCAGTCCTTTTAATATTGTTTTTCATAAAACTGAATTACACACCAAACAGTTCACATAAACAAAAACTGGCCCAATAATAAAAAAAATTATTTAGCTATGAAATAATTTTTGTTTATTAAAAAAATAAAAAATAAATATTTTTATAAAAAATCAAATAAAACTGCCTCATAATGCTTAAAAGCTAAAAACTCATCGTTTTTATAATTCCGATAACTATAGAATGTTGAAATGAACTATATTGACTAGCTTGTATTTGACGTAAATAGGAAAGTATAGGTAACTCTGGCCTGTGTATAGTGTGCTAGTTATTGGAAATACCAAAAATGTCCAAGATTGCCTAATTATGGTTGATATGATTAGATAAAAGTAGGTTATAGATCAGATGTACCACACTACACAGTAAGAGGGATGATGACAGAGTAACTAATTTAGTCAGGAATATCTGCAATTCGATCAGCCATCATAGTACTTTACAATTCAGAAAGGTAACACTTCAACTTACTATGTTAATTATTAATTAACTCACCTACATTATTGTTAACATAACAACGTTTTGGTGGTTATATTAAATAGCCAATTGAACGTCTGCTATGCCTAAATTAACTTACGCTTTCAGAAAGAACAAATATTGGACAACATCATTTATAAGTTAGTTACTAAAATTAATGTAAAGATTAAAAAAAACTCATTTAGATATGAAATTTATCATTATATATATGTTTTCAGTATAAAAGAACTCAAAATTTTATATTAGTGAGTGACTTTAGTAGTTGATTTTAGTATACATATAGGATAATTCTATTTAATCCCTTTCAGATTCTCTGTTGGTTACTCCTTTGTGGATAGCTTTCTTTGATACCCTCAAGAAAAATATTATTCATAATATAGTACAATTTTAAAGATTTAGTTAAAATATGATCTAAGAATATATATTAAAAATGTAATAATTAAATTTTTTAATATATTTAATGTATCAAAAATATAAAAATATTTTTAAAAGAAATTTAGTTAAATACTTTATATATATATATATATATAGATATATATATATTCTTAAAGTATAAAGGCACATTTATTATTAGCAAGACTCTAAAAGTTGTCCTGAAGGGGCATTGCTTAAGGAAGTAAAAGAGAAAAGCTTTTGTTTTCCAATGCATTCTTACAAATTTTAAAACATTGGCATTTAGTTTGCAATTTTTTTTTTGTTAGTATCCTTAACTAATGTCCTTAGAGTGTTAGTTAGTAATATCCTAATGTTGAGTAAAGTATAGTTTTTGTCTCTAAAATCTTATTTGTGTCCTTAACGTTTAAATCGTTCTATTCGTATTCCTAACGTTTATAAAAGTGATTCAATGTTATCCTACTATCAGTTATACTAATAAATCAGATTATATTTTTTAATTATTCTCACTTGGATGTATTTATTCTCAATTAGGTCTCATTTGGATGCGTTCGATTTTAATATTATACCTACTATTTGTGTTTAGATTCAATTATGTCCTTAGAAAAGTGAATTATGTAAATATTGTAGGAATTAGTTTCAACTTTTGATGAGCTATTTTTCGAAGTGGATCATCGATTCTATCCGAGACATTTGTATTTTAACTTTAAGAAGAAATTTTTAAAACTCAAACTAAAGCGTTCATGATATGTAATTGACGGCAGGATAACATTGAATCACTTTTACAAATATTAGGGATACAAATAGGACGATTTAAACATTAAGAACACAAATAGGATTTATCCCAAACGTTGGGGACAAAAACGATACTTTACTCCTTAATATTTTATTGAAATCTTTTACTTATGATATTTTTAAAGAATATCTTTGAAACAATTATTAGGAGCATTAAAAGATTTTTTGTAAATTATTTTAACAATCATATTATATATGTATATATATAAAAAAATTATTCACAAATCAGATATTTATATAAAATATATATTAAAATATATAAAACAAGAGTTTGACTAACAAATCCTCTAAAAACACATAATTATTAGTAGAAAATTTAAACTTCTACTTTAATAAATACACAATAAATATATTAAAAATTTATCATTGTTTGACCAACAAATATTCTAATGGTGTGCATTTTTTTCTATTTTTAGAATTTTATAAAAAATAAAAAAAAATCAATTTTTTATTTTTACTTTCTATTTTTACAAAATTTAAAATTAAAAAATAAAAATATAAAATGAAAATACAAATCAAAGACACCATTATATTTTATTTTTCATAAAAAAAAAAGTTATTCAATAATCTCAATATAAACATGTATTAGTTAAACTAACTCATAAAATAATACATATGAATATATCATAGTTAATTTCATTCTTAATTTTTGAAATGCAAAGTAACATATTATTAGTTTATTACTAGAGATCTCTTATTACTAATCTAATGTGTTTCATGTTGAAGATTCCCGTCAAAACATAATTATTGGAATGTGAAGACTTATTATGGTCCAGACACGTGCGACGTTTGAAACCATTTGGAAAACTTGTATCTCACCATGTTATTGGATTTTACTTTGTGTTCAGGAATGAAGCCAATCAAGCCACCACTTCTTGATATTTTCCTCTTAGATTCTATTCCGATTCCTCCTCCAATTCACTGGTCTATGATAATGTTTGGTTTTTCTTATAAAATAGACGAGCCAGAAATTTGTGTTTGGGAGAAAATTGTGTTTAAAAATGACAAAAAAGGCACAAAATTGAACTTGTTCAAGGATAAGTTTTATAAATCTATATATTATTTTAGACATATATAAGAGAATTATTAGGGGAATAATTTCGAATTATAATTTTTATATTCAAAAAAGAAGAAATAAAATGTGATAACTTCAGATTCAACATTGCTCTATTATTGTTGTGGTTGTTAATTAACATTTTAAATAGGATAAATTGAGAAAAATAGTTTTAAAAAATAGTTGATATATATTTAATCAACATATAAATTTTCATGCATAATAGAACAGTTTTTAATATCCGAACCTGATGGCAGAAGCAAAAGGCCAAAAGGAACATTCAAATTCAATATCCGCCGCTGGTTACAACGTGACGTTTGTATAAAAAAATTTGTCTAAAATAACAACCTTATTATTCTATACTTCATTAATCATTATTATTATGTAATAATATCCGCGCACCTAATTGCTTATATTATATATGCTCCATATAAGGACAATCCCTTCAATAGTTCCACGAAAAGATTAGTGTCGGCTTGCAGATTTGCTTACATATAGAATATTGGAATATGCATATTCTATTTTTTTTTAAATGTCAGGTGATTAATATTTTTTACTTATTTTGTATTCGAGTAAATATTGGTTTATTTTTTACTAAAAATGTTAATTTCTAACATTTTTCCCCTAAGAATCAAAGTATTTATTATAGTTGGATATAGTGATGATTTCTTTTACTAATATAATTTATAAGCACTTAAATGGATAAAATAACCAGCTTAAGATTTTAATTTTTTTTTCCTACTCACAACAGAAGCTAAACATTGAATACTTAATTAAAAGAGAATAAACTTTTTCCGTTCAATCATACTCCTCCAATGATATATCCTAATATTCTGCTTCAGTGATGGATGAATATTCAATTTGAGTCCATCAATTAGTAGGCCACAAAAATCTATTATATTTATTATATATTATTAATTTTATAACTAAAATGTGTTACGTGCCATTTTTTATTAAAATTAAAATTAATTTTTTTTCTAAATTTAAAAATTTTTTTTCTCTTCTTTTTTAATTTTATAACTAAAATATACCACATGTCACTCCCTTATTGTAATTGAAATGAAATCTTTTCCTAAAAAATTAAAAAATTATTTTCTCTTTTCTACTAATTTTACAACCAAAATATACCATATGTCACTCCCTCATTACAATTAAAATCAAATATTTTCCTCCAAATTAAAGAGTTTTCCCCTCATCCTTTTTTCTTTCTCTATCTCTCTCATTCCTTCAATCACTTTATCTCTTTTATATATTATTAGTAATGACTAATTACAAATTTGATAATCAAAATGTGCAACATGACATTTTTTAATTGTATTAAAATTAAAATTGAAATATTAAAATTAAAATTAAAATCTACTTATATTATGTATTATTACATACTATTTAATTTAATAACTAAATGTGTCACATGACACTTTCTTATTAAAATTAAGAGAAAATATTTTCCTCCAAAATAAATAAATTTCCTTTTTAAGTTCTCTCATGTACCTCTCTCTATTTTTCTATTTCTCTCTACCATTTTCACTCTATGGATAATTTATATTTTATATTAGTAATTTGACAAATCAAAATATGTCATCCACTATGGCAGAGGCGAAGAGTAGCGGCAGAGAAATAACGGCCGTAGCCATAATCGCCGCACATTGGACAGATCGCTGCAGAGGTGACCGACGGTCTGGTAAAAGCCGCAAAATGCCCATGAATAGCAACTGGGCAGCGAAGACCGCTGCGAAATTAGAATATATATCGTCAACTTTTCTCGTTTTACCCTATCTTCTTGGCGCGCAGCAAAGCAGAGCAGAAGCGCGAAACACACCCACCCCCTGTGCCACAACATACCCGGCGACTACTTCCATAAACGCCGCTAGGTGAGTTTCAATTCACTGTTTCAATTCCTCCTTTTATATTACAACCAATAATCGCTTCCCCCCAATTGTGCAGAAACCCGCGAGTTGATTTTAGTAGTGCGCCAACCAAGAACAAGAGTAGAGCCGTGAACTTCAGCAGAAGAACCCACCCAGGTGAGAATCTTATCATAATTTTAATTTGTCCATTTTTCCTTGTCATCTTATACCCATTAATCGAGTCCCCCAATTTTGCAGAAACCTCCAAAATTTTTGAGCTACTGTCTCTCATCCACAATTCTTGAAACCATACTCTCTCAGTCACGGTGTGTGAAATACCTGACCTTTGCTCCACCTTGCGCTTCCGTGTTGGTTGTCGAGTCGCGCAGCTGCCATAAGTGCTTCTCTCACCGGGGTTGAAGTTGAGCATCTCCCCCTTCATTGGTTCGTTCTTCCATATTGATCTTTTCTTCTTGTTTTCATTCTTGGTTCAGAATCTGAACAAGAATTTGTCTATATTTTCTATTAATTGGGGTTAATTGCTGTTGTATAGAGTTAGGAATTTGATTTATGTGATTTGATCCACTATGAGCAAGCTCAGCTAGCTCATTATTTATCCGTTTTTGTCATAACTTTAACTATTTGAACACGTGAGAGTTGATTAGCTAGATAGCTAATTGAGTATGATTAATTAGCATATTACTCTGTGTATGATCAACAAGAATTGAGTATGATTAATTAACATATTACTCTGTGTATGATTAATTAGCATATTACTCTGTGTATAATCAACAAGAATTGAGTATGATTAATTAGCATATTACTCTATGTATGATTAATTAGCTATTTTAAAAGATTAATCTAATTAGAGTATACATACATCTGCACAGCTGTGTATGATCACCAAGAATGAATTGCTCCATTAATATTACTCTTAAGTAATGAAATATGGACACTTTAGAGAATAATAAGAAGAGAAAGGATGAAAGTAAATGGATCAGGTTTGAGTCCTCCCATCCAATAAATTATGAACACAAATGTAGTTGGAAGTGCAAGCTCCAATGGCCAGTCTCCTATTGTTCTTGCTAAGAAGTAGGAAGAGAGCCTATACATTCCTAAGATCTTTCCTTTATCAGCATTCTCTTCTCTTGTGGGAATGTGAATACTGCATTGTATAGAGGGTAGAATTCTCAGAAAACTGAGAAGAAAAACAGCAATGCTACCTGCATTTTTACTACACAATAACCCCATATTAGCCCCCCTTAATTAAAGGGCTTTAAAACAGCATAGTCAAAGTTTCAAACTTTATATTTCTTGGATTGTTTTTAATCCATTTGCCAGAGATTGCGGCAGTGTGTAACCGCCGGTAACTATTTTGGAAAGTTTAATTCTTTTTTGCGGCGGTTTTAAAACCGCAGCAAAACACACGACAACATGAAAATAGCAAGGTGAATAGCGGCGGTTTTAGAACCGCCGGTGAACATACTATAAATTGTGTCACTAGTGTTTGGTGCCGATTTTTTAAACGATTGCCGCGAAATATTGATTTAGCGCCGGTTATACCAGCGGTTACTGAAAACCGCCGCCAAATCTAATGCCCGCATCCATAACCGTGGCGGTACGGAGAGCCGCCAGCCTTTGATTAAACCGCCGCTAATCGTTAAAAAAAGCGCATCCCTTGTAGTGATCCGATATTTTTTTTTACAATTAAAATAAAAAATTTTCTTTCAAAATTAACAAACTCTCACTCTCTTCATCTTTATCTTTCTCTCTCTTTTCTCTTATTCTCTATTTTTTCTACCTTTCTGTCCCACAGAAAATAAGATTAATAAAATAATATAATTCAAATAAAAATATTATTATATATTTTTTATTTTTTATTTAGTTTTAAATTTTCACCGCTTATCTTTCTAATCTATATTTTTATTTCTCTTCTTTCAAAGATTTATTACATATAATTTGAAAAAAATACTAATGTTATAATTAAAAGTTAGAACCAAAATTCAATTATTTAAAAAAATAATTTTGAGTTAATTTTATAACTATCAATATAATTTTTTATACTAATATCTAATTATATTTTTATATACATAGAGAAAAAAAATATTATTTTTAAACAATAAATATAAAAATTAATTATTTCTATTTGTACAACAAACTTAACACCTAATTATATATAAAAATATATGGTTATACACGTTAAATTATTTCAAATTTTTGATAACAAATGTTAAAATTAATTATTAATAAAAAATTATTTTTTTATATAAAAATAATAAGTAAAAATTTTATTATTTAATTTTTTTATTTATAAAAACTTTTATTTTTCTTAGTTAAAAACTTTTGTTAACCTATAATTTTTTTGTAAAAATAATTTAATTTTATAAAATTTTTGTACTATATATAATTTATACTATCAAAACACAATAAGTCGTAATTTTAAAAAATTTATATTTTTATAATATTATTACAAATAAAAATACTAATAATAACTAAGCTTCTAATCCCAAACTCAATAGAAAAGGGACAGCTGAACACAACGTCGATATCAACATGTTCATTAAAAAATATTGTCGATATATAGATCAATGAATAATTCGATATGTAAAAAAGGACAGAGAAAAAGGGGGGAAAGAGCCATTGTAACTAGCCAATGGCACGAACATTTTCTTATACTTATTTTATCT
Source organism: Arachis stenosperma (assembly GCF_014773155.1). NCBI lineage: Eukaryota > Viridiplantae > Streptophyta > Magnoliopsida > Fabales > Fabaceae > Arachis > Arachis stenosperma. The sequence goes on along the minus strand of NC_080384.1, from coordinate 16,180,019 downwards.
TGTATATTAAGCTTATGCAAATAGTTTATGGGTATTTATCTTATATATGGTTAAATTTACAAATCATCTATTAATGAAAAACTATATATATGATAACTTCTTTAATTTTTTAAACAAACTATATATACACGATCAATAGATTTTGGTTGTCTTATTCATAATTTTCATGGATATTAGATAAAAAGTTATTCTAAAAAATTAAAAAAATACTAATGTTTTCCAAAGTAAATTCTATGCTATTTGAAAAGATTTAATCTTTGTTTGAAAATATAATTTTTGTGATGTTTTTTGTGAGATAAATTGTTTTAATACTCTTATACTGCACAAGAAAAAGTTTTAGGATATTATTCTAAAAAAATTCTAACAAAAAAGATTTAAGAGACTTTAAGTTAGAAAAACTAAAAGTCTTGCATTATTTTAATTTAAAGAATAATGACTTACACAGCTAATTTTATGGTTAAAAATACTGTTTTAAATTCGGAGGAATATATAATATAATTTCAGTCTTAGCTAGAATGAGTTCCATCATTTTATTTATTTAAGTAGGAACTAAACCAATAATTAATTTGGCTTTATTTTTTTTCTTTTCTTTTTTCGTTTGAAGAGGGGGAAAAAAAACTACATGCTAACTTGAGATTCCAACGCGCTTGCCCCTTTAATACGCAGCAAGAAAACACTATGTAAGTTGCTTTCCTTGTTCTCAGTCAAAAGGGTCCCAAGGGTAAAGTAAGTATGAAACACCACCATGACATAAGGCTGGAAAAGTTAACTAATGATATTTCCAATTGAAGATTTTTATAATTATTTGCCTATTGAATGTGAGTTTAATCATAGACTCATAGGAACAAAGCAGGTGCTTGCATTGCTAATGCCAAACATCACCATAGATATTAGAGATATAGGACCAACATTATAATTTGGGCTACAAAAAGAAGGAAATCGATTATAGATAGGTTCATTCCAAGCAGAAGAAATAGGAGTTTGGAATTTGTATCGTGACTTTAATTTTGATGTAATAATAATATAAAATATTTTATATAATTATTTAATTGTATTTTTTTAAATTATTATTTATAAAATTAATATAAAAATAAATTTTTTATTGATATAATAATTAATAATTATATAGATATAATTACTTTATACTAATAATATATTAAAATTAAATTTTTTGTGGTATCTTTTCTTTAACCAAAGGTTAATGGGCTGCAAAATTATACTAACTAAAAAAATCTCCATATCTTACTAAAAAAATTTACATGATTAATAAAATTTATTATTTTTAATTAATATTTAATTAATAAAAATGTTTTAATTTTAAATTTTAATAAAATAAAATATTAGTTTGTATTAATAAGAAATGTTGATTTCATGATATTTCTTTATGAGAAGTAATTTTGGTAAGACTTCACGTGAAATTGATAATTGAGAGTCGTTAGATGATTTGACTAATTTAACTAAATTTTCATCTAATGGCTTTCAACTATCAATTTTACGTGTGGACTGCACCTGAGTTTTCACTAGTAATTTTATAACCGACATAACTTAATAAAAAGTAAATAAATATTTCTTTGTAAATAGTGAGAACATAAAAGTAAAATTATTAACTATATATTAGTTTTTTTAGTTTTTTACGGTATTCTCCAACCCATACATTAAAGATTAAGTGTGTGTTTGGATTACAATTTGTAAATAGAGATTGGTATAAAATTGATTTTGTAAAATTGATTTTGATCAAAAGTAATTTCGTATTAACGTGGTTTATGTTTGGTAATTTTTATTCAAAATGAATGATAGTAAACTAAATATTGTTTGGATTACATTATTTAAAATAATTTTTAGATAAAAAATTATAGAAAAAGACATGAATTTAAATAATTATTTTATGTTGTCTTATAATTTTATTTTAAATGTTTAAATATATTTTAATATTTTTGTTAGTACTCTCTGTATTTGTATTTCTTAGTATTCTAATAAGATTAATATAATTATACTACAAAGTAAAAAAAATATTCCATACAAAAAATATAACGATAACAATAACAGTAAGAGAACTCATATAAAAAAGATAGAAGTTTTATAAAAAATAATAATATACATAAAAGAGTATTAAAAAAAATATTATAAAAAAATAATATACATATAATAATAAAAGACATAATTAATATAAAAAACATAAATTTTAATCCAACATAAAAAATATAAACGGAAGAATTAAAATTTATAACTTTTGATAAATATAAATTTAAAGATAAAAATTATTTCTGTATTTAAAAAATAAAAACATTGATAAATATAAAAATAAAGCGTTTAAAGAATTTAAATACATTTTTTTTCAACGTAAATTCAAACACATTCTAATTCATTGTAGTATTAAATTTTATTTAAAAATTTGTAGTGAACAATTCATAAGACCAAAATTAATTATATATTAGTTGAAGAAACTCTTTAGTCACCTAATCTTTCTCCGCACCTTTTAATAAGCGTCTCCACATGCGGCCGTTCATATTTTAGACGTTACATAAGTTACAACTAGGAATGTAAATAGAAATGAATTTAAATAATTTGATTTTTAAGCGGTGACAATAATTTAATATCTATCTATAAAATGAGGCCCCACATTGTTGGCCTTTTATGTTGATGCAAATCACTTTAGTAGTAGTATTAGTGGCATTAACGGATAAAAAGTCTTAAGCCTATGGATTGGCTTTCAATTAAACTTTGTTGACTGAAACCTTGTAGTGTAGTATCTCCCTTGTTTGTTTTTAATATTCGCTTATGTCATTGTCTAATCTTGCTTTCTCTATACCTAGCATTAACTATAGGCTGTTGTTAAATTATTTTAAAAAATTTATATAAATAAGTTCGTATCTTTTTATTTTAAAGATAAATATTTTTTATTAAATTTAATTATAAATAAATTCTTGATATATATATATATATATATATATACACAAAAAATACATAGATCTTTTCATACTAAATTTAAATTATGGCTAAAAAAAATCGATGTATTTCTCATTTATAATGATAATTAATTAATTAATTAATTAAAGAGTTGTGATATTTGTCTTTTAGTATATTTATGTGTACATTTTCAATTTTTAGATATAAACGTGAATATAATGAAAAAAAAGGAAATAATTATGTATCATTTAAAAAAAGAAGAATGTATAATATAAGATGTGTCCAAAAAATAATATAAATATCATTTTCATAATAAAATAGACTAATCAAAGTGACAAATTTTGTTTTCCTAAAGCACCTCGGCTGTTACTCATAACAGGGGATTAGAAGTAATTATGATGAGGATGCATCAAAACCTCAACTTAAAAAGCTCTTTGGAAGTATGAAAAAACGTTCAATAGAATTGTTGACCAGCACAGTACAGAGAAATGGACTTTTGACCAAAACATGAAGTGGTTAATTTTATTAATTACCACTATACAGTATTATTTAAAAAAATGCATGGTGTCAAACAAAAGAAAAATAATTCCTTAAAGTCCAAATCATTTTAACTTCACTTATAACATCATTTTATTAATAATTATTTTATTTAATTATTTGTAGTAATTAATAACTATTTTATATTCTTAGCAATAATATTGAGTACTTTCTATATCTTAAAAACATTGACTACATTTATTTTTATTTAGAATAGTATTTATTAAATAGTAATTAAGAATATTTTTTCCTGGTCAAAATAATATTGAGTATTTTCCATATATATGAAACATTGACCGTATTTACTTTTATTTAACATTGAATTTATTAAATATGATTTATTATATTTTTAAAAAAATATATTTAAATTATCATTAAATAAAATATATTTTTTATACATAATACAAAAAAATTTGTACATAATACATAAAAATATAAATATAGTAAAAAAAATATATAAAAAAGAATAATTAAAAAAAGTGTGTAGAAAAAAATAATGAAAAAAAAGGAAAAAAAGAAGCAGATTGCATATATACTATATTTTAAGAAAAAATACATTGTGACTTAGTTAAAGACTTAACGTAAAAAAATTTAGACACATAACTTTATTTCTTTTTATATGGAATATCTTGTATTAGTAATTTAATATCTTTTTTATTAATCTGAAGTCAATTATCAAATTATATTTTACGGGAATACCTTTGAATAATTCAAACAGAACATCTAAAACAATATACTAAACAATAATTAACCATATTTTCATGTTTTTTAAAAAGATTACTAATATACTAATTTATTATTAAGACTAATAGGTTTTCACTCGATAAAGGAATGCGATAAATTAATTCTTTTGGTGAGAATTAAGGCAAATATTAATAGTTTTGAGAAAGTAAAGAGTACATTATTTTTTAAAAATTAAATTGTTATTAAAAATTAAAAATAAATAAAACATCTTAAATTTGAACTATTGCTATAAAATATAATAGATAAAAATTAAAATTTATTTAATTAACAAAAAAATATAATATTTTACTTGATAAAAATGTTTAAGAATTAGAGTTTGTTTGGGTGAGCTTTTAAGAAAATATCTTTTTTTGAGTTATTTTTTTTAAAAGATCTTATAGAGAAGTAAAAGTAATTTTTTGTTTAGATATCTCATATAAAAAGATCTTTTTATCTATCAATTATGTTTGGGTATAACAATATAAAAGTACTTTTTTGTTTATTTATTACATGAAAACATTTTTTTTAAGGAAAAAAGATCTTTTAAAAAAAATGTAAATTAGAGCTTCTAAAAAAAAAATATTTTTTTGATTTTACTAATATTTTTATTTTTATTACTAAAAATTTGTCAAATATGTTAAAAAAAATATTTTTTATTAAATTTTTTTTTTTTACAAAATAATAACGTCCAAACATACACTTATTCTAAAAGAAATTAGTATGAAGGAAAAAAATATACAAAATATCAACTTCGTTTCTAATGACTGTAGGAAAGCTCGGCAAGACTTTTTAAATATACGCAAGGGTCTTAAGAGACAACAAATTTTATAATTTGTAGATATTAATTAATTATTATTAGTATTTTTAGTAATATAAAATTATATTTAATAATATAAAATTATTTATTTTTTATTGATTAATTACTGATTAAATTTTAATAAAAATGTTTGACTCTGTAAATTTTTTAATCTCTATTTTTGTTGGTTAAGTATCCATTTCTTTACTTCTTTAGTAAGACACTTATTATAACTAAATTAATGTGAAAAATAGTAAAGGCTTGGTTGATTCTGGGTTTGGGTGTATGAGGGCCATATTCGTGTTTTCTATTTTTGGGTGGAGCCATCATTCTCGTGCTGGGCAATGGGCATAAGCTGATTTAAGATTCTGTGTCGTGGCCGAACCGGTCACTGCCAAAAGCCGAAGGCATCCTTAACAGGTTTGACCCAAAACAGTGACTTTGACCCAAACACTCCACGTGAATGATTGAATCGTCCCCTCCCTCTACTACTATACTGCTAGTAATTTAATAACTAAATGATAATGTCTAGCGTTACATTTCTGAAAAACAATACTCATCCAGCAATCCTTTTTAGTTTTAGCGAAGGTTATGATAGCGAGAATAATTGGATGAGATTTTTTTATCTTTTATTTTGGTAATATTCAGCTTTTGTCTCACTGGAGTTACGAGTCTATGACACATAGCATAGCACCGAGTGTAGTGTGACGTTAGGCAATTAATATATGAATTATTAGTAGGAGATAAGATACACATGATGATATAAGAGTAGTAGCGGAAAAAGGAGGGGGAGAAAATGAAAGAAGAGAGAAGGGGAAGCCATTCCCTTCTTTTGTGCCATTCTGTCCTGTTCTCTTCTTTGAAGCCTTTGTAAAAGAAAAAATAAATAAATAAAAATAAATATTAATTATTAAAAGCAGTGAAAGAACAGAAGCACCAAATAGACAGAGACATATTCCATCTTTTTTTTCCCCAACCATTTTCAAAGTTATTCAGTATCCACATCTTGCAACATTTATCTCTGATTAATTAATTAAGAGAAAATTATTGAAGGAAAAAGAGGTATATATAGAGAATATTAATATTGAAGGAGTGTAGAGTTTTGGGGTCCCTAGTCTCTCATAGTGTGGGCGTGTGATAAGAGCAAAGAAAGGGTAGCAGCAGAGAAGTCGCAACATTTAGATCTTGAGAGAAGAGAAGAGTGGCGTTGTTGTGGGAAATGGATAGTGCAGAAGGAGCAGCACCTCAAAGTAACAGCACAAGCAGAGACAACTACCTGAGGCAACTCAACAAGCTCTCTCAAAAGATCTCTAAACCCGCCACCACCAGCACCACCGTCGCTAAAAAGCCCAACCCCTTCGAAGCCCACCAGAATCAAAACCCAACCACCAACGCCAACAACAACAGCCTTCAACTGTCGTCGCAGCATCAGAACCTGCAGCACCAGCCACCAGTCTACAACATCAACAAGAACGACTTCAGGGATGTTGTCCAGAAGCTCACGGGCTCACCGGCCCATGAAAGAATCTCCACCCCTCCCCCCATTCACCAGCCCAGGCCCCCGAGCTCCCGTCTCCAGAGGATCCGCCCTCCTCCGCTTCCTCAGATTGCTAACCGCCCGCCCTCTATGCTTCGCCCCCATCAGATGCCGCCTCCGCAGCCCGCCGTCAACGCTGCTGGCCTTGGAGGCTTTTCTGGCTTCGGCAGGCCAGCAGCGCCGCCTCTCTCTCCTCTTCCGCCGTTGCCTGCTGTCCACGCTGCCGCTGAGTCCCCTGTTTCCGCCTACCTAAGGTATCTTCACGGTAACAACGTGGACCAAAGCTCGAAGCAGTTCTCAGGGTTTTCGCCGTTGCAACCTTTGGTCTCGCCACGCTGGAACAGCTTCAATCCACCGCAACCGCAACCCCAATCTCAGCATCAACCTCAGTCGCAGTCTCAGCCACAACCAGAGTCAAAGCCTCAGCCTCAGGTTGCGTCGGAGCAAGAATCCCAACCACCACCACAGCAGATTCCATTGACGCACCAGGCGGTGGTTCCCTCGGAAGCGCCGGCACCGCCGCAGCCGCAGCCGCAGCCAACGGTTACATCGCAGGCGCAATTTCCGTTTCCATCTCCTCCTTCACCATTTGGGTGCTTGAATTCACCGTTCGGCCTTTCCTCTTACCCTCTGTTATCTCCGGGTCTGCTATTTTCCCCAAATTCAGGTCAATTAGGGTTTCCGCAGCTTCCTCTTTCACCAACCGTGCCTGTTCCGAGCCCTAGGTGGAGAGGTCTTTGAGGTAGGTAAGAAGCAATGGGCAATGGCCAGAATATGATGTTGATGATGGCTTTTCGAGATTCAGGTTATAGGATTGGTTCTTTTGTTGGTTCTGTAAATGGTTTTAGGAGGCAGTGGTGGCGGCAATGACGGTTTATTCAATTTGTGGTGGTTGGACTTAAACTAGTCTACTGCTACTTCTTAATTTACTTTGCTTTATTTTATTTTCTGTAAATGGGATATCAAAGACATGAGAAAGGAACAATTTTGCATTTATCTATGGTTTTTTTAGGGATATTTGGATATTTGGGGGGAATCAGGAGAAATTAGGTTTATACAAATATAGTTCGATCATGCCTTTCTTTCTTTCTTTTTTTTTTTAAATGTAAAAACCTTTTATTGTTGCCTTCAACATTTTCTCTTTTTATGATGTCTTTTTTATGTTTTTGCTTTTTTTTTTAATCTTCTATTTCATTTAGTTGAATATGTAATTGTCTTGTAATGTACTAATGTAGATATTGCTATTTCTTTGCTGTTTGTCAGTCTAGCTATATTAGCAACATTTTCTGGCTTGAATTAGTTGGTTTTGAGATAATGGTCCCCTACCTTCTTTTTTAAGGGGTTGTGGTCTTGCAGTGCTGCATCTGGAAGCCTCAATGGTCTTGAATTAGAAATAGTTGACCAGTTTTGCTGTGAATGTCTTAGGGAGCAGTCTTGTTCCTTGGAAATGTTATGGTGAAGAAAATTTGGTTTGAAATTCTTCCATTGGAATCATGGTTAAAGAAATGTCTTTGTTGGTGTTGTTGGAGAATGCCAATGGCTCTACCTTGTAGAGATTTCACTATATTACATGGGCATTCTTTTAGTGCTTCATGCTCTATAATGCATGGCTACTTATACATGATTGTTGGATTCATTTATTTATATTCCACTATTCACTTTTAGATGATTGCCATATACATATATAATGCACTGGTAAAGCTTGGATGATTATTATATCCATTTATGATGCTTTGGCACATTTTAAGGTACTTGCTGTACATGGGAGACTTTCTGGGGGTACATCCTTGTTATTGTCTAATGCTAATGAAGTTTCTCTTACTTCATATTTGAGGAGAGATGCGAAATATACTTGTAGGTTTATTTGGTTATATTGGTTGTGATTCTTGCTCTTTGAACTTAGCCTTTTGGATAAAGTTTTCATGGTGGAAAGCTCTCAATCTATTTGCTTCTGAGTTGATTTGATTACTCATGTATAAAGTTATGTGATGTAGTATGGATGTGGAGTTCCAAGTTAAGTGGTTACAATGACAGTTTGAAAGCACTGATAAATTTTATGTTAACTCAACCCAAGAGTGGGTTAAACTCATGATAACTGATTACTGTGTAGAGATTTCTTTGCTTCATTTTGGATTGTTCCTTGTTCCTCAAACTTCCCGTTGCAATGGAGAAAATGAAATTGAAAATGCATACAAAAACTAATTGAACTGGTATAGTGATTAAATTGGATGAGCAGTGTAAAGAGTCCCTAATTCTTGTTTCATTTGGATGTTATAGCTATTGTCTTAGGTGCAATGTTGAAGTTTAGAGAATGATGGTTAGGTTTAGGGTGTAGAGGAAAATTGCCTTGGAATCAGTTGAAAGTCAAAGTTTCATTGAGAATCAGCGTTCCCCTGTAATTCACGTAGATAGCATCTTTTGGATTACTTTGTTATCACTTTAGATGGTTCTATTCTGACCTTAAAATTCGGATTTTGGATTGGCATGTACATTAACAAACAACGTTGAATATTATATTTTAAAAAGATAAGAAAGCCTCTTCCAACTCTATGGTATACGTGTTTATCCCAGTGCTTCTGCATGAGACTCGTGAGGTTTTTAGGAATAAAAATCTTTGGGTTGTGATACCATTAAAAAAAAGTTGTTTTGCCATGTTTAGACATCGTGGGAATACTGACCCAAAAAAAAAAGACATCGTGGGAATATAAGTGTTCCAAAGCTGTAAAGGGTTCTGAGCTTGAAAGTAAGAGGTGGGAGGTGGCGGGGACAGTCTTGAATGTGCTTTCAGGTTAGCTCCGAACAAGGGGTAAGGGGTAAGGGGTAAGGGGTATATATAAGAGATTTTGATATTTAAGTTAACAAGAATTTTAAACAAGTTTGAGCATATTAAGATTGAGAAAAACTTGATTTGGCCAAGTACGTTGGCATGGGACAAGCCCATAGCTGATGAATTAGTTTATTTTGGTAGAGGTGAGTACGGGTAGCGAGTACCCGATTATCCGTCTGAATCCGAATCAAACCAATTAAATTGGTTCTGAAATCATCGGGTAATCAAGTCTAACCTGAACCAAATCGATGGCTATTTATAGTAATTGATTCGAAAATCGGTTCTAGGATACGAAATCCGAACCAATTCGTAAACTTAATCATATATTAATTAAATAAAAAATATACATTTCTATTACACTTTTGTATTTAGCTTCTAATATGTTTGGTATTTAATATGTTTGGATTTTAATGTGTTTAGTGTTTAATATGTTTGGATTTTAATATGTTTAGTTTTTAATATATTTGGTGTTCAACATGTTTAGATTATTTCTATTGATGTTACATGTTTATTGTACTTGCTGAATTTTTAAAATAAAATTTTGAATTTTTTATAAATTTCAAAGTCATCGGGTATCCAATTATTCGAATCGAACCAATCTATTTTTAATCGGGGGTAATGTTACCCCACAATGTTTCTTCTTTTGTCCTATAACCTTCGGGCTTAATGCCCCTTCATGTACCAAAAAACAAAAGGAATAGTAAAATTTAAGATTAAGACTGAGAATTAAGGAATAAATTTAGTTTAATACAATAAGAGTGATGCGTAAAATTCTGTTATCCCTTTAATAATTTTCCAAATCTAAGGCATGATTGATTCAAAGATGTTATGTTAACCGAAAAAAAAGTGGAGGCCCTTTTCGTATTGGTGTGACTTAAATTGGAGATGGTTAAAGTCAAATACAGATGAGCCAAGCAATTTTTTTTGGTATATGATGGGTCATAGGCCCAGAGGAAAGGATGGGGCCACAGACCCAGAGGGAAGGTGCTCATGGGCATGGCTACCTCCTTCGGCGGAACGTCCCAAAAAGTAAGCCCCGTTCCAATTCTCCATCCAAATATACGGTGAGAGATCATATTTTATTGAGTCTCACTATGGAGTTAATCGAGTATTTGTACAATGTGTACAATAGGCTATTTATTTGGTCTAATATGAGTTAAAAAATGAACATTCAGGATAAAATGCTACTAATTTCTCAAACCCAATCCACCCATACTATTCAAAATAACCATCCGGATACTAGAGATAATAAACATCTGATATCCTACTGAATCGAATATTCCTATATTCTCATTGATACTTCACTTTCTCTTTATTTTTTCAAAAAAAAAAAAATTGTGAGAGGATCATTCCTCTTTGAAGGTATGAGAGAAGTTATTGGAGATTCGAAATTTCGAATTCAGGCACATGCGGTTTGTATTAGTAGTCCCTGTTCTGTTGCCTTCTTCAGTTTCTTTTCTTCATTTGGGCCTGTAGGCCCTCTACTCTGACCAAAAACTAAGTCCAATGTAAATAGTGCAACGTGTCTATTGGTTATTCACTTTTCATATATAGTTTCTCATCAGTTTTTTGTGGTTGAACTAATAATCACATAAAATGTTTTAAACCATAGATGTATTAAAATTATTTTTCCAAAAAAATGAATAGTTAAACAAAGTAATTTTTAATATAATTTTTTTATGTATAATTAAATGAAGGTATAAAATTTTCTTATATTGATAATATCACATTTTAAGGTTAAGTTTCGATTTGATAAATTTTAGGCTTTTTAAAAATAATTTGTTAAAATTAGCTTTTTAAAAAAATAATTTTTAACATTTATAGTAATTATATTTGATAAATAAAAATAAAATAATTTTTAATAAATACAAACTATAAATATTGTGTTTGATAAAATTATTTAATAAATATAAAGTATAATAAATAAAATAATTATCAAATACTAAATAAAATAATTATGTTTTTTAAATGACGATTATGGCTATTCTTCAAACTCAGAATAAAGCGAATGCACAGAAAAGGAGGCAAGCAAAACAAAAGGAGAAAGCAAGAAGGAGTCATCCTAAAAATCGAAATAAGGTGTGTAACACAGTACTTAAATGATTTACAATTATTGGAATGTGAGGGGCATAGGGGGTGTTGAAAAGTTGGGAATGGAAAAAAAATTTTAAGAGAAAAAATAAGGTAAACATGTTATGATTGATAGAGACGAAAAAAACAGGTAGTGACTAAGTTTGATGTAGTGCAAATTTGAGAGAATGATGCGGTGAGTTAGAAATTTGTAGGATCGGATGGTGCTTTTGAGGGTTTATTGTTGATGTGGGATGACATGATGTTTAAGTCGACTAATTATTATAAAGGGGAGAGATGGTTGTGCGTGGAATGAGTGTTGACGAATAATAGTTTCAATTGTGTGTTTTGCTTGGTGTACAGTGCACATGTCAGATAGGACAAATTGATTGTGTGGGAAGAGTTGAGCTTTATCTCTGGGTTATGTCAAGTCCTAATTTGCTACATTGGTGACTTTAATGAGGATGTGACAATGGATGAGAGAAAAGGAGCCAGTACATTAATAGCAGCAGCAAAAGATTTTAGAAGCTGGATACAAGATATGGAGCTGGTAGATTTAGAGTTGAATGATTGTAAATTTACTTCATTCAAGGGCCAATCATGCAGTCGTATTGATCGGGTGTTGGTTAGCGTGGAATGGGTTGAAGAGTTTCCTAAGACGCGACTTAAAGGTGGATAGAGAGGTTTATCGGATCATTGTTCGTTGATAATGGAGGATAGTAGAGTGCGCGGGGAGGGGGGTCAAGGCCGTTCCGAAGTTTAGATTCTTGGTTCACGCATGATGGTTTTCTCAGAATGGTAAAGGAGGAATGGAGAGGGCTAGAAGAGGTTAATTTTACTAAAAAACTGAAGGCTTTAACGATACCGTTCAAGAGATGGCATAAGGAGAAGTTTGATGATATTGAATTGAGGATAAACAAGCTAGAGGATGAAATCTGGAAGGTAGATGAGTTGGCTAGTAATGGATGCTATGGTGCAACTATGGAGGCAAGGAGGAAGGCTCTTGTTAGTGTTTGCAAGAAATAGTATATCAGGAAGGAGAATCATTGAAAGCAGATGTTAAGGTCTTGACATGCTAAGCACATGGATAAGAACACTAGATATTTAGTCTCAGCTAGAAGACGGAGCAATCACATCGATGCCTTAGTGATAAATGGAAGGGTAGTGAGGAATCAAGCCAAGATCAAACTCGCCATAAGAGATTTCTGCAAGAACTTGTATCATCAGGAAGCGTCACATTTGATAGGCTTCCGTGATGTGCTAGTTAATAAGATACATGAAGAGGAGTCCGCATAGTTAGAGAGGATTCCTTCGGTTGAAGAAATAAAAGATGTAGTGTAGGATTGCGAGTCGTCAAAGGCGCCTGGGTGTGATGGCTACAATATAAACTTCATTAAGAAGTGTTAGGAAGAAATTGGGTCTGACTTCACTAAGACTATCATAGATTTCTTTCAATCAACAGAGTTACCAAGATATTCTAATGTTACTTGGGTGGTGTTGGCTCCGAAATTTGTTGAAGCTAGAGAGATCAAAGATCTTTGGCCGATTAGCATAGTCGGATGTGTGTATAAGGTCATATCGAATGTGCTAGTTCGGAGAATGCATAGGGTAATGTCAGGATTAGTAGGAGAGACTCAGAGTGATTTTGTGAATGGTAGGAAGATACATGATGAGACTTTGATTACGTGTGAGACGATAAAGTGGTTGAAGACGAGTAAGAAGAGGTTGGCAATAATCAAGCTGGATTTCCAAAAAGCTTATGATAGAGTGAAGTGGACTTTTATGGATATTGTACTTCAGAAGATGGGGTTTGGGCAAAGATAGAGAGGGTGGATTAAGGAATGTGTTTGCAGGGCGTCGATGTTAGTTTTGATAAATGGGTCGCCTTCTAAGTTCTTTAAGATGGAACGGGGTTTAAGGCAAGGATATCCTCTTTCTCCATTCCTATTTGTTCTTGTTGTTGATGTCTTTTATAGGATGGTAAGAGAGGCAGTAAGAAATGGAAAGATTGCTCCTCTGCTGGTTAGTAAGAACAATATTGAGTTATCCCACGCAATTTGCAGACGACACCATACTATTTTGCCCACAAAAAAGGAGACTGTCAGGAACTACAAGCGGCTTCTGCGGTGTTTTGAGATGATGTCAGACTTGAGTATTAATTTTTATAAAGCTAGCTTTATTCCGGTTAATTGTGAGCATGAGTTGGTACAAAGGATGTGTAGAGTGCTGGGGTGCAAAGAAGCTTCGCTGCCAGTCAAATATCTGGGTATTTCTCTGGGAGCGAATATGAGATTGGTCAAGACTTGGAAGCCAATAATTGACAAAGTGAAAGAGAAGTTCAGTTTGTGGAAAGCCAAAATGCTCAATAAAAATGGTAAGTTCATCTTTATTAGATCTATACTGAATAGCCTGCCAATTTACTACTTCAACTTATATAAGATGCCCAGAGCAGTAGTAGAGAAGTTGATCTCCTTGCAGAGGAGGTTCTTGTGGAGTGGAGAGGATGGCAAGCACGGGGTATCTTTGGTGAAATAAAAAATTGTGCAAACTCCAAAACGGCTAAGAGGGTTGGGAGTGAGTGATGCAGTTGTTCTAAATGTTGCACTATTATTTAAGTGGTGGTGGCCGTTTTCGAAGAAAAATGGTTCATTATGGAAGAAAATTGTGTGCCCTTGCAATGACATGAACCCAAATATTCCATTTTCTAGTAAGCCTGTACCTAAAAGAGGAGGTCCATGGAGGAATATTTGTCAGCTACAGATAAAAGATCAGCAGGTGAGGGATAAGATGGTCAAAGGGTTGTCTTTGGAGATAGAGGATGGAAGAAGAATTTGATTCTAGGAAGATAATTGGCTGGCCTGTCGTGTGCTGAAAGACATTTTTCCATGGTTTTTCTCAGTTTCAAACCAAAGGGGATCTGTAATTAAGGATTGTGAGTCTGGGATGAGTTAGAGTGGATATAAAATTTTCAATGGAAAAGGGAACTGTTCCAATGGGAGTTGAAATTAGTGAATCAGCTTTATGAGGTGCACAATCTGTCAATTTAGCATCCGAGAGAGAGGACAAAATCGTGTGAAAATTTGATAGATCAGACATTTATTCTACTAACTCCTTTGTGCAGATTTTGTAGGCTAAACACTCTTGGAGAACATTTTCACTTATCGTTTCACTTGTTCCATTTGGAGGGGGTTGGTTCCACCAAGAATTGAGTTGTTCACCTGGTTTGTGTTAGTTGGCAGGGTTAATACTAAGGACAGATTAAGCAAATTTGGCATTATTGATCAAAATGATACTAATTGTGTGTTGTGTAAAAAGGATTCTGAGAATGATTACCATTTATTTTTTGTTGTAAGCTTACTTGGCAGGTGTGATGTTCTTGATTGTTCGTCTATAAGAAACTATGGTCTGTTCCAGGAATAATTAAGCAACACTTCGAGAGTTGGACATGGACTCCTGCTAGAAACAATGAACACAATAGGTGGTTGATTGGTTTTTGTGCTATCATCTAAAATATTTGGTTAGAAAGAAATAACAGGATATTCATAAATCAAAATGCAGGTGTTGTGAAAATTATCAACAAGTTTATTAGGAACTATAAAGAGTGAGTTGATTTTGATTCTTCTAGTTATTGATGATAATGCCGAGATTACTACAATTTAATTTCCTATTTTGTTACCTAATAACTTGGTACTTTCTAACTGCTCCACCTTATTTTTTTTTTTTGAATGAACAAGCTCAACACAACAAGTGGAGCAACGAAGAAAAAACAAAAAACAAAACAAATAGGAAAGCACCAGTTAAAGACATAAACTATTCAGCAACTACATGACTCCTTGTCATCTTCGGCATTGCCATCAACAACAAAAGGGGTCATCACCTAGCCACTCCTTGAAGTTCATGAACGATTGGTGGATAACAACGTCAACACCTTTTCCTTTATTCTGAAAGATCCTCATGTTTCGTTCAAGCCAGATATTCCATATTATAGCACAGAAAGATACCATCCACCTTTTCCGTTCCTGCTTACTAGTTGATAACTCAGTCCAGCTCTGAAAGTGTTCCTTTAATGTCCCTGGGCATGACCATTGCCTCCCAGCAAACGTTAGCCATGCACACCAAACCTGCCAAGAAAACTCACAAGCAAGAAACAAGTGGTGACCAACTTCGACACCTTTATTGCACAAAACACAGACCACGTCTTCTTCGTTAACCACTCCCAACCTACTCAGCCTCTCCTTTGTATTGACCCTTCCAGTCAAGACGAACCAGATGAACAATTCAACTCTTGGTGGGACTAGACCCTTCCATACCGTCCTAGTAAAGCTGAAACTTGCTATATCCTCTGGAAGCAATTCCACCTGCAATTCCTGCACAAAGGAGTTAGTGGAAAATACACCTTGTTTATCAAACTTCCACACCACTCTATCCTCTCTGTCATATACAAGATTAACCAGTCTTAATGTATCATGCAGCTGGTTCAGAAGGTCCAGCTCCCATTGGAATAGCTCTCGCCTCCATTGGAAGTTCCATCTCCACTCTAGCCCGTCCCAGAACCCACAATCCCCTATGACAGATCCTCTTTGGTTTGAAACTGAGAAGAGCCTCGGAAACATATCTTTCAGGGGCCCACCATGCAACCAGACATCCTCCCAGAATCGAGTTCCTCTCCCATCACCAATCTCCATGGACAAACCATTAATCATCTTCTGTCTTACTTGTTGATCCTTGAACTGTATTTGGCATATATCCTTCCATGGCCCCCCTCGAGTGGGTAATGCCTGGGATGACAGCATCACCCTGGGATTCAGATTGTTGCAAGAGCATACCACCTTCTTCCATAACGGGCAATCCTCCTTCGAAAATCGCCACCACCACTTAAATAGAAGGGCCGTGTTACGCACCATGGCATCCCCTACACCTAACCCGCCTAACTTTTTGGGAGCCTGTACCACCTCCCACCTGACCATGGCCATACCCATCCTACCATCCTCCTTACTCCATAGAAATCTTCTCTGTAGGGAAATCAGTTTCTCTGCAACAGCCCTTGGCATCTTATACAAACTCAAATAATAGATAGGCAAGCTGTTCAATACAGATTTAATAAGCACTAATTTACCAGCTTTATTGAGAACCTTGGATTTCCAAATGCTCAGCTTCTCCTCCACTTTTTCTATAATGGGTTTCCAAGTCTTCACCAGCCTTGGGTTCGCTCCTAGTTGGATGCCCAAGTATTTTACCGGAAGAGATGCTGTCTTACAGCCCAGAACTCTACACATACGCTGTACCCACTGAGCGTCACAATTAATAGGAATCAAGCTAGACTTATCAAAGTTAATACTCAGCCCTGACATTAGCTCGAAGCAGCGAAGGATCCTCCTGTAATTCTTTATGGTCTCTTCCTCCGGGGGGCAGAACAGAACAGTATCATCCGCAAACTGAAGATGTGACAACTCGACATGGTCTCTCCCCACCAGTAGCGGCGAGATTCGCTCATTTCTCACCGCCTCTCCGAACATCCTATGTAGAACGTCAACCACAAGCACAAACAGAAACGGAGACAGCGGGTCCCCCTGTCGCAAACCTCTTTCCATCTTAAAAGGTTTGGATGGCGATCCGTTTATCAGCACTGACATAGAACTTGTACCGACACATTCCATAACCCAACTCCTCCATCTCTGTCCAAAGCCCATCTTCTGCAACACCAGGTCAACGAAACTCCACTTGACTCTATCATATGCTTTCTGGAAGTCTAACTTTATTATTACCGCTTCCTTCTTTCTCTCTTTTTATCCATTGAACAGTTTCACAAGCAATAAGCGCCCCATCATGAATCTTTCGTCCCTTAACAAAGGCGCTCTGAGTCTCCCCTACCAGTCGTGGCATGATTGCTCGCATCCTCCTGACTAGTATTTTTGAAATGACTTTATACACACAACCTACCATACTGATTGGTCTCAAATCTTTGATCTCCTTAGCACCAGTGAATTTAGGGGCCAATGCCACCCAAGTGAGATTCGCATCCGCTGGTAGCTTGGATGTAAGGAAAAAATTCATCACCGCTGCTGTGAAATCAGATCCAATTTCAGTCCAACACCTCTTTATAAAATTCATGTTGTACCCATCACTTCCCGGCGCCTTGCCAGATTCACAATTCCACACTGCTTCTTTAATCTCTTCAGGATTCGGCAGCACCTCCAGAGCCAGAGCATCATCTTCACCAATTCTTTCTACTAGTCCATCCCTGAACCCTACCAAAGGAGACTCTTCCTGATGATACAAACTCTTATAGAAGTCTCTAATCGCAATCTTAATCCGAGCTTGATTTCTTACCAATCTTCCATTAATGAGCAACACATCAATCCTGTTGTTTCTCCTTCTCGCAGAAGCTAGATTGTGGAAGTACCTCGTGTTCTTGTCAATGTCCTTCGCATGTCTGGATCGTGACATCTGTTTCCAATGTAGTTCCTTCCGTACATACCATTTCTCACAGCAAGTCACCAGTGCCTTTCTTCTAGCCTCCATTGTTCCATCATAAACACCATCTCCCACCTTGTCATCAATCTTCTTGATCTCTTCCTCAAACTTCATGATTTTCCTGTCCATCTCCCCAAAGTTATCTTTATGCCATCTTCCCAAAGGAACTGTCAGAGCCTTCAATTTATCAGTGAATTGTGCCTCCCCAAGTCCTCTCCATTCCTCCTTAACCATTCTTAGGAAGCCTTCATGGGTAAACCACGAATCAAGACTTCTAAAAGGTCTCGGCCCGTCTCTTCGCCTCCTATCTTCCACTATAATAGGACAATGATCAGACAAACCCCTAGGACCACCTCGCATTCGAGTCTCTGGAAATTTTTCAAGCCATTCTATACTAACCAGAACCCTATCGATACGACTGCACGATCGTCCTCGAAACCATGTAAACTTGCGGTCCGTGATCGGTAAGTCCACCACACCCATGTCGTGTATCCAATTCTTAAAATCTTCAGCTGACAAGGGCAATGTATCTGTCCCATTTCTTTCTTCCACCTGTAGAATTTCATTAAAGTCCCCCATGAAACAACAGGGAACCTGACATAAGCCAGCTATGTAGCTCAGCTCCTCCCAAACACCAAGTTTCTCATCTCTAGTATGCGCACCATAGACCAAAATAAAAGCACAATTAAAATTATACTTCAGCATCTCCCCTTCAACACACAACCATCTCTCTCTTTTGTGACAATTCTTTATTTTAAAAAATTCTCCATCCCATATTAACAACAACCCACCAGATGCACCATCAGATTCAACAAAATCCCACTCCGCACAACTATTCCCCCAAATATTTTTTATATCACAATTGGTCACTAATTGTCTTTTAGTTTCTACCAGGCCTAACATGTTCAATCTAAAAATTCTTTTCAGGTCCTTTATCATCCTAAGCTTACCATCCCCCCTCAACCCCTAACATTCCAAGAGCTAAAAATCATTTCAATAACTTATTGCACACCTTTTTATGAGCTTTTGGTCTGCTTCGCCTCGCTTTAGCCCGCTGTTTCGCCACCTTTTTTTCAGAGCAATTTCTTCGTTCTGCTGCTGTAGGATCGCCATAATGTCATCTTCTTCGTCATACAGCATAGCTCCTGATTCCTTTGCCAAGTCCCAAGTTCTTTTGTTTTCTAACATATGTTCCTCCAATGTTAAACTCTCATTGTCGCTGGCTTCATCGTCGTTGACCTGAGCTACATCCTCCAAGCCACCGTTTTCCACGTCATAACCATCTTCCTCGTTAGGCTCCGGTAAGGTTCTGTCATCAACTGATCTTATACCCGGCCCAGTCTCACCAAACTGTGCAACTTCTTCACCATTCCATTCATTATCATCACCGTGTTCAGCATTATCTTCCGCGCCCATAGTTACTGGACTGCCATCAGGCCCAATCCCATGGGTTGCCATTCTGCCTCCTTCCACATCCACCCTCTGTTTATTTTGTCGCCGTTCTTTATGGCCAGCAGCACGCGTCACACCTGTCACGGCGTAAGGGAGGGATTGGCCGTCTTCTGGCTGTGAAGCCACCGCCGTTGATATCTCGATGATACCCTTCTCTTCTCGGCCTCCATCTCCCTGGTTTCCTCCAACCGCGTTCGCCCAACATGCACCGCCAGCAATGTGATCTGGTCTACGCAGAGATTTGGAAGTCGCGATCGCCAGCCGTTCTTCCACGGGGCACGATCGAGCTGCACCAGCCATAGGAACCGCCGCCTCAAGCTGTCGAAGTATCTCAGGTCCAGGCAGTTTCTTTCCGGGTTCAGTGTGGCGCGTCTCTCCTTTGGTTCCCCTACCCGCTGGCTGTTGACCCGACCCGGTGCAGATCATGTACGGGCTATCCAAGTGTGGCCCCTGATGGACAATAGCTTCACCCAAATGCTTGCTGTCTTTGGGCCGTAAGCTCTCAAGGCCCAAAACACAATTGCAGCATCTATAACTATGGATGGGCTTCCTTGCACAAGCAGCTACGTTGGCATTTTTATTTCCTCTACCTGGCCCATTATGTTTATAACCATAATCACATGAAATGGTCATTTCAGAATCCTCATTGTCATATCCCACAAGATCCGCCCTGCCTTCATTACCTCTTTTATTAGGTTGATAAGTTACCAATTCTGTTTGATTGTGTCTTAAATTGTCATAATTCCATTCATTCAAAATTGTTTCTGAAAGTACCATTCTATCCTCATCTTCAACCTCCTTTCGTATCACTCCGATAAGAACTTCTGCTACCTGGTCCACACTGCCTGTCGAATTTATGGGCTTCACCGCCGGTACAGTTACGACATCACAAGGCTTTGTATTTAAAATCCTCTGCTGTTTACCGCTATCGTCATCATTCCTCATCATTCCCTCCTTTACGTCCACTCCATATGTTTCACAGCCTACTTCTTTTACCAAAATGTCGAAGCCACTAGTGCCTATTGTAATATGGACCCATTCCTTGATTACGTCCATTACACATGTATCAATTTCTACACGACCAGAACTAAATGAGGAGCACGATTCCGTCGCATTATCACAGCGAACCACCTCACCCCATTGACTGCCTATTAGTCTGAAAGTATCACCAGACCATGTATGTAATGGCACTCCAAAGACTTCTAGCCACACCCTACGAGTTTCACTTCTCTCCGATTCGTCCCACCTCCATACACTGTGGAAGAACTGAAGTAAGCCATTCATATTGAAGGTGTAAGCCTCTTCTGCATTCAAGAGACTGTCAAAGGTCAACAGTGCTTTAAAAGCACCCATTTCTCGCACCTGGATAACATGGGGAAACATTATCGTAATCGCTTCCCTCAGAGTTTTGAAATCAATAGCCTTCGTCGACCCCCCTACCAGACTCTTCTGTAGCCAGTCCAGATTTTCTTTCGCCACCTCTACTTCTACCTTCTTTGTCCACCCATTGTGGTGTGGATCCTGAACCTTATTATCACTGATCAAAACCTTGTTTGGAGAATCTGTGTTCTTCTTAGCCTTTTCTCCTTCTTCTGGTACTTGTCGATCCGTAGCATTTCGGCGGTCCCCTCGTTGAGGAATTCTGTTTGCGTCCTTCACCTCTGATGTTCTTCTATATTTAGCTTCTCCCACAAAAATAACATTTCCTCTCAACCTCATATGATTCATCTCTGCTATAGCCTTTGAGGCTCCTCCTTTCGTGGTGTATCGTATGAACGCAAAGATGTACAAGCCACCATTCTTGTGTTTTCTCGATAAGTATATGTCGTTTATGTGTCCAGTCCAGTTAAACAGTTGAAACAGCTCTCTCCTTGAGATGTCAAATGGGAGATTATCCACAAAAATAGAGAAAGACTCGCTCTCCAAGCGTCGATACTCTTCTCGGTTCCAAACTCTAGGATCCTTTACCTGGCCTAACGTTCTACCCCTCTCTGTGTTTTCCACCCACACTCTCTCTCTCTCTCATCTCTCTCCACCTTATTATATTAAACTTTTGGTTTTTTAAAAAAATTATGCTTTTTAAAAACTCAAACACTTTTCTAAAAAGTTTGCGAAAGTGTGTAATTTCAATGAAATTTCTCAGAAAATGGAGTGAAAATTTATTGGGCGGCATCTCCAAATCTCCAACACAGATGACTGACTCAGTGAGAAAAATTAAAAAAACCACCAACCAATAAATATTGTCTATAATATCTATTAAGTATTGCACTATTACGTGACCCCCTTTGGATCTATTTTGGTGTTTAAGTAACTTCTGCAAAGGAAATGGTCTATGCTCTAAAGACAAATGGTGGGATTGGATATTACGAGGAAATATCCTGCTTTTTGGGTTGAAAGAAACTAATGAATTCCTTGCTCTTTTCTTTTGCTTTAGTTTTTTCTTGGTATTAATTAATTGCAAATTGCAAAACGTAAATTGTCCCAAGTGTTGGAGTTTCTCAGGCATACCATTGTGATTTAGTTTGCATTTTTTATTTTTATATTTAGTATTTTTTATTTTTAAAATTTTGTGTAGAAAAAACAGACAATAAAATCTTTTTTTTTTCACTTTTTGTTTTTCTTTTTATAAAATTAAAAAAAATACAAACCAAACACACTCTTTAATGATCTAAATTTCTGAGTTTGGTCTTCAAATATCACTGATAAAACAAATAGGGTTGGTCATTTAGCAAGCTATCATCCTGATATTTAAACTCAATTTTTATCAGTGTTATGATAGTCGAACTCAAAGAAATTATTATTAATAATAAAAAAAGTTTCACCAATAATTCAATCCAGAAAGGTTCAGTTCTCGTCTTGGTAGAAAGGTTACCCACTTAAAGCTCAATTAATGATATTATATTTAAGCACAAAAATTAAGTAGAGCATCCAATAACAAAGACATAGTATATGTTTCTCAAATAATATTTTGTGTAGATTATAGCCATAATAATCGCAATACGGAAGATATATTATGTACTTGTTTTATGAAACTAGTATACAGATTTTGCTCCTGTAATACATTGTTCAATTCTGTAATATTTCTTGTACTTGTTCTTGCTCACTTTTTTTTTTTTTATTGGACTGGATTCTTGCTCACTTGATTTCCACTTTCTTCGTCTAAAGCATAAGTGAAGTAAGGCCTTTCGGCCACCAATTTTTTTATTTAAATTAAATAAATATAATATTTATCAAAATAAATAAACATTAAAAAATTATTAAAATACATCTTTAGTCATATTTTAAGTACTGATGGTTATTGTCTAAAATGGCTACATCTCGAGTGCATTGACTCGTTGTGATAAAATGTCTGCGAATCATATCTCGAATGCAACTGTGATATGAATATAAACATATTTTGGATACACTGCATCCAAGATACACACGTTTTCTAATTCGGGTCAGTATATCCGAGATAAGGGAAAATTACTAGGATATTACCAGACTAATCTTCTATTTGTTTATCTATTTTGGTGAATGTTTTTTTTACAAAAATATTGTAACGTTGTAGATAAAAAATGGACCCGTAATTTTGAAAATAACTAGTTATACAGAAAGGGTTATACTAGGTAACCAATGACTTTCTTGAACATGAACAATAGGCCCTAAAATTGGCCCAATTCAAGTAAAACATACTATACCCCAAATTATTCACCTAAATCTTAATATTAGAATAACCATCCACACACCTAGAGAATTGAACATCCGATATATCCATTGTTCACATTGTTCTATATTTTCATTGTCTACCTATACTTTTCCATACAGAAATCATGCTTTATTACACATTAAACACATTTAATAACAATCATTACATCAAAGTGGCAACATTGGAACCAAAAGGCCTAAACCCTAAACTGCATGCATCGTCATGGATGGGGCGTATTGGGACACCCACGTCTGGTGTGGCCCTCTCCGCGACGGAGCCCACATCTCTTCTTCGCACGTTCAATGGCATCTATCTCATTCTGGATCCGAGTGTATATCAGCCTTCCCGATGCCTTCCTTCGCATGGCTGAGTTGGGCTTTAGGCGTGCACCGTACCATGGAGGCCACATCTTGTCGTCTGGTATCGACCGAAACACCTTCTCATATACCTTGAATATAGAGGTCATTGTGTACACGGGGTCCACGAAATGACCCCACTCAATACTCGCAGCTGCACATGCCGCTAGGGCATGTTAACACGGGTAATGCAACAACTGAAACAGTCCGCAGTCACATGTACTCTCGGTCAGACGAACGCGATATAAATTCTGTGACCAATCATCCACCGGCTCCATTGAAAAAAACCACCACAAAGAAGAATTAATTGTTCTCCGAAAGAAGAGAAAGAGAACAATGGTTTGTGAATTATGTGAAGAGAGGTATTGGGATGGTCTTTATAAATAGACTTATACTACAACATATCTTGGGTACATAGACATCTATACCATAATGCACATATCTTGGATGCCGAGACCCTAATTATAATCTTAACTATATCTCGGATGTTGAGGGGGCATTTCCATATTTTCCCTCGGATGTTGAGGAGGGGCATTTCGATATTTTCCCTTATGTCGGATGTACTGACTCGAATCAGAAAATGTGCGTATCTCGGATGCAGTGTATCTGAGATATGCTTATATTCATATCACGATTGCATTCGAAATATGATTCGTAGATACTATATCGCAGCATAAAGTCAGTGCACTCGAGATGTGGTCATTTTAGACAATGACCCTTAGTACTCAATATGTGACTGAAAATATATTTTAATAATTTTGCAATGTTTATTTATTTTAATAAATACTATATTTATTTAATTTAAATAAAAAATTTTTCAGACTACTCAATAATGTTTCCATTAGTGGCAATATTTTAAAATTTAAATTGATTTCTACTACTCTTTAGAGAAATTAATTTTTGTTTTTTTTATAGTATTAGATTAATTTCAGTAAAATAAAAAATAAATTATTTATCATTCAAAATTCCAACAAAATAATTCTTCTATTAAATAATTTTTTGGAAAAACTTAAAAACTTTTTCTCACTATAAAAACTATTAAATACCAATTTATCAATCTTGGTATTCGTATCTAATTAATGCGAAGGAAAGAAAAAAAATAATTTGGACATTACTCTTCTACTAGGACACTGATGTGATTGGAAGAGCATCATGCGAATTCCGATTTTCATTGATTTGGACGGAATGCTAACCAATGAGCTCAATTCCATATCTAAAGTTTGGTCAAAAGCACTCATCAGTGCTATGCCATAAAGAAGTTATCCGCATTTTTATATTTTCCCATCAATAGCATAGTAGTATATTATATTAGCATGTTACCAATATATTCACCAATAAAATTTGAGTATATCTATGCACATATTAAATTTACAAACTAATAAAAATTTAATTAAAAATATAAAAAATTTAAATTATTAATATATTTATTTTATATTTATTAAATAAAAATATTTAAAAATTTGTATTAATAATAAATTTTTCAAAAAACATATTTTAACTAAACGATTAAACTCATCAAAACTCATCAAATCTATTTAAGTTTATGATCAAACCGATTTTTATAATTAAATTCAACTAAAATTTTAAAAATTAAAAGTTTTATGTTTTTTATACACGCCTTTTTTTTTCTACATCTTCTTTTTTTTATTTTTTTTTTGATGTTATTTTTTTCTCAACTTCTCTTTTCTTTATTCTTTTTTTTTTTGTTGATTTTTTTTTCTTTCTTTCTTCTATCACCAAAATTTTCCTCTTTCTTTCCGATGCCTCTCTCTTTTAATTTTCTTTCTGTTTTGTTCAAATTGCTACTATTAATGAAATATTTTATTTAAATAAATCATTTTAAATTAACATTATAAAAACATAACATAAAAATAACACAAAAAAAAAACAAAAATTTTAGTTGAAAAATATATAAAATATTTTAAATTTATAGAATTTTTAGTTGAATAAAGCAGAAGAACAATACATAAATTTTAATTGAGGAGTACATAAATTATTTCAAATTGTGTAAATTTTTTAGTTAAGTAATACAAGAAAAGAATAGAAATTTTAAATAAAAAACATAAAAATGTAACTTAAATAACACATAAATATTTTGAATTTAACCGTAAAAATTTTCTATGTTTGGTTTCTATATTTCTCTTCAAATATCTTCAAAAATGTGTTTATCTTAAAAAAAATTTGTTTATCATAACAAAATTTTTTATTATTGATAAAATAAAATTTTATATTTGCTTCTTATGTTTTTTCAAAAAAATTTGTGTGTTTATCGTTAAATAATTTATATTTGTATTTCATGTTTCTCTTTAAAGTTTTGTGTGTTTAACTTAAAAAAATTATATGTTACATCTCAAAATTTGTGTGTGTGGCATAAAAAATTGATTTTTTTATATTAATTTTTTTATCTGTTTATTTTTTTCATAAATTTTTTTAAAATGAGAAGTTTTTTTTTCTTTTTTGCGTTTACGATTTCTTTGTAAACTGCTGACACATCACACATGTAGCATGTTATGTATAATTTATCAATACTTATTTATTTATTTTTTTCATTCCACGCCATAAAACACACATCATGCTGATTCCAATTCCACCCATATTCCACCCACATTCCTATCAATTTTATTTTAGAAAATCTAGTCAAGGAAAGGGGTTCAATGTATTTGTAATAAAGAGAACCAAAATGGAAAAACCCAAAACAAAAAGAAAATATTATGTTTATTTTTCATTTAATTATTCAAATTTCTTTTACATTAAAGAAATCTTCTATGCTTGCATTGTTTATATATATGTTAGATTTACATTGTAACGTGTACTTATTCATGCCACATGGATGATAATTTGGCCAAAAGAAAGAAACTTTATATAATTTAAACAGAGTAAATATCCATAGTCGTTCTTGAAATTTACGTAAATATTCAATATAATTTTTAAGATTTCAATTTTTCTATTATAGTCTTTCAGATAGAATTTTGAGTATTCATAGTGGTCCCTAAACATATTTCTAGTGATGTGTCATCACTAGAACGCTTATATGGCGTCGTTTTGCCAGACTAGAGCTGAGCTGGCTCATTTTCAATTTGTACCCACATTGGTCCCTCACAGTTGGTGTTATTGTACAAAGCCTCGCTCCTGCACGTTTCACTCTCCTTCTTCCTCGCGTTCTTCATCGCATTCTTTAGGCTTCCAATTCTCTTCCTTTACGCTCTCCAAACCTACACCCACCTCGATGCCCAACCCTCCACCTCCAACGGCCTTCCTGCTGCCATTCGCCACCCTAGTGCCCCCAAAGGCCCTGCTCCCGACCTCAGAAAGTACCCCAAGAATAAGGACAAGCTCGATTTCGAGTAGAAGAATGCCCAGATCTTCAGGCTCAGGCTCGACCATGCTCACTGCATAATCACTACTTGTGCCTTGTGGATTATGGTACATTGGTAGTGGTGTATTGTGTGTGTGATATGGGAGGAACTTTGTTCTTCTGGTGTTTTGCTTCTGATGCTTTTGTTTTGTGTATTGTAAGCATGAAAGAGGCAAAGAAGAACATGTATGTCTTTAGCACCATCACCTACATAGGATTCCATGCACTGTTGACGAAGCAACATCTGAAAAATTCAAGGGTAATGTTTTACAATTCATGCAGTTGTCTTTGTGGCCTTGTGTCATTAATTGGTAAAATATTTTTGGATATTCTTGATATAATTTATGATTGCTCCTCTTGTAGGGTTGCCTGTTGTTCTTTGGGTGCCGTCAGACTTGTATATAGATGTTAAAAACAAAGATTATGGAGGTTAAATTCGCTTATGGAAGAGGCACACAAGCTATTCGACGAAATGTCCGAATGAACTGTTGTTTCATGGACAACTTTGATACCTGCTTAGAAGCTCTCGATTTGTTTGACTCCATGAAAGTTATGGGTCCAAAACCAAACTATATAACAATGCTTGGGGTTCTATTTGCATGTAGTCATGCACGGCTGGTCAATGAAGGCTGAAATTACTTTCGGTCTATAAAGAATCTTTATGGAATAGATCTTAAAACAGAGCACTATAGTTGCACGCTTGATCTTCTTGGAATAGTTGGGAAGCTTGACGACATGGTTAAGCTAATTCAGGAGATGAATTGTGAGCCGGATGTTGTAGCATGGAGGACTCTGCTTTATGCTTGCAAAGCCCACCGAAATGTGCGTGAATCTCAGGAACAGTTGCCGGAGAACACCCTTGTTGGATTAGTTACCTTTGACTCCATGGTTTATATTCATGATCTTGGCTATTCTGAGTGCTCAAAGGTTATCCTATTCCATGGCGATCGTGAAGTTTCGTCTAATCAGGTACTAAAGGTAGTTAATTCTAATTCATTTTTTAGTATTTGGCATTGTAGTCTGGTTATTCAAATTAATCCGACTAGCCACTCTGAGGAGGCTTAAAGTGTGAGGGCTAGCTTAAGTTAGTGATTGAGATAATTGTGACTAGTGATTGGTTTGATAGTTGTAAAGAAGTAGAAGAGAATCACAGATTTAGTTGGTAGGAGTTCATTCAATCTTGTTTTAAGTTCTACTTTTTCAAGGACTTACATGCTATGCTGCTTTATTATCATTTACTGTGAAATGTCATAATCATAAGCTAGATTAAGTTTCTACTTTTTTCGTTGCAGAACAATCTAATCTGCACTGTCCCTAAAATATTTGTTTTTTTTTTCTTTGTTCACAGACCAGATAGTTCCTCAACATTAGTCACGCCTACCACCAGCTGCATCATGGACAAACAACTGTTGTCCCAAAGCAGGGATATTTGTTGCCAATTTCAGAATGCGAGTTCAGCATCACCGCGGCAATTGAAGAGATCCATTGTATGTGGAAGTACGAGTAAATACCCATATGAAAAAGAAGAAGAAGAGATGAAGACGAAGAGGAGATAAACTGTATGAAAATTTGGGAATTTAGGGTTAGGAACCAACATGGGTGCAAATTGAAAATTAGCCAACTCAACTAGCCATTGGACCCCTCCAGTGTAGTAAACCGAGTCCATGTCAGCGCTTCGGTGATGATTCATCACCAGAAATATTGAGTGCTCGGAGCTCTATCTGGAGGACTACAATAGAAAAATCGGGATCTTAAAGATTAGATTGAGTATTTACGCGAATCTCAAGGATAACTATGGGTATTTACTCGATTTAAATATTATATGAATATATAAAAAGTATTTTGATATTCAAAGAATTAAGGCCCAATTTGGGTAAATAACTTAAATAAGTTCTTTTGGAAAAAGAGCTTAAAGTATAAGGACTTTTATTAATAGTAGCTAATAAATAAGTTATTTTGTATTTAGATTTTTAACTATAGAAGTACTTATTTTAAAGTTGTAACGTTTGGATAAATAACTCAAAAAATCCAATTTTTTTAACATAAGAAAATGGATATTAAAATAACGATGATAACAAATACTTTCCATTATTGAAGGTTGATTTTAATATTGATATTTCTGAAATACAAGAGAATGGATATTAAAATTGATATTTCTAAAATAGTTTTAAAAAATGCAACATACCTGAGTCTTAGCATCCCACCAATCATCACTTGCTTGTATGGTCTTCTTAATAGGATCCCAACCAAGACCGGTCTCTTTTCCTTTTAGTTTAGCCCATAGTCCCATTCTCTTTTCATAGAGTTTTTAAATTGTTTAGACTCATAATTTAAACCAGTCTCTTTTAAGAATTTTGTTTTTAAATTTGTCCAACAAACTTTGTTAAAATGTGTTCCAGGTCTATTTCCAGCCACCATCTCTTCTTTACATATTTTTATGAATATAACATAATTTCGTTCATTCCAATCAGCTTTAAATTTTCTTCCGAACTAGCCACTTTCATGAATTTGTTGGGGAAGAACATAAAAAAAGAAAATTATAAAACTAATTATAAAAATAATAACAAGTTATATAAAAAGAAAATCACATATAAAAAAATAAAATTAAAATCACATGTAAAAAAATAAAATTAAAATTGAGATTTCATAGCATACACAATGTTCAATACAAATTTAATAATAAAATAGAATGATAAAATGATAAAAAAATACCTGAAAGGAATATATACTGGTTCAGATTGAACAGAAAATGGTGGTAAAGGGTCAACACTTTCAGCATATAAATCATTACGTGAAAATGGTGGTGGAGGGCCAACACTTTCAATAGATGGAACATTGTGTGAAGATGATGGTGGAAGGCGAGTGCTTCTAGAAGATGGACCTTGCATAAAAATGGTGGTGGAGGGCCAATATTTTCAGCAGAAACAGGAAATATTTTTTCACAGAATTAAGAATGAAAGTAGATTTTTTTTTGTTTTGAAATCAATTTTTTTTTCACGAAAGTGATAAAATGACTTATGGAGAAGGAGATAAGTCATCTATTTCTACTTCTTCCAAAAATTGTAAATTAACTTTTCGGAAAGTCAAGAGCTCTTCTTTAAAATGGTGTCAAACACGCTTATCGTAACTTTTCATAATTCAAAAGTCAAAAAAGTAACTTTTGGGACTTCCCAAACAGGCTCTAAGTGTCATTATAACTTTTAGAATATTATATTTTATAGTATTTGTATAATATTTTAGATTATTTGAGATAGAATTTTAAAATGTTCTAAAATATCTCAAAAAGGTTTCGAAAAATCCTAAAGAGTTCTAAAAAACTTTGAAATATCATAAAGTATTACAAAAAAAATGTGGATATATATAAAAGTATGAAGAGTGGTATAGAATAATTTAAAAGAGTTTAGAAAAATGCGATAAATTAGATATTTGTAATGAAGATTTTATACACTTGATTTAGACTATTTGATTAAATTTAATCATAACCGTCAAGTAAGGAGGTGGTTGGCTATAAATAAAAGCGATAGTTTTGGCATTAGTTGTATGAGTTATTTATAACAAACATTTGTGTAGTGAAACATTCTTTTCACCAAAATCTCTTTTCTCTTGTGTTCAGCTATATTCATAATTTTCTTGTTAGATATTGAGGATTAAACTAACTTGGTCTTAATTTAAGAGGTTAAGTAAGTTCAAATATCAGCACGGTAGCGTTGGAATGTGTCCAAAGTGGTGACAATTTGACATCAGAGCATGATTCAAGAGAAAGCACAATTGATTCGTGGGTATGACTTCTAGTATAACTATGGAGCATAAAGAAAAAGTGATATTATTCATTTTCAATGAAAAAGGAAGAACGTGCGTTCTTCAACTGAGATTAAAGGTAAGGACTTTAACTTTTTTGTAGAGAGTGTTTTCTTATTAGAAAATGTTCTATCCTCTATAGATGTGCGTTTTCAAAGGATAGAACATTATAAGGAGACCCTTGAGACTCATGTGTTAGAAGAACTAGATGCTTTCAAGGAAAGCGTGCTCTAAATAGAAGAGAAACTTAAAAATTCCTTAAAACTATTCAAGGAGGCAAAATCTCGACCGACCATTATAAGAGAGACGATAAATATTTGGAGTATGCTTTCAAAGCATCTAATTCTTTTAATACATGAGTTTTGACGGTCTCCTTAACATGTTCTATCATGTGAAGATACACATCCATAGAGGATAGAACCTTCTCCAACAAAAAAAATCGCTCTTCAAAAAAATTAGAGTCTTTGCTTTTAGGTTCACTTGAGGAATGTACCTTCTTTCTATCTCATTGAGAAGGAATAACATCTATTCCCCTTTGAGTCTCAACATGCTCAATTGTCACACTAGAAGCCTAACCACGAATCACTTATGTTTTCTCTCGAACCTTGTTCTGATGCCAAATTGTCACGGCCTTAAAGACATTCCAACGCTACCGTACCGACTCTTGGACTTAATTAACCTCTTAAGTTAAGATCAAGAAAGTTTAACCCTCAATGTTTAGCAAAAAAAATTATGAATACAAAAGAAAAGAAATTTTGGTAGGAAGAATATTTTACTACACAATTTTTTTTAAAAAAATAACTCACACACCCAATACCAAAATTTTTACTCCTATTTATAGCAATTCACCTCCTTAAGGTAGCCTTTGGTAGAGAGACAGAGACGGAATGACTGAGACTAAGAGACGGAGACTAAGAGACAGAGATTGAAATAAATTTCAGTATTCTATTTGGTGCAAAATGAGAGACAGAAATTGAAACAAGAATGAGACTCTAATTTAATTTGCACAAAGGGTAAAATTGAAATTAATTAATTTAAATGAGGGTATTTTAGGTATAAAATGTTATTAAAGTTTCAGTCTCCATCTCTAAAAATTTTAATCCTCTGTGTCTCCACTTTTTGGAGGTACTGAAATATTGAAATTTTAAAGACAGAGAAAGAAATTTCAGTACCAGTCTCTGAACCAACAAACATCATACTGAGTCTCAGTCTCTCAGTCTCTGTCTCAGTACCTCAAAACAAACGCTACCTAATAAACAGTTATGATTAAATCTAATCAACGGTCTAAATCGAGTGTCCAGAATCTTTATTAAATATCTAATCGATCACATATTTCTAAATTTTTTTAGATTATTTTATATCACTTTTTATACTTTTACATATATACACATTTTTTTAAATGTTCTATAACCTTTTAAAGTTTTCTAAAATTTTCTATGATCTTTTAGAACTTTTAAAATATTTTAAAATTATCTAAAATAACCTCAAACACTCTAAAATACCATACTAATACTATTAAATATACCATTATAAAAATTATCGTGACATAAATCTCCTATATACTTAAAACAACGGTTAGAATTTTGTAATAGTACAAAAATTCTTATTATGATAAAAGAAAATTTGTATATACATAAGTATACGTAATATCTAAAAACTAAAATAGTAATAATAATAATTACATGACAAGTGAATCAATAATACACCATAATGCATATACTTGATATTAAGGTTTATTTTTTTTAATATTGGGTGATAATGGGAGTAATGCATAATTATGATATACTTGTATGTTTTACTGACATATTAAAAGCAGTCTTAAATTAAAGAAATTGCTTCCAATAATTTATATAGATCAGCAACAAGACAAATAAAATACTAAGGGTGATTTAATGTTTGGTGGAAGTAATTTTTAAAAAAAAATAAAAATTTTAAATATAATTAACATCTAGCACCTGTCAAACCACAAATCGCTCCACTCCCAGCAATTTTGGCACAAATTTTTTTTTTCCTATAATCAAGAATTACATCAGCGTTAGAGTAACAACACTATTAGAATTTATAGGTATTCATTCTATTTGTATCTGTTCGGGACAAATAATTATTTATTTTTGCACCGGAATAAATCGTTTTTTGGGTTTCTTAAGGTATCCCTCGTTCCGACAGATTAAAGACTAATCCGTCGCGGTACTGAGCTCCATTTAAGGGTTTGTCGCTGGCCAATAGGTTGCTGCATGCACAAGGCGGGATTCGAACCTCCGACCTTGCTTAAGCGGACTAGTGAATGGAATAAATCTTTAACAGAACAAGTTTTGAATGGAATGGTATTGGATTTAGGTTAAACTCGTCTTTACTCGCCCCGATATATATATATATATACTTTTAATATATAATATATGTAATATATATAAAATAATTAATAAAATAATTAATAATATTATATTATATTTAAATTTTTACTTTAATTTATGTTATATATATAATGATGATTATATAAATTTTAAAATTTAATTTTATTTGTTGAATTTTAATAATTATAAGAACGAATAGAGATAGGATAGACTAAGATTTAACTTTTTATTATCCACAGATAAAAATAGATGAATTAAATACGAGTTATTGTAGGACGAAGCGGATCGGACAGGGCAAACGCCCCATTACCACCCCTAATCAGCGTTGACTCATTCTCATTTACATACATAATACATTACATGTTCGTGGGACCATTATAGAAAAGAAAGTTGTAATATTACCATCCAACTATTTTAAAGAATGAAGGAAAAATAAAGCTATGTATACATTTTGTATTATCCATTTGAATCTAAGCTCTTTTGCATGCAATAATTTTTATGTTAAATAGGATTTTAATTAATAAAAAAATTGGTGTGTAAATTATACAAGTACTATGGAAGTTCTTAGTATCTATTTATTTTAGTCATTAGATCGTGTTATTTTTATGAATTTATCTAAAATATGTTAAGAAGTTATACGATAAAAGAGTAAAAAAAATTGAAATTTTCAATGTATTTAATATATAAAAACTTTAGAAATTTGATTTACACCTTTTATTAAAATTGTTTACTTGCAATATTCTTAGCAAAAGCCTTTTTTAGCAAATTTTTATTTTATTAATAAAAAAATTATTTATTTAATTATTTTTTTACTGGGAAATATGAATATAAAACACGGGTGGAGCGTGTGAATAAATTGCATCAAGACGATTTTGACAACTGGAAAAGACATGTGACTATGTGAGGACTCTGAGTATGACAGTTGAATAGGTAAGTTTTCTTCAGTACTCCGATAATCAAGTTTAGGCGTCATAGGCCTCGGTACAACTCCAACAATAACCATCCTATAGGTTCCAAATAGATCAAATTGCGAACACCTTTTCACATTTCCTTCCAGGCTTCCACAAAATCCTTCCACGCCAATCATGTTTATACTACCATTATACTTCCCGGGACAGCGTGGTTTCATGGTGTTGCTATGGACCGATGGTGTTTCTCACTTGTTGATTGTTGAAGTTCATGCTTCAGGTTCTTTTGTTTATCTCGCATCATTTAGGTCCCTCTTAACATTTTATTTATATGATTTAAGTTAAAATAGAACGGTGACATTAGGGATAGAGCTATCAAAGCCGTACTTTGCGCAGAGGAAACAGTTTGTTGCAATCAGGACAACGAATTCAGTACCGCATGTGTCTCGGCTTTCTCACTAACAAGCAAAGCCGTCCTATGCTTGTTTCATTGTTTGTCCTTAGCGGTGAGCATTTTATGACTATGAATATCAAGAAATGGCACGAATCAACAGAAAATACAGGAATTGGGTACGTACGTAAAAAACAAGCAGTAATCTCGGGTTAATTATTCGTATGGACGGCGACT
This sequence comes from Arachis stenosperma, assembly GCF_014773155.1. NCBI lineage: Eukaryota > Viridiplantae > Streptophyta > Magnoliopsida > Fabales > Fabaceae > Arachis > Arachis stenosperma. The sequence continues at coordinate 16,145,612 of NC_080384.1, read as the reverse complement.
TCGGGCTAAGTAGTTAATTCAGAGTACGTAGTTTCCGATATGAACACAGGCGAAGAGAACAATGACTAAGAACAAGTCAGCAGCGGCAAATTCTCTAGAGGTGAAGTGAATCTTAAAATTCCAATTCCATGTAATAAAAACTTGGGTGTCCTCAAGAAAATAAGCAATTTAGAAACACTTAAAAGGAAGGACAAACTAAAAACGGCCCAATACATCCATAATTCATAACAGACATGAATGCCTAAAATCTCAGTACCCAAACGAGATCAAACAAGCAGCTTCTCCTTTGAAAAACATATAGAGGAGAAGTTCAATTCTAATTAGCAGTAAAAATTTGTTTACTGCTGTTCATCTGGTTTAGGAGCTTCTTTTATTTCATCTGCTCCATCATCCTGAAACCATAACAAAGAACAAATAGAAGTTCAATACATAGCTCATGAAATGATGTGACGGACAAACATAATATGAGGGTTCGGATCAATACCTGCATGTCAGAGGTCCACAGGGTGAGGTTATCACGGAGGAGTTGCATGATCAAAGTGCTATCCTTGTAAGATTCCTCTCCAAGTGTGTCCAATTCAGCAATGGCTTCATCAAAAGCCTATTGAATATAGAAGTGAAAATATTCATCATCATGTTCATGAGTATATAACCAATATACTACAAGATCAGGACAAATCATGAAGTTATTCCCTAACGCTTGAAGGGGATCGCTCATCTATTACGAGGATATGACTTGTCAAATATTTTATTACTTATTAGCTTTATTTTTAATGAACTTCAAAACATTTATTGCTTAGCAATAACTCAATAAATATTTTGCCATAGTGGTAAAATAGACAGGTTGATTTGAGTTATTCAAAAAACACTAAACAGTAACCGTTGATGATGGCACTGCAAACGGGCCCAGTCCACAGTTTTTCCCTTTCTATCGCAATCCATCGAAACATCTGATAGAAGTAAACAGTAAAATAACAAGGATCTAGCAAAATCTAACCTGTTTTGCAAGGTTGCAAGCACGATCCGGAGAGTTGAGGATTTCGTAGTAGAACACAGAGAAGTTTAGAGCAAGACCCAGCCTGATTGGGTGAGTTGGTGGCAGCTCCGCGTTAGCAATGTCCTTAACAACACAAAGAAGCACACAGTATTAGACCTAATCACGTGTAAAACTTACTACATGCATAAAAGTAATAACAAAATAAGATAAAACAAAAAAAAGTCACATCAAAATTTCCTAATTCAAAATTGTTTACAAGGATAATCTCACAGATATTTCACAAATAATCATGGAAATTTTTAGCAACCATGTCTGATGACCAAAATATTTAAAATATTTAAAACCAAACATGCGTAACCGCAGAATATCAAGAATAACCAAGAGAAAGAGTGCAGATTTGAAGAATCACAACAAAATAGAAGATTAAGATCTGAAATCTGGCTAACAAAACTTTAACAGATCTGAACCGAAATATAACAGAGATCTACAAGAAACAAGAAAACTGATATACCTGAGCAGATTTGTAAGCCGCGAGGGTGCTCTCGGCGGCCTCTTTGCGCTCTGCGCCGGTCTTAAACTCGGCGAGATACCGGTGGTAGTCTCCCTTCATCTTAAGGTAGAAGACCTTGGAATCGCCGGAGGAGGCGGAGGGGATGAGGCGGGTGTCGAGGAGCTTCAAGATCCCGTCGCAGATGTTGGAGAGCTCCGACTCGATCTTGGATCTGTAGTCACGGATCACCGCAACGTGGTCCTCGTTGCCGCGACTCTCCTCCTTCTGCTCGATGGAAGAGATAATCCTCCACGACGCACGCCTAGCTCCGATCACGTTCTTGTACGCCACCGAGAGAAGGTTCCTCTCCTCCACCGTCAGCTCCTCGTTATCGGCGGCGGCTGACACCTTTTCCATGAACTCAACCATCTCCTCGTAACGCTCTGCCTGCTCCGCCAGTTTCGCCATGTATACGTTCTCCTCCCGTGGCGATGGTGCTGCCGCCATTTCTCCGAACCTAGAGAGTGAGCGTAAGAGCGAGAAAGAGAGAAAGAGAGAGAGAGAGAGAGAGAGAGGGAGAGAGAAGAGATCTGGTTTCTAGAGAGAAAATGAAATAGAGAGCGATGAGATGGTAGAACGCGGAGAAGGCGAAAGTGAGAGGGGTGGTTTTTGAGTCTGCTGCGTCCGATAATTGCGTTTTGCGAAGCGTGGGTGGGGCCGTTTCTGAAACGCGATATGGACCGTCGGATCGTTTTATTTTTTGTATTTATTGTGTGATTAATTACTATTTTATTTTCTGCACCATTGTCGGTTACCTGGACATTTTAAAATTTGGAATTTCTTCGCTGGTTTTGATATTTTTAAAATTTTAAAAAATGCGACAGCTGGCAAACACGGGGTTTTGATGCCTCTTCTTGTGTGTGGGCGATAAAGGTTAGTCTTTCTTTCTCTTACACACTGTCCTCCTCCTCTTTTTTTTTTTTTTTTTTTTTTGGACATGCACCCATTGTCCTTTCTGTCATTGTGAATTTTGTGTGACGATGGATCCTATAACCAAGAATAGTATTCGGTTTTGGTTGGTTTGAAGAGGTTGAAATTTTAATAAACATCCAAATTAGTTTCTTTCTTAAATTAAATTAAATATTTTAATTTTAAATAAATTTTATTATTTTAGAATTTTTCGATACTAGTGCGTCTGAAATAAGGATTCATTTGTCTTATAAATTTATCAACGATTTTATTGTCTAATAATAAAATTTAGGTAAAAATCATAACGATTCTTAATTATTGATTTTATATAAAAATAATTACATATAAATTTTTATTTATAATTTATTATAAATTTATTTATTTAAAATACATATTAAAAAATTTATTTAAAATAATAGAGAAATCAATATATCTGATAAGTGTAGTTTTTAGATATTTTTAAAATAATAGAAAATTATTAAAATTAGAATATTTGATATAAAATTTATTTGAGACTAATTTGAATATATACTTCGACCGAAAAGGGTTCATGAATTCCATTGAATGATAATCAATTTGGGGTGGAAAAAGAAAATGGGCCGAAGTGGTGTGGTTAATGCCTTAATGGGTCCATTTATGAGGTTGGATTCTCCACCGGCCACTGCTTAAGCCCTGAATAAAGCAAAGCGCTTTTTTCTCTGCGATTTTCCCTTACTTTTCCTTTTTTCTTCCACCACAGATCGTGAGAATTTAAGAGAACAAAAAATGAAGAAATAGAAGCAAGAAATAAGAAAGGGGGTTGGTCGGTTCATGGGTCATTCTATTCAGTAGTTGACTCGTACGTGAAAAAGTGCTAGACTTGTCACCCCAACCGGTCACTGCTCAACTCAACATCATGTCATTGTACTTTCTAAAGTAATTAGATTAGAGAAATTTTTTGGGTACAAAATATAACACTTTTTTTTAATTTTGATATGGAGTAAGTAATGGTGTACGACATAGTTATTAGATATGAAGTAAGTAATGGTGTAATTAGATTAGAGAAATCTTTTTCATTGGGAATATAGTGACTGCTTCAAGTAAATTGGGGTCTGACGGGAGGGAGAGTAATCGAACGGTTCGATTACAGTAATTGGATTTTCGATTTGTGTACTCTAAATTTGTTTTTAATTTTTTAAACACAAATCGAATGATTTGATTTGTATACTCTTATAATTTTAAAAAACACTAAAAATTACAATATTAAAATATATCATTCATTTTATTTCTGTATCAATTTTTTAGCCACAGAATTAGATTAAGTGAAAAGTGATGAATTTTATTAAATTTATAGAGAATATATATTGTATATAATATTTTTTGTGATTTTTTATTATAAAAGAGTAATTTTTTGTTTTACTAGAAAGTATAATATACCATAATATTGCTTTTAAGTTAGAGTTCAATCAAATTTTAAAAATATTTGTACATGAGTCCTGTTAAGGATCTAATGGAATATTTGTATAATATGTATAATGGGCTATATGAGTTATAAAATAAACATCACCCATAATATCTAGAGCTCTAATACCATGTCATGATATTACTCATCCCAAAAACTTATACCGATGAAAAAATTAACACTAATGATTATATCTCTAATATTTCTTAAACTTCCATTATACACATTATACAAATATTTCATTAGTTCTCTATATTTTCTCTTTGTATATTAGTAATTTTAAAAAAGATTTTAATAATTTGTGTAAATATAGTTAGCCTTATGTATTAAGCTGTTAACCATAGCGAAAAATATGGCTAAATAGCTAATTATGATAATAAGGTCAGCAATTATTACAGGCATAAAATTAAATTAGTTGACATAAAGGACAAAGGAGTGCTATACTTATGTCTCATTCTGTTAAGAATTTTGTAAAAATTTATAAAATTATTTTTTTAAATTAATTTGTATTCTTTTAAGGTTAAAGAGTTTAATTCAAATTTATATATTGATAAATATTTATATATATTAAAATTATTTTATAAATTAAAAAACAATTTCATTAAATAAAATTTTTGTAAATTATACTTATCGAAATAAAAGTTACTTTTTGTTTTACCAACATAATCGTTATAATATTTGAAAAGTTATGTTTGAAAAATTAATTTTAATAAACTATTTTTTTAAAAAATCAAAGTTTTATTAAACCATGCTTTTTACTTTTTTTATTTTCACTTTTACAATATCTCTAAATTTAACAGGTTAAATTAATTCTCTATAAATCTGAAAATCTATTCATATACGTACTTTGATTGAAACTTTATCAATGACGCAAGACCGCAAATAGCTGAGAATAGGGGTGGCAAACTGACAATGGATTGGGTAAGATAGGGTTTGAACCCAACCCTAATCTTACCCGCGGGTTGAGTTTTTAACCAACATTCAACCATATCTTACCTGCAGGTTGAGAAATACCCAACCCTAACCCTACCTGCACTCAACCCGCGGGTATCCGACCCTACCCGTGGATTGACAAAAAGAAACATTATAATGACACAAATATCTCATAAATAACACAAGTATCTCATACACAACATAACCATCAAATAACATAAGTTATCCCATGAGCATTCAAATAACACAAGTATTCAAACAACACAAATTATTCCACAAATAACACAAGTATCTCATACACAACATAACCATCAAATATTAAATTACACATAAAAGTCTTTGTCTAAGTAAATAACATAAACATAAATAAATTATTTAATTTTATGTCTCCATGAGCATTCTATTTGTTGCAACAACACCATCACTAGTTTATGACTTCATATACAGCATCATAATCATCATCATCATTTACAGTTTGATAATCAGGTTTTCTACCTAAAAATCAAAGATAATAAATTTATTTATTAATCAATCTATATATAAATTTAACATTGCCATAAACAAATAGAAAAGTTAAATCATAAATAACCTCTTTGACGATATGCTGCCCACAACCAGTTTTGATTACACATAAGAGTTTCCACGGTATCTTCATGAAGACTACCACGATGAGGAGCAATTACTCGACCACTTGTGCTAAAAGAAGGCTCAGAAGCAACAGTAGACACGTGGATAACAAATATATCTCTCACAATTCTTTGAAGTGTTGGAAATCTAGTCCTATTCACTTTTCACCAGGCTAAAATATCAAAGTCAGCACTCAAATGATGAACATCTTTCTCTATGTAATGATTAAATTCAGTCTTCACAAATGAACCATTTTCTCTCTTCTGTTGTCTAATATACAACTGGTAAGTAGCAGGATCACCTTGCTTTGCATTCATCTGTACCTCTTGTGTAGAATCCTCAAATGCATTACTTGAATTAGACAGATTGTGTTGGTACTCATGAAGCAAGTCATAGCATATCTGTTTGATCCTCTCAATCTTACTTGAGCACTCATCTTGATTTTGACATAACATTGAGAATTTATACTCAAGCCTAGCAAGCTTATACCTAGGATCTAGAATAATAGCAATATAACACCCTACCACATTAAGCTTTACGCTTAAGTCGTAAAACAGAGAAGGTATGGTATTACGACCTCTAAAATAAAATAAGTACACATAATAGCAGAAGAATTATAATATGCTAGGAGCCTTGAAGAATAGAGGAAATAAAAATCGCAAAATAAAAGCACAACGCTCAAGGAACGAGTTAACTTGCGTGTTAAGAAAATCATAACTATTAAACATAAGGCTGCGTTTGTTTTGTGTATGTATTGAGACATAGACATTGAGACATAGACATTTGAGACATAGACATAAAATATTTGTGTCCATGTATGCTGTTTGGATATGATAGACATGTTATTAGTATAATGTCTAATATTATGTTTGGTTTACAAAGAACAAGACACTACCTAATTGAAAATGACCATTTTGTCCTGTTAATTTAAATTAAAAATTAAATAATTAAAAGAAAGAAAAAGGCAAAAGCTATTCAGATTCCTATTTTTCCTAAGTTGGTTCGAGGGTTCCCCTCTCTATCCCCAGAAATCTCTCTTCTCCCTAGTTGGCGTCCTCATTCTTCGCTTTTTCTTGGATCTTTTCGGTGCGGTTCCTCCTCGTCAAGGATTCTTCTTCTTCGAGGTGAATCTCTCTGGTTCTTCTTCTGCTCTTTTTTTCCTTTTCTCCTTCTTCTTCTTGATTGTTGTGTGGGTGTTCGCAAATCCACTTTTGTTACCGTGTGTTTCATGATTTGTTTCTGGGTTTAGGATATCGGGTTCAAGTATGGAGTCAATGTGGACCCTTCGAAACTCCAAATTCTCCCGGATTCAGCTGATCTTCCAGTGGTTGGGAAGCCCTTATATGGACTTGTCTCTGATTTAATCCACATTTGTGACTAGCATCAGGTTTCCCACACAACCCTTGGAGGTAAGAACCCAATGTCAAATTGAATTCACATTCCGTTTTGTTTTTCTATCTGATTTTAGTCACACCAACTCCAAGTTGGGCAATTTGTTAGTTAGGAATTTCAGTAGTTTGTTTTTAATTTCACGGTATTAGTGAAAACAGAGAGAAAATAAAATTGATTGCTTTCATGTGATTGTTGTTATTATCATAAGAATTGATTGAAACCACCTCATTTGATGTAATTTTTTGTGGGTTGATTTCAAAAAACACTACTGCATAAAGGAAACAAAGAATTCTCCAAAAGCATTAGGATTAAGAAACTTATTTGATATTATCTCTTAAATTGAATCTGAATTTTTTTGCTATTTTTATTATTGTCTTTTTATTATCTCTTAATATTGGCAGATATTGCAATGCGATTAGTCATAATAATAGTCAAATAGGTGTTATGGTTAAAACCTCAAAAATCTTGTTTGTGTCTCTGCATGATGCATTCCATTTTTCTAATAGGATTAGTGTATGTAAGCCTACTCTTCTTTTCGCAATTATTTCCTATGTATGTTGAGATAAATAATTAATCAATGTTGGTGGAAACATCTTTTTAATTTCTAGCTTGTTAAATCAGAATTGGATGAAATGTTCATGATACCTTTTCTCTCTATTTATCATCTAAAAGTCTAAAACTGATGCTTTGATTTCTATTAGGTTTTCTGGCTTTTGTGCAAGCATCTTCTATGTTGTATAAATATAGATAGCTTTCAATTGAATCAATCAAAAGGCATTTACACTTGTTGTTGCTTAGTGATAATCATATCTATCAAATCTTTGAATTATTCCCATCATTGTAGTTTGCTGTTTTTTAAGTTTTTACGGATGATATAACTGTTTCCTAAATTCCCATTTACTTCTATATGCAGGTTTGTTGTAGGAATTGTCGTGGTTAGTCATAGCAATCTATCCATCAAGCATGTTGATTTTCACAAAATCTGTATACATCCTCCATCAACCAAGATCTCTTAGTCATATTCATCAGGACTACAACTCAGCTTCCAATTCTTGATAACCATTTCTATTTTTGTTAAAGCTGTCTTGGTCTCCCAAAGAGTACATCTGCAGGGACAAGGAAACTATTCTCACAGCCACTGGTTACTTTAAGAATAGCATAATAGTTATATTAGCATAGGTTTAGGAAATACACAATTGTTTGTTAGATCCTTCACTTGTAATGAACTTGTATGAATTGAAAATTCAATGAAAAGTGGTTTCTTTGATATTTATTTTGGTTTGCTGATTTTTTTAGCTAAGAATATATTTTTTTTTTTACTTATAAGAGTATATTTTGTGCCAAGAAAGTGTAGAATAGCAGAAAATCATCACATACTAAGCAAAATTTGCTGAAAGTGCTGCAGAAGTGCATAATTTTTGGGGCAAAATTATACAATACAAGTAAATGAATCCTAATAAATAATTTAAGTGCAGAATATTAACATACATAATGCAGAACTCAATAAAATTCAACAGAATGCACAAAAGAGTTGCAGTGTAGCTAGTATACTTCACTTGTCCAGCATAAGAAAAAAAATAACATAACCCTGCGACTTCTATTAAGTTTACCAGAAGACCCTACTAAGTTTTGCAAAATATCTTGATAAGTTTAGCAATACACCCGAATAAATTAACAATTAAGATAACCAAGTACATCAACAATTGTTAAAAGTTGTCCATTATATCTCGTGCGAATGCTTCCTTTTCCTCATCTAAGCTCCAAAAGGTTGCCTTCAATTCTGGATTCTGCACAAATTTTTTTGCAATTTGAACAATCTCCGTTGTAGTGAAACCAAGACTCTTCAGTGTACGGCCAAGATTCACTTGCTCATTAACACCAGACATTGCATTGGCTAGTACCTGCACATGCTTTCCTTGATCCTCAACTGCAGATTTAAAAGTTTCTGCTAAGTTTGATAGGACCGCAGCATCATTGATTTTTTTAGTTGCAGTGTGACGTCCTTGATTTTTCTCACTTGATGAAGCAAATGAGGTTGAAAAGGTATTGGGTAGTTCGCTCTCGGCAGCTGCTAAATCTTCCATGTCAACATCGTCACCGCCTAAACCCAAGCCACCAGATGTGGCCGCAGCAAATGTAGAGCCCGGTGTGACATCTTCTTCAGCATCTTTTCCACTGCATGCATCAAGACCAGTAGCTCTATCCTTGCCAAAAATGCTCCCAAGACGTTCGAACAACGGAAAAGGCTTGCCTGGAGTGTAGAGTGTAACATTGCGACCCTGTACAACATAAAACAAAGCCAACAATTACATGTTCAGACGAGCAAGTACTTGTAAGAAGAATGAATAAATGCGAAAAAATATTAAGATCACACCTTTCCCCAAGCTTCCAGTACTTGTTTACTATCCACTTCAACACACATCTTTTCGGAATTCCACCCAAAACCACTACAACCCAACATCTCAGCCACAAACATATATTTTTCTTTCAGCCGCTTGTGTTTGTTTCTGATGTGCTTCACAGTGAGACCACATCCAGGAAACTTTTCATTCATCTTGTCCGCCAGTTTTTGAAATGCCCCTGGCTTAAATTGACCGGCATCTGCCCTTTTACCTTCAACAACCAATTCCTCCATAAACACCACAAACTGTTCAGTTTCTTGTTCAGTCCATTGGCGGGGTATGGAGGCCATTTGCTGCTAGATAAGAACAAATAAAGTAAACTATAACAGCATAATTACTATCAAAATTAGAGTTCAATGGTATTAGAATTACTTACAGCAAACTAAAACCCAATAGCAAATAAAACTAAAATATGTTTAATTAGAATAATCACTATTAAAACAATTAAAACAAGACCTTGTCTAATTATATGTTTAATTGGAATACAAATTATGAATCCGAGTTGGCAAATACATATTGCACAAAGAAAAAAACTGAAATGAATTCAAATATATTGCAATTTATAGGCTAGGCCAATTGCAAACATAACAAAAACGGCAAACATAAAAATTCTACTCGCCACGTTCTCCCCTCCATATTTCCCACATCTCGATTGCTAGCTCCTCACGCCATTGAGTCCACTCATGGCTACTTTCCACGACATCAATTGTTTCACCTTCATCAACAATAGTATCATCTCCTATGGGTATGTGTTCTGGCGCAAGAGTTGCATCTTCTTCGGGATCAACATCCATGTTCATACGAATACAGTTTTGTAACAAACAACAAGCAATAATAATGTGGCTTTGAACTCTAATAGGATAGAACGAGGGACTTCGTAGAATTCCCCATCTTTTCTTAAGCAATCCAAAGCACCGCTCAATCACATTTCTAGCTGAAGAGTGCTTCTTATTAAATAACTCTAGACGATTTTGTGGTGCCCGATGACCTTGAACCCACTCATTCACATGATAGCGAACATTTCTATAAGGAGACAAAAATCCTCTCCCATTTGTATAGCCGGCATCCACTAAGTAATAACACCCTAAAACGGAAGGATGGAAAAATATAAGAAATATATTGTAATTCTCATATTCAATAGTTATTATTCTTTTCAAAAGATTAATTTAGACATACCAATAGGTATTTTCAAGCCATTACGTCGAGTAATAGCATCCCTAAGTACCCTTGAATCAGATGCCGATCCTTCCCAACCGCTAAGGACATAGACGAAATTCATGTTCCGATTGCAAACTCCTAAGACATTGGTGGATATTCTAGATTTCCTCGTCCGATATCTAGATTTATCACTCCTCGGGACTGTGACATCTATGTAAGTTCCATCTAATGCTCCTAGACAACCCTATCAAATGTAAAAAAAAAAACAGTTATTACACGCAGAGTAAACGTGACCAATAAAAATTAGAGCTACATACACGACCTACCTTGAACCATTTCCATCTGGGATCTACACAATCTTCCGGTACAGGGTCTGCCTTTGCAAATAAGATACTTTGGACACGCAAAACCGAACGCAATACCTTGTGAAAATACCTACTAATAGTTTCACCAGACCTATAGAACCTAACCTGTACGCTGCGATTTTTGGTATGGTGAGCTAATATGATTAAGAAAGTAGCTACTTGCTCGCCTATGCCAACATGACCATCTTCGTCTAATCCACCTTGAACTTGTAGCAATTCACATAAAGTTGCAAATGCATTCAAACTCATTCTTAACTCCCATATGCAATTTCTATCTCCACCCTCCCCAATGATATTATTTAATGCATCTCGCCTTAGTGGCAATGTGTTCACTCTTCGACCAATCGAAGAATGACCCCGCCTTCTATTCCTAATATACATATATAGAGTGACTAAAAAAAGCAGCATTAACGTGTCAAATTGCATTCTCATAATCCAGTAATATCCAACACATAGCTTAATTTGTTCAGAACGATCCATCATCACTTCCTAAGAAACAATAACAAGTAAATACATAAAAGAAGAATCCTAATAATTTCTACAACCACATAACACAAATCATGATAGGAAACAACTTGGTAAGCAGTTTGATAAGCAATTCTATAAACACAACACAAGTAAATTATCCTCTAGCATTCTTCAATAGATAATAATTAAGAAGCTCACCTATTAATAATTTCATAAGCAATTTAATTAACATATTAATCAGTAATTAGAGCAACATTTTTATCACTAGTTTTATCAACAATCAGCACTAATAAACTCAGCAGATCAGTAACAAAATTTTATTTATCACAGCAGCAACAACTCCTTCTACAACTCTTTTCTTTTTGAGGATTTTGCTGCATAGTTGACCAGAAAATGTTTGATGGTGACAACAATTTATAAAATCTAACTTATAATAAGTTTCTTTCAATTAGGCAGATGGCTTTTTCCACTCTTTTTCCTCTTCAATTAGAAAAAATAGCTTATCAAGCTTCAATATGCATTTAAAACAACTACCACCGAGATTATCCATTGCCTATTGAAGATTTCAGAAGAAAACAAAATAAATAATGAACAATACCCAAAAACCCAGTTTTACATACAATTCAATTGTCCACATACCCAAATTCTGGATTAGCAATTAATCAACATAACCCATCTGATCAATAATCAAAATTAAAAGAAGAAACTTCACATAAGAAAACATACCAGAGACAACGAGGCAAAGCACACCGTGAGGGTAGATGTTGCAGCGGCGGAGGATGAAAGACTCAACACGCAGCAGGGATTTGAGGTTAACGCGGCTACCAGATGGAGACGCAAAGATGGCAGAGTAGCAACCCAAGCTCACCGCAACCAGAGCACAGCATGCAGTATTCAAAGAAGAGAGTCAGCGAGAAACGTAGACATTGTGCAGCAGTGATACACCTTCGATGATGCAGAATAACTACACAAGAAATTTTCACTGCTTAGGGTTTGATACAAACAGGGGACCCTTTTGGAATTTCAAAAAATTAACAAGGACAAATTCGTCTGAAATTTTTGATACTGATCCGTGTCCATCGCCCTTCATCCGTGTCTCAACATTTTACCCAGACATGAAATACATGTAACTTGTGTGTGCTTGTGTGTAACCGTGTCCTTCTTATTTCTGTGTCTCAGAATCCAAACAATAGACACGTCTCATTGTGTCTATGTCTTGGCAAGACACGGACATCAAACAAACGCAGCCTAAGATAACAGAAGTAGGAATAGAGTGCCAAAGGTACAAAATAACAAGCTCCTGACTCAGCCTGCGAAGTCAAGACTGGCCGGAGAATATACACACATATATACATATATATACATATCCAAAATCCAAATGTACATAAACAAAATTCTGCCTCTCCATACACCTCTAGGAGGATAAAAAAGAATAAGTTATGTGGAGAGAAAGCTAAGTACATATATATACATCATAGCATAACAAAATAACCCAGTAACCACTCCGCTTTAATAGTCCAGACGCCTAACGAGATGCCTCTCGACCTGCATCTGAAAAACAACAAATAGTATGGAATGAGAACCGGAGGTTCTCAGTATGGTAAAGGTGCCACACACATAATATATAAGGTCCTGGGAATGCCAGAGGCAATCCTAGAACTCTGACACTCAAATTATAGAGCTTAAAATATTAAACAGAAGCCATAAAAGGTAGTTTTCTAAGGGTATCTAAACCCTACTTAACTCAATCTTAAATCTAAATCTCATACCGCCATTCCTCCATACCTCCACTCCATCATGCATTTCATAGACAATTAAACAGATAAAGGCAAGCACAAGAAGGTTACAAGTGCAGCAGGTAACAATTACACATTTAACATGGCAAGTACAGTTAGGCACACCCAACTAATGCACAAGCAAATAATTCAAGTAATATGCAGATGATGCATGCCTGTCCTATGGCTGATGAGGCTCATCTGTCGGTTATCCAGCCAACCTGACAAGTCTGAATTATACTTAGACTGTCCCCCGACGTGCATCCCCAAGAGTCTATGCATAGATTTATCTCAAATAATCAATATTGCTCAATGGGGTAACATTCCCGGGAATTTATATAGTGTCCGGTCACACTTACGTCGTAGGGTCAACAGAGTATCGAGTTTTCAACCTGGTACACGTGGTGGCAAGTCACAGCACTTAATCCAGGGAATCTCGTATCTCAGATCATTCAAATTCATAAGCCATATAAATAATTCAATTATAATTCATCAACATCCACATCATTCTCAATTGCATCTCATTCATCATCATACATTAAACATATTCAATCCTTATCCTTCATTATCACACCTCCCATTCCGTCCATCAATAGTTCCAATTCAAAACATAATTCATTCTTTTCTAAGAATCAAACTTCAAACTTAAAACATACTCATTTTCTTAATAACTTAAAATCAAGCCATATAACCTTTAAATCTAAATCTCTTTTAAATAATCATATAAACAAAATCTCTAACTTTTATAAAATTTCGGCAGCATCTCCTCTAAAACTCGGACTTTGACACCTTTTTCGGGTCCAAACCTGCATTCTTTTCAACTCAACATACCCTTCCTCATCATCATAACAATCACCACAATAAATCTACCTCAGATCAACAATTATACTTACACAGTATTCAAATCCAACAACCAAAATTTAACTAAGAATCTTAGTTCACAAATTCTAGGTTCTTAACACAAAATACCTCATTATCACAACAACCTCCACAATAATTATACCTCAAATCAATAATTCACTAAATCACCAGTTAATTAACAAGCACCAAACCAACCATGTTCATCAACAGGATACTAAGTATTAAATATACACATGCAATCCAACGTATCCTACGGTCATCTAGCCTAAGTTTTCACAGAACATTATATATTAAATGCAAGAAACTTAATCCATACCTTAGCCGATTCCCAAGTATTATTCCAAGACAATTTTCCTAAAAGAACACAGCTCTCAAACCCTCAACTAATCTGCTTCCTCCAAGTTCCAGTATTCACAATTTCAATCTCCAATTATTTATTCACAACCTAATACACATTTATAACACATATATATCTAATTTAATACTCAAAGCTCAAATCCAATGAAATTAAAATAGAATTATCGTATCTTCACCTTACCCAAGCTTCACATAAGCAAGAGTAAACGTTTTCCTCAAGCTAATTGGATCCTAAAACATCAGAAATTAAAGAAATTCAACCTTCCCATTAAAAATTTGAAAATTGGGGAGAAAGATGGTTGGGAGTGATTAAACAAGTTACTAGTGAAATTGTTCCGGTAGAAACGTAGAGCTCGATGTGGTGAATGCGTGGCCGCAAACGGTGCGGCGATTGGAGCTCGGACGGGAAAGTTATGGCCTACGGAAGTTAACGTGAGGGTTTAACGTTCTTCATTTTCTCTCCTCAATTGCTCTCTGATGCTGCCGAAATGAAGAGAAGAAGAACGTGGCTTTTACTTAAAGGGTTGGTCCAGTTGGGCCCACGGCCCGGTTTGGCCCGTTCGGTCCAATCTTGGACCGATTTCTTCGAAATTAGTGTTAAAAGTCTTGTTTCGATGAGCTCTATCCTAATTTGATATAATATTCACATTTATAATCCTTCTTATTAAAAACTAATTTATTGACTACTTATTTACTAATTTAATCGGGGTTTACAAGCAACACCCATCATACTATGAATTTTTTCCCAATACTTATCAAATTTTATTCGCATACTACATGCCATATTACTAATCAGTGGATTTGGAGAAGCAAACTATTTTTTCAAGGCAATATTTATATCACATACTTTGTTAAAATAAATGTTGGCTGTTGGAACTTGAGTACTAGAAAACAATTGTGTCACATCATAAAACAACTTTAATTTATCACAAATTTCTTTAGCAAGGTCCTACTCCTTATTGCTTTGAAAACTTTTGTAAATAGGATCCTTTTGTCTTAATCGAGGAAACACATTTCGATACAACCATGCAGTCTCTAACATCACATAAGTGGAGTTCTATCTAATTGGATAATCAAGAGCTAATTTTTTTTTGTAAATTGAACATTTGACTTACTACACCAACTCACAAAGGTTTCATGTCTTTTAGGGGTTGAAGTCCAATACACCACATTGCCACAAATTTTTTTCACACTTTTCTTAACCAAATTTAGACCATCTTTCACAATTAGGTTCAAGATATGAGCACAACAACGCATATGCAATATGGAACCCCCAACAACAAATATTTTGAATCTAAGCGCCCTAATAACTCATTAACCATAGCATCATTAGTAGAGCAATTCTCCAATGTAATAGTTGATAATTTTCTATCTATGTTCTACTTTAACAAAACTTTCATTAATGCATTTGAGAGCACTTTACTTGTATGAGGAGCGGGAATATAAGTAAAATTGAAAATCGTTTAAAAATATTTTTCAATTATTATCTAAAAGATAAATTAATTTTAAGTAAAAATATTAAAAGTCATATCAATTACTAGAAGTATAATTTAGAAGATTACCTTAATACGCGCATTTGCAAAATTCATGAACTATCAATGTAGTGTGTCGTGACAACCATGTATCCTTTTTCTTGATTGGAAGTCCACATGTCAGTTGTAACTGCTATCCGAATATCATTTCCATCCATTAGCTTAGTCATGTTAAGCTTCTCCAACTCATACATTTCAAAAATGTCCTTCTTGATTGTGTTTCGACTAGGCACCTTAAAAGTTGGTTGCGTTGATGCATATACCTCCTTCATTCCAACATGTTCCACAAAAGATAAAGGGTACTCATGCATACATATGGCATTGGCAATTCACTTTCTTGTAAAAGATGGATCAAATACAAAAGCATCCGCAGCACTCTTTGCATGTTTAGACAATGAATAAGCAATTGTTGATTGCCTAGAGTTTGCTAATTTGATCCTTTTACAATAGTGGATCACATTATTCTTCAAATTTGTAGTTCCATTTCTTGAATTGGCTCAAAGAACAGATTTACAATGGTTGCATTTTGCCTTCCAGCCTTTTTCCTCTTGAAATCGACTAAAGTATTGCCAATAAACACTCTTCACACTCGATTTTTTGCTATTTTCAATCGAAGCGGACTCATCTGGAACAAAATTAGCAGTTGCTTCTACCGGGGGTTCTTGTTGTTGTTCTACTGCAGCCACATCTTGTGCCACTACATCCATGTTGGTACTTGACATTTCGAAGTGAATTTCCTATAAATATATATATATATATATATATGTGACATGTTTAAATACACTTTGTACTGATAGTCAGATATACAAATAATAACTTGTCCAAATAAAATCAAATTACACACACATACATATAAAATAAAATAAAAAGAAAAAATATCATCTTGTCATAACTAGTAAAAAATTCTATTTTCTAGTCATAGAATTTCAACTTCACTCTTTTTGGAAAGGTATAAGAAATTAAGAATTATTGTTGTAGAAATGAGTCAAAATTAATCAAACAAGTATTACTAAATAAAAAACAGATAAACAATAAGCGTTTAAGTATTTATTAAAGACAAAACTTAGCAAATAAAAACATTATTGTATGTTAATTGGTGAATTATATAGGTTATCTCACCATTAAAATTTTTAAATTATTTTCTACAGTGAAAAGAAAAGAAGAGTTTTACAAGACAGATTAGTTACTTTCTCAATATAAACTTGCAAGGATAATAGACAAATAAAGAACTAAAAATAAAATGATTCATTAGTGAGAAATAGAGTGCAGTTAAGGATAGATCATTGCGACCTTTAATTTTTTCAGGAAAAGGGGGGGTTGGGAGGGGTCTTCAAACTTGCTCAACTTTGGATAAGTTTCGAGAAGAGCAACCTTTAATTTATGTCGCTGTCTTTCCTAGTTTCCTTTTTTGTTTAAATAAATTTCAGTCTCAAAGGTGAGTCTTAGTGTTATGGTAAATTATGAATTCATAATCTGACTCCATCCATGTGATGTAAAGAAAGCAGTTCCAAAGGAATATACACCAAAAGAAATGTGTTTACAAGAAGCAAGAGACACAATAACTTAATCATACATGGAAGACATGCTCAAAAAATACTCCGAATAATTATAGCTACAAAATAATTTGAAATACTCAGAATAATTATAGCTAAGAAGTATACTATGCAAGGTATATAAAACTTCACAGTATAAAGCTTACCACTAAGTTAGGGAACAAGTTTAATGAGTCAACAGAGACTAGATCACCGATGTTGTTATCACTTGAATGAAGAATCATAGATTTAAAGTTAATAGATGTCCACAATCTGTATTTTGTGCAGGATGATGAGCATCATCAAGAGAAATACTACCTAATAGAAAGCCTTCGCGAACAAGCTGGCGACGCGAGTAACGTGAGTAGTGCCGGCGACACGATCAGAGTCCAAAGAGATTTGAATTTGAGAATTGAGAGAAGAGGATTAGGGTTCTTCTTGTGTCGTTGAGGGAGTGGCTGTGAAATAAGGGTTGTAATATGAATGATTGAGGCCACTAGATTGTTAAAAATTGTATTTATATCTCATTAAATGAGAAATACGTTTTATAAAAATAAATGAGTAAAGTTTACAAGTTTATAAATTTGGTTCAATGGCCAGGAACTTTTTGCACATGCTTAAGGTCATTGGTTCAACTCCCATATGTAACATTTTTAAATATATATAACACATATTATGGGGGTGCGGCAACAGATCGGGTTGGCAACCCTACCCGACCGGGTTGGGTTGAGTTGGGTACCTGCGGATGGGGTGCGGGTAGGGTTTAGGCTCAACCCGCACCCCACTCCGCAAGCCAAACTGCCCCGCGCCCAACCCTACCCGCAATAGATCGAGTTGGGTCGAGTTGGGTACCCGCGGATAGGGTCCATGCTGTCAGGCCTAACTGAGAAGACACTGACAGCCTAACTATATTTTATACTCTAATTTTTTTTAATCTTCATTTAGTTTTTTTTTATTTTGTTATTGTTGTAACAGAGGTGTTTTATATCAATATTGGATGTTGTTATGTTTTGTTTAAGTATGGATGATGACAGCAAATAAATCAAAAAATCAACTTTGCCTTAAGACAAATCAGACGGTTAGTTTTGATATCAAATTAAACCCTCAGATTTGTAATTGGCCAACACACACATGCAAGAATTGAACGATCATATTTAAATTAATTTGAGTCCCATCGCATGTTAGATGGCCAGAGTTGAATAGTTTGAAAACAGACGGTAGGGATCAGTTCCACAAATCTAAACCTCATATTTGCTCACTTGCGGACACACGTAGCACAAGCGTGTGGTGCGCATATGGTGCAAGACTCCAAAAGTCTTTTTTCTCTCCTTCATTGATCCATCTCGTTAGAAATAAGAGACTAAACTAGAGAAAGGATTTGTGTATTATTTAGTGTATTTAAGTTATCTATTCAAGTTGTTTAGAATGGTACAATATAAAAGGGTATTTATATGTACTAAGAGAATCGTAATAATAAAGACGTAATCTCCTATACTAAATATTCAGATATACTAAATAATGTTAATTGATTCTAATTGATCATAATTATATTCTAACATCCTCCTTCAAACTCAAGTGACACCTTGAGTTTGAAACTTATTTAAAACAACGAAATAAAGAGAAAAAAAACTGAATAAACTGATAAAACAGGTGCAGACAAAACTACCTAAAGGAAGCGCAGACAGAACTGCCGCTATCTGAAGGAAGTGCAGACGGAACTGTCGAAAAGAAACGCAGACAGAACTGCTACGAGAAAACACAGACAGAACTGCTATGAGAGAACACAAACGAAACTGCCATGAGAGAATGCAGATGGAACTGCCACGAGAGAATGCAGATAGAACTGCCACGAGAGAACACAGACGGAACTGCCGAAAGAGAGCGAAAACTATATGATTTCTTCGTGAGAATAGGTAAGTAGCGGATGACAATGGTGTTTGATCATTCTACTCGAAAAAATACAAGACAGAGAAAATAGGCTAGCCGGTGAGGTAAAAAAATATCAAAGAAGTGACAAAAGGGAAAGAAGAATGTCATAGAAAAAAATACAAAAACTACGGTGATTTCACCACAAGGAAAACAACTTATTCTCTTCAAGGAAGATACCATGACTCTGATACCATGTTAGAAATAAGAGACTAAACTGGAGAAAGGACTTGTATATTATTGAGTGTATTCAAGTTGTCTAGAATGATACAATATAAAAAGGATATTTATAGGTACTAAGAGAATCATAATAATAAAGACGTAATCTCCTATAATAAATATTCAGATATACTAAATAATACTAATTGATTCTAATTGATCCTAATTATATTCTAACACCTCTCACTCTGACTCCATTCACTCTCAATTTTAATACTATCACTCATAAACCATAAACTAAAGAAGTTGACATCTTAAATTTTGCGTTGTTAACTATCTTAGTTAACCTAATTATATAAGTAATCTTTTTGTAATTTTTTCAGTGTCTATAAAAATAATAATACTGTAAATTGATATTGTTTATAATGATTAAATGGTAGTATTAGATATATTGTGTATAGATAAATATTAGAGTTATATAGTTAGTTTATATTAATGATAATTAGTAGTATGATAATAAAAATTAGAGATATATTAGTTATGTCTTAATAAAAATTAGATTTATTTTATAGGTTTACTAATTTAATTGAATTTGTTAGAGTAGGATGGAAATTAGAATTTAATTTGTTGGTTAATTTTAATCATAATATTTGATATTCGATTCTTGGGTAGTTTTTGTTTAATGTCACTGTCAGTGCTATAGTAATTTAATTAAGCCATTTTAATAACTAAATTAATGGTGTTTAATTTAGGTTTTGTCGATAATTTAATTAATTATTTTAGTTGTATGAGAATATAAATTAGAATTATGGGTTAAATTTATTAACTATACTTGTAATAGATAGCAATTAGAATTTTAATTTTTCGATAATGTTAATCTTAATGATAAAGTTAAAATGTTAATGAAAATAAATAATTACATATTTGGTAGTTATTTTAATGTTGTTAATTGTTGTTAGGGATTAGAACTAGTTATTTCCATAATCTTAATAATTAAGCTAATAAAAATTATAATTATTTAGAATTTATGTTAAAATATAATTAATTATTTCACTTTGTATGTATGCATGTGTGTATTTATAGGGAAAATTTATTTATTAATTATATTTGTTAGTATGTATCGTTAGAAATAAGAATTAAATTTGTCTGGATATTGTTGATAATAAAATTAATTGTTATGATAATTAAGTTAAAATTAATCTAGTGGGTAATTTTATTAATTATATTAGTTAGTTTAGTATAGAGGTTAAATTGTTTTTTTAATATTCATGTTAATTTAATAATAATTGTTAGTATGCTAATGGAAATTGAAATTATAAGTGTTTTAATTTATTATTGATTAATTAACTGAGACTACTTAAGTTACTATTTGTCTATGTTTTATAGGATTCACGAATGTTAAGGTGTGTCCACATGAATTCATTAGTTGAATACAATCCAATTGTTGAGCTTTTTTTTGCGAGATACTGGCTTTTATCACGTATCTCAGATTGGAGAGATCCAAGGTTAGTCGGCTTTGTTAACAACTTTAGTTGAGAGATGACACTCAGACACGCATACCTTTCATCTTTCAACTGGTGAGTACGCTATTATGTTGGAAGATATGACTATAATTCTAGGTATTTCGATAAATTGTCTTTCTGTTACAAGAGTAACCATGAGTAGTTATTAGGTCATGGAAGCTGAATGCATGCATCAATTTGGGGATGTACCTAGGACCAATGATTGCAGAGAAAGTTACATCAAATTTACCTAGATTAGAATGTGAAAGATGAATTACATTTGAACGATCAAGTTGCCATCAAGAGGTATGTGAAGTGCCATATCTTGCTATTGTTTGTGTCAATTTTGTTTACTAATAAGTTTGGTTTAGTAGTTCATTGGAAATTTATGCCGCTACTCCATAACTTTATTTGGGTTAGCGAAATTAGCTAGGGATCAACATCCTAGCACCCTTGTATAGAGCCTTATGTAAGGCATCTCGTTTTGACTATAAGAAAATCGATGGTCCACTAACATTATTGCATATCTGGGCTTGGGTTTGTTTGCCATTTGTTCTCCTGATTCCTAGCTTCCTGCAATATTTTTCACTTGCTAACTGGTAATATCAATTATTAATAACTTTACAAAGTGTTTACATTGTATTATAATGTCTAGTAAAAAAGTTTACTAGTGAAAAAAATGATGTCAAATAACGTAACTGGGAGCGTGCTAATCGGCCGTATAGATATCATACTATTGCTCACTTTAGGAGATCGTTAGATGAGGTGCAGGAAGGCTATGTATGTTCTAATTGAATAATATAAAATCATCTTGATATCCATGTATGTTGAACCTTTGTATTATTTGGTGAATATTTTTTTCTTGTATTTGTCCAGTTTGTTTGGGAAGCTTATGGTGTTGATTGAACGGATCCATACGTCATTCTAAAAGACGACATCCATCTTCACTCACTGGTTTGGAGGACAACGATACCGTTGATATCATTTGAGACTTTTGAGTGGCATGCAACTGAAAGGTGCAGGAGACAATGGGTGTCCTACATCAAGAGAGGATTCTAGATGATCAATATGGTGAGGTTTTGACTGGACTAAAAACTTTGATTTGTCTATCAACCATCTATTTTGGATAATGTAATGGACCAATCGATACAATCATGTCCTATATGAGATCCTATGCCTTTGCAACATCCATTGGACCTTTACATGTATTGGTATTGCATGAAATATGACACTCGTACTAGTTCGATCTTGTATTGTAAAAAAAAATTAAGAGGGCAATACTATGGCGAATCATCCGCCCTAGCCAAAGTCACCGCCACTGCCACAGCCACAACAAGCCCCACAGCCAACACCACTGCAAGATCCATCTCAGCAGTCTTTGATTCCATATGTTCCTCAAACATATTCCACATCACATTTTACACCGCCATATCCACGGCATCAACAGTATTGAGGTGTATCACAATTGGAAACAAGGGACCAACATGGTTTAGCCAGCTGCTTAGATTCATGGCGATACATTTAGGTCAATCACAGTCGTGTAACCAGAGTGAAGTCCCCCCACCCATGTCGATGCACTTGAGTGTGCTGACCTAGGGAAGGAGGTAATTGGATTCAAGAATTTAGTGTCGTACTCCCTCAACAAACTCTATAGGAAGACTATCTATTGATTCGAGTAGGAATGACGGGGGTCGAAGGATTGTTAATAGTAGAAATCCTGTCGTATCCCAATAGGTCTCATCAAGGAGAGCACAAGGGGAGTTGAGGGTGATGATGATGACTACCTAGTTGAGTCCCTGGAGGGGGATGAAGATGATGGTCATGACAAAAGTGATGACGCTGACGACCATGGTGATGACCCTGGGCCGAGTATATGTATTGTACTTGTGTTTATTCAAGTCTTTGAAATTAATTGTATTTTTGTTCGTTGGTTCATTTGTCTGTTGTTAGTATTATAATGGATGTACATTTATTTTTTTCGTCTAGTATTTTATTATTTGATTGATATATATCTTATCTTTATATTTTATGTAAATAGTATAGGTACAACCACAAGTGACTCTCCAACTTCATAATCTCGAGGCAAAGGATATAATCTTAGATCTGATCCCTACACCAAAATGCAAACAAATTCGCCCCATCTGCATTTAACAATATTGCAAAGAAGTGCAAACAATTTTTGCAAAGATATAAAGTGGACAATTAGAAAGTAGCGTAGACTAATATAATGTTTGTACTTTGTTTAACTCGTGTTGTTGTAGTTTATTAAATTTTTTAAAATGGTGACATGTAGCATCATTAAGTAATTTATTTATCAACTATGCATGATATAAACTCAATCTACAACATGATCAATTAAAGGATATATTTAACAAAAGTTTAAACATAATAGGACAACACTATTAATGAAATAAGACACAAATCATACATATCAAGTATTTTGGGCAACACCTCCTATATTTGCACTATCACATTGACGACATATATCATCACTACAAAAATTTGGCAGATATCAACGGTGTTTTTATGGAGGTTAAAAAAATCGCTGCAAAATGAATAATGATGGCGGTTGATGCAGCGGAAAAGAGTGGGACTGCGATTAGTTTGGCATTTAGCATTAGTTGGTGCGGCTAGAAAAGAATGTTTAGCTATTAGCGACGTTTTCTTCCGCCGCAAAATGCGTTTATACACATACTTGGATGTTATCTCTTTTTAAAAAACCAACAGGGTATAATCTACTTAAGTTCTTACTAATTTTTTTTATGAAATATGTTTGAATCACTGTTACTTAAACCATTACACTATTTTTAGATTTGTTTTACGTAAAAAAATTAATCAATTAAAAAAATATATTTGTTTAATCATGTGAACAAATTTAGTAATTAAATTTTCTCATTTACTATAAGATCTTTTAAGTTTGCATTCAAGTATAAATATAAAAGAAAAAAATAAGTCAACTTTTGAATTTATAAAATTAAAACAAAATTCAATCGAGCATAAATTTAATTTAGCTTCTTCGAAGTTATACTTTACTAAACCTAAATCAAGAAATTCTAAAAGTAGACAAATATGTAATATTACAACCCAAACCATTAAATTAAGGGAATCAACCTAAGTCTTAAAATAAAATGTCAATTTTTTTTCAACATTGTATTGATCTAGCAAAAAATACTATGTCAATAATCTACTGCCTTCACGTATTACAGGATCTGATATGTCATCTCCAAACCATGACTTTTGTTTAGATTAAAGCCCCTATTTGCAATATGTACATCATCTTGTCTTGGTTGATAATTTAAAGTTTCATTGTCTTTCTTCGGAACCTTATTGAGATCAAACTGCATAGAGATGTCAATTCCAACGGATGAGATATCAACTAAATTGTCTTTTGAATTAGTCTTTGCCCCATCTACACTGTTATTAACTATCTCGATTGAATATTCAACTAATACTAAAATTATCAACATGCATACAACAATCTGAGTCTATTCAAAAGAAATTGAGAACTCTCAAGCTATTAGATAGTAATTTAGAGAATTAAGATACATTAATATGTAAAGACAATTTTAAAACTAAACAAAATTGAACAATAGTTACCATCTCCCTTGTTAAGACTTTGGATAGATTTTTTAGAAAGAAGTTCTGTAATGTGCAATTCTATAAACTTCATTTCCTCCTGTGATGCAATATCCAACTCAACAGCATGCTTGTTTATAAAGTGCGTTTACATAATAAAAAAATATAGTTCATGGTCTTTTTCGTAAAACACATTGTTTCTTCCTGATACACTTTCTATATTAGATATTTATTTTTTTACCTTCAATTCAGCAAGTATGTCTTCAGAGCTCTTCCCATATGCATGTCACAAAAACATACCTAAATTTCTTCTCATACATTGATTCCATTCATGAAGTTTCTACAAATTTGAATGTTAGCATAACAAATATTATTGTACCAAATTTGTTAGCATATATCAACTTAAAATAAATATTATTCAAATATAGTTTAGCACAAATTTTTTGGATATGCCTAAGGAACAAACCTGCATGATAGATTTGTTCGCCATTTTCAAGTATTGGTTTAAACAAGAGCGTTCTGATATAGTCTCCAACCAACACCTAATATTCACTTAACGAAATTATATGTCTCTAGTAACATAAATTGCATATTTCAATGACGAGAATAGAAAGACCATAGCCATTTCTTTAGTGAATGTTGTGCTTGCACAACATAATGAAAAGTCCTCCGTTTTCATTTAGTATGTTATACTATCATTTTATGTTCACTAATATTTATTAGTCATAACAATCTTAAAATTGATAATAATTATTAGAGATCATGATTATCATAAAATGACATTTAGAACAACAACAATAATAACAAAATTAATACTTTATTGTAAACTAACTTTTTCTAAAAAAAACTTATAATAAAGAAATATGAAAATGCTTTTATTCATTAAACCCAACAAATCAGTAAAGACTTAATTGAAATACGAAAATACAGATAGTGATAAGCTAGCAAACTACATATATCATTAAGATTATTAAATTTTTTAATTACACAAAGACCTTTTTTAAATTACATTGACTTTTATTATATTTCCATTATGCAACCTCATCGATATTTTTAGAAGCATTAGCTGTGGGGCTTCCTATATCATCATTCCTTGTCAACTGTAAATCTCCAATGTCACCTGCCACTTATATGTTTAACCTTAGCTGTGGAGAAAAACCAAATTTAGCTTCTTCACTCTCTTCTTCCACATCATAAGAGTCTTGTGGTTTCACATGAACCACTACACTCCATTCTTTATCTAATTCATCATCCATAGTGTACGAGATGAGCCGTTGATGCCAATATGTACAGTTCATGGTCTTCTTGATCACCGGTGTGTATCGAACGAGAAAAGTTAACACTAGTAAGACCGAAATGGTCTTATTTGATGCCTCTACTGGTAGTCGTATCCGCCCAAACACACTTGAACAACATGCTATGAACCGACAACTGTAATTCAATTCAATTATGTCTACTATTTTGCGGTAATATGAAATATTACTAACAACCACTTTATTGTCACACATGCTTACATAACTTCGTGTATTAGATGAGACATATACTCTACTATTTTGGGTTTTCATCCTTTCTTCCTTTGCCATAGTTCTAAACTTATACCAGTTGATGTTGTACGCCTCAAAACATCTTGTTTGAAGTATGGGTCTACTTGCAAGCCATTTAATTTCATTTGAATACTGAGTGCTTTCCATTGGAACCTACTACCATATAACAATCATTCTTAATATCATCAAAGGTAGTATATTGTAATACATATTTTATGCTAACAATGCAAATGGCATAATGCATACTCTATGCTAACCTCTTGCTTGAACCACTGAGTAAATTCCTTATGAACAATGCTGTTTATTTTTTATTGCGACTTTGTTTGATCTTGTAGCCTTCTCTTTGTTTTTTCTCTAAATGAACTATATGAAAACATTACTCGCAAATAGTGGACAGATGGAAAGATTTGTATCCGAGCTTTAATTTGAAATATAACATAAGATTACTTACTCAATAAATTTAGAAACAGACTCGCAGTTGACTAGCACATGACGATGTGCTTGATGTTGTTCTATTCAGAAACAGCCTTTCCAACTTTCGAGAACACAGTTTCCCCTGCATTAGGGCTCACTCCATTAGGATGATCATCAACTCGCACCAGTCAATTCATCATAGTCTTAATGTTATCCAGATATCTAGAGCAAAAAATAGGGGTGAAAATAGGCCAAGCGGCCTGCTAGGGGCCTGCAGCCTGGCCTGTGTTTGGCCTGGCCTGGCCTAGCCTGTTAAGAAATAGGCCCAGGCTCAGACTATTAAAAAAACCTATATTCTTTAAAAGGCCAGGCCTAGGCTTTTGAAATAGCCTATTGAGCCTGTCAGGCCGGCCTGAGCTTGTAAATATATAGAGTTTTATTATACTAATAAAAATGCTATTGGAAGAATTTGAACTTGGGTCTTCTATCTTATGAAAATACCTTTATCCACTCAACCATTTATCTCTTTAATTATATATGTGCATTTTTATTTCTTAATATCTTTAATCTTTGATATTGGAATATCAAAAGTCAATCAAATAAAATATTTCTAAAAACTTTCCCTCCACACTAATAAAGAAATACACATATACACGGTCTTTTTCTTTTCTCTTCTCCACTTTACACGCTCCTACCACTACTAGCTACCAATTTACTATCCTCTTCATCTTCTCTTCCTTTGACTGTAAGTACTTCTTCTTCTTTCTCATGTCGTTATTTTTTATTTTGTTATTTTTTATATTTTTTGTTATAATATTAAATATTTTTCATCAATTAGGGTTTTATTCTGTCAAAGATCTTTTTTAAAATTCGATTTTTTTGTTTGTGTTGTGATATTATTTCTACTTTTTTGAACATAAAATTTTATCAATTTTTTTCTTTATTAAAAGGTTCTTACTTTATGCCATTGATATGATGAAAGCAAAAAAAAATCATGAGATAATGTTGTCTGTTAATTTTTGTTTAGGCATTATAATAAGCTTTAGAAATGGTGAATCTGTAACTCCAAGTAATCCATTGGCCAATTCTATTTCTTTAAATGGAGAAGAAATTAATCAGTCAGTACCAACAATACCAACAACAGACACTGGCATTGTACCAACACACACAACAACTATTACAAATCAACCAGTCACGGATGAAAATGGTAGTAATGAAACTGTTGTTACAAAAAAAAGGAAGAAGACTTCACCAATTTGGGATGATTTTGATCAAGTTGAAAGTTCTGAAGGTACAAAAGCTATTTGCAAGTATTGCAAATCAATGTTTTCTTATGCTGGAAAAGGAGCTAGTACTTCACATTTATGGAGGCATTCTAGTAGTTGCTTACAAAGGAGATTGCATGTTGCTGCACAAAAGAAGCAACCATTGATTCCATTTCAACCTTCCAATTCAAGTGTTAATCCCTTTGTGACACCAGGTGCAAGATATTCTTAAGAGAAGATGAGACAAATAATTGCTACAGCAATTATGGTTCATGAGCATCCTTTCAGCATTGTTGAGGATGAAGTTTGGATGTGGGGCTTCCAATATGCCAATTCTGAATTTCATAAAATTTCTCGTAAAACTGCTCGAAGTGATTGCTTGGCAATATATGAGGCTGAAAAGAAACAATTGAAGGCTTTGTTACAAGGTGTTAGGAAGATAAGTTTGACAACTGACATGTGGAGATCAAGCCATCAAATTTTTGAATATATGGTTATCACATGTCACTTTATTGATGCAGGATGGAATCTTCAAAAAAGGGTTTTGAGTTTTGTTCGGGTACCTGCTCCTAGACGTGGCATTGATGTTGCGGATGCTATTTTCAAGTGTTTAAAGACTTTGGGGAATTGAAAATAAAGTCTTCTCAGTATCTGTTGACAATGCTTCCTATAATGATTCATGTCTAATGGCTCTTAAGGATACTATTTCAGATAACAACTCATTACCTGTTGGTGGTAGTTTGTTTCATGTTAGGTGCTGTGCACACATTCTGAATTTGTTGGTACAAGATGGGCTAGGTAAAATTAAAGGTATTATTCATAAAGTTCGTGAGAGTGTCAAGTATGTCAATTTTAATGATTCAAGATTTAAAACATTTGTTGAGATTGCTGAAAACAAGCATTTGAAGGAGAAAAAACTCATCATTGATTGTCCCACAAGATGGAATTCTACTTACAACATGTTATCTGTGGCTTTGAAGTTTAAATCTGTGTTTCCTGTGTATAAGGAAAGAGAACCTCACTACAATTACGAACCATCATCAGAGGATTGGAGAAAAGTTCAGAAGATTTGCAAACTTTTAAAAGTTTTTAATCTTGTTACTCATGTCATTTCTGGTAGTGAGTATCCTACTGCAAACTTGTACCTTCCTGAAGTTTGGAGAGTGAAACAAGTAATTGATGATGCTATTGAAGATAGAGATTCCTTCATGAGAAAAATGGCAACCTCAATGAAAGAAAAGTTTGACAAATATTGGGGAGAATGCAATATGGTAATATCTTTTGCTTGTGTTTTGGATCCTAGGTGCAAATTACATGTTATTAAATTCTGTTTTCCTTTAATTTACAAACCTGAGCATGTGGCTGCTGAAAATATTGAAAAAGTGAAGAATACATTGCAAGAAATGTATGATGAATATGCTGAAAAATATCATGGTGAAACAATAATAAGTGGAGTTAACACTAATAGTCTAGTTGCTTCTTCTAATGTGGTTAGTTCTGAAATTAGTGGAATTGATGAAATGTTGAATATGGTTCGAGAAAAAGAAGCCATTCATCCAACAAAATCAGAATTAGAAGTTTATCTTGATGAGAGTGCTTATATTCCTGAAGGCAATTCTAAGTCTTTTAGTGCTTTGGAGTGGTGGAAAAACAATAACTTGAAATTCAAGGTTTTATCTAAAATGACAGCAGACATATTAGCAATTCCTGTCTCAACGGTGGCTTCAGAGTCTTCATTTAGTGCTGGAGGAAGAGTTATTCATGAATATCGTTCTCGACTAAATCAAGAGTCCATTGAAGCTCTCATTTGTGGAGGAGATTGGCTTCGGAACAAGTATGGTTTGAAGAAAAAACCAAAGGTAAAAATTAACTTTCTAATATTTCTCTTTTTGACTAAGTATCTATGTTATAGAAAATATTTTCTCTTTTTAAATGTGAAAACATTGATATTGGTATGATGTGAGTAGTTAGAATAATAAAGTTGAATTTTCATGATATATAAATGAAGTATCATATCACTTATACTAAGATTATGACCACAATTTTATTTTGAACATTCTCTTTTGTACTAATAAAAAAGTATTTGTTGCATTTATATTATTTAAAAATCTAATGATTTGTGTATGTTTTCTTTTTTCTTTCAAGGTGTTGGAACAGGAAGATTAAATCACTTGCAAGCTTGGAGGACTACTCGATTAATTGTCCAACATTTTCTTTACTGTATTTTGATTTAAGTAGTTATTAGTTTTTATTTGATGTTATGTTTAGTTGGTTTGTTACAACTCTTGATATTGATGAACTCTTTTTCTTTTGATATGTTACATATTTTGGAAGTAGTCAAGTGGGAATATATTCATATATATTATCTTTTTTTTAATTAATAATAGTTATTTATTGATATTTTGTCTTTATTTTGTATCAATATTATTCATAAATTTATTATTTTATATTTTATAATTTTAAAAATTAAATTATATCTTAAATTTAATTATTATTTAAAAAAGGCCTATTAACAGGCTTCAGGCCAGGCCAGATTTAACAACAGGCTAAGCTCGATACTCATTAAAAAGCCTATACCAGGCTACAGGCCAGGCTAAGGCCAACATACTCTATTACAGGCCTGGCCTGTTAAGAGTAAAGCCTGGCC